>NC_092524.1:68224551-68913597 GCF_037038585.1 Patagioenas fasciata | reverse complement strand
CCGTCTGCTCTAGAGAAGCAGGAGGTGATTCGGGGGTTAAAAGCGCTAGCACAGAGAGAGCCACAACTTCTGATCACAAAACCAGAAGGAGAAAAACAAATCGGGATATTCAAGCAAGCATTTGCACAGGTGTAGGTGGGGCACAGGGCAACCAGTCGTCTTCGGTGCAGGAGCACACGAGCTTTTTGCTGGGAAAATTAAAAGTAGAAGACTGAAAGGAGAAGGAGATGGCTCTGGATTTAGGGCACTGTCCCAAAGCAGCTACAAAACTCTACTGCTCAGCACCCTTCTTCCCCATCCCCATGGAGAAGAGAAGCTCCAGGGAGACCTTACTGCGGCCTTTCTGTACTTAAAAGGGGCCCATAAGAAAGGTGGGGACAGACTTTTTAGCAGGGCCTGTTGTGATAGGACAAGGGGTGATGGTTTTAAAGTAAAGGAGGGAGATTCAGGCTGGACATGGGGAAGAAATTGTTGGCCCTGAGGGTGGTGAGAGCCTGGCCCAGGTTGGCCAGAGAGGTGGTGGCTGAACCATCCCTGGAGACATCCCAGGCCAGGCTGGACGGGGCTCTGAGCAACCTGAGCTGGTGAAGATGTCCCTGCTCATGGCAGGGGGGGCACTGGGGGAGCTGGGAACGTCCTTTCCAACCCAAATTATTCCATGATTCTATGATCCCCTTGATCATTTAGCACCCGAGCCACAGCTGGGTTTTTACCGATGTACAGGTGACCATCGCCTTGTCTGGAACAACCCCATGGACATCCGAAGCACCTCAGGATGGTGTGGGGACGGGTGACACTGACACTGGGGGTACAGCCCCCCCCCCAGCACCCAGCCCGGTCCCGCTCACCTCCTCGCAGCCGCCGGCGGTGATGTGCTGGGGACACGCTTCCTCGCCCAGCGGCTCGATGACCGTCACCTCGGCAAAGTCCTCCACCGACTCCTGGAACTCGGGCAGGGACCGCCGGCCGTAGCGTTTGCCGCCTTTGATGTACTTGGGCTGCGCTTCTGGGGAGGAGTCTGGGAAATTCAAGAACAAAGCGCATCAGTAATGGGATTTTTGTAGATCCAGCTCCCGGGTCACAGCACACAGCGCTGGTTTGGTTGTAGCGTTCCGAGCACCGAATTGCCACCACCATTCCAGGAGCGCTGCCCTCACCGTGGCGTCAGGCCCGGCGCGTTGGAGTTGGTCCTGCTCCAAAAAACCCAAAGTAAGCTGTCACAACGTGGAATCAGGGCTACATCTTCCTCACCCTTCCCACATTAAGTATGTGCTGTTGATAGGATGAAAAATCCAAAAAGCACAGCCCAAAACAAAACCAAACCACCCAAACACAGCACAACAGCACCACAAAAAACCCCTCAACCTTGCAAATGCAGCCTCAGATGGAAAGTCAATTAGGTCTCTCCTCCTTGCACTAATCTTCATTACCGGCGAAGGGCAGGTTTAATTAGGGACAGCGCTGCACTTCCGCAGCTCAAGACTCCAGATGACACAGACACCTGGGCGAGCGCCGCTGCTTTCGCTGGATTTAAATCACAGCTCCATTAAAAGTGTGAAAACAACCGGGCGAGTGGAAAAAATTGGGCAAGTTTGGAGGCAAATGTCCCCCCCGGGGGCCACCGGGAGCAGCTGTGGGTGACGGTGGGGCAGGTCCCAGCTTGCGCTCCGCAACTAAACCAACTGCAAGATCTAAATAACCCTTTGGAGTCGTGGGCTAATTACAGGGGGCTCCGCTCGCATTCCCCGGCTCCAGCTTCCCACAGCAAGCTCCTGCCTTCGGGGACTGAATTATCCAGGAGGGGCATCAAAATGGAAAAATAAATAAGCATGTTTTGGGCTATTTGCAGCAAGAGTCTGGAGCAGGGGGTGAATTAAACCAAGGACCAAATTAACCAGGGATTCAATTAGGGAAAGGCTTTCCACCGCGCTTTGTTTCGGTGTTTGAAACCTTCCCCTCCAAACCCCCCCAGGACCCGATCATCTTTATTTTCTGCCACTTACAGCGGCAAAAGCAGCAGCTTTTTAAATTTTTATTTGCGGAGCGCCGCGGTACAAAATAAATGCAGGGGTGCAATACTAATAAGGAGCGGGGAAGCTGTTCAATCATTGACAAAGGGTACACAGAAAGCAGCGCGTCGCTAAACCCCCTGCCCAAACACCTCCTCGGATAATATTCCTTTAGATATAGAAGAAGGCTTCAAGCTTGTTAGAGGGAAAATATATATATTCTGCAACTTAGCTATGCAATGAATTATAAACTACACAGGACGAGGAGTCCTTTGATTCCTCCAGCCTTGCACTCCAGCCATCCCTATTGCAGCTCTAGGGAACGAACCCGGCGCCCACGTTTGAACGAGGCCATCTTAACAAGATTTGCTGCAGCTGGGACTCGCACATGAAAGTTGTGTGATGAAGAAAATCGCAATGAGACAGGCTGATTAAGTAAGAGCCCCAGAACAAAAGCAAACCTTATCACTCCTATTAAAGCCTGCCCGGTGGTGAACAATCTCCATCCAGCAGCTCTCTCTGAAATGCTAATATTTGTGGCTACTCGTTCACCCATTTATTCTGCCATCCCCCTGCCCTTGCAGAAAAGACCTGGGGGGCTTTGGTTTTTATATTTTAAGTCAATTTTTTCCCCTCTAAGACAGAACCGCATCTCCACGCCCATCCGTCTTTGCAAAGACGTGGGGGAAAAGAAGCTGTAATTTAGCAATAATTAAGCTATGGCTTAATTTCCTTTTGTATTTCCCAATGCTCAGAAGAGTCTTTTTTTCACCCCCCCCACCCTGACAATGCATTTAACCCTTGCTGAAGCTGAAAAACCAGCTGTATATGGAAGCACAGGTGCCTTCACGCTACAAACGCTTTAAGAGCAAGCAGGGAAATGGGAACATCTCCCCGCTCCTGTGTTTTAAGCATTTGGAGGCTGGCAGCTGATTCCTCTCACTCCTCTTCACTCTGAGCACCTGGGTGTCCTTGTTGTTCCTTTGCAATTAGAAAATGATGAAGTCTGGGAGGGAAAGGCGACAGCTCACAGGTCCAGAAGAGCAGAAAGTTCGCTCCCGCCTTGCAAAGCTCTGGCTTTGCAATAGGCCGTGCCTAAGCCCAGCTGCTGAATGCACCCCAGCTCAGGCATCCCAAAATCCCATTTCCAGAGCCTTCTCCTTGCAGAAAGCCCCAAGCACCATCATCTCTGGACCAGGTTCAGCATCCTCCGAGCCCCCTGCCCTCCGGCTTCCCAACCCAAACCCCAGCACAGCACCAGTGTCGTCAATGCTCCCGCAACCCCCAATATTTAGGGAAAGCTGAACACATAGCAAAAAGCAGTAAAAACCTCCTTGAGTGCAGAAAGTTCACTCATGAGCTGAACGGTTTCTTATTTCCAGCCAAAAACTCAGCAGAAAGGATGGAAAGAGCTGCTCAATCCTCACCTGCTTTCAAAGGCACGTGAGGAAACAGGGACATGTCAAAAACCATAGAACCATTTTGGTTCAGAGACACTCTCAAGATCAAGTCCAACCATAAACCAACTCTAGCACTGAGCCATGTCCCTAAGAACCTCACCTAAACACCTTATAAACCCCTCCAGGGACGGTGACTCCACCACTGCCCTGGGCAGCCTGTTCCTTCCTATGAGAAGGATGCACAGGAGACAGCCCTGTGTGCTATTTACCCCCCCAAAAAAGTAAAACACAACGTATTTCAAAAAGATGGACCTGATTTCACTTTGAAATTCAGTCCATCCTTTTGAAATGCTCTGTATTGAACACCGAGGGGAGGTTGCTCGTGCTCAGGTCCGACCCCCGGTACCCGTTCTGCAACCAGGGATGCGGCTCCTCAGAAAACCTCGCGTTGTGTGGCTGACGAGCCACCAAGAAAGGGAAAAAAGGAGAAAAGAAAATAGGTCAGACCCTCCCTGCTTCCTACAGCCCCTGGCGACAGGCGGGCTTAGGAAAACACACACTCCAGAGCTGGCGCCTAATTAGACACTGGGGTCTGATCTGCCCCCCTGAACTGCCCCCAGGCTGGGGGTGAGAACAGGAGCCTCCGAGAGAGCAAATCCCATTGTCTGGGGGGTTTGTGGCCCCCAAACTGCCCCTGACAAAACAAAAATCAACCCTAAATCTGCATTTCACAAGAAACCCCCCCAATTAAGGCACTGCAGACAGAGCCATCAATCCCCCGGCTCGCTCCCTCTCCATCCATCTCCACAGTTCAACGTCTCCATGCTTAGAGATTTACACTCGATTCTCTGCCTTTCTGCGCTAGATAAGTCATTCACAATCCTGCTCTGCCCTCAGATGCTTGGGGAGGGGTCGGGGGGGCTCCCCATGATGCTGAGCAGCGTTTTCCTGGGCGCAGCATCAAAGGCACGGAGCGCAGACAAAAGGGGGTTTAGCGCAGGAGACCCTCGCGCCACGAGCCCAGCGTTCGCAGGAGAAATTAATTGCTGAAGATTTGGAAAGGAGGGATCCTCCAGACAGCTTAGTGCTGGGCGAAGCCCATTGCAGCTCCATCGGCTAAATCCTAAATCCTAATCCCCCCAGGCACCAGGTACTGCCTAAACTCCTCCTAGTCGCTATTTCACAGTTTAAGCTCAGCGACTGAGTGGAGATGAATGGTGGATGGGTCACCACAGCCCTAAAAATCAATGTATTTTGTCCCAAAGGCATCGCTTGTGCCTAAACCATCCCTGTTTGAGCAGTGTCACCTGCTTTATACTTGCCCCATACCCTTTGCATCCACATGAGCGATGTTTCCCGCACGGGTGGGATTCCTGCAAGGGCATCATCGCCCTCCCCATCCTCGAGAGGGCATTTCTCCTGTCTCCATGTGCTCGGAAGCAAAATAACCCACAAAGACCCAGCAGCCCCAGGGAAGATGGCATCAAGCTGCTCTTTAATTTGTCCTGGGTGCTCCTGTAATCCTGCACTCCACCCCGGTAATCCCTCCCTATCCAACGCACAGAGCTGACTTCTTATTTGCCATAAGCGGGGGAGAAAAGCCTGATTTTTTTCCCCCTCCCTTAATCACCCACATCACTGATTTTTTTTCCCTTTCTCTCCCTCTTAAATCTATTTTATTGTCCCCAGAACAGCCCTTCACTGCTGCAGTGACCTGGGGACAAAGAGCATCGGTGGCAGCAGCACCCAGCCTGGGTCCCACAGCAGCACCTCTCCAAAGCATCAAACCCCAATAATTCAGGTTATAAGTTATCAGCACACACCACCTTTTTCAGGCAGCTCCGCAAAGGTGCTGCTGAGGGTGACGGGTCCTAAAATAAGCTAAAATAAGCACTATTTTAAGACGCAGCTTAAAACCCCAGTTGGGGATTTCTCAGTGGTTGATGCTCCGGTTCACAGCTGGGTCTGTGTCCCCACACCGAGGGGACGGAGCCGATGACGGCGCTGGGAACTCCGCCTGCCTGGCTTTGTAGGGCTGTTTCCCAGGCAAAGCGCCCGCAGCACACCAGGACCATCCTCCCTGCCAGCCTTCCCTTTGGAAACAGAATTGGGCTTCTTTGCCAAGAAAATAACTCAAAATATGTATACTGGCTGCTCTCTGCAAGCCTGAGTGCTCCCAGCTGCTGCTTCTCCACCCAAAACGGGGAAACCCCCCAAAACGGGGAAACCCCCCAATTTCTGCAGGAACTGCTTTTGCATCCCACGGCAGTTTTGGTTCCTTGGGTCCCCCTGTCACCCCAGGGCTGCCCTGTCACCCACAGGCTCCTTGTGCTGCACCCATGGGGACAGTGATGCTGGGTCCCCTCGGCCAGGTAGCAGCTGGTTTGGGGACAAAGACACAAGCCCTCCGGCCACTCACAGACCCAAGGGACCTTCCTGTCACCCAAAAGTCCCCACGTAAAACCACAGCATCAAGGCACACATTTATTTCCTCGCAAACACCACAGATGCAGCAAACAGACTTAAATTCTGTGCCTTTTTTCCCCCCCTCCTCCTTCCAAATTAAATTTTCATTTAAATGACACAATTTGGAGCTCTTAACTCAATTTTCCCCGAGCCCGGGGCAGGCTGTAACACCAGCGCTTCCACAGTCCCTGACAGTTTGACACCGACAGCACAAAGCAGCTTGTTCTCCAAATCTCGAGTTTGATCTAAATTAAAAGAAGCAAAGACTTGAGCGTTAACTGACCTGTCAAAACCTATTAAAAATAAATGCCTGCCAGGCCTGCCCGGCACAGGCTCCCTACCTGCACCGCACACCCTTTGATCACCTGCAAAACCCGGTGACAAACGTGTCCCCGGGGAGGGTTCTCCAGCTCCAGCGCAGCCTCTTGCCCGCTGCATCTATGATAACGCGATAATCCCAAATTTTGCCCTTTTCTAGAAGATTTATTTATACTTAAATCAAGCCGGAGCTTCTCAGCCATCCAGCATGGGACAAGGTTCCCTCCGAGCTCCTGAGCATCCCCTGACCTGCAGGAAAACCACATTAAGGGATGCTGGGTGCAGGAGCTGTCATCACCATCTCCCCCTAAGCATTAACAGCTTTGAAAATATAAGAATCTACCATTTATATCTCTTGGGCCCTGTGGTTTTTGCAGCCTATTTAAGGGGGAAAACTGTAATTTTGTTGACTGGCTGCGCTCTTGATGGTCCCGCTGAGACTGATGGTCCAGCTGAGATTGATGGTCCAGCTGAGACTGATGGTCCAGCTGAGACTGATGGTCCAGCTGAGACTGATGGTCCAGGGGAGGAAACCTGGAGTTTCCCTCTCCCCCCTTGCTAAGCTGTTTTCTCCTTTGGGGATTTCATGCTCCTGAGGGTGTGAAAAGTCACATTTTCAAGACACACTGAAACAAAGGGAAGGAGCAAACGGGGCAGTGAGGATTCGCAGCAGCCGCTCATTTCTCCAACCAGCCCCAAACTGGGGGTTCATCTTGTTTGGAAGCATCTTTGGGTCAGATTGATTGTGTGATAAATGCAGTCACCTCAGAGTAGCTTCTTATGGCGCTGAGCTCACCCCGCTCATCTCAGACACAAGAAAACAGAATGGACTTCAACAATTTAAAAAATCAGTGCTATATAGGATGGGTATTAATATTTCTGCTCTTCCTCTAATAACCATCACAAAAACCACAGCAGTATCCAAAGCCAGAGTGGGGTTTTGATAAGTACTAAAGCAATTATGTGATTGAACTGCCTGTAACGACGTGCTGCATCTGGAGAGCTCCTAAAGCATCCCTGGCCACCAGAACTGTGGTGTGGGATGGAGAGATCTCAGCCCATTTAGCAGCTGTGGGACATCTCGAGCATCTGAAGTGCTGTTAGCTGTCTACGGGCAGACATCACGTGCATCTCCGGGCACTTAGATCATGGTAATGGGATATAAATATCTAATAGCTCAGAAAACACTTTTGTACAAGGCTCCACAACAGACCTTAACTCTCTCTTCTCCCTAGGCCTGGGCATCCAAGCAGAAGAGAACCTAAAGAGCATTTTCTCTTCTAAGTTCCTCCATGAGAGCTGCCCACGTCTTTGCCAAAGAAAACAGAATCACACAGAATGGACTGGGTTGGAAAAGCCCTCAGAGATCATCCAGTCCAACCCTTGGTCCAACTCCAGTCCATTGACCAGATCACGGCACTAAGTGCCATGGCCAATCTCAGTTTAAAAACCTCCAGGGCCGGTGAGTCCAGCACCTCCCTGGGCAGCCATTCCAATGCTGACCACTCTCTCTGCACAGAATTGCTTTCTCATCTCCAGCCTTAATTTCCCCTGGCAGAGTTGAAGCCCATGCCCCCTTGTCCTGTTGCTGACTGCCTGGGAGAAGAGCCCAATCCCCCCTGGCTAGAACTGCCCTTCAGGTCGTTCTAGAGAGTGCTGAGCTCACCTCTAAGCCTCCTCTGCTCCAGACTGAACAAGCCCAGCTCCCTCAGCCTCTCCCCATAGGGCTTGTGTTCCAGTCCCTTCCCCGGTCTTGTTGCTCTTCTCTGGACCCGCTCCAGCACTTCAATCTCTTTCCTGACCTGAGGGGCCCAGAACTGACCACAATACTCCAGGTGTGGCCTCCCCAATGCAGAGCACAGGGGAAGGATCACTGCCCTTGTCCTGCTGACCACGCTGGTTTGGACACAGGACAGGACACCATTGGCCTTCTTGGCCACCTGGGCACACTGTTGGCTCATGTTGAGCTTAAAACATACTATTTCAGATAATTTTAGTATTTACCTGGCTCTTGGAAGTGCTCTTCATTTGACAGGGTTCTGGATAAGATGAGGATGAGTGCTTCTTTAAATTGATCAAAGTGGACCTGTGGGGAGAAAAACAAAGAAAGGAGGAAGTCAACTGGTGCAGACAATTAAATATCAAGCTGATAATCCAGCAGGAAGACGAGCAGCAATGCAAATCCCATGGACCACCATGCTGAGCCGAGCACCTTGACATGGGCATGATGAACCTGAGCTCCTTCAGTGTTGGGGCCTGGAGAAATGACAGCCAGCAATGCTAAGACACAGCCAGTGTCTTTGAACACGTTAAAAAAATATATATTATTACCATAATGATGTAAAGCCACTGCTTTAGTGCTTTAATTGGGTTTTTCTATCAAGCAAGAAGCCAAAAGAGTGTGTCCAGAGGACCAGGGAGCATTTCCACCACTGAGATGACCCAGCCAGGGTGGGTGGCTCCTCCAGTGGGACCCCAGTCCTGACCAGTGATGTAATACTGGGTTGTGGAAGTGCTCCAGTGCCCTAATTAAGCTTCAGAAAACACTTTCCAAAGCAGATGGTAGAAAGTCGCACCCTTTCCAGGACAGCCCTGCCCCGGCTCCTGCTCCGCAACCACTG
Source organism: Patagioenas fasciata (assembly GCF_037038585.1). Taxonomy (NCBI): domain Eukaryota; kingdom Metazoa; phylum Chordata; class Aves; order Columbiformes; family Columbidae; genus Patagioenas; species Patagioenas fasciata. The sequence continues at coordinate 68,904,783 of NC_092524.1, read as the reverse complement.
GAAATACCAGGTCTGGATTCCCAGTGTGGCTATGGGAAAAACAAGGAGGAATGAGGATTATTTCCCCCCTCCCCCACCCTCTTTTCCATCTGTGTCTTCCTGGAAAGCCTCCCTCCTCACCACCACGAGCAGTTGCAAGGGGCTGGAGCATCATCCTTCGCAGCCGCGCCGGGGAATGTCAGCGATCCCAGCCACGGGGGACAGGGACAGGAACCCAGGGACAGCTGGGGAAGCGATTTGACGTGGGTCAGCGCCCAGGCAGAGCTGGCTGCCCCCCTTTCCTTTCAGCTAAATACATCTCCGGAGAATTTTTAGCATTGAACGAGAGACTTTATATTTAAAGAACCCACCGAGGCTGCTCTCGCTGCAGGTCCGATCCCTGCGGATCCATCACAAGGGTTTTAATGGGGCTGGGGGAGGTATGAGCTGCAAAGTCCAGGTCTAAACTTCGCCAGCTTGTTCTCAGGGTTGAGCCAGCCCAAAAAAGAGCAACGTGGCCCCGTCAGACGGGACGACAGCAGAGAAAGGGAACAACCTCATCCCGCAGCTCCAGCCATGCAAATCATCGCTGTGGTTTTAAACACAGGCACCTCCAGTCATTAAACAGTTCGAAATAGGTTTGGCAGAGAAACTCGTCAGGGGTGCCTTTGTCTGAATACTAATTGCTGCCCTTTGTTTCCAAGGCCTGGTGTACTTCAAAAGGACAGTTTATAGAGATAGAATTTGCCTGATTAAAATAAAAAACTTGACATTTAGACTAAATGAGGATGAATAAAAGATGAGGGTGTTCGAATAACAGGTCCACTCCCCATGGGATCTTCTCGGGAAGGGAACGGTGACACCAGCCATGGGGACAGGCACAGTTGGTCCCTTGGACAGGTGCTGGGGACAGGTTTGGATGGGACCCCACAGCAGCAAGAAAATACACTTAAAAAATCACTTTTGCAAACACACTGAACAAGCGGGCAGAGTAAAACCACCCAGGCAGGTGCGGGGAACACAACCCGCTCTAAAGACACCCGTGACTTGGGGAACACAACCCGCTCTAAGGACACCCGTGACTTGGGGAACTCAACCCGCTCTAAGGACACCCGTGACCTGGGGAACACAACCCACTCTAAGGACACCCGTGGCTTGGGGAACACAACCCCGCTCTAAGGACACCCGTGGCTTGGGGAACACAACCCACTCTAAGGACACCCGTGACCTGGGGAACACAACCCGCTCTAAGGACACCCGTGGCTTGGGGAACACAACCCACTCTAAGGACACCCGTGGCTTGGGGAACACAACCCGCTCTAAGGACACCCGTGGCTTGGGGAACACAACCCGCTCTAAGGACACCCGTGGCTTGGGGAACTCAACCCGCTCTAAGGACACCCGTGGCTTGGGGAACTCAACCCGCTCTAAGGACACCCGTGGCTTGGGGAACACAACCCACTCTAAGGACACCCGTGGCTTGGGGAACACAACCCACTCTAAGGACACCCGTGACCTGGGGAACACAACCCGCTCTAAGGACACCCGTGGCTTGGGGAACTCAACCCACTCTAAGGACACCCGTGGCTTGGGGAACACAACCCGCTCTAAGGACACCCGTGGCTTGGGGAACACAACCCGCTCTAAGGACACCCGTGACCTGGGGAACACAACCCGCTCTAAGGACACCGTGACCTGGGGAACACAACCTGCTCTAAGGACACCCGTGGCTTGGGGAACACAACCCGCTCTAAGGACACCCGTGACTTGGGGAACACAACCCCGCTCTAAGGACGCCCGTGACTTGGGGAACTCAACCCGCTCTAAGGACACCTGTGGCTTGGGGAACACAACCCCGCTCTAAGGACACCCGTGACCTGGAGAATACAACCCACTCTAAGGACACCCGTGGCTTGGGGAACACAACCCCGCTCTAAGGACGCCCGTGACTTGGGGAACACAACCGCGCTCTAAGGACACCCGTGACTTGGGGAACACAACCCCGCTCTAAGGACGCCCGTGACTTGGGGAACACAACCCGCTCTAAGGACACCCGTGACTTGGGGAACACAACCCCGCTCTAAGGACGCCCGTGACTTGGGGAACTCAACCCGCTCTAAGGACACCTGTGGCTTGGGGAACACAACCCCGCTCTAAGGACACCCGTGACCTGGAGAATACAACCCACTCTAAGGACACCCGTGGCTTGGGGAACACAACCCACTCTAAGGACACCCGTGGCTTGGGGAACACAACCCCACTCTAAGGACACCGTGACCTGGGGAACACAACCTGCTCTAAGGACACCCGTGGCTTGGGGAACACAACCCCACTCTAAGGACACCCATGACCTGGGGAACACAACCCACTCTAAGGACGCCCATGGCTTGGGGAATACAACCCGCTCTAAGGACACCCGTGACTTGGGGAATACAACCCGCTCTAAGGACACCCGTGACTTGGGGAACACAACCCCACTCTAAGGACACCCGTGACTTGGGGAATACAACCCGCTCTAAGGACACCCGTGACTTGGGGAACACAACCCGCCCTAAGGACACCCGTGACTTGGGGAATACAACCCGCCCTAAGGACACCCGTGACTTGGGGAACACAACCCGCTCTAAGGACATCGTGACCTGGGGAACACAACCCGCCCTAAGGATGCCTATGACTCGGGGAACACAACCTGCTCTAAGGACACCGTGACTTGTGTTTGCCAAGTAGCGATGACGAAGAGGAAGAAGAAAGAAGTGGGGACCGAGCCCCCCCCGCCGCAGCTGTGCGCAGGACAGATGGCTCCGTGTCCAGGCCGTACAGCGATTTACCGTGACCACCGCGACCAAAGGATGCTGGGGAAGATCAGGCTGCGGGGCAGGAGGTGGCCGTGTCCTCCAGCCCCCCGTGCCATCGCCATGCGGCAGGATTTGAGCATTTAAAATGCAAATGGGCAGCGCGGAGACACACGGCGAGTGCTTGAACAGTCTCGGGGGGTCCCGCAACCAACTCCAGAGGTGCAGCCCAAGCTGGGAGAGGGGGTGTATTTTTCTTCAGGGAAACCTCTAGCCCATTCCTAACACTAGATAACTAGGAAAAACAGCATCTGTTTGTGGTGCACATTTGACCTTGGGTGCTGCACGTCTGTACACAGAGAGTACTTCAAGAGTTAGAGAAATGCAATTGTTAAAATGAGAGCTGTGCTCAAGTATGAGCCAGGCAAAGCCACAAATGCCACAACACCTCACATTTTAAGGAAAGTAATCCTTTCCTTTAAGGAAAAAAACCTTTTATTTTTTTTTTTTGCTTAGAGAATATTCCCAGCAAAAGGAGAGGAGCACTGATTACAGCAGCATTGCACAAAGCACCATCCACTTCTGGAAAACAGCTTCAGAATCCCAGAATGGACTGGGTTGGAAAAGCCCTCAGAGATCATCCAGTCCAACCCTTGGTCCAACTCCAGCCCATTGACCAGATCACGGCACTAAGTGCCGTGGCCAATCTCAGTTTAAAACCCTCCAGGGCCGGTGAGTCCAGCACCTCCCTGGGCAGCCAACCCAAAACCTTTACAAAGGCAAGGCAGAAAGTACCCAGCAGCATAAGAATGTTGGGGTGCTCAAAGTGTAATGCTCTCTTCCATGTGCTCGATTGAATTTGGGGTGTTTTGGAGGCACTGACTCATCCACCTGCTCCCAGGGTTCTCAAACAGCAAGTCAAGGGCTGATCCAAGTCCAAACCAGCCCGAAGGCGGCAGAGTTTGAGAGGCAGCGACATGGAGCGTGTTAATGCCCAAAGCACGGATCAGGGACAGAACACGCGTCCCTGCAAACCCCACAGCGAGACCCGGGTTCTGTGTGGTGCTGGGGACATGTGAAGTCCCTAGTGAGGAGAATTTTCCCAGAAGGAGTAAATCAGAGGCAAACAAGACTAATAAGCCACACAGACAGAGCAAACCCAGCCCAGCTTCCCCACGGGAATCGGGAATCAACCAAGCTGCCGGCTGCTGAGCATCCCAGCACCTCTGAGAAATCCCGACGCCCGCTTTAAAGCGATTTTCCTATGAAGCTGCGACTTATTAGCACTAGAAAGAGAGCGTGTGTGTGCCAAGCTACCTGCTGCTTCTCCCTGGTTGTCCCTGCAATGCAAAGCAGCAGTCTGCAGTCCCAGCCTCTTTAGGACAAGCCAGCATCCATGGCTCCTTCCAGCTCCATCTCCTTCATCTTTGAGCAGAGTTCTTGTCCCAAAGCCCTCTCCCCACTTGCAAACTCCTTCCGGCAGCAGAAGGTTGCAGAGGGAAACATCAGGTGGGGACAATATAGGAACAGGGCAACCTTGCAACCAACCCTCCTGCCTGGCGTGCAAAAAGCCACCGCGGGCTCAGAGGGAATACATTCGGAAGAGGTCAGCAGGAAAAGCACTGGAGGGAACTGAGCAATGAAACGCCACGCCACAGTGTCCTTGCTGCGGGCTCGCTCGTGCAGGGACGGGGAAAACCAGGCTCTGTGTCCCCACTGCGACAGCCACCAAGGACGGTCCTTGGGCAGGGGTTGGAGGTGCCCAATTTATAGAATCATAGAATCATTTTGGTTGGAAGAGACCCTGAAGATCAGCAAGTCCAACCATAAACTAACTCAAACGCTAAACCACATCCCTAAGAACCTTGTCTATGTGCCTTTTAAACCCCTCCAGGGATGGTGACTCCACCACCGCCCTGGGCAGCCTGTTCCAATGCCCCACAGCCCTCTCCAGGATTAATACTTTCCTAATATCAACCTGATTTACCCAGCCCTGCAAATTCTATAACATCAGTCATCGCTGCAGCCCATGAGCACCAACCCAGAGACACCACATGGCGTTAGCTGCTAATTAATGGGCGCTGCACCTCAGAGGCGAGATGAGAGGGCACGTCCGCAAGCGTCATCTCGGTCCGAGGGGCTGGAGGAAACAGCGTTCCCAAGGAATCCCAGGAATGGCAGCGAGCATCGCCTCCGCACGCCATCGCGTGAGGAGCGCAGCGCTGCGATGCTTTGGCTCTGCTGTGAGCCAGGGCAGGATTTACACACCCCCGGAGATATCACGTACCCGTTAATCCCCAAAGCATCGCACAGAGAGGGGGATGCAGCGCATCCAGCCCTTCACCGGGACGCCGGCTCACCTCCCGCTCCAGCCCAGCAGCCCCACATTCATCCCCGGAGCGAAACCCCCGCACAAAAGCAAGCGCGTGGCCCCACCGAGTCGCCCCCTCGGTAGACAAAACGCTCCCCCCTTCCCGGTGCCCTCCCATAAAACCCGGCCCCGGGAAGCGCAGGAGAACAAAAGCTGCTCCCAGCGCCGAGAGGGACCATCTGCGGCAAAGAGCCGGCGGGGCAGGTGCAAGGAGCCCGTGCTCGGGGAGCAACGTGTTTGCTGCTATTCTCTCGACGAGCTCCCTAGGAAACCCAGAGGATTCGAGAGCTATTAAATCAGGTTGGCGCTTAGACATGGGCCATTGCTGCTGCTAACGAGCATAAATGCCGGGGAGACAGGAGGAAATGGAGGAGACAAAGATTATTTTGACGTTCAAGTCGCAGGTTGTAAACAAGAACTGTCCCCAAAGACAAAGGGTGGGGAGGGATGGAGCTCCTGGCCGGACAGAGCCAGCGTGACCCAGCACGTGGGATGCTTTAACAGGGGCTTTTTGGTGCCCTTGGGCTGCACATTTGCTGCATTTAACTTTGCTTTTCAGCCGCTGAGCGTGCCATCGCTTTAGCCCTGGCCAGCTGCGACAACCACTTCTTTAGCCTTGCTCTTCCATCCCCAACCATCCCACCAGCACGGCCAGACAGCGGCATCCAAGTGGTGGGAGCTCAAGACGGCCGAGCAGCACAGAAAGTCTCGGGGGCACAAGCAAATGTCGCGCTGGAATTCCAAAGGTCAGAAACCCCCGTCTGGATCCATCCCTGCTCCAGCACCATGAGCAGAATTGCTACGGCCCCAAGGCAGGCGAGGAAGAGGAGGCTTTGTTCGTTAAAGGAATTATTTTGTTTCGTGAAAGCTGCAGTTTGATAGGAAATTGGAGTCGAGATGGCTGCTTAGCTCATGTCTATAGAGAGCCCTGGCTGCCCCGCTCCACGTTTTCTGGTATTAATGAGCAGGGATGGGATTTCAGGGTGATTTTGAAGGACGCACCCGACGCGCTCGGAGCGCAGCGTGCTGGGACTCGGGAAAGGCAGGAGCACAAGGACATCCATGCTGAACATGAAGGCCCCCAAGGACGAGCAGCTTGTGCTCCACACCCCGGAATTTAACTCTATAAAGGTACAACCACAACTGAAAAATTGCTTTGGAGAGCATGGTGAGCTCACCATGGCAGGATCCTGCAGCCCTGCAGAAGGAAGGAGCCATTTGTCCCCAAAATTCTGTTCCAGGAGGGTCTGTGATCACCACAGCTGCCTGTAGACACCAACACCAGGTAACACAGGCAAAGGCAGCTCAGGCCAGCTGGAGTTGGACAATATTGTCTACTTTAGAGAAATGTGCATGACTGCACATGGCCCCACCAGTCAAGGTAAATCACGGGATCAAGCCATGGCTTTAGGTCTCCATCACATCCCAAGCACCACAGGTTTGCACAAGCACCTGGTGAGCTGGTTGAAGGAGATGACCCAGGTCGGCGGTGGCACTAACTAGAGCTGGGGGACACGTGCTGTGCGAGCCAGATGTGCTCGGCCAAGCCCCAGTGCAAGGACAGCGGGGACCTGGCGCTTGGTCTGGCCTTGGACACTGAGAAACTGCACCCTGCATCAGTGCAATGCCAGCACACAAGGCTAAGCATGGAGTGGTGGTTTCTGAGAGTTTCAGGTTGCTTCTAGACAGGGAACACACATCAGAACAGGTTGCCCAGAGAGGTGGTGGCTGAACCATCCCTGGAGACATCCCAGGCCAGGCTGGACGGGGCTCTGAGCAACCTGAGCTGGTGAAGATGTCCCTGCTCATGGCAGGGGTGGCACTGGGGGAGCTGGGAAGGTCCCTTCAACCCAAACTGTTCTGTGATCAGCAAGCAGTTTCCTTACCCTTTATCACTCTCAGAAGCCACCCTGTGCCCACACTGAACAGAACAACGGACCTTGCAGCCCCAGAGTCTCAGTGATGTTGAGCATCCACAAAATTACAGATATTCAGCCTCTTTCCATCATCATCCCATGCGTGCAGGAGCAGCTGCCTGGCTCTGCCTCGCTCCCAAGCCCTGGACCCCCATCGCCCCCCACCATCACCCCAGCCTTACCCTGCCTAGGAGGTTGCCTTGCAGGAGGGTCTGCTGCAGCGCCGGGGCCACCTCCTCCAGGTGCAGCATGTGGCAAAGGTCGGTGAGCTCCTCCTGCCCCAAAGACCCCGTGCCCGTGCTGTCAAAGCTGTCGAAGAGCTCCTTGAGGCGAGCTTCATACTGGTCCTGCTCAGCTTCATCCATCCCATAGCCTGCCACGCTCACCTGCGGAAAGATGAGGACGGTGAGCATCAACTGCAACACAGCACGCAAAGGCAAAAACAACCCCAAGGGATGGTCCAGGGGCAGCTCATGAGGCCTTTAGCTGCAGATTTTGTTTGCACTAAGCAAACTTGGTGTTTTACCAACCCCTCCAGCTTCTCATATCCCACAGAGAGCCCCCTGCAGGGCTGGTCCAGCTCTGGTTCCTCAGCACAGGACACACATGGACCTGCTGGAGAGGGGCCAGAGGAGCCACAGGAATGATCCGAGGCTGGAACAGCTCTGCTGGGAGGACAGGCTGAGAGGGCTGGGGTGTTCAGCTGGAGAAGAGAAGCTCCAGGGAGACCTTATTGAGGCCTTTCTGTACTTTAAAAGGGCTGATGAGAAAGATGGGGACAGACAGTGCTGGCACTGGGGGAGCTGGGAAGGTCCCTTCAACCCAAACCATTCTGTGATTCTATGGGTGAAGCCTGAATTCACACAGCAGGAAGACCAAGGGAAAAAACCCTACACCCAACCCAGGTGGCTGGGACATCCCCAGGTTGCATGTCCCTGCCTGTCACCTCACACTGGCTCCACAAGCAGCTCATTTGGCTCAGCTGGAGCAGCTGGTGCTGCAGGGGAAAATTGTTCCCTTGAGCTGGTTCCCAGGTGTTGCAGGTGATGCTCTGCCCACCTTAGCAAGAAGATAAACAACCATCCCAGGGAGCAATGTGTGGGGCCTGCCTGCCGTGGGGAGGGCAGGAGATCCCAGCCCCTGCCTCTGCCCCAGCTCATACAATTCAGGTCACCACATAGAATCATTTTGGCTGGAAAGGACCCTCAAGATTTAATCCAACCATAACCCACCCCTAGCATTGCCCCATGTCCTGAGAACCTCATGTCCGTCTGTCCAACCCTCCAGGGATGGTGACTCCAGCACTGCCCTGGGCAGCCTGTTCCAATGCCCCACAGCCCTTTGGGGAAGAAATTGTTCCCAGATCCAACCTCAACCTCCCCTGGTGCCACTTGACCCCCCTCCACGAACACAACACGCATCCCTGCACCAGATATGCTCCTTTTCACGCTGGCCTGGGTTCAGGGAGCCCCAACACACCGTCAGCCCTGTCGATGCCAGCGCGTGGCATCTCTGCCCTCCTCCAAAACCCTGGCACAAAGCCCCAGGGTGCCCTGCGCTGGGGGAGGTCTCCCTGCCGCTCACCCAAGGGCTTTGTCCTCCCCTCCAAGCCAATAATTTTCCGTCTCTTTCTCCCCATCACTAAGCAGAGCATCACAGCCCCAGGAACTGGTTTGGGGAGGGAAATTTCCTGTTTGAAATGAAGGATTTGGCTGGCATCTGTTCACCCGGTCTGGCTGCAGGGCAGCAGCAGCGTAACCCATTGCCACAACAGCTGTGGCGTGCACGGCCACTGCAGGGGACGTGCCACCAACCTGGGGGCACTGGGTGGCAACGGGCATTGCAGGGACCCAGTGCTCCAAGGACACACCTGGGCACCCCGGGATGCTCAGCCAAGCTCAGACCGGCACCAGCCAGGTCTCCATGTGAATTTTGTCTCACCCACATCACTGCAGGCTGTTTCAGCCACAGTTCCCAAAGATGGGGTTCCTACCCAAACCTGCTACGGAGCAGCCACGTCCCCTCCTCCCCCTGGGCATCGCAGGGCTCCTGCAGCCACCCGTGTCACCAACGGTGCGCAGGGACATCCCAGAACAGGCGGAACTGCCCCAACGGCAAGGTGCACCCCCACCTCACCCCCCGGCCCCACCGCAGCCCCAAACACCACCCAGAGCACCGACGCCAGCTCACACAAGCACCCCACGGCAGAGGGGCAACCAGAAAAACCCATCCCACCACCACGGCTGGAAAACCGGGCAATCTCCAGGGCAGACACTGCAGTAGCCACATCCTCAGTTTCACTGGCCACAGGAGCAGATGAAAACGCAGGGTGGCGTCGGGCTCCTGCGCCTGCTGAGGGACGCAAGGCTGGTGCCAAGCAATGTGCAGGGTCCATGGGACAAAAATAGCCCAGCCTGGCCATCCTTCCTCCTGCAGTGACACCAGCAAGGACAGCGGCATCGCCACAATCCCTCCCCATCCCCACATCGCCCCCCCTGAGCTCACACCTGCCGTGACCCCTGGTTTCACCCCCAGATGCCTCTTGAGCTGCTTTAGCAAAGCACCCAAGCGCTGCGGGGAGGACAGGGGGCGCAGACACTTCTGCATCCAACCCAGGGCGCAAGGGAGGAGGCAGCACCCGAAAACTCAGGTACCTGCGAGCAGAAGGAAAGCGGCAAACTGGTTTCCCGGTACTCACGCTGGTAACTCCATTTCCCACCCTCACCCACAGTTCAGGGCATTTGATGGCGGCTTCTACCAGGCACCGGCATCGGGAGACCCCTGGCAGCCGCAAATCTCACAGCCGAGCCTGCAGTAAAGGTGGCTCCGACCCGTGGGGGTTCTCAGGCGTTTTGGAGCTTATCTTCAGCATTCGCCACCTCCTGCCCCCCAGAATCCTCTCCAGCACCCGACACTACTTCCACACAACTAGAACCAGCTCCCCCAGTCAGTGCAGAACGCTAAATGCCATCACACAAGGTGAGCATTAAGGTCACCCCCTCTCGGTGTTACAGCAGCACTCAGCCCCAAAAACTTACCCCACATGGGTCCAGGTGAGGGAGGAGGCACTGGGGACCCCATAAAACCAGCAAGAAAAATCCGATCCCCAAAGGAGAAGAGCATCAGGTGCAAAGTCCCTGCCTGGGGACGGACCTGCCCTACAGCCCCGGTGACTTTTGGGCAAGGGCACTGTGTCCCCACAGCGAGGGACGGTCATGGGCTCCGCACCAGCTCGGTGAGACCCAGCCACCCCCACGCAGCCCGGGGAGGGGATTTCATGCTTCCCAGCGCAAAAAGCATCAGGAATAAAGAAAGAAGGGCCACGCTCTTCGCCTACCTGCAGTCAGTCAAGGCCGGCGAGCTGCCGCGATCCCGCACGCATCCCGCACAACCTCCATCTTAGAGCGGCTCCGGCACGCAGCCGGCTGCGCAAGGTGACCCAAGATGCCTACTCCCGGCTGAATTATTCAGCAGCGCTCAGAGAGAGGAGGAAAAACCAACAGCAAACCCCGAGCCTCCTACCTGATGAGCGCAGGACGCTGCCGGGCATCACCCAGCAGTCAAAATAATGAGGTCAGGGGCATCAGGGACCCGGGGTGCGCGGCATCCTCGGCACCCGCGCGCCTGGCGGGGCTGGGGATGGGCGACCAGCAGCAGAGAAAGGGCTGAGAGGGGAGGGGGGAAACAGAAGAGTCACACAAAGCCCGAATTAAACCCCCAGCCTTTCATCTCCGCTCCAGATGGGCCAGCAGCTGAGATGCAGGAGGGCGGCCCGGAGCCGGCGGGATAATAGGGGTGGGCAGGCAGCAGCTGGGGGGGTCCCCGGTTCCCTGCTTGTTCCCTGCACAGGGCATCACTTTGTTCAGATTTATAGCTGGCCTTCTGTGTCCTGTTAACCCCCCCAAATGACCAGCTTGAGCAGATGGCACAGAAAGGTGCAGGTTTAGGAGAACCACTTGGAGTCATAACCACATTATTCTTTATTTCTCTTCTCCCTATTACAAGTCCTGAGAAGCAAAGCGCTCAGGGGTGACGAGAAAAGGAAGTTTGCACTGGTGTTTCTTTCTCTCCTTTAAATCCGGCCCCTCCTGAGGGCCAGATAACCTTCACGGCACACAATGTAGAGGCCTGATACGGCTAAATTCTCAGCTAAATTTAACTCAAACAATAAAGGCTTAAACCATAATTACCGCTTCGCATATTAAGTGCTTGGAATCAATAGCAACCTCCAAGATTTAGCCTCCAACTAATAAAGACACAGATTACCTGGTCTATCAATGGTACCATCAAGTAAAACCGTTACAATTAGCACAATGCCCTTTTTTGTGTGCAAAACAGTATTAATGCAAACAGCACATTTGTTGCTGCCCAGTGGCACCACATGGAGGTTTTGGGGATGCTCTGCCCTGGGCTGCATCCCCAATTCTCCAGGGCTGTGGGCTACCCCACCTCCAACCCAAGTAGCCCACTGCAAGAAGGGAACGGCCTCCAGCGAGTCACCTCCTGCAAGGGACAGCAAGGACAACGTTGCTTTTGATGCTACGACCCAAACGAGGGCCTGACAATTAGCGAGTGCCCAGTGGAGCAGCACCATGTGGCCACCTCCAAAACACAAGCACCCGCTCCCCGAGACGCGATGGTTCAGTAGCATCTACCTCGGGCAGCTTAAAAACAACTCGCCCGTCCCTCTGTGCTTGGGACAACCGGGACAACGTGAACACGAGTGGCAAAACCCACCAGGACGCCAGTTTTTAATGGCAGAGCTTATGACGAGATGCCCGGCAGCCACCAAACCCAGACCCTTGAGCCCTTGCTGGAAAGCTGGGGTTGTCTCATCTACCTCATTATCTCCTTCCCCTAATGAACCATCTCATCCACAGCAGCTGCCACTAAGCTGCCGTGATTCACTGCGTACACCCCGAAACCCCCACATTGCCGCCTGTGTCAGGGCAACTTCTGAGATGGGTCCACCCCGCAACACCCCGTCTCCTCTTGGGGAGCAGCAGCTCCACAAAAGGTCCCACCGAGAAGCAAAAGGGAAAGGGACAAAACCCCGAAAGGACAATAAAGCACCCAAATATCAGTAAATCACTCGACAGCACGCCCGGCTCTTCAGGGGTCACCACCAAAATCAGCCTTACAGCTGGCGGTGCCGCCTCCCCCATTGAGCACGGCCATAATTCCTGCAGCCCAGTGCTGGCTGCTTTGCACCTCAATGCCACCTCTTGCCCCACTCCCCAAAACACAGCCAAACCCTCCAAAGTTGGCAGGAAAAAGAGAAAATAAAGCGATTCTGTTAACCAAGCTCCACTCCAGATTAGCAAAGCAGCGATGGCACATAAAGTGCTATAAATTTATGTAAAGAGCTTCAAAAGAAGCGCAGTGTTTTGAATATTCACACCACCCCGGTATTTGCATTGTAATAGGGCCTTTCAATAAGCAGCCTTCCCCTCAATAAGGAAAAACAAAGCGCCCATCTGTTTTGATTTTGCAAATTGGGCTGGAGTTGCACCGCAATAACTCGGGGAGCCCTGAGTGCGATAAAGCCCAAGGTATAGGCACAAAGCTGATTATGTCAGAAGTAAACAAAGCAAGATGGGAATTTATCCAGCGATGCCTCATGCACCGGGAAATAAGGAATTGGGTAATTCCCGCAGAGCTCAGCCCTGCACCGGGTCCGATAAACCAGGGCTGTGCTGAATCACGGCGATAACGCCGCATCCATCATGCCGTGGGGACCGGGCAGCGAGTCTCTCACCATCATCCCCGCTTCGGTGAGCAACGGAGAAAGATGGGCAGGATCAACACACCCACCCAAACTGACACCCACTTGCACCACAACCCCCCAGTGCATCTGGCTCTGGCTGCTGACCCTCCCAGGCTGCAGATTTGTGGTCTTCCCACCGAAAACTTCACCCCCATCCTTACCCCAACGTGCCAGAGGTGACAGGCCCACAGTTTGCGACCAGACAGCAGATGCCGTCTGCCACCCTGGTGACAGCGAGGGCTTCGCCGATGACAAAACAACTGCTGTTCTGAATTCCCCCAGCCACAGCCTGCTGCTTCCTCAGCCCAGCCCGGGCAGAGCTGGGCCAGGACCGCCTCCCACCCTCCACGTTTTGGGGCTTTTGGAGCATCTCTCTGTGGACAGGGACGCACCATAGGACAGGGTGCCCTTGGCAGGAGGGGGAAGTAGCACTGGGTGCTGCCACCAGCACGAAGGCCACTGCTGGGGATTGCGCACGGTGTCCCCCTCACGCTCACATACGCCTCAATTCTGCCCCCCGCACCCTCTGGCTACAAGCCCCCATGCCCAGCACCCCTTCCTCCAGCATCACCCCCTTCCTCCAGCATCACCCCCTTCCTCCAGCATCACCCCCCCTCCTCGCTCCAGTATCCCCCTTCCCTCCAACATCTCCCCCACTTCCCCAGCACCCACCTCGCCGCCGGCGCCCCGTCCCCGCCGCCCCGGGCCGGCGCCCCGCACACGCGGCCGGCGGTACCGGGAAGGGGCGGGCTGAGCCCCGGCACCGCCCGCGGAGGAGGGACCGGCAGCGGCCAGAACCCCCCGCACCGCCCCGGGGCTCGGTGATCCCCCCACCCGCGGGGCCCGGCGCTGCACCCCCGCTCCCCTCCCGGGCTCACCCGGCGCGGCTGCCGGTCCCGGTGGCTCCGGGCGCGGCGGAGCGGAGCGTTGCGTTGCGGAACGGGGCCGGGGGAGGCGCCGCGTTCAAATGCGGCGGCGTTTATTGGGCCGCGGCTCGGGGGCGGCCCCGGGGGTGCGGGGCGGCCCCGGGGCGGGGGCGACCGGCGGCCTTTGTGCGGCGGGGCCCCGCTGGCACCGCCCGGCCCGCCCCCCGCCTGGCGTCAGCGGCGACCCGCACCACGGGTGACAGCTGCGTGGGGTCCGCCACGCTGTCCCACACCACCGGTGGCAGCGCCGTGGTCCCCAGTGTCCTGCCGCTTGGGTGGCATCACCCCGGGTCCCCGCTGTGCTGTTCCCTGGGTGGCATCATCTCGGCTCCCTCCTGTCCCGCACCCCAGGGTGGCATCACGTTGCTGCTCAATGTCCTGCACCCCATAGTGGCATCGCCTTGGTTCCCACAATCCTACAACCCAGAGTGTCATCACCTTGGCTCCCACCATCCTGCAAACCAGGGTGGCTTCACGTTGGTTCCCACCATCCTACAGCCCAGGGTGGCATCACCCCAGCTCCCCACTGTCCTGCACCCCAGCGTGGCATAGCCCTTGCTGCCCAAAGTCCTGCACCCCAGCATGGCATCCCCCCACCTCCCTCCTGTCCTGCACCCTAGGGTGGCATCACCCCAGCTCCCCACTGTCCTGTCCCCCAGGTGGCATCATCCCAGTTCCCCGCTCTCCCGCATCCCTGGGGACATGGCCATGCAGCACCTCATCATCCCCCAAAAAACAATAGCACATCACCTGAGCTGCCCCATGCTTGAAGGTCATTGCACCATGCCACCCACTGTCCCCAGCCCTGAGGGCACAGCATCCTGGCTCCTCGCCATCCCAAGGCCTACAGGGTCAGCATCCCTCTGGGTCCCCCTATGTCACTGTGATACAAGCGCCACGCTGCACCCCATGGCACCCAGCCCTTCCGCTCACCCCAGCACCCACAGTGGCCCAGCACACCCACCCGCCTGTGCCCCCCACTTGCTTTGGGGGGACACAACCAGGGGTCACCCTCTGCCCCATGAGCCATCCCACGGCGGGGTGGGGAAGGAGCTCTGGAGCTGCTGACACAACATCCACAGGCACCAGCAAAACTCAAACCCTTAATTAAGCCTCAGCAGCCCTCATTAGAGGCTGGAGCCATCGCTCCTGCTCAGCGCCAGCAGGCACAGCCTGCGTGGCAGGGAGCTGGCGGTCCCCAAGGCTTGTGGCTTCTCTGGGGGCTAATGAGGGGTTCAGCTCACCCTGCAATCTGCTCTCGCACAATTGCATGGCCTTATTTTGCTGCTTGTTTTCCAAAAGCGCTACGGACGTAATAACTTTTAAGCCCTCTTCCCTTTTTTTAAAGCAACTTCGGAATTGCTTTGCAGGTTCAAAATACTTATGGCAGAGGAGCAAGGGAAACACAAAAGCCTGGATGGACGATGGGTCATATAAACCTTGCTTTGGTAGCAAACCAGGCTTAAAACCCAATGAGATACGGGCTGGTTTGCCCCACAGTCCCACCGGCGGTGACAGGGACATGTGGGACACCATATATGAGCTAAAAAATGTAACATTTAAGCCACTGCATCAGCTGGGGTAGATCTGCTGCCCGAGTGCTCCTGCTCAGCGCATCACTGCCGGCTGCCCAGCGCCAGCACCGAGGACATGGCAGAGCCGAATGGGTCCCTCAGCATCAATCAAAGCCCTGCCCAGGGACAGGGCTGTGTCCCCGCAATGACGGAGGCGAGGAAAGGTGACTTTAAAGGGAAGGGGGCCTTGGCGAGAGGCTTTGCTGGACAGATGTTAGCGGCTTTGTGCTGAGCGAGGGCTCTTTTTTTAACATTTGCCATTTTTCTCCAAGGCTTTCTTCTGCTCTGACACTTGCTGAGGGCTTTTTCTTTCTTTTCTCTTCCCGCATTTGCTTTCTTCATCCCTGGTTCAAACACTTTTTCACCGCGCATTATGCCGAAGTTGAAACCATCTGGTGCTTTGTTTTGTTGTGAGCCCGGCGAGTGCCAGGACCTTTATCCCCTCACCCTCCTCCTCGCCGCTGCTCCCTCGCTAATCCAAGCGACAGCCCCAAAAACCCCCCGACATCACCCAACAAAGCGACTCGGCGCGTGTTTGCCTGCGTGCAGCCGGGTGGGCGATGGGGACAGGCAGCACGCTCGGTGTCCCCATGTCCCCAGCCAGCCGTGGGGATGCTCAGCCCCCCGGCTCGGCTCTATCGCCACAGTGCAAATTCCTGACTCATTTTTAGGACCGGCTGTTAGCAGAGGCATCCTGATTTTATTTTTTCCTCACTTTCCCAAAGGAGGAAAGCGCGTTTCTAGGAGCCCCGCCAGACGCAGACCCCGCCAGCCTATTTTTGGAGCCCCCTTCCAGCAAACAGCTGCGTTTGAGGGTGGCGTTTGCAGCGAGCGCCTTGCGAGCGAGCTCGGCGGAAGGAAACCTCCGCTCGCCCACGCCGCCACATGCGACAAAAAAGGGGGCATGTGGGGAAATCCAGGACTGCTGGACATGAGCTGCTCCAGCGCCCAGGATGGACTGAGCGGGGGGGCTGGCACGGGGCCACCCAAAAACAGGGTCACAAGCACCAGGCGCTTGCGCAGGCACCAGGTGACCCCGCTGCGAGGCTGTGGGTGCCTGGGCTTTGCAGAAACACCCTCCTGACATGGCTTTCGCTGCCCCGTCACGCTGTCCTGCCCCTTTCCCCTGCACAATGGGGAGCTTTGTTCTGCTGGGGTGAGGGAAGGCCCGGCCGGGGAGCTGAGGGGGGAGCTGGGGGTCTCTTCCTGCTGTGAGACGCCCGTCACCCTGGCGTCCCGCCAGCCCGGGGGAAGCAGGGCCATAAAACAGCCAGAAAATGAGCAAAACCAGCTATGGAACCACCAGCAAGATGTAAACAAATGGCTCATTTAAGACAAGATGCTGTAGGAAAAAACAGCCGGAAACCTCCCCATCTCACAGCCGGTGGAGGGAGAAGTTTGGACTGAAACAAGCCCAAACTTTTTTTTTATTTAGCTTTTTTTTTTCTTCATAAAACAATGGCGATTCGCACTCACCCACGGCAGCGCTGTGCCTCCCCAGCTGCGGCTCGTTGCTGCCATCGCACGTCCAGCCCCCGCTGTACAAATTGCATTTCTGTCCCTGCTGCTCAGGCCTGATCCTGCACATCCCTTGGGCTCCAGGATTTCCCCTCCAGCCGAGGAGCCCTTCATAGTTAAAAGGGGATGATAAAACAGATGGGGACAGACTTTTGAGCAGGGCCTGTTGCAACAGGACAAGGGGTGACGGTTTTAAACTAAAGGAGGGAGGTTCAGGCTGGACATGAGGAAGAAATTGTTGTCCCTGAGGGTGGTGAGAGCCTGGCCCAGGTTGTCCAGAGAGGTGGTGGATGAACCATCCCTGGAGACATCCCAGGCCAGGCTGGACGGGGCTCTGAGCAACCTGAGCTGGTGAAGATGTCCCTGCTCATGGATGAGCTTTGAAGGTCCCTTCCAACCCAAACTACTCAATGATTCTATATTTGCTGTGTTTACTGTGCTGGTTCCTTATTGCAAGAACTATTTGCATGGATGCTCCATAAGATGCTCCAAAATATCTGCCATAACTCTGTGTTGATCCCCTCCGGTTCTCATTGCCAAATAAAACCCCTAAAGGCAGTGCTGGCTGCACCCTGCCCATCCTTGGGGGTGATCTCTCCCATCACCTTTGTGGCAATGCCACGTCCCCCAGCACCCACTGGGAATGGGGAAAAAATGGGGGTGGAAGGAAAAAGCTCCTGCAAGTAAAACCAGCCGGATCTGCTGGTCGCTTCCGCTGCCCTCCTGCCCCCGTGGCACAAGAATAGCAGCTTGCGGCTGGTTTGTGCCACCTCGTTGCATCATCTGCTGACGGGGAACGTGCACCCGCCTGCCCACAGCCCCAGTGGGCCCGGTTTGACCGGCCCTGTTTGTCTTTCTGTTTGCATTTGGGGCTTGGAGCATCCACATTAAACCACAGCGATTTGTGTTCAGAGGAGGGAACGGAGCTGGTGAGGGGCTGGAGCACAAGTGTGATGGGAGCGGCTGAGGGACCTGGGGGTTCAGCTGGAGAACAGGAGCTGAGGGGAGACCTTCTGATCTCTGAACTGCCTGGAAGGAGCTTGGAGCCAGGGGGGTCGGGCTCTGCTCCCCAGGAACAAGCGCCAGGAGCAGAGGAAACGGCCTCAAGTTGCACCAGGGGAGGTTGAGGTTGGATGTGGGGAACAATTTCTTCCCCAAAGGGCTGTGGGGCATTGGAACAGGCTGCCCAGGGCAGTGCTGGAGTCACCATCCCTGGAGGGCTGGACAGACGGACATGAGGTTCTCAGGACATGGGGCAGTGCCAGGGGTGGGTTATGGTTGGACTCGATGATCTTGAGGGGCTTTTCCAACCAAAATGATTCTATGATTCTGTGATTCTAAGCCCCCCACCAGACACCCACCCTGGGTGCTGCAGGGCCCTGTGCCCCCGTCCCACCATCGTGTCCCACCTTGCCTGGCCCTGACTAAATGCTTTTCTTTTGTGGAGATATTTAAACTTGTGTAGTTACTATCAAAAGAAATGAAGCAACTCAGTATCATTATAGCACAAACATAAACACTTTTGTTCCTTTTGGGAAGGTTTTATTTTCTCTGTTTTTAATCTGTTGCTATAGGATGCTGAGGATAAAGAGTTAATTCAGGCAATATAAGGTATGCAGTACGCAAAAGCCTCATAAGAACAACTGAGTGCAGAACTTCTCTGCCCCTATTGGAACTTGGTGAGAGTTTCAAGAAGGTGAAATTTAATGGATTTAACCGAGTTTCTGTATGAGGTTTGGCATTCCTTTCATTTAGAGGCTCCATCTTAAATTAGGAGGTAGAAAATGTAAAGTCAAAGAAGAAAAAGACAACATACAACCATGTAGTCTTAGGGAGAAAAATCCAAATCAAACACCACTTTAACAAATGGATTAAAGAACTGTAAGGGATAGGTGATGTCACATGAAAGTGTCACATCCTCCACCAGGTGAAACTGGTGGAGAATTCACTTGAGTCAACAGCTTTGGTTTGAAACATTTCTTTAAAAAAAAAAAAAATCATATATATATATATATATATCTCAATATATATCACAGAATCACAGAATGTGAGGGGTTGGAAGGACCCTGGAAAGCTCATCCAGTGCAATCCCCCCATGGAGCAGGAACACCCAGCTGAGGTTCCACAGGAAGGTGTCCAGGCGGGTTTGAATGGCTGCACAGAAGGAGACTCCACAGCCTCCCTGGGCAGCCTGGGCCAGGCTCTGACACCCTCACCAGGAACAAGTTTCTTCTCAAATCTAAGTGGAACCTCCTGTGTTCCGGTTTGCACCCATTGCCTCTTGTCCTGTCACTGGTTGTCACCGAGAAGAGCCTGGCTCCATCCTCCTGACACTGCCCCTTTCCATATTGATCCCCATGAATGAGTCCCCCCTCAGTCTCCTCTCCTCCAGCTCCAGAGCCCCAGCTCCCTCAGCCTTTCCTCACACGGGAGATGCTCCACTCCCTTCAGCATCTTGGTGGCTGCGCTGGACTCTCTCCAGCAGTTCCCTGTCCTTCTGGAGCTGAAGGGCCACAACTGGACACAAGATTCCAGATGTGGTCTCCCCAGGGCAGAGCAGAGGGGCAGGAGAACCTCTCTGACCTACTGACCACCCCCTTCTAACCCACCCCAGGTACCATTGGCCTTCCTGGCCACAAGGGCCCGGTGCTGGCTCATGCTCACCCTGCTGTCCCCAAACCCCCCAAGTCCCGCTGTTGTTTGTTTGGTTTTTTAACCTGGCCCCGCCCTCGGCTCGAAGGGGCGTGGCTTAGCCTCGGGGGCGTGGCCTGCTGCCGAGCGGGTAGCGGCGAGTGGCGGGCTGTGCTGGGCGTGGGCGGGGCCTGGGACGTGCATGGCGTGGGGCCGGGGCTTGGCGGCGGGGGCGGGGCCTGGCGGCTCGAGCAGGCGCGCCGGCGCGGGCGGTCGGCGGGGCGATGCGGCGGCGTGGAGAGCGGGGTGGTGGCGACGGCGACAACGGCCGAACGGGGGGCCGGGTCCGCCCGGCCCGGCAGCAGCGGTGAGTACCCGCCGCGGGGCGGGCAGCATGGGGTGCTACGCCGGCGTAGGGGCGCTGCAGGGCGCTCAGCTGTGAGCCGGGGCCGGGCAGCGCCGCGCTGCGCAGCTCAGGACAGTGTCGCTGTCCCCGGGCGATGTTTATCCGCCGGGTCCCCCTGTAGTGGTCATGCGCTGTACCCAAGCCGTGTCGCCTGCCGCTTTTCCTGTGTCCGTGTGCTAACGCTGTGCCCCTGTGCCGTCCGTGTGTCCCCGTGCGTAGGTCTGTCCCCATGTGGTGGCTGTGCTCATGTGTCCCCGCTCCGTGGCCTTGTCACCCTGCTGGAACCATGAAGCCATGTCTGACCCCCCCACCGTGGCCGTGGCACCCCGCAAAAGCCACGATCCCGTACTGTGGCCATGTCCCCGTGTCACCCTGCCATGATTCCATATTGCGGCCATGTCCTCATGTCACCTTGCCGTGGCTGTGGTGCAATACTGTGGCCATGCCACCCCCCATCATGGTGCCATGCTATCGCGATGTCCCCATGTCACTTTGGCATCCCTGTGATGCTGCGTGGTGGCCTGTTGCCCTACCAGCTGTCAGGGGTGCCCCTTGGTGGGACATTGCCCCACCCCGCTCTGGACCTGTCAGTTCTCACCTGCAGCAGGTGTTGTGCAAGGGCGGGTGTGAGTGCTCGCCCCTGTGCTTCAATATTAGATGTACAACAAGAGCAACACCTAAAAACTGACGGTAGTGACTGCGAGGGCATTGCTGGCCATTGGACAGCGGGACTGCTCAGACCAAAGTCTCAGGGCATTCTGGGGCTCAAGGAGCCCCCCGTGGCTCCAGCATGGCTCGTGCCACCCTGCACCCTCCCAGGAAAGGTGCCTGTGCCTGGAGGACCACGCCATCCTGCCCTGGCACCCCCTTTGCAATCTTTCTCAGCATCTTGCAGCACTCCCCAGGGCAGGCAATGGACTAAATCCGCTTCTGCAGGAGTGACAGTGACCCCGGGCATGTGCTGGCAGGAAGCGAGCTGTGCTTGGACGCCTGTCAGAAACCTCTGCCCTAAATCCCCCAGCACCAGGACTAGTTTCCCCATCACTGTCAGCCCACAAGGGACAGTGATGCTGGGCAAGCTCCGGCTCCTGGCCTTCTCTTCCCTCTCGGAGGCTGGGGCTGGCGCAGGACACTGCTGGAGATTGTCACCCCGTGCTGGTGTTCTGGGAACTGGTTTCTCCTATGGGGCTGTGGGCTCCCCAGGCCCCTTTCCCAGCTTTTCTCCTTGTCCCTGGAGAGTTACAGAGGCTCTTGTGAACACCTCTGTGATGCTGTCTCACCAGCCACAGCTCGGGGTGTTGCCACAGATCGCTCCTTATTGCCGGTTTGAGTTGCAGCTCCCAGCCCTGCCATGTGTCCTGCCCCTCCTGCCTGCCGCTGTCCCCGAGGCTGCGGGGGACCGGATCGTGGCCTCTCGTGTCACAGTGGGGCTGTTCAAACCCCTCAGCCCCATCCCCAGAAGCCAAACACAACCCCGGTGTGGGGAACCAGTTCCCATTCCCAGGGGGACACAACCAGCAGCCTCAGACCTTTGCGAGGGAAAAGCTGCTGTATCCAACCATAACAAGTGGGGCTGAGAATGGAGACCCCGCACCATGGTGCCCCAAATCCCTTGGGATGGTGGGGATGTGCTGACAAGCTGCTTCCCTTGCAGGAGCTGGCTGTCCTGGTGTCCCCGGCTGCGTACCCTCCTCGTGGACCTGCTCCTCATCTACCTCTCCGTGCCCTTCCTCATCCGCCTCTTCCCCGTCCTGCTCACCAAATTCGTCTTCCTGAACTTCTGTAAGTTGTCCCAACTGCGAGAGCCCCCGACTAGGGATTCAGCAAGCCAGGGCGTGGGGACAGGGTCCCCAAAACGTGGGAGGGGCCGCACCCGGTGCCTGGGTGGCTCCAGAACAGCACCCATCCAACCCCCCTGGCTTGCAGAGGAGGCACAGAGGGACCTGTCGGCGCCTCGTGTTTTGCAAGCCGTAATAATGCTGTGCTGCTGACCCTGTTTAGCGCCAAAAGTTGCAACACATCTGGGCACGGACAGCATCGACGGGGCTAGAAATTCGGGTGGGAGGTGATGACAAAGGGCTGCGCTCGCCCACCCACTCCGTGAGCCGGCTGCAGCACAGCCATTATTTCAGAAAAAATAACACATTGCTTTGGAAAAACTTGTGAAAGCAGCTGGGTGTGGGGGTTCCTGGGTTGTCGGTGTGAGGGTTCCTGCATTGTCCGTATGACGGCTGCGCAATTTCTCCATCAGTGTCATTCCCATACTTCGTGGACCTTCGGCGGCCGGAGCTGTTGCTGAACAACACCGTCAGCCTGTACCTTGACACCGAGCCGGGTGTCACCGTCGGCATCTGGTGAGCGGGACAGTCCTGGCACCCCGGGTGGGCACAGTGGCCAACTGGGTGTCCCTGCCCCGGGTAACCACGCTCTTGGCCCCCAGGCACACGGTGCCGGGCAGCAGAGGCGCCGAGGCGCAGGGCAAGGACCAGCGCTGGTACGAGGAGGCACTTGGCGATGCTCATCCTGTGATCATCTACCTGCACGGCAACGGGGGGAGCAGGTGGGTATTTGGGTGCTTCTCTCATGTAATGTCTCTGTATGGGTTGAGAACCAGCAAACTCGGTGCAGGAGCCAGTGGGGCCAGGATTGCTGTGGTGGTTTCTGACCTTGTGAGTCAAGAAAAATCCCTTTGAGTTAGAGGGAAATGTCGGAACGCACCCACTGCAGAGCATCCAGCTCTCCCCTCCTGGGAAAAAGTCACCCCGGTCCCTCGCCTGAGCCGGCGCTGGAGGGGACGGTCCCCTGAGGGTCCCTTTAATGTCATTTTTCCCATCAGGGCTGCCAGCCACCGCGTCCAGTTCCTGAAGGTAAGGGTTCCCCTGCAAGGGGACAGGGACCTGCTGGGTGTAAGGGTCACGTTGGCTCCGGGGACCCAAGAGGGACCCGGGGGTGCGTGTCCCCCACCCCATGGCGTAACACGGTGCCGCTCCTCTGACAGACCATGGGGGCTGCTGACTTCCACGTCCTGGCTCTTGACTACAGAGGTAAAGTCGCCCCCTGCTCTGCCTTTTGCTGAGTGACCGCTCCTGGGGTTGGTCCCCCCTGGGTGGTGACACAGAGCCATGTCCCCTGCAGGCTATGGGGACTCCAGCGGACACCCCACAGAGAGCGGCTTCACCACGGACGTCCTGGCGCTCTACGACTGGGCCAAAGCGCGGAGCGGGAACAGCAGCATCCTCTTCTGGGGACACTCCCTGGGGACGGGGTAGGTGTGGGGGACACCCCGTGGGTGCTGGGTGATGCCCGAGCCCACGGCCGGTCCCCAGGCTGTGACACTGCTGCCAGACCGGTGCCACATGGGGATGGACCAAGGGGCTGGAGCATCTCCTCAGTAGAGGTAACTGAAAAACAAAACCCAGGGGTGTCCAAGGGTGCTGTGCACCACCCCGGTGCTTTGTGGCTGCTCCCCCTCACTGTCCCCTCTCTTGTCACAGGATTGCCACCAACGCAGCAAGAAAACTGCAGGAGGAGCGAGGTAAGGGCCAGCGTGGCTGCATTGGCCCCACGGTGTCCCTCTGCATGTCCCTGACCAGATTTCGCAGGCCACAGAAGAGCTGGAGAGCCCCTTTACTTTCTGCTTGAGCATCAGGCTCGGCCCCATGGCAGGGACAAGCTGTTGTCCCCATCTTCCTTAGCGTAATGGGGGATTTTGGCTGCTGCCTGGGACAGGAGCGTGACAGCAGCCCCAGGGTGGGACACAGCCCCCCACAGCCATGTCTGCTCTTATCCTCAGGGGTCCAGGTTGATGCCGTGGTCCTGGAGTCGCCCTACACCAACATCCGCGATGCGGCCGCCAACATCCCCCTCACCAAGGTGAGCCCAGGGTGACAGGGCGGGGACTTTGCCCACGGGGTCCCCCAGCGGTGGCAGCCCCAGCCCCCCTGCATCTCCCCCCTGCATCTCCCCGGGCAGGGGAAGGATGCGGCAATCAAAGCCACGACTTAGCACCCCCCAAACTCTCTCCCTGGTAGATCTACCGCCAGTTCCCAGGTTTCGAGTATCTCATCTTGGACTCGCTAGCCCTGGGCAACATGTTCTTCCGCAGCGACGAGAAGTGAGTGCCCAGAGGGACGGGGGGGACACAGCCATCCCCCTGGGGCTGCAGGGGTGAGGCTGGGACCAACTGGGCGGGGAAGGACGGGTTAGACCTGTCACACCATGTCATTTGTGTTTACCCAGCTCCCTAATGCTTTAAAAGTAGCTTTTTGTTTGCATAACTTCAGATATCAATATTACTATCGAGCAAAGTCCGCAAGCCAACATCCTTTTGTTTTGAGTCCTGGCCGCGTTGCAGCACACACTGTGACAGCAGGGTCCTTCCCCCCGTCTTTGTGGGTGCTTTTGAAGCTTGAGCAACCTGTGGCAGGGGTTTAAGGTTATTTGGGTGCTGGGGTGAGCAGGGTGGGCATCACCCTGGGGCAGTTCAGCTGCCCTTAACCACCGAGGGGCTGGGATGGCTCTGAAAGGCATTTGAGGGGGGTGAGGGTTGTTGTGGGGATTTTGGCAGCACCCAGGGAGGCTCCCTTGGGTCTCTCGGCTCCAGGGGTGACTCATGGGTGCTGTGCTTGCTGCCCGCAGTGTGAAGGTGCTGACCTGCCCGCTCCTCATCCTGCACGCCGAAGATGATGCTGTGCTGCCTCCACACCTGGGCCACAAGGTGGGGACCAGCATCGCCCTCTGCGTGGGATTTAATGGGGCTGGTTTAGCCTGGTTTTGGGAGCCCCAGGGGCCATGAGTGGGTCTGGGGGTCCCTGTGCATGGCACTAACCACACTCGCACCCCGTGACAGCTCTTCGAGGTGGCACACAGCGCCTACAAAGACAAATCCAAGGTGAAGTTCATTAACTTTCCCAAAAAGCTGGGTCTGGGCCATGACTACATCTCATTCAACCCGGAGCTGCCCGCCCTGGTGAAGTAAGTGCTGCTCTGCAGAAATGGGGAGGGGGTACAGAATGGGCCTTGGCTGCTTCTTCCATGAGTGCATCCCTGTTTGCTGCTGACTGCCCCTGCTCCTTCCCCTCCCTGCCGTACGTTCGAGCATCCATTTGTGAGCTCCAGTCACTCCTCCCTGCCCTCAGCCCATCCTGAGCTTGGGTGACACGGGGAGGTGGCCCTGGGGACAGTCCCCAGCTCCTCTGTGGACAGAGCATCAGCTTTGCTCTAAGCCTAGCTCAGCCCCACATCCAGGAATGAGAAATACGGCTCAAGGTGGGCAATACAGCATAAGGTTTATTGTGTCTCATTGCAGAGACTTCTTGAACATGAAGTGATGGCGGCTGCTGCAGGCAGCGACCACAAGCACTCCCTCAACCCCACACCCGGAACCCCTCATGGCACTGAATTTACTGCTATAGGTAATAAAAACTACTGAGAAACTTTCTAACCTGGAGGATGCTGCAGGTTACTCAGGGGGTGGAGGTGGTGCTGGGATCTGGGTGCTGCTCCTGGGACAGGACCACACAAGCCAGGACGAGGAGCAGCAGATGGGCTGGTGTGGGGGATGCTTCAGCAGCACCTGCAAGGCTCAGCCAGCTGTGTCCAGCTGTGCTGCCCCCCCCCATCCCCACCGAGCGTGGGGATGCTTCAGCAGCACCTGAAAAGGCTCAGCCAGCTGTGTCCAGCTGTGCTGCCCCCCATCCCCACGGAGCCCCAGCTACTCACCTCTTCCACCCGCTTTCCGCGTTAGTGTGGCTGCAAATGAGACCAGTCCCTAAGTTTAGGCTTCAGCAACTCCTTGGACTCCAATGGCACTTTTTATTTTTAGCACCTACACAAGCAACAGGGCGATGTGGTTTCGCTTTCCGCACAACACTTACGTTATAAAAAATCCGCCCCCCACACTTCTGGAGCAAAACCAGCAGCAGCGACACAGACTAGACAGCAAAGACAACTCTACAGCGCGTGTGCTCGTGTCCCTACGCCGCCGTGCCGTTGGGGGTCTTGTCCTCGGCCGCGTCCCGGGGCTGGTTGGGTGGTGGGATCTTCAGGTCGGAGGGCTCCACGTGCCAGATGTCCCGGGCGTACTCCTTGATGGTGCGGTCGCTGGAGAACTTGCCGGCTGCCGCGATGTTCTTGATGACCATCTTGGTCCAGGCCTTGGAGTTCTGCAAGGAGAAGGGTGGGATGCTCGTGCCCATGGGTGCCACCTTGGCTGGGAGAGTGGCTTTCAAGCCCTGCAGCAGCACAGTCAGGAGCCTCCTCGCCAGGAACAGGCTGCCCAGAGCGGGTGTGGAGTCTCCTTCTCCGAGACATTCAAACCCGCCTGGACCCACCTGTGTGATCTGCTCTGGGACCCTGCGTGAGCAGGGGGGTTGCACTGGGGGATCTACAGAGGTCCATTCAACCCAGCCACTTCGTAATTGTGTGAACCCATCCATATGCACAGCCCCGCAAGACCCCAGCTCCAGAATGGGACGCTGTGTCCCTATCCCAGCCCCCCTGCCTTGTCCCCAGGCGGGAACTCACCAGGTACAGCTCGCTGACCTTCTCCTGGCACTTGACATAAGCCTCGTAGTCTGCAAAAACCTTAAACCTGCAGCAGGAAAGAAAGGAGTGGTCAACAATGGCAGAAATACCTAGGTGGGAACAGCGGCAGATGGTGGCTGCAGGTCATAGGGCTTCCTCCAACACAAATAGAATCACAGAAGCATTTGGGCTGGAAGAGACCCTCAGGATCATCAAGTCCAACCATAACCCACCCCTGGCACTGCCCCGTGTCCATGAGAATCTCATATCAGTCTGTCCAACCCTCCAGGGATGGTGACTCCAGCACTGCCCTGGGCAGCCTGTTCCAATGCCCCACAGTCCTTTGGAGAAGAAATTGTTCCCAAAACCCAACATAAACCTCCCCTGGTGCAACCAGAGGCCTTTTCTTCTTGTCCTGTCACTTGAGAGATGAGAAATGCTTCAGCCAAATTCACCCTTGCAAGCCGTGCTCGTACAGAGCCCTGCGGGCCCTTGGGTGCCGTGACACGGGCTGGACGGGTGCCCTGGAAGAGCACACCCAGTGTCACCTCACCAGGAAAACATTTCCCCATGTGAACGCCCACAACCTTGGCTGCTCAGTGCTCCAGCCCTTGAGATACAGAAAAGCATCTGGTGAGAGCTGCACACCCAAATGCACCTTGACTTTGACGGGGCATGTGAAATGCTGTGTATGGAGTGCTGCATCCAGCTCTGGGTCCTCAGCACAGGACACACATGGACCTGCTGGAACGGGGCCAGAGGAGCCACAGGAATGATCCAAGGCTGGAACAGCTCTGCTGGGAGGACAGGCTGAGAGAGTTGGGGTGTTCAGCTGGAGAAGAGAAGCTCTGGGGAGACCTTAGTGCGGCCTTTCTGTGCTTAAAAGGGGCCCACAAGAAAGATGGGGACAGACTTTTGAGCAGGGCCTGTTGTGACAGGACAAGCGGTGATGGTTTAAACTAAAGGAGGGAGATTCAGGCTGGACATGAGGAAGAAATTGTTGGCCCTGAGGGTGGTGAGAGCCTGGCCCAGGTTGGCCAGAGAGGTGGTGGCTGAACCATCCCTGGAGACATCCCAGGCCAGGCTGGACGGGGCTCTGAGCAACCTGAGCTGGTGAAGATGTCCCTGTCATGGCAGGGGTGGCACTGGGGGAGCTTTGAAGATCCTTTCCAACCCAAACTGTTCTGTGATTCTATGGAGAGCCTTTTGGGGCATCAATTGCTCCCCCATGTGTGCAACATCTATGCCAGAAAATGGGACCTTATCAGCCAGGGGGGCTGCTCTGCACGGGCATGTGGAGTTTGGTGGAAGGACCCACCCCAGGGTATGGATGGCATTCCAGGCCTCACCGGTCATGGTGGAAGAGCATGTTGACCACGTCTTTGAAGAGGTCAGGCTCCTGTGGGGAGAAGAAGCCACTCTTAATCTGGTCAACAGCTTGCTTCAACTCGGGGAGCCGGTCGTAGTACTGCTGGGCATTGTACCTGGTGGGAAAGGCTTGACGTGAGATGGTGCTGCTCCAGCTGCCTGTAGTGGCAACCCCCACAGTGTCCCCAGCCCTCACCCTTCCCTGTCCAGCTTCGTGACGTCCTCCACCCTCATGCCAAAAATGAAGAGGTTTTCCTCTCCAGCCTCCTCGGCCATTTCCACGTTGGCTCCATCCATGGTGCCGATGGTCAGAGCCCCGTTCAGCATGAACTTCATGTTCCCCGTACCCGACGCCTCGGTGCCCGCCGTGGAGATCTGTTCCGACAGGTCGGTAGCTGGGATCACTGCCAACAGAACACATGGACACGAGGGGCTCATGGTGAGCAGCTTTAGGTTTACATTGTGCCAAAGGAGGGTAGACTTGCTGTCTCGTGGTGGTGGAACTGAGGGCTGGTGGAAATCCATGGGGTGAACATTCCCTCCCCACAGCGTGCCCCATGTAGACTTACCTTTCTCTGCCAGCGAGACTCTGTAGTTCTCCAAGAAGATGACCTTCAGCTTGCTCCCCACAACGGGGTCGTTGTTCACCATGTGAGCCACAGCGTTAATGAGCTTGATGATCATTTTAGCCATGTGATATCCCGGGGCAGCCTAGGAGGAAAGCCATAGGTGAGCCTGGAGAGCTGGTGCCCGGAGCAGGTGAGGAGCACAGGGAAGCACCCACCCAGCGCCGCTCCCATCACCTCACCCAACCCCTCTCTTGTGCCACCAAGTGTCTGGGGGGCTTGCATGACCACAGGCAGCATATGGTTGTGCCAGCCCACTCAAAAACTTGGTGCCTTGCTTGGGTCGAAGCCAACAAGTGCTACTCCAGCACATCTTCCCTTCATTGACATGGCCCCATCTGCACCCAAAACCTCTGGGGCATTTTCAAGGACTTTCTCCAAAATTCCTGAAACTCCCGACCCATCTTACCTTGCCCCCAATGATCACTGTCCTCGGCACAAACACATTGGCAGGATCCCTCCTGATGCCTGGAGAAGACATCAGCGTGGTGTCACCTTCTGTTTTAGCTACAACCCCGGGGAACAGGGATGCTTGAGCACCCCCCCAGGGCAGCCTGTCCCCTCGGGGCACGTGGTGGCTTACGGTTGTACATGGTGATGATGTGTAGGCAGTTCATCAGCTGCCGCTTGTACTCGTGGATCCTCTTCACATGCACATCAAACATGGAGGAAGGGTTGATCTTCACCTTGTACTCTTTCTCCAGGTAAGAGGCGAACTTCACCTTGTTCTCCTGGGTAAGGATGGGGACCATATCATCCCCAGCCTGTCCCCCTGCCTGTGTCCCCCCTGCCCGCACCCCTCACCTGCTTCACTTTGGCAACCTCGCGGATGAAGAGGTCATCGTCCACAAACTCATGCAGCTTCGTCAGCTGGCTCAGGTCTCGCACATAGTCCTCCCCGATTTTCTGCAATGGGACCACAGGGACATGCTGACCATGGGATGGGGACAGCAACCTTCATGGGGCACGCTGCTCTTGCCCAGCAGAGCCGGCAGTGCTTGGAAAGCTGAAGCAGAGCACCCAGGTGAGATGGAAACAGAGACTGGCCATTTAGAAGATGTAAATTGTAGAATCACAGAATGGTTTGGGTTGAAGGGCCCTTCCCAGCTCCCCCAGTGCCACCCCTGCCATGAGCAGGGACATCTTCACCAGCTCAGGTTGCTCAGAGCCCCGTCCAGCCTGGCCTGGGATGTCTCCAGGGATGGTTCAGCCACCACCTCTCTGGCCAACCTGGGCCAGGCTCTCACCACCCTCAGGGACAACAATTTCTTCCTCGTGTCCAGCCTGAATCTCCCTCTTTTAGTTTAAAACCATCACCCCTTGTCCTATTGCAACAGGCCCTGCTCGAAAGTCTGTCCCCACCTTTTTTATCAGCCTCTTTTAAGTATGGAGAGGCCACACTAAGGTCTCCCCGGAGCTTTTCTTCTCCAGCTGAACACCCCAACTCTCTCAGCCTGTCCTCCCAGCAGAGCTGTTCCAGCCCTGGGTCATTTCTGTGGCTGAGGTTGGATCAGTGTCCCCGCGGTCGGGAAGGGTTGGGGGCCAGCACGCTCCCCCCACACTGTTACCTCTGCAATAAGCTCCGCCAGCCCCGGGTTGCAGAGCAGGAGCCAGCGCCGTGGGGTGATGCCGTTGGTCTTGTTCTGAAACTTCTCTGGTTCCAGCTCTGCAAAGTCCTTGAAGCTGTGAGGACAAGGAGGGGACAGCTTCAGGCTCACCCACCTGGCACCACCACTATTGCCAAGCCGAGGCTGATCCAGCGCCGCCTTCCACCCTGCACTTACACTTGAGTCTTGACTATCTCGGAGTGGATCTCGGCCACGCCGTTGACAGCGTGGGAGCCGACAATGCAGAGATGGGCCATGTTGATCCTCTTGGTACCTCCCTCCTCTATCAGGGACATCCTCCGCAGCCGGTCCACGTCGTTGGGGAAGAGGGACGCGATGTGCTGCCAATGGAGGATGGAGAGGCAGTGGGTGGTGCTGGCAGTTTGGGATGTCCTGCCTGATGGTTCCCGAGAAGGAGGCCACAGCAATGTCGCAAATGCGTTTGACGCCAGGCAGAGTGGTGGCTTTTACTCCAGAGTGACGGTGTAAACCCTTCCCCAGCAGGGATGTCTCTCAACAGAAGGACCCCCCACCCCATTCCCCATGGAGAGGGGTTTGTGGGCACATGCATAGTCTGGGGGGATGTTATGGCCAAAGCCTCGTCCTGCCAGACCAGGAGGCCAAACCACAATCTCCTTTATACTCCCAACCTCATCCTTCTCCAGGATGAACTGAGCATTTAGGGAGCAAAGAAATGCCAACAAGTAAGTGCCTGGAGCAACGGGTGAATCCCTTAAAATAGCCACCAAATGTGGATTGGAAACAGGCTGGTGGGAATCATAGAATAGACTGGGAGGGAAGGGACCTTCCCAGCTCCCCCAGTGCCACCCCTGCCATGAGAAAGGACATCTTCACCAGCTCAGGTTGCTCAGAGCCCCGTCCAGCCTGGCCTGGGATGTCTCCAGGGATGGTTCAGCCACCACCTCTCTGGCCAACCTGGGCCAGGCTCTCACCACCCTCAGGGACAACAATTTCTTCCTCATGTCCAACATGAATCTCCCTCCTTTAGTTTAAAACCATCACCCCTTGTCCTGTCGCAACAGGCCCTGCTTAAAAGTCTGTTCCCATCTTTTTTATCAGCCCCTTTTAAGTATGGAGAGGCCACACTAAGGTCTCCCTGGAGCTTCTCTTGTGCAGCTGAACACCCCAGCTCTCTCACCCTGTCCTCCCAGCAGAGCTGTTCCAGCCTTGGGTCATTCCTGTGGCTCCTCTGGCCCCTCTCCAACAGGCCCATGTGTGTCCTGTGCTGAGGGCTCCAGGCTTCCCTATATACGAACCTCCCAAAATTGCAGCCATAACCACGCAGCCACACACCCAACATCATCAGTTTGTGCATCCCCCTAATCTCCACGTGTGTCATGCCCGCCCTGCTCCTCTGGTACCCCAAGGCACTTACATCCAGGTGCCTCTGGTTGATCTCGTAGATGATCTGGAGGTGTCTGGGGAGCAGTTTCTCCACCAAGTCCACCGGCCAGCGCTCCAGGGCTTCAGGGAGCACCGTGTGGTTGGTGTAGGCGAAGGTTTGCTTGGTGATGTCCCAGGCCTGCCAGGGGGAGAGCCAGTGCTGAGCGGCGATGGTGGGGGACCCGTGGGTGGGTGCTGGCACCCACTCGTAGTCCTCCCACAGCAGCATGGCCAAGCTGGGTCCTCCAAGTCTGTCCTGGTTAAGCCCAGCCTGACCACACCACATCATTCCCAGCTACCAAACCAGTTCCCCAGCTTCTCTGCCATGGGTGGATGGGAGGGCGGGGACAAGCAGAGGGGACCCATGGGCCAGGTCAGGTCACAGAATCCCAGAATGTGAGGGGTTGGAAGGGCCCTGGAAAGCTCATCCAGTGCAATCCCCCCATGGAGCAGGAACACCCAGATGAAGTTCCACAGGAAGGTGTCCAGGCGGGTTTGAATGGCTGCACAGAAGGAGACTCCACAACCTCCCTGGGCAGCCTGGGCCAGGCTCTGCCACCCTCACCAGGAACAAGTTTCTTCTCATATTCAAGTGGAACCTCCTGTGTTCCAGTTTGAACCCATTACCCCTTGTTCTGTCACTGGTTGTCACCCAGAAGAGCCTGGCTCCATCCTCCTGACACTGCCCCTTTCTATATTGATCCCCAGGAATGAGTCCCCCCTCAGTCTCCTCTTCTCCAGCTCCAGAGCCCCAGCTCCCTCAGCCTTTCCTCACACGGGAGATGCTCCACTCCCTTCAGCATCTTGGTGGCTGCGCTGGACTCTCTCCAGCAGTTCCCTGTCCTTCTGGAACTGAGGGGCCACAACTGGACACAAGATTCCAGGTGTGGTCTCCCCAGGGCAGAGCAGAGGGGCAGGAGAACCTCTCTGACCCACTGACCACCCCCTTCTAACCCACCCCAGGTACCATTGGCCTTCCTGGCCACAAGGGCCCAGTGGTCATGGTCATCCTGCTGTCCCCCAGGACCCATGTCTCCCCCACCTTGTTCCATGGCAGCTTCTCGATGTCTACAAAAATCCTCATCAGCTCAGGGATGGCCATGGCGGGGTGCGTGTCGTTCAGCTGGATGGCGACCTGTGGGGAGAGCAGGGGCGACACATGGGGACACCAGGAGGACATGCAGAGATCCCATTGTGCAAGTCAGCTGGGCACAAGCACCCACGGAGGGTCCACCCAACCTCTCCAGCCCTGGATGTGCATCTGGGAGGTGTTGAAATGAGCTCCAAGGCACATGTCAGAGCCACCCTGGCTCATACCTGGTCGGGGAAGGAATCAAACACAGTTCGGACACTCTCCGTGCTCCCGAATTTGGATGCTTTGAAGCGGCGTATGATGTCCTGGAGGGTGGCAGCCACGACAAAGTACTCCTGCTTCAGCCGCAGCTCCTTCCCCTCGAAAAACTGTTGAGCAGAGGAGCAGAATAATGCAGAATCGCACCGTTCTGCTCGGGCACGGCTGCACCCGAGGCTTCCTACCACACAGGGACCCACACACACACATTTCCACCCCACAGCACAGTGTGAGCCCCTGGTGCTTCCCCCAGCACTGGTGAGGAAGAAATGGTTGGCCCTGAGGGTGGTGAGAGCCTGGCCCAGGTTGGCCAGAGAGGTGGTGGCTGAACCATCCCTGGAGACATCCCAGGCCAGGCTGGACGGGGCTCTGAGCAACCTGAGCTGGTGAAGATGTCCCTGCTCATGGCAGGGGTGGCACTGGGGGAGCTGGGAAGGTCCCTTTAACCCAAACTCTTCTGTGATTCTATCCTCTCTCTTTTCAGATTTCCGCACAGGAGTTTTGAGATGTGCTGTTACAAATAGAGGTCTAAACAACCCCTGAGCATCATCCAAGTTTGTTCTCTCTGGTTTGAAACTTTTGGCCACAAATTTTGGGCGATGCGATGGAAAGGCAATCCACAGGGGTTGTAACACCTCAGAGCTCTTCCTAAGACGAGAAATAAAAGCAGCATTCATGCAGCACAAAACATCAACCCCCTGGTCTGCTAGAGAGGATCTGCATAAGGCATCCTCACCACCCCAGCTGTGGTGCCCCCAGCTTCCCTCAGCAGCTGGGAAAACTGGGGTAGGATTAAATTGGAAAAAAAACCCATCAGGACCCGCCAAAAAAGGCTGCAGGGCAAGGAGAGCCGCCCTTCACCCCATTCTCCTGCTCCACAGCTTGTTTTGTGCCCATTGAAGGGTTGCACATCCCACTGCATCTCTGCGCGGCACAGCAAGAACACCCGCAGCGAGGTGTCAGGATGCAAAAGGCAATTAGAGGCTCAATGTCCAGTACAGGGCTAAAAGGGACTGGCAGGAAAACCCCAGCAGTGTTCATCGTTTTGCCCTCATGTTAAATTTTGAGACTCAAGGGATATTTCTGCAGCAGGACGTGCTCATCCTCGCTCCCTTCCCTACCATGCTGAGCTCAGATTTGCCTGGGAACGGACTCACTCGTGCTGCAGCTGGCGAGAGGCGCAGTCCCCAGCCAAGCACTACAAACGGCTTGAAACACAGCTAAAAACATCTCTGCAACGTCCTGGCAAAAGGGGCTGCTCCGCAATCTCTACCCACCCCTAAAACCGGGACACCCCCCACCCCGACTCACGTTGTCATTGGGGTAGAGGACACGGGATATGTTCTCCGCCAGGTTCCTGTCCAGCACGGCCTGGATGTAGTCTCCAACGTTAACTGGGGAGGAGCAGAGGGATAAGGTGGGTGTGGGACCCCCCTGTGCCCCGTCCCCACGTGTCACCCCACGAGCAGCCACTTACAGTCCCGCAGGTTGAAGTCGTTGGGTGCCCGAGCCGACCACAGGCGCATGGTGTTGACTGTGTTGTTCATGTACCCAGGCACGGGGGTGTCATAGGGCAGCGCCAGCACCACCTAGGACATCAGAGCCAGGCTGTGTCCCCAGCTGGTGTCCCCCTGCCCCCTGGAGCCCATCCACAGGCCCTCCCAGGGCAGTATGCATGGGGACATGCTGGGTAGCCCCCAGCCTTGGGGACACCCCGGCTCTCCTGGGTCTGCACAGCAGCTGGTGTTTGCCAGAAGCACTCGGGATGGAGAGGAGGTCAGGAGAAGCTTAACTTAAGCCACAATACCGAGGTGTGCACTGCACACAGACCCGCTGGAGGTGCTTTTGGGTATTTCGGAGGTTGGAGCAGCAAAACCTGTCCCCATCCCCACATCCGTCTCCTCCCCAGTTTGCTCCACTTGCTGCCTTTTCCACCCCAGTGAAGCAGCCTCACCAGCGCAACCCCCCTGGCTGGGATGGAGGACTCAGGAGAGCCAGTGACAGTCACCCGGGTGATGGGACAAGCCATGCAAGGGGGGTTCCTCACACACACCGGTCCTACCTGGGTGTCCACCCACTTGGTGCCGGTGGCCGTGTGCTCCACCCGGCCGTAGAAGTGCACAGGCAGCATGTACTCGGGACGGGCTTTCTCCCAGGGGTTGCCATGCCGGAGCCAGTCGTCAGCTTCTTCCACCTGCCAAGAGGGAGCAAGAGAGGTAACAGGGCCACCCAGCACTGGGGACACCTCCATGGGTTGTGCCATGTGGAGGATGGCTGGGAAAGGCTCCAGAAAAGGGGATGCTGGACATGAGGAAGAAATTGTTGCCCTGAGGGTGGTGAGAGCCTGGCCCAGGTTGGGCAGAGAGGTGGTGGCTGAACCATCCCTGGAGACATCCCAGGCCAGGCTGGACGGGGCTCTGAGCAACCTGAGCTGGTAAAGATGTCCCTGCTCATGGCAGGGAGGGCACTGGGGGAGCTGGGGAGGTCCCTTCCACCCAAACACTTCCGTGATTCTGTGCTTTGGAGTCTGTCTGCCCCAAACCCAGGTTTTGGCACCGCAGGGTGAGCCCAGAGTCAGGGCTCTGCCAGAACACCCCGAACCCCAGCATCTCCCTGCCAGAGGACTGATGGATGAGGATGAGGAGGTGGGGATGAAGAGCAATACTTCTCTTGGTGCACTGCTAACACTGCCACGCTGCAGCTGAGATGCCATTAATACCTTAATTGGGTTTTTCATCTCAGCCTGCAAGCTGGCTAACCAAGGGGGCTCATTCCTACCTCAGCAGTGTTGTTACAGGGGACATCCTGGGTTAGACGTCACCTTTGGCATGGGCAGGACAGAGCTCTGGGTGTCAGGGACATTGCACAAGGACCAGGTGGAAAAAGCGCCATTAGGATGCAGCAGACAGGGAACAGTATTTCACAGCACCAAGGAGGAAAGGTCTGCACTTGCTGGCTTTTTTGGGAGCGCTTGCAGGGTCCCCCTGGGTATTCCGGGTTGTCTCCCACCAGGGGTTTTACACACACACACACACATTTTCCAAGGGTTTTCCAAAACAGCCTCTTCCACCCTCCGATGTTTAACCCAGGCGTGGGGCAGCACAGCCAGGCTGGGGGGGCTGGATCTGGTGTCCCTGCATTTCCCCACATCCCTCACTCTTTTCTTTCTTCCTTTCTCTCTGCTCTTTCCTTCTCTGCCTTTTCCTATACCCCCATTTCTTTGTCTCTCCTTCCATATATATATATTACTCTCTTTCTCTCTCCCTTATACCTTAGTTTTCCTTCCCTCTCTAGCACTCTCTTTCCCTTCTGAACATATAACGATAACACCATCTTTAAGCTCTGCTGTTGATTTCTCGTTAAATTTCACATTATAGCTACTGATGGTTGCCAATACCCTGCTCGAAGCAGGACTTTCGCTGTTAATGTGTTGATAAGTTCTGTTACACTTTTGCCAAGTCACCATTCGCTGTAACCAATATTCCAACAAGCACTTCTAGTAAAACTCGCAATTGAATTGGACCGCAGAGGTGATTGTCATTCACTTCACATAACGGCGCGCAATTAACCCAGAGTTAACTCACACCTGGTCTCATCTGTTGAGCCAGGGTGTGTGTCGCACCTAGAGTTAACTCATCCCTCATCCCATCTGTTGGGACGGGACACTCCCACCAGGGGTTTTACATACACACACACATTTTCCAAGGATTATCCAAAACAGCCTCTGATGTTTAACCCAGGTGTGGAGCAGCACATCCGGGCTGGGGGAGCTGGATCTGGTGTCCCTGCATTTCCCCACATCACCTCAATGAAACCATCCCCACCCCACCGGGAGCAGGGACACGACTTGTGCACCCTCGCCGGCTCCATACAGCCACGGGGCAGCTCCCGCGGTGCTGCTGGCCCTGAGCGGGACACGATGTGGGAGAAAACTCCCAGGGAGAGCATCCCGCTAGCCCCGGATGTCACGCTGACGACTTGCAGCTCTCTGCTAATTAGCATGGCACTCCCCTCCATGCTGCCGCACCGAGCCGCTAATGAGCTCGACTGGGAATGGTGACACTGGGCTGATCCCAGCCTGGAGCCAGCGGGATGAAAAACGAGCCTCCCCGCCGCAGGGAGGGATGCTGAGTGCTTGCACTGGTTTAAGAAGTTAAACTGGTTCGAGTAAACATCTGACGAGTTTTAAATATCGCAGCACCAGCTCTGCTTCCAGCAGGCTCCAAGCTAAGGGAGAGTCGGTGCACCCTGATCTTGTCCTGATCTTGGCTGGACTCGGGGTTTCGGTGGTGCTGGGGGACAGTAAGGGCTATACGTCACCATCCATACCTGCCACCCGTCCCGGATCTTCTGGTTGAAGATGCCGTACTCATAGCGGATGCCATAGCCGTAGGCTGCCAGCCCCAGCGTTGCCATCGAGTCGAGGAAGCAGGCTGCCGGGAGAGAAGAGAGCAGTGAGCTTGTCCTTGTCCCCGTGGAGAGCCAAGGGCCACAAGCAGCCACCCCGCAGGGACACGAGCCAGGGCCAGCAGCCGCCACTCGCTCCCTGTCCACCCAGAGCCTCTTTGTGCACAGAGAGGCTGGAGCAATAAACCCCACCCAGGTTTAGGATGCAAAGGCCCCAGGGCTGTGACCCACCAGTCTCATGAGGTTCAACAAGGGCACGTGCAAGGCCCTGGATGAAGGTGGGGGTATCCCTGGTATCGAGCCAGGCAGGGATGAAGGGATGGAGAGCAGCCCTGTGGAGAACGACTTAGGGTGCTGGGAGGTGAAAGATGGGGCATGAGCTGGCACCGTGCGCTTGCAGCCCAGAAACCAATTGGATCTTGGGCTGCATCCCCAGCCCTGTGGGCACCAGATGGAGGGAGGTGATTCTGCCCCTCTGCCCCGCTCTGGTGAGACCCCCCTGCAGTGCTGGTCCAGCTCTGGTTCCTCAGCACAGGACACACATGGACCTGCTGCAGAGGGGCCAGAGGAGCCACAGGAATGATCCGAGGCTGGAACAGCTCTGCTGGGAGGACAGGCTGAGAGAGTTGGGGTGTTCAGCTGCAGAAGAGAAGCTCTGGGGAGACCTTATTGTGGCATTTCTGTACTTTAAAGGTGCCAATAAGAAAGATGGGGACAGACTTTTGAGCAGGGCCTGTTGCTACAGGACAAGGGGTGATGGTTTTAAACTAAAAGAGGAAGATTCAGGCCAGATATGAGGAAGAAATTGTTGGCCCTGAGGGTGGTGAGAGCCTGGCCCAGGTTGGCCAGAGAGGTGGTGGCTGAACCATCCCTGGAGACATCCCAGGCCAGGCTGGACGGGGCTCTGAGCAACCTGAGCTGGTGAAGATGTCCCTGCTCATGGCAGGGGGGGCACTGGATGGGCTCTGAAGATCCCTTCCAACCCAAACTGTTCAGTGACACTCCCTAGGCAGTAAGACCATTTTTGGGGGGCTCACTCACCAGCCAGCCTGCCGAGACCACCATTCCCGAGACCAGCATCCTCCTCAATCTCCTCCAGCTCTTCCATGTCCAGCCCGAGCTGCAGATCAGAAGGAGAAGGTGATGGGCTGGCAGCTCTCGGGGCACCCAGCCCTGCAGAGGGGTGACACTGCTGACACGCACCCCTGGGTGCTGCCCTGCGCCCAGCACCGCCGTGACCCCTCACAGCTGGGCTCCAGGAGGGACAGAAAGGCACCCCAGCCTGTAAGAGCCACCCCTGCAGCTGAGACGCAAGGATTCCTACCCAAAGCGGTCCCTCTGCCCCTTCACGTGGTAGGGACCAGCTCTGGAGTTCAAGTCACTCCACCAGCCTTTGCAAAGGACACACATGACCTTGACCTTGCTGTGGACAAGCCCCTGGGGTGGGGAGCACCCAGCCATAACCAGGGTGCTGCTCTTGTGGTCTCAGACATTTTGGGCAAGTCTCCAGGGATCACTCCCTCCCTCCACATCCCAGCCCCATGGGGACAGGCACCTGCTCCCCCAGCACCTTGTCCCCCTGCGGCACCACCTGGGCGCCCATCCCCTGGCTCCGGGCATCACACTTTAACAGAGACACACACAGAAGCAGCTGCACCACTTTTACAAGGAAATTGAAACTTTTCAGCCTGGGATGCTGTATGACAAAGAGGTTTTGCCTATGCAAAGCTCCTTACGCAGCTCAGCAGGAAAGACGGTGCCTTGCCAGGGCTGAGCCACCTTTTCTCATGGAAAACTCTCGGTCCAATGTCCCCTTGCTATTCCACAGTCACAGCAAGAAGGGACAACCCCAGCCCACAGACACCCCTGCGGGAGGGCCAGATCCTGCACCGCTCATGTGTAAGCGGGCAGCACCTTTCTCCCAAACCAGCCATGCCATTGTTCTGCGGCACTGCGCTCTACAGCTCTAAATCTCAGCAGCAGCCCTGAGTGCCTACAGAAATATCCTAAGCGATTTCTATTATGCCAGTTATTTTACTTTAGAAGTGTTTGGCCTTTATGCCCGGGAGGCTCAGCGGACGCAGTAAGGAGGATTTTTCCTCAAGAGCTTTACATGCCATCTCTGCAAACGAGATTTCCAAATAAGCTCACGCTTTCTGCTTCCCCAGGCCACCACCACGCAGCATCCCAGGCTCTTCCGCACCCTCACCCTGGCTGAGCTGCCGCCCTCAGCGCAAGGTCAACAGATAAAAAAACCTAAAAATAAGTTCCTCTCTTTTGAATGCATTTGCTCGAAAGCTGCTCTGGTTGTTGTGCAACCACCCCAGCCACGTACGACGGTGTTGGTCACAAGGGGTGCGAGTGAATGGTGAAGGGAAAAGGAGCCATCCAAAAACCTTTGATAACCCGAGTGCCACACGGTGCCAGCACCACCCTGGGGTTGAGTTAGGCCAAGATTTGATTCCCCTCTGCTATTGATTATAGCTATTAGTGGCCTCATGCATACAAACATGAGCTTCCTTGCAGCTTATGGGCTTGATTGTCCATCTGAGCAGTGCTCAGCAGCACTGTGCCGCATCCTGCAGCACTCGGTCACCAGTTTGGGCAGCCCCCATCAGGTTGCAGGTACCACCTGTGGCCCCCGGTCTTTCAAGAAAAGCTCTTGGAGCAGCATTTATCCATGAACGATGCTCAGGGAGCAGTTTGCAGCCAGTGCATTAAAACAGGGACATCCCAGGAGCCGGCAAGCACTGAGTCCCCCCAGTCTGGGCCCACACTGACCCCCGGGGATGCTCACCTGGTAGACGGCTTCATCGCAGGCGTTCTGCAGCCCCAGGTTGATCATGGTGTTTTGCAGTGTCCGCCCCATGTAAAACTCCAGGGAGAGATAATAAATCCTCTGAAAGAGAAAACCACCCCCCAGTCACCTTCCCCAGGGCCAGAGGAGGCCCCCTTGGACCCCAGAAGCCACTTTCAGGTGTTATCTGCAAACAAGAGGAAAATCCCCAACTCTCAACAGAGCAGAGTGATTTGCACTGGGAATCTGGGGGTGCTCGGAGGCCCCGAGGTGGCCGTGTCCTGCAGCCCCAGCCCTGCTCTCCTCCTGCCGCGATTTCCCAAGCGGGGACCAGAGCAACGCCGAGGTGGTTTTGTTTGGACAAGCCCCAGAGCGCTGTCCGAGAGCAGCGACAGCTCCGGGTGGTCACCCTGAGCACGCTGGTGGCCACGCCGGTACAAAGTCAAACTTTATAAAAAGGAGACATTTCCTAACATCGCTCGGAGTTGGAAAGCAACAGGAAAACCGAGCAAGCTGCCAGGGCCGGGCGCATGTGACAGCGGCGGGGACACGAGTTTCCTCTGCTGTCCCCGGGGTTGGGACCACGGCACACTGTCACCTCCCCGCTCTGCCATGGCGGGTGCAGGATGCGGCCGGTAAGATGGAGGCTTGTGTAAGCCGCCCCTCGGCGTCAGCACCGCAGGCTTTAAGGAAGGATTTAGGCCGGAGGAAGTCGCTGACTTGACAGGTTTCCCCAGCACCTGCGCGGGGTTGGGCTGGGATGTACTGGGCACGATTGATCGGGGCTTAGTGGTTTGGTCCCAGCAGAGCTGGAGGCAGCAACGCCGGGCAGACGCCACAGCAAAACCCTCAGATTCAAGTCCTGCAAGAGACTCATCTCTTTTTCTCACCCCTTCACAACACAAGGGGGGTTGAGCTCTCAGGGGCTGGCACGGTCCCAGCAAGGTGTTTGTGGGGCCAAATTGGAACCGACAGGGCCGCCCAGGTGTCGGGGGGGATTACTGCTTAATCCCCCTGCACCCTGAGCCCCGTGCGAGCAACAGGACAGAAACTCCTGCACAGCCCAGATCTTTCACCCTCAGGGTTGCTGTGGCGCAGATTAGGCTTGTGCCTATTTTAAACCAGGCTTGCTCGCAGCTGCCTTCGGGTTCGTTTAAGCCTTTTCAATGAATTCTCCCTAGAAGGCTCTGCAGCTGCTCGGGGCAGACCGCACCCACGCCAGCGCTGCGGGACAACAAACCCTGTTCCCATGCCCCGCACCCAGCGCCGGGCCAAACCGCGCTCTGTTTGTTTTGCAAAGCAAAGGACAGTGGCCTCGCTTGGTAAAGTCCAGTCCCGACGCTCGGCAAAAATAAGGAAATGCCCCTAAACACAAGAAAAAGCGGCCCCTTTCTTTTCTATTTTCCCACAGCGGGAAGATTTGCACCCAAAGGGTTGCGATGGTTGCACAAATTCCCACCCTGGCCATGACGCAGGAGCCAACTTGGGGAAGCAAAGAGGGGGTTCCCACCACTCTCCACCCCCCGCCCTGCAAAGAGACGTCCCCCCAGCAAAGAGAGGTCCCCCCCAGCATCCCCTCGCTCCCACCTTGGGGTCCTTCTCGTAGTAGTACTGCTGGGTGCGGATCCAGCGCCCCACCAGGTGGTCCCGCACGGTGTGGGCCAAGGCGAAGTAGTAGTCGCGGGGGGTGGCCACGTTGCGGTCCTTGACCAGGGTGAAGTGGAGGTGCCGGTTGAAGCCCCGTTTCAGCTCGGCCACGTTCTCGGCTCCCACGATCCCGCGGATGCTGATTTGCTTTCGCCGCTCCTGGTCCGACAGCGGTCGCGACATCTCGGCGGGGCTGTGGGGACACGGAGTAGGGGGGGGGGGGGGGCACAGCCACCACGGGGCTCTGGGGACGCGGGGCTGGGCACCGGTGAGCGGGTTCCGTCTCCGCCCCCGGCTCTGGCACCGCCCCGGGGAGGGGACGGGGATGGGCTGAGCCGCCACGGGCCGCCCACGCGTGGGGCGGGAGCGGAGCTCTGTGGGGGTGCCCGGGGGGGGAACCCCGGGGAACGCCACCCGGGGGTGCAGAGAAGGGGGTACAAAAGCGGGCGTGCCCTGGGAACAACCACCCTAGGGATGCACAGAAGGCTGTGCAAGGGGGGGACACCAAGGACATTCAAAGGGGAGGCCCGGGGACTGCCACCCGGGGGTGCGCAGAGGTGGGTGCAACGAGAGGGACCCCATGAAAGCGCAAAGGGGATGTCCCAGGGCTGCGACCCGGGGATGCACAGAGGGGGGTTCAAAAGTGGGGGTACCCTGGGGACAACGACCCTAGGGATGCACAAAGGGGTGTGCAAAGGCGGGGACCCCACAAAAGCTCAAAGGGGGTGCCCCGGGGATGCACAGAGGGGGATACAAAGGGGGGTACCCTGGGGACAACCGGCCTAGGGATGCACAGAGTGGGGTACAAAGGGGGCTACCCTGGGGACCGCCACCCGGGGATGCACAGAAAGGGGTGCAAAGGTGGGGACCCCACAAAAGCTCAAAGGGGATGTCCCGGGGATGCGCAGAGGGGGGTACAAATGGGGGTACCCTGGGGACAACAGCCCTAGGGATGCGCAGAAGGCTGGGCAAAGGGGGGGACACCATGGACATGCAAAGTGGAGGCCCAGGGACAGGCACCTGGGGGTGCAGAGAGGGGGGGTAAAAAGAGGGGCACCCTGGGGATAACCGCCCTAGGGATGCACAGAGGGGTGTGCAACGAGGAGGACCCCACGAAAGCACAAAGGGGATGCCCCGGGGACTGTCACCCGAGGGTGCACAAAGGGCTGTGCAAAGGTGGGGGAGTACCCCAGGAACTGTGAGTTGGGGATGCACAGAGGAGGGTACAGAGGGGGGTACCCTGGGGACAACCGCCCTAGGGATGTACAGGAGGCTGTGCAAAAGGGGGGACCCCACAGACATGCAAAGGAGGTGCACAGGGGACCGTCACCCGGGGGTGCCTAGAGGGTGTGCAAAGCGCGGAAGACACCCAGAATATGCAAAGGGGGTGCCTGGGGGTGCTCTTGGGGCTTGTGCAAGGCCTGTCCTACCGGCCCTGGACAGAACAGCCGCTCTCATGGCTGAGATGGGAAGTGTCACGATCTCACTCACCCCTGCACCCCCTTCCCCTGCACCCCTCTATCTCCCTGCCTCCTGTCCCTCACCTCCTCCTCCCTTTGCTCTCTGCAATCCCTCTGGAAATGGCGTGGGGTTTCTTCTGATGGGCTCTGAGCGCGGTTCCTTGGCTGCCTGCCCTGCCTGCAGTTCCTCCGGAGGGCAAGAACAGCCGATACGAGTGCAAACACACCACCTCTTCCTCTTCCTTCAGCCATGCCTGCGCAGGCTTTCCAGCCTTGCGTGTTTTCCCTGCCCGCTTCTGCAAAGCTAAACCACACGCAGCTGAAAGCAAGATAACCCAACCATGTCCCCATGGGGTGCTTCTGGGGTCACCCCGACTGTCACCCTGGCTGGGACTGAGCAGCACGAGGCTCCACGCTGAGCTGGGTCCCAGCAAAGGGCTGCAGGGGCTCCCCCAAATTCAGGAACCAGCCCCAACTGCACATGTACGATGTGGAAAAAGAAGGGATGTGCCCCATCTTCCTGATCTTTTCACAGGGCAAATGGGAGGATTATTGTCTGGGTAGAAGCCTGGGCATGGTTTCCTTGCCAGGAGATGCCAGGTAGAGTAGGTGAGGGCTCAGTGCCCAGAGCAGGTGTTTTACATTGGGATCTGCCCTCTGACACAGGTGGAAATTGCAGCTGTGCAAATCACAGCATCATTTTGGTTGGAAAAGACCCTCAAGATCATAAAGTCCAACCATAACCCACCCCTTGCACTGCCCCATGTCCTGAGAACCTCATGTCCGTCTGTCCAACCCTCCAGGGATGGTGACTCCAGCACTGCCCTGGGCAGCCTGTTCCAATGCCCCACAGCCCTTTGGGGAAGAAATTGTTCCTAAAATGCAATCTAAACCTCTCCTGGTGCAACTTGAGGCCGTTTCTTCTTGTCG
Organism: Patagioenas fasciata; assembly: GCF_037038585.1. Taxonomy (NCBI): domain Eukaryota; kingdom Metazoa; phylum Chordata; class Aves; order Columbiformes; family Columbidae; genus Patagioenas; species Patagioenas fasciata. The sequence goes on along the minus strand of NC_092524.1, from coordinate 68,860,781 downwards.
TGTCGCTTGCTACTTAACGGTGCCATGCAAAGTGCTCCAAGAGGTGCCAGGCGTGGGGCAGAGCCCTGGGGGGATTTGGGCAGCCTGAGACCCCCAGCCCTGCTCTGCTCTACGTTAAAGCCGGGATGCAGCTGGTGTCTCTGCCCTCACCCATCCCTGGGTGGCTGGTGTCCCCTGCCCGGTTGTTCCCTCTCCCCGTGCATGACTTGCACGCTGGCTTCAACACGCTGCAGGGAGGATGGAATTTCCCTTATCTCTGGTGTCCTGGGCACATTCCGTCTCTGGAAGGGACAAGCATTGTTCTGAGACGCAAATGCACTTAATGCATTAGCGGTTTTTCTTTAGCCCTGGACTCCAGCCCGTGATGAGCTCAGAGGCCTCGCGCTGAAAACCTCTCCTGGGGCACCCTGAGAACACGGAGAGCGTCGCTAATATCCCAACAGCGAGTCCATCCCAGGGCCCTGGGAGCGCTGCCCTTGCCTTTCCTTGGGAAACAGCCCCAACACCACTCACCCCTCAGCATTTCCCCTATTCCTGGAAGAACTACCCCCCCCCGCCAGCGATTTTAATGCTGCCAGCACAATGCTGGGCTCTTTTCCTTCTTGACATCTTATGATTTCTATCATTTTATCTCTCTTCCCCACCTGGTCCTTGCCACCTTCTCTCACCCTGGATGGGTCTCTGGGCAGGGACTGGTTTTGGGGTGGATGCTGCTTGATATCCAGCCAAGGTAATTCCTCCCTCCTTCCTTCCATCCCAGCTCCCTGGCACCCAGGGCCATCCCCTGGCCCCCCAAATCCCGCTGCTGACGGCTGCAGGAGTGGGGAGCCCCGAGTGGGCCCCATGAGCTGCCTGCTCCTTCTCCCAGTGTCCCAGCTCAGCACCCACACTGGGAACAGGGAATTGTTGCTGCTGCTTGTGCACAAGAATGGAGATGGGAGTGTGCTGGGGAAGGGAAAGGGTCAGGAAACGGCTGGGGAGGATGTGGGGCTGCTGGATTTGGGGTTCATGGCTGGGTCAGTTCCCTGAGAGCCCACAGGCACAACATGGGGTTTGCAATGACATCTCCCTCCTGGGGCATCTCCTGGTATGCGTGGAAGACAAAAGTTGTCATGGCACCATCAAGAGAGGGTGCTGCGGTGCTGCCATGCCGGGAAAGGGGACACAGCGGCACGAGCTCGCCCCCGGCTCCATCATGTCACGGTGCCACTGCAGTGCTGGGTTTCATCCAGCTCCTGCGCCCCCTCCCTCCCATAAACCGAGTTCTGTCCATTCTCTGCTGCCGTCACCCGACGGGGACAGCGTGGGACATGCAGGGTGTTGTGGTGACCTGCACTGCTCGGGGGATAAGATGGGAACCGAAGCCAGGGGCTGCGGTGGCGCGGAGATGCTCTGAGAAGCTCCACCCTTCTCTCGTAAAAGTCCTTTATTAGAACAGCAAACATGACACTTCTCTTCAGTACAGCGGCTGTATGCAGCGATCATCGCGGTACGGGGGGAACGACGTCTTACAATCACTGGGAGTCTAATAAGCACCATGAACATCCTAAAGAACGGGGGAGAAGGGTGGAGAGAGGAGCCCCGGGTGAGCCGGCCACGGGGGCTCCTCGGGAATCACCAAAGAGCTGCTCGGCGTTGTCCCGCAACGCGGCTCTCCTGCAGCTCAGAGAAGCTCCTCGGTGTAAGTCAACGAGATAGCACCCATCCAATAAATTAGGTAAACTTAATACTAGAGCGACAAGGGAACGCGTGGGACCGGCCTAGAGGAGGGCACGCTGGAAGGGAATGGTCTATGTACACTGGTCTTTCTGCTGGACCGCTGCTCCCGGAGCTCCCCCCCGACCCCGGGGGACAGCAAGGGACCGAAAAGCCAAGCGTGGGGACATGCGCATGCGGGCGCCCTCGGCACGGGAACGGGGGCCGGCACCAGGCACGGCGCCCACGGGCTCCTGCTCCTCTCCTGAATTACCAGAAAGTTGGGCAAGGGAGCGGAGGCGCAGGGCAGCGGGCACGGATTCCTGAGTGCGTGGTAGGGCTGTGGCCAGCTCTCCTTCCTCCCCATCCCCATCCTCATCCCCATTCCCATCCACATCCCTGTCCCCATCCCCATCCCCGACGCCGGGCTCCCTGTCAGACCCTCGCTGCAGAACGAATTCTCCTGTGAACGGAAGGACACTATCAGGTAGTATTTAAGGCTAGGCTTTATACGGCAACTATAAAAAAATAAATGCTAATCTCCAAAGAGCCGGGTGAGGGCTCTCCGGCGTATGGCTGTGGCACGGGGCTGTGGGGAGAGCACTGAAGGGGTGCTTGGTGCCGGACCGAGGGTCTGCTGGCACCCCCTGCCCCACAGAAACATCTCTGGGGGGACAAGAGACAGGGCTGGGCGTTTTGGTAAGGACACAGAGACTGACTGGTAATCCAGGACCCACCTCTAGACAGGACCGAGGGCGCTCTGCAAGAAAGGCCATGGGGGGAAGGAAATGGGGCTGGTGTGGGGGGCAGCTCTCCCGGGGCAGGGGTCCCTCTGGCCAGCCCCAGGAGAGGGGAAAGCGCTCTGCCAAATGAGATGAAACTGCTCCCTCCCCTGCCCAAACCCCAACTCAAATCAATAAAACCAAACCTAAAAGCAGACACAAGTAACACCTCAGGCTACCTAGGTACTTCATCAGCCAAAAAGAGCTAAACAGCGAAGCGCACACACACAGGACAGCGCGGGAGGGCGGCGATCGGAGATGGCCAAAGGCCGGGTTCTTCCTTCCCGCTTTGCCTCCCTGTCTCCGGCTGGTAGCCGAGCGGGGACCTGGTGGCCAAGCAGGGACCCTGTGGCTGAGCAGGGACCTGGTGGCCAAGAAGGGACCCTGTGGCCGAGCAGGGACCTGGTGGCTCGGAGTTCAGCCTCATCCCACAGGAAGGAACGGGCTGGCTCCTCTCATCCCGAGAAGAGGCAGCCGGCTCCAGGAGCGTCCTCAGGGCATGGCCGAGCGTGAAGCGTAGAATTCGGGGACCGGCAGGCCGGTGTGTAGTGTCACCTGCAATGAGAGACACAGGGCTCAGCAGCATTCCTTTGAGCATGGTGGGACCGCCCATGGATGGCAGCTGGCACATCAGCCCCAGGGAGGGCAGGAGCAGCACCTGGGGAAGGCAGGATCATAGTTTGGGTTGAAGGGACTTTCCTGCTCCCCCAGTGCCCCCCCTGCCATGAGCAGGGACATCTTCACCAGCTCAGGTTGCTCAGAGCCCCGTCCAGCCTGGCCTGGGATGTCTCCAGGGATGGTTCAGCCACCACCTCTCTGCCCAACCTGGGCCAGGCTCTCACCACCCTCAGGGACAACAATTTCTTCCTCATGTCCAGCCTGAATCTCCCTCCTTTAGTTTAAAACCATCACCTCTTGTCCTATCACAACAGGCCCTGCTGAAAAGTCTGTCCCCATCTTTCTTATCAGCCCCTTTTAAGCACAGAAAGGATGCAATAAGGTCTCCCTGGAGCTTCTCTTCTCCAGCTGAACACCCCAGCTCTCTCAGCCTGTCCTCCCAGCAGAGCTGTTGCAGCCTCGGATCATTTCTGTGGCTCCTCTGGCCCCTCTCCAACAGGCTCATGTGTGTCCTGTGCTGAGGGATGGGAACAGAGACATTCTGGGGAGCCCAGTGCTCCTCCTGCCCTGTCACGCATCCTCCCGGTTGCTGTGGGGTCGGGGGGTACTGAGTTTGTCCCCAGGACCACGGTGGTGGCTCCATCTCACTGCACTGCAGGAGCCATACACCAATCCAGCGTGAACTGGGACTGCTGGTGACAATGGTATCGAGCCTCAGTTATTCCCAGTTGCTGCAGACGGATCCAACAGCTGGCAGGTGGGACATGGCAGCGGTCCTGACTTTCTGCAGATGGGTGGGACAACAGGGTATGGAGGGGGTTGAAGGACAGCAAAGGTGCTCAGTGCAGGAGACCTCCGAGAAGCCACCAAGATGAGCAGGGTGGGAGGACGGACCTTTGCCGTGGGGATGCTGGGGAAAGCTCAGGTGCAAAGCGGGAGTGAGGCGCTCAGCTCAGCATCCTCCGCGGATGGGGAGCAATGCGGCAGAGGCTGAAACACGGGGACAAAGGGACAGTGACAGAAATACCAGGGATGTGATTCCCGCTGCATCTGGGAAAACCCCGGTCCGTGGGAAGGGGTAATTCAGTTCCCTCCACAAATACTTTAATTTGGGACAAAAGCACAATTCCTTCTTTTGTTGGAACAGCAGCATTTTCAGATATAGATTTATAGAAACTTTGTCTAAAAGACAATTATTTCCCTCCTAATTAGAGTAATTTTTAATTACTCATATACCTTTGAAGAAGGTTAACGAATGGCTGGAGTTTATTAGCAGCCTTTAAGCAGCATTCCGTGGGACTTCTCTGTTGAGGGGGATTTAAGCTCTGCCTTGCCCCGAGAACCGATCGAAAGTAGAGGGACTCCAGAAACACGCTCGTCTCTTAGGGCTGTGTAGAGGATTGTGGTGGGAATTAAACCCAGCACAGAGCAGGAGGTTTTGGAAACAGCGTGGGTAAGTCAGGCTTCTTTAATTTTTCCTAATTAAATTCATCTCTCCTAATTTCTCTGAGCTAGGGGACTCCCCTGCCCGCAAAGCCCTTGGGCTGGGACACTTGGGCAGGGATGCTGCCATGGTTTGGGATGGTACCGCCCAACTTCTGTGCTGCTGGAAAAGTGTCACTGCCTTGGTGACGAGGTGCAAGGTGTCCTAGGATGTGCCCGGGCGCTCGTGCAGGGCTGGAGGTGCAAGTGGACAGAGTGGACGTGACCAAGTCAGGTTTGGTGAGTGTAGAAGACTCGCTGGGTGAGATGAGAGCAGGGATGGGATCAGTGAGAAGAAAAACGGAAGATGGAAATACCAGACAGGCCGAGCGAGCCACCGCTTGGTGATGTTCAGGAGAGCGGAGAGCTTGGGAGAGAGGGAGAGAACAGGGGTTTGAAACTCCTCAGAGGAAAATAGGCTTTAAAAGGTGCCCTTGCCCCCTGTACTGCTCCTGGTTGGGTCCTGGGAGAGCTGCCAGAGCTGGTGAGGCTCCTGGGGGTAGAACCAGGAGATGGAGCTGTCAGACCCATCAACCAGGGAGGGCTGGAGAACCCTGGTGCTTCCCCGATGGAGAAACCTGGAGTGGGGAGCAGGACGCAGCAGCTGCAGGAAGGCATGTCCTGATTTTAGAGACTCTCAGGCGGTTTAGGGTGTGAGTTTAGCTCTTGCCAAGCCACCACTCCACCAAGTCCCCATTTTGATGAGCATCGCCCCACGCTGCGGTGACAGCGGTGCTCCGCAGAGCGCGGTCAGAGCGCGTACCTGCACGTTCCTGTTGAGGCTGACCGCGGGGAAGAAGAGGCCCTCCAGGTTCTCGAAGGCTACAGGCCCTTGCTGGTCCTCATTGATGGAGAACGTCAAGGTCCTCCTGGTCAGGTCCAGCAGCACTCCCACCGTGGCGCCTTTCGTTATCCCACCCTCGGTTCTGCGGGGGCGAGAAGATGATCAGAACATCTCTGTGGAGTAATGTCCCTTCTGCTCCTGGCTCAGGGTTCAGCCCATGGACCTTCACCCATCCCAGCCTCCTCCTCAATCCCCCTGCAGAGGTGCTCTCTGTTTGCTGTGGTGTCCCCGGGGTCAAAGCCACCTACCAGAGCAGCCACAGGAACACAACCGTGGTGGGGGAGCAAGTGTCCCAGGGCAGCAAACCTGCAGGGCTCACTCCAAAACCTGCTGACCCATCAGGGAATGTCCCTTGAGGCTGCAGGAAGGTGACACCAGGCTCTCCTCAACCTACCAGAAGCTTCAAAGCTCCCAGCTTTGATGGCCCACAGGGGAAGCAAGGAAGACCTGTGGTGCAGGGATAAAAGCAGATGCTGTTTTCTCGTTGCATGAGCTTTGGGTGTTAATGGGAAGAGGGTGCAGCACAGGAGTGGTGCCATGCAGGCTTGGGGAAGAGTCATCATGGAAAGAGTCATAGAATCAGAGAATAGTTTGGGTTGAAGGGATCTTCAAAGCTCCCCCAGTGCCCCCCCTGCCATGAGCAGGGACATCTTCACCAGCTCAGGGCAACAATTTCTTCCTCGTGTCCAGCTTTAATCTCCCTCCTTTAGTTTAAAACCATCACCCCTTGTCCTGTCGCAACAGGCCCTGCTTAAAAGTCTGTCCCCATCTTTCTTATGGGCCCCTTTTAAGTACAGAAAGGCCGCACTAAGGTCTCCCCAGAGCTTCTCTTCTGTAGCTGAACACCCCAGCTCTCTCAGCCTGTCCTCCCAGCAGAGCTGTTCCAGCCTCGGATCATTCCTGTGGCTCCAACAGGGAAGGAATAGTTGGAGCAAGGCAGACCCAAGGAGGCCAGGATGGTCCATCCCTTTGGGCAAGGGCACATCCTCTAACAGAGGTGACAAGGAGCAATGTCACCCTGTGGGCACCTGCAGGTGCCACTGGAAAAGCCGTGTGCTCTTCCTTGGGCTGTGGTCTCTGGAAGGAAGACCCCGCTCCAGACCACGTACCTGTTGGTGTGTGAATTGTTGTGCATGAACCAGCTCCGGTTATTGTCCACGTACATGGCCCAGGCCTTGTCGTCCTTGCCCAGCATGGCATCCTTGAGGACGTCGATGCGTGCCACGCCAAAGGCCGGGTCAGGGTGGTTATCGTAACGATCGATCGACAGCTCCCAGTAGTGGAGCCCTTTGGAAAAGCCCGTTTTCCCCAGCACCACCCTGTCATCATAGCTGTTGCAGGTGACAGTCAGGTTGTCATTAGAAAAGATGATGTCAGCGTGGGCAGAGGACGGATCGAAAGAAAACCAAGCAACTGGAACACACAAAGGGCACAAGGTTAGTGTGGTGGGATGGCGGCCGTCGCGGCCCAGCCCCGGGGAGCGGACACGGAACAGCACATGCGACATGCAGGACGCCGGCTCTGCCCGCCCGGGACGCAGCCAGGAGCAGGCAGGGAGCTGCGGAGCTGGGGGGCTCCCCGAGGGCACCCCCATCCTGGGGGATGCTGTGAGCTGGTGCCAGCGCGGCTGAGGTTTCATGGGCAGGACTCACACTGGTTTTGCTCTTGCTGCTCCTCCCGGTGCCTGTCTGTCCCATCCCCTCCCCTCCTGCTGTCTGTCTGTTTCATCCCATGAGCCTGAAGAATCCTGATCTCATAAAATCTGGTCCTAACAGGAGACATTCTGTGCCATTCAGGTCTCCAGGCTACCTAACTTACTCCTACAACTATGGGTTACTCATGCAAGGAATGGTTTGCAGGGTCAGGCCCAGCGTGGGAAGGGGACTGAAAAGAAGCAGATAGAATCATAGCATCACAGAAGGGTTTGGGTTGGAAGGGACCTCCCCAGCTCCCCCAGTGCCCCCCCTGCCATGAGCAGGGACATCTTCACCAGCTCAGGTTGCTCAGAGCCCCGTCCAGCCTGGCCTGGGATGTCTCCAGGGATGGTTCAGCCACCACCTCTCTGGCCAACCTGGGCCAGGCTCTCACCACCATCAGGGCCAACAATTCCTTCCTCATGTCCAGCCTGAATCTCCCTCCTTTAGTTTAAAACCATCACCCCTTGTCCTATCACAACAGGCCCTGCTCAAAAGTCTGTCCCCATCTTTCTTATCGACCCCTTTTTAAGTACTGAAATCCACACTAAGGTCTCCCTGGAGCTTCTCTTCTCCAGCTGAACACCCCAGCTCTCTCAGCCTGTCCTCCCAGCAGAGCTGTTCCAGCCTCGGATCATTCCTGTGGCTCCTCTGTGTGTGTATTTGAGGGCTGGCGGTCCTGGGAACCGAAAGCACATCCAAAGGTCTACATTGACAGAGATGCTACGTCACACCAAGAAACCTCCCTGCGGAGCAACCGGCCACACGTCAGACAACATCCAGCTGATGGAAAGGCTGCAAAACACCCCAAGACCTCCACGGCTCGGTACAGCTGCTGGTTTAAATGCACAGGACTTGGTTACTGCAAATCTGACAGACACGGTGTCACATCAAGACTGAGGCACAGGGTGTCACAAGCCACCAGCCCGGTTCCCCACCAACGAGCTGAAACGTGAACTGACACATCCACAAAACACTCTCACGTTTGCAGGAGTAAATACGCCTTGAAAAATAAAACACTCCGGTGAGATTTCTTCAGTGATTTATTGGCTCGTTGCACAAGACAGCTCACATGCACGCGGGTGCCCCAGCTCCGCACCGCGACGGAGGCGATTCCGTACCTGCCACCATTTTTTTAATGTCAACTGTGGTCATTCCCAAGGAAAGGCATGCAGGAGAGAAAACAGCACGTAAAGTTGGGTAAGGAAAAGGAACGAGAAACAATTTCTGCTTTGCCTGCTTTTCCAGTGAGCGCACGGACCTGAATTTCAGCATTTTGGATAAAGGTGGGGAGAGGGGGAAGGAGGAATCCCACGGGGATGGACACGGGCTCCTTATCCCGGGGGAATGGAGGGGATTGATTCCTGCAGAAGGGCTGAAGGGGACAGGTGAGGGGTCACCAGCGCTCACTGCAATTAGCTGCAGAGGTGCTAATCACCTCCTTGGCATTTGGCCCGTGTTCAAACGCTCCTAACGAACTGGAATATCTATTGTTTTGAGCAGGAGGGTCAGATCTTAATTATGGGGCCACTTCCAGGGCGGTGACTTCAGGGATGAAATTTAAAATGCCTTTACATCAATGACCATTCCTCCACCAAATCTGCCTATTGCCAGGACATCCCAGAGGGGCAGGGTATGAGCAAGAAACGCTGCTCGCCCACCAAAGAAAAGTTAAAGATTAAAAAAAAAAGAGAAAATTATGAGCAATATGGAGCAAGGTGCCAGATAATCGTAATAAATATACTTGCCCAATTGAGAGTAAGGCGTTCCTTGTGTGTCAAAATTGCATCCTATAAAGAGATACTACATTTCACACATCACAGCTAAGAAACAGCAACCACCTGAAAACCACTTGTGAGCATTTAACCATCAGCTGAGCAGCCACGGGAGGCTCGATTCCTTAAAAGCCAGAGCATGGAGAGGGGTCACAAATAGGACCTGTGAGTCGGGGTGCGGGCTGTTTTGGTGACTCTCACCTCTGGGTAGTGTGGAACATCCGCTCTGCCATCGCCAGGTCCCATCACAGCCTTCGGAAGCACCAAGTCTGATCACTGCCTGCTGGGGAAGCCAAATCGCGGGTCTTTCCACCAGGAAAGGGGCAGGAAATTTTAGCTTTGGTGGAAAACCTTGGGTGCTTCATAAGTATTCTCTAGATTGACCCTCAGTTGAATCACTTTAATAAAACAACGCTCCTTGGAGGACAGGGACTGATGGAAGAGCAGCCTGGAGCTTTGGCTGCAGCTGCATGGGCAGGATGTGTTGGGGTGTCCTTCATCCTCCTGAGACCGGGTTGGAAACACCTCCTGGGATGGATCCAGGAGCTTGTCCTGATCCAGGAGCTTGGCCAGGATTAGGGGGCAACATGATGTCCCTGCACATGACAGGGGTTGGATTAGATGACCTTCGAAGGTCCTTTCCAACCCACATTGGCCCTGAACGGAGGGCATTCATGTTGGGTGCCGGATTTTAAGGACAGCCCTATCTTGTGGCTGGTTTTCACCTCTCCCTGGCAAGGAAGGAGGCTTTTCACCCTGCTGATGTGCGTGTTGGTGGGAAAGCATCTGGCTGCAGTCGTGCTCCGCGCCAAGCATCACCTCTCAGGCTGTTTTAATGAATCGCGCCCTGTGCTGCAGCTCAAAGAGTGATTTTCAAGGTGCCTGTGCATCCCTGCCATACAAATTCACCTGAGTGCGGAACAGCACGGACACACGGGTGCATCCTTCGCCCCGTTGTGCCCTGTCCCCCCACCCCGGACTGCACACACAATGCTGCTCACGGCCGTTGCGGGAGATCTCGGTAACACCGGACACAAAACGAGAAACGTCCGTAACAAAACAGAGTTCAAGCCATTAGCGCAGAGCAGCACGATGAGAAGAAAAACCAAACCAAACCAAAAACAAACAGAAAAAGCACAAAGAAAAGAAAGTGGCGCCGTCCCCCGGTTATTCTGGCAAGGGTCATGCTGCAGCATTCCTCATTCTGGGTTATGGGATGGAAATCAAACAATCGGGGGCCCCCATTCTTCCAAAGAAAGCCGTGAATTACTCCACTGGAGTGGTGTAAATCCAGAGTGGCGGAAGAATCAGGGCCCAGGATCTTTAGCAACGGCAGATGTGCAAAGAGTGGTTAGAAAACAGCTGGGAGAGATGCCCTGTGGCTCCTTCGTGGGCTGCTCGATACCGTCACTCATCCTGCCCGGGCTGCCTACGTCCCACCGCAGCCCCAAGGACAAGCACAGCGCTGGTGGCAGCTGCCAGACCAGCGAGGTGGCACGGGAGGGGTTTCCTCTGCTCTGCAGAAAACAAGACTTGGATATGATCACATCTGGCTTTGCAAAAAGCTGAGCCCGGTGCTCAAAGCTGAGTGGATGAGAACCCATGTCTTCAGGGTCTTAATAAGCCAGGCTGCAGGGGATCTGTGAGCTGGGCTTAGAATCACACAATCACAGAAGGGTTTGGGTTGAAGGGACCTTCCCAGCTCCCCCAGTGCCACCCCTGCCATGAGCAGGGACATCTTCACCAGCTCAGGTTGCTCAGAGCCCCGTCCAGCCTGGCCTGGGATGTCTCCAGGGATGGTTCAGCCACCACCTCTCTGGCCAACCTGGGCCAGGCTCTCACCACCCTCAGGGCCAACAATTTCTTCCTCATGTCCAGCCTGAATCTCCCTCCTTTAGCTTAAAACCATCACCCCTTGTTCTATCGCAACAGGCCCTGCTGAAAAGTCTGTCCCCATCTTTATTATGGGCCCCTTTTAAGCACTGAAATCCACACTAAGGTCTCCCCAGAGCTTCTCTTCTCCAGCTGAACACCCCAGCTCTCTCAGCCTGTCCTCCCAGCAGAGCTGTTCCAGCTTCGGATCATTCCTGTGGCTCCTCTGGCCCCTCTGCAGCAGGTCCATGTGTGTCCTGTGCTGAGGACTCAGCTTGCATGTTGACTTGCTAAGAGGGGTCTAGATTTAATCTAACAAACTGAATTTCACAGAACAAATCTCCCAGCAGAGGCTGAGTTTTCTGGCTGTACAGGGAAAGCAAATCACTGAGATGTCCCCACAGGTTTCTCCCAGGGAGGGGCTGCTCTGACTGTCCCCAGACACAAGGTCAAGGCGAAACAGAGATGAGGGATCTGCTCTGCCGGCTAGCTGGGTGAAATGGTTCAGCCAGGCCCTGCCAAAACCAGCACCCACATAAGGATTTACTGCGCTGCTCCATCACCCCAGACCTAAAGCTGCCCATGCTGGTACGTAGAGATGAAGACACCACGAGAACTACACCCCCAAAACGTCCCTGGGCGGCAGGAGCAGGCCAGTGACAAACAGAAGGAGATCCCCCTGCCATCCGCATGTCATGGGCAAAAACAAAACACAACAGAACGAAACAAAACAAATATCTCGGAGATGCCCAAAAGCACAGAGCAAGGGGACATGCCAGAGGCGCTCGGCTCACCGGCTGAATTCAGGGACTGTAAAGAAGAATGCAAGCTCAGCTGGTGGGCCGAAGATCTTAGCTCAAAGTAGGATCTCCCCGCAAAGCTGGGTTGTAGATTAAGGGTGGAGGAGAAAGGACTCATTCTACGAAGCTGCGATCTTTCCAAAGGCACTGGAAAAGGGAGGGTCTGTTCTTCTGACTGCGTGTCTAAACGTAAGATCAATGCAAACTCGAGATCAGAAATGGGGTCTGCCGGACGCTGTCACCCCGAGGTCAGCCCTTGGGGCAGAGCACAGACGCTTTGGGGCGCACAGATCCTGCTCCGCTGCAGGACGGTGTGTGGAGCAGCAATGTCTGGTGCTGTGCGACCCCGCCGGACCCTCCGGGAAAGCTTTGCCTCTGACAGCATCGGCAATAAAGCTGTTTTCACCTTCCAAAATGTTCCCGTGTCACCGTGACAAATTCAATACGCTTTTCTTTAAGGTGAGCCCTGCACCTAAAGCAATTCACACGTTACCATGCACACTTCCCAGGGCTCTTTAATAAACCTCATGCTTTTCTGTGCACAATAATTAGCGGTGTAAAAGTCAGTCGGTTGGTAATGCCGAAACACACTTTGCAGGGCCGTACTGAGCTATAGAACCCTGAGCACCACCAAGCACCCACCTTACTCAAAGGTTGTTCGGGATGTTGTGTTCTTGGTTTCCCTGTGTACCTGTCAAAACACATCTGAGCCTTACAGTAAGAATTTAACTCGTGATTCACAGCAGAACGTCAGAGTAGAGGGAACCTCTCAGGTCATCGGTTTCTGTTCCCTGCTACCAGTCACCTGCAATTCCTTCCCTAGCCTTGTCGAGGGAGATGTTAACGTGGAAATGTAGGATCCACCATCCTCCACACAACCAAATCAGATAAACTCCTGGACGCTGTACCCCAGCCTTGCTGCCTCAGCTGTAAATACGGACTGAGCTGGAAAGCCACGTTAAAACAAATAGAAGGAAGCGTTTCTTTGCACAGTGGTTTGTAACTTCTGCAACTTGCTGCTGCAGAGGCTGTGGAAGCAAAGAGCGGCAGTGCAGTCAGATACAGGTCAGATAAATTATTGCACAACAGGTCAATAAATGGAGCTCCAGGTTACGGAGGGATATGGCCTCTGACACCTACCAAGAGTGAGAGGAGCTACTACCAAGAGCAGCTGGGCTCATGGCTCTCCCTAAAGAGCATCTGATGTTCCTCTAGCTCCTCGCAGCATATTTCCCCTTGTGTTCACTTCTTTCCAAAAGCTGCTGGTTACAAAGCCCTGGTTGCTGCTGAGGGTCACTCCACGGCCGTTAGGGAACTTGAAGTTGGGTCTCAGATGAGGAACTGGGCTTGAAAGAAGGGCTTCTGGTACTCGTCAAGGGTGGTGACCAAGTCCCTGTGTCACATCCCCGGCTCTGGTGGGTGGCAGAGGCAGCTGGGAGCTTGTGGTGTTGGCAGAGTTGGCCAAGTTTGGGAACCCGGGAGAGGGGACAGCAGGGCACAGGGTGTGACAGTCCCAGTGTTCCTCCCTGATCCTCTGCTCCAAGGTTTGTGTCTCACCGAAGAAATAAGAAGCCAAAAGCAGGTTTGCCTTGAAACTCTACAGCAATGCCTAAAACTGGGGATTCAGTGCAGATGAGAGAAGGAGGAGCCAAGGGACGGCGAAGGGGGACAAAGCTCTTCCCGGTGCTGGCTCTTGGTGCACGGACACAGGCAGCACATGCCCAGGAGAGTGGGGCTGGAGGCACCAAGCAGCCCAATGGAAGGGCTGAGGTGTGGGCAAAGAGACCCAAGGAGGGCTGAGAACGGAGCAGCAGGTTTTGGCAGGAGGGAGGTCAAACCTCCGCACCAGCCAGGAGGGCAGATCTGGGCCAGGGAGCAGGCGGACAGTCCCCTCCAGGACTGCTGAGCTCTTCTGCTCCATCTCCTCCTGGGGTGAGTTGGTCCCTCATCCCACCATCCAACTTTCTGGACAGCCCATGGAAAGAAACAACCTTGGATGGACTCAGAAGCCATCTCAGAAATGCCTGTAGAGAAAAGCAGGTCTCTTCCTCGGTTCCTTGCCATCGCATTAGGTGCCTGATCCTGGGAGCAGCTGTTTGCCTGACCAGAGACAAGGACGCTGCAAAGCCTCTCAGAGCCTGTTCCATGACCGCACCAAGGAGGCTGCGGGCAGGATGCAAAGGGGAATGTGTCGAGAGGAAAGCAGACCTGGTCCCAAAATCAGCAGGAGACTGGCCAGAGGCTGGAGAACCGGCTGGATGAGGAAAGCCCAGGAGAGCTGGGGCGGCTCAGTCCAGGGCGCAGGAGGCTGCGGGGACACCCCAGGGACAAGAACAGCTGGAAAACATCATTCCCTTGGGATGAGCAGAAGACGTGCCACACCACGGGCTGGGAAGGCGCTCTGCAGTTTGCTGTAGGCTTATGTGCATGCTGACTTTCTGTGGGACGTTCCGGAGGTGCCGGCTGGCTCACCTGGGCTTTAAACCCTTCTCATCCTTGTTCTCTCCAGATGCTGGGACTTTGCCAGACGTTTCAACCCCCACCAGCCTCTAGAGCCCATTTCACTGCTCACTGGAGGCAGAAGAAAGACTCCAGTTAACTTCCACAGGCTGCGGATTCGTGTGCTAAGACCAGAAACCAGCTTTTAAATAACACCCTCGAAGCAGGATTTCTCAAAACCACTTAGAGCTGCGTTCAGAGAGATGTTCTCTTCACATTGAGCCCATCTCTTCTTTTGTCCCCGCTTCCCGCACAAACCGAGCCCGGCTGAAGGGAAAAGCTAAGCCTACTTCAGACAAAATAGCACTTAAAGGCCTGATGCTGCTGTAAAGGTCGGTAATAAAAGCCAAACCGAGAGCTGTGATGTGTGAGGTGGCTTTGTCCAACAAGTTACTCGGATATCCGGAAGCCGCACACAAATGTAATTTATTTCACTTTGAGTCCAAAAAGCTCAGAAAACGCTCCAGGCCCATTTGACTTTTTCTCCCGCTTTACTTTTGTGCTGGAATAACAAATGCAAAAGCCCATCCAGTGAGAAGGCTGAATGCAGAAAACTTTTATCCGATGCTCAGAAGAGTGAAACTTGTGTTTGCTGGCACGGATGGAGGCACCGGCGCCAAGCACAGCCTGACCTGCTGTGACCATGAACAGCCATTTTCCTCCAGGTTCTTTGTATTTTGGAGCTGTGCAATAGGCAGAATTGTCTCAACGGTGAAAACGGCCAGGAGAGGAAAGCAGAGCTGGCAAGATCATAGCGGGGACCCTGCAAAATCCTGGTGGGGATGACTTAAAGCCCAAGTGGCTTTGGTTAGGAAACTATGTCTCAAGTGGGTTTTATGAGACGCAAATGTGATGAGAAGCCAAAGGTCTGCTGTCTCCTGCAAAGGATGGTGAAGCTGGGTAGTGAAGAGGGCAAGAACTGTTGACCTTCAGGCTTTGGGAGAGGTTGTGGTCACCCCAGCTGGGCCGGGGTTGTCCCATCGCTGGATCTCCAGAGGAACGCTGCAGCTGCCTTCACGCTGGTGCTCAGCTTTATGAACACACACACAGCCTGTGATTTGGGTTTTCTGCCTCTCCCATGAGGAGGGCTTCTCACAGGTTTGCTGTCACCTCTGTCACACCTGAGTCCGTTCCTCATCGACCTGTCCTGCCCACGCACCCAAACCGGGCACGTGCCCTTTCCCAACTGGACGGGTCATCTCCTGCAGACAAGTGCGGGCAGCCAAGTGAAAACACTGTATAGCTTTGCTCTGCTTTTGTTTTCTACTGTTTCAGCAGAAAACCCTTTTTTCCTCCTTGCTCAAAGCCACCAGAGATGCTCTATGGCAAGAGGGCTCTCACATCATCCTTCCACCCCACCAGTGTCCCCTCCTGAGCCCAGACCATGTCTGCTGGTAGCTGCTGGGGCTGGGCGAACACGCTGCTGCTCTAGAGCCAGCTGCCTGCGGAACAAAACCTTCACATAGCTCGGATTTTACCCTGAGAGCAAGAAAAAGGGATTCCACCGAGCGTGGAAAGCCCCCCAGGAGGGGTTTCTCCTTGGGCAGCAGATACGGCGGTGGGGGGTGATTTCTTCCTCCATGGCAGCATTACCCGCTGCGTCTGGCTCACCTCGTTTCTCAGAGCTAACCTTACCGCTCTCCACCTGCACAGCAGAAACAAGCCCATTTTGCGTGACGGATTAAGCGCCTGGTGTGACAAATGTACTTAAAGTCAAGCGGGGAGACTCCACCACAAGCTGCAAGGGAGTGTTTAATATTCCGACCGAGCGGGGATGGTGCAGACGATGCCGGTGTGGCCGGTTGTGAGTCCTGTGGGTGTGCAAGGACACCCGTGCGGTCGCTGTGCTCTCTGTTCTGCACTACCAGGGCCTGCAGGGGACATCGTGTGGTTTTGGCATTGTGCAGCCCTTAGTGTCTCAGAGCAACGTTGCCAGCCTTGTTTTGTTTTAAATGGAATTCATGGAAACACCGGAGCTTCCCATTGTGTAACGCAACCCCTGCTGCAACCCAATTTTTAAATACCTCTCTGCAGGATGCCTCTCACTGATGCCTCATCTTCTGTAAAGGAAAAGGGGTGAAAGAGAAACTGTGGCACTGTTTGAGGCTCCTGACCCAACCTTTCTTCCTTCTGGCCTTCCTGCAATGATTGCTGAGGTACTGGTGTAGTTGTTACTACTTAAAAGGATGAATCCTGTCAGCAACTGCTAACCTAAAGAAATGTAATTCCTCTCAGTTTTAGGTCAGTCTGCTCCTCTAACAAAGATAAGAGTGACTTGCAAAACACTTAATCAGAGATTACTGACCTTGCAGCTTTAGAATTTTGAAGTCTGCACCATTAGCTGAGTCTTGTTTTAACTCGAGACGGTTGGATAGTGTCCTTTAGCTGAACATTGCTCATTTTACGCTAAAATGATTATGAAACCAACATGTAAATGTATAACCAACTGGCTCTTCAGGATGGCCCTGATGGTGTGAATGAAGTTGTAAGATTTTGTATATAACGGCTGTTCGTTTTCTCTCTGGCCTGCTGGCTTTATCCCAGCATCCAGCCTTGCGCAACTCTGTAATAAACCAGATCTCATCTCCGTCTGCTAAAATCTGGCTTATTGCACACCGGGTGGACCCCGTTTTTGGTACAACACCGGAGGACCAGCGGAGCGGTTCCCTGATGGCGATGCTAAGCTGGGCTGTGCTGGAGGAGCCCCGCGCGTGCGTGTGAGCCGTGGCCGAGCCGGGGCTGTCACGACGCCTTACCCTCAGATGTCTGGAGGACCAGGGTCTTGCTGTACGGGCTGACCCCCGACTTGTTGAAGGCTTTGACGCGGGCGCTGTACGTGCTGTTGAAGTGAAGCCCATCCACCGTGCACATGGTCTCCTTGCCCACGTACACCTCCTGCAAAGCAAGCACAGGGTTAGGGCCCTGAACATAGAGTGCCAGGGGTGGGAGAAGAGCTCCTGGTTGTGACACGTGGGGTTTGGCTGTGCTCTGCTACCCGAGGCAGATTTATGGGCACTGGATATGGCTGAAACAGGGTAAAATGGTCCTATGATTTGTTTCTTGACACCATAAAACCAGTTTCTGTAAAGGAAGGAGATGTTGTTCACATTGGATCAAGACACAGGATCAGAGAGCGGCTGGGGTTGAAGGGACCTCTGTAGATCCCCCAGTCCAGCCCCCCTGCTCACGCAGGGTCCCAGAGCAGATCACACAGGTGGGTCCAGGCGGGTTTGAATGGCTCAGAGAAGGAGACTCCACACCTGCTCTGGGCAGCCTGGACCAGGCTCTGGCACCTCCCAGCAAAGAAGTTTCTGCTCATGTTCAGATGGAGCCTCCTGTGTTTCAGTCTGTGCCCGTTGCCCCTCACCCTGGCGCTGGGCACCACTGAACAGTCTGGACCATCCTCTGACACCCACCCTGAGATATTTATCAGCATTGTTCAGATCCCTCTCAGCTTCTCTTCTCCAGCTGAACAGCCCCAGCTCTCTCAGTGTCTCCTCATCACGAAGATGCTCCAGACCACTGAGCATCTTTGTGTCCCTCTTCGGGATTCCCTCCAATAAGTCATAAGACATCAAGTAAGTTGTAAGACGTCAGTCCCAGCTGAACTCCCACTGAATCCCAAAGGAAACGAATCTACACAGACTGAGCCTGGGACATAAACATCCTTGCAGAAAACAATTTTGCAGGCTGTTGGTGGCGGATCACGGTGTTCCTTGAAAGAAGACAAGGTGATCACACCGACTGCGCACTGACTCACGGGCACGTCACACTCCTGCTGCTGTAGCCCCGCTCGGAGAAGCTGGGCAAGCAGGGACGATGGTGAACGGGCCTATGGGCTACTGAAACACTCAGCTCACAGATCGTTGACTTGTAATTAGCAGATCCCACAACAAAGCCCTGCTTGGTGCCCTTGATGGAGGCTCTGCTCAGGCAGGTTGTGCTGGGTGCTGCTGCTTCCAGAGCCAACCCTGGAATCTGGCCCCTTTCTTTGCAGGTGGGTGCATGTCCCCAGAGCTTACAGGGGTCATAGAATCATAGAATAGTTTGTGTTGGAAGGGACCTTCAAAGCCCATCCAGTGCCACCCCTGCCATGAGCAGGGACATCTTCACCAGCTCAGGTTGCTCAGAGCCCCGTCCAGCCTGGCCTGGGATGTCTCCAGGGATGGTTCAGCCACCACCTCTCTGCCCAACCTGGGCCAGGCTCTCACCACCCTCAGGGCCAACAATTTCTTCCTCATGTCTCAGGTGCCTGATGCTCCCCTGCGCTGCAGAGCAGGTGATGATGGCTTCCAGCCCTCCCGAGACCCTGAGCGGTGTCCCAAGCCACAGCAGACCCGGGAACAGTGACTGGTCAGTGTTTGGGCTTGAGGAGTGCAAGGTAGGTGTTCTAATGAACCCGGTGAGATCAGTGATGTGACATTAACATGGTCCTATAACAGCAGGAGCACTATGCACATCCAAGCCCCTTTGACCACCGGTGGGACAAGAGAAGTCCGGCATGCTGGGGAATTGCCCTCACCTTGCTGGGGTGGCTGTGCTGAGTCTTGGTGTCCCCACACCCAACCTCCTGCTCCCTTCTCGCTCCAGATCCCCCCACATCACGTCTCTCCTGCCTCACCTCCGCTCTGGCTCCTGCCTGCCTGAGTTTCTCATGAATGAATTCAGAAAATGTGATGGGCTGGTCCCTGCACCCGCTCTCGGTGGATGTGAACACGCCAGGATAATTATTAGCGCGTTGGATTAGAGAAAAAAATCATATTTTAATTGTGTAATTACAGCAATTTAAAAGCCCTCAGGCCTTAAACACCTCTGCTTGCTGGCAGCTGGCAAGCCATGAGTCTTTCATGGCAATTAGCATACATTGCATGAAATATTTAGCAACTTAAAAAGACGGAGCTTCAAATATGGTTTTTTTGTATTTGCAAGTCATATTGGTCACTCGGAAGGTTATTTCCTTTCCCTCAAATAACCTTGCCCTGCAGAAGAGCCGGCAGCTTGTCGGCACTGTCAGCTTCTCTGAGCAACGCAGCAGCGTGTCTTGTGTCCCCAGGGAAGGAGAGGACTTGCAGAAAGTCTGGGGAACATTTTGGTCACTTCACGGTGGGGCAACACCAGAGCCAGGAGCAACAGCTTGCTGCTGGGACTGGCTTTGTGCTCCGAGCACCTACCCTGAACTGGCCGCCATTGCCGTCGTCGAGCTCCAGGATGTAGCCTTCCACCTGCACCGTGGACAAGGGCGGCTGCTTCCAGGACAAGGTGGCACTGTTGTTGTGGGTGCAACACTCCTCCAGCTGCAGGATCGGGGGAGCCGGCACTGGGGAGGAAACTAAACACAAGTTAGTGTAACCCTGGCTGCTGGCAGCACGGAGGAGGAGGGGGAGAGATTTCCACAGAGCTTCTCTGCTTTTTTCCTGTGTTAACATCATAGAACCATTTTGGTTGGAAGAGACCCTCAAGATTGAGTCCAACCATAACCCACCCCTGGCACTGCCCCATGTCCTGAGAACCTCATGTCCGTCTGTCCAGCCCTCCAGGGGTGGTGACTCCAGCACTGCCCTGGGCAGCCTGTTCCAATGCCCCACAGCCCTTTGGGGAAGAAATTGTTCCTAAATCCAACCTCAACCTCCCCTGGTGCCACTTGAGGCCGCTTCCTCTGCTCCTGGCGCTTGTTCCTGGGGAGCAGAGCCCGACCCCCCTGGCTCCAAGCTCCTTTCAGGCAGTTCAGAGATCAGAAGGTCTCCCCTCAGCTCCTGTTCTCCAGCTGAACCCCCAGGTCCCTCAGCCGCTCCCATCACACTTGTGCTCCAGCCCCTCATCAGCTCCGTTCCCTTCTCTCAACTCACTCAGCACCTCAAGGCCTTTCTTGGTGTGAGGAGTCCAGAATTGACTCCAGGATTCGAGGTCTGGCCTCCCCAGGTCCCAGTACAGGTTCGGTCACTGCCCTGGTCCTGCTGGCCACACCAGTGCTGGTCCCAGCCAGGATGCTGGTGGCCTTTTTGGCCACCTGGGCACACGCTGGCTCATGTTCAGCCGCTGTCACCAACACCCCCAGGTCCTTTTCCACCGGGCAGCTCTCCAGCCGCTCTTCCCCCCGCCCGTCCTCTGAGCTTCCCTGCCTCCCAGCCCATCTGCATCTCCTGTCGGCTTCCCAGGACTTGCCAACTTGCAAATTGCTCACAGGTTGCAGCGGCTCTTTTGCTTCCTGCAAAGCAATGCGAACGCAGCGGCTCGCTGTGGTGCGGGAGGGGGAGCACAGAGGGAACGGAGAACAACGAGGAAATTAAAACTGAAATGAAGCTCTAAAACAGCAGGGAGGAAAGGAGAGAGAGGAAAGAGCCTGAGCTAAGTGGCGTGGCTCTTTGTGCCTTTGTATTTGGTGAGCAGCTCGCGAGCTGGCCCCTGCCAGATGCTGCTCAGCACCAAACATGTGTGAGCAGAGGTTTGGGAAGCACCTTGTGATGCTCCTGAGACCATGGTCTCAACCTCCACCAGTTGAGCAGGGACCAGCCTGGCTCTCCTGGCACTGCAGGGCACTTTCTAAAACCAAACCAAGCTCCCGGCACCTTGATCTGGCACAGAGCAGCCCAGTGATGCAAGACAAGGGAGGCAAATGGCTGGCCCAGGGGTGCAAAATACACAGGAACCAGCATAACTCTGGTTCTGGGACGCTCAGATTTGTTGGGAGAAGATGTAAAACTGCTCTGCTGCCCCTTCCCTGTGATGAGTTGGATCAGCATGAACAGAGAGGGGCTTTTGAAAGGTGCTGGAAATATTCTTACCTTTCATCTGCACGAAGTCGAGCTGGTGGATGGACTGTAGCAGAGGAGCGTTGTCAAGGTTCAGGTCGAAGTCCGTGGTCATCCGAGGTGTGAGCGTCCCCTTTCCCCACTGGTCCTCAGTCAGGTGCACTCTCCTGATGAGAGCGTCCGAGATCTGGTGACAAGGAGCAGCCTCAGCACCCGAGGGACACCTGGGCTGGGCATTGTCCCTGCCCTGTTTCCCCCCTGGAGCTCCCACTATTGGCCCTGACTGTCAAAAGCTGGGACATCACATGTGGTTTCATAGAATAGTTTGGGCCGGAAAGGCCCTTCAAAGCCCATCCAGTGCCAGCCCTGCCATGAGCAGGGACATCTTCACCAGCTCAGGTTGCTCAGAGCCCCGTCCAGCCTGGCCTGGGATGTCTCCAGGGATGGTTCAGCCACCACCTCTCTGCCCAACCTGGGCCAGGCTCTCACCACCCTCAGGGCAACAACTCCTTCCTCATGTTCAGCCTGAATCTCCCTCCTTTAGTTTAAAACCATCACCCCTTGTCCTATTGTGAGGGATTTCCACCATCGCCCTTTGCTGCAGGCTCAGATTGGCACTCTGGGGAGCTCTGGGGACTATTTTAAAGGCAGAGTCTGCTACCAAAGGGATCAGTCCACGCATGAACAGTGGGATGCTGTTCTCAAGTGCTGTTTGTCCGTCTTGCGCTGGAGAACCACGAGACAGCGCGTTATGATGATTGCTCCAGACACACAGCACCACTGCCTGCTGCCACCCTGTGCTCAGAGCAAGCAGCGCCCCTGGCCTGCTTCTGCTGTCCTGCTGTGAACCTGGAGCTGATGAGAGCTTGGCCCTTGGTTTTATGGCTGGAGAAGCTGGGGGATATCACCCTGGGTGTAACCAACCTGCAGAAAGCCGCTGGGGTCGTTCTCCTTGATCACCTCCAGGCAATACTCCATCAGGCCCGTGGTCTGGCGCAGCTTGACCGTGCAGTGAGAAATCTGGTCTCGCACCACCTGCAATTGACAAGGAGAGCGGTGTCGCTTGGAGCTGCTGGGTTTTGGGAGATGGGAGCAAACAGGCTCTGGTGACACGTGGGCACAGAGACAGGGTGACACAAAGGGAGACAGAGACTCGAGGGAAGAGAAAATGGCAGAACCGGCCATGATACAGAATTCCGGATCCTTGAAAACCTGGGGAAGAATGAGGTTTGTTTAGCTCAAAATTATTAATCCACGTAATTATTCAAAGCAGCAGGGCAGTTCCACGCTCTGTCTTTAATTCAGACAGCTTCGGAACTCCATGCAAAGCAAATGCCCAGCCCCATAGCATCCACGGGGCTGCCCCATCCCTCCTTGGCTGTGGGGCTGGCTCCGGGGCAGCTGCACCCAACGGCCCTGGGTGAGGAATGAGCCTGGGACCCCATGAGGAATGAACACATCACCTCTCTCAGCTTCAGCTCTGCCTAACAATCTGTTTGAGATGCTCATCTGCCCATCGGCTGAGATGGATCGCGGTATGGAATTGCCTCATTTTCTCTGTTGGGAGCCAAGGGAGGAGCTCAGGTGTGCTGCTGAGAGGAGATAAACCCTGTGCACCTCATGGTAGGGATCCCTACCACGTGCCCAGGACCTGGCAGCTGACGGGAGATTGGCAGAACAGCTCAGGAAGAGAGATTTTATGCTTTAGAGGAACGTGCCCATGGTAGATAATATTTATTTTTCCTGGAAGAGCTTTAAGCTGTGTAGAGGCTGAACAAAGCTACGCAGCTCTAGGGATCGCGGCTATTCAGGATGTTAGAGGCAGTAAAGACGAGCTTCCCATCGGCACCTGCAGCTGCAGCGTGATGGAAAAAGCTCCAAGAAGCGGCGATTAACACTTCTGGAAGCTTGAACGACTGCCCTAGGCTGAGAAGCAGCTCCTCCCATGAGCATCCCGCCCGGTCCCAGCGCTGGGGAGGCAAAATGAAGCCAATGTCAGCCTCCTGTATGGAACAACCCGGGGTTTCACGGGAGGCGATGACTCCTGCAGGGCAATCAATCACATCGTGGGTTGCTTAATTATCATTTAATCACCTCACAGGAAGAAAAGACTCACCAGTCCTGCAACTCGGGGACAACGTACCTGCTTCTGAGAAATGCTATAACACGAAGCACCCTCCTAGTTGGCTCCTTTTTAATCTTTTAGGGACTTGCTGTTCGCAGAGCCACCTATGGTTGCTTTTAGCAATCCCAGCCCTATTTTCCCAGCCTGTGGCAGGGAGCTGCAGCCACCACACCCCATGTACAGGGCAGAAAAGGCAAAAGAAGAAGCTCCCATATTGTTCCTCAGGACCCAGACATCTGTATGGAGGCTTGCAGAGATGCCGGATCACTCTGAGCAGTGTGATGGGCAAACACCGATTTTGGCCTCAAACGCCGTCATCGGAGGGCAAAGAGTTAATTCAGTGCCGGTTTCTAACACCTGAGTGCACTGGAATGGTTGTGCAGAGGGAACGGGGAGTCCTGCAGATCCGGTTTTGCTCAGCGGGTCAGATGGCAGCGACGTGTGACAACCTCAGCCCAGCGTTCACGGCTTTCTGCTCACTTGTCACTCGTCTCAGAATGCGTGATAACTCTCCTATTTGGGTTCTTTGTAATATTTAAAGTGTATACGGTCTATTAAAAAAACAGGTAAAAATACTGATTCCTGGCATTCGCGCTGTGCAGCACCAGTTCAGAACAGTTATTGCCATGACTAAGTCTGTGATGGATCATTCTTGACTGCTCTGGAACTCAAGGAAGTAGCAGTGTCTGATTTTGTCCCAGGTTAGTTATATTAGTTAGGCGCTATAATCACACAAGCATTTATAGAGACGTTAATTCAAGTGCAGATTGGACACGAGGAAAAGGTTCTTAGCTCAGAGGGTGTTCGGTCACAGCCCCAAGCCTGATGATGCTCTTAGTCCTATGGTTTAGTGCCAGGCAGTCCTGTGAGGAGCAGGGAGTTGGGCTCCATGACCCCTATGGGTCCTTTCCAACTGGAGATATTCTATGACTCCTACACCGACGTCTTCTGAAAGCATGGGCAAGCCCCTGGGTTTCCTTTCTCCGTGGGGATGGTCAGTCCTTTGGGGTGAGATCCAGAAGGTGCAGAGCGGGTACAAACCCTTGCAGCAACCTGCAGCCCCTGCCATGCAACACAAAGCAGCCCCCAGCATCAATTTGATCCTGTCTGCCCAGAGAGAAGGTGCCGGAGGGTCGTTCTGCTCTTGCAAGGGTTGTTTGCCATGTGGATGCTGGGTCTCTTGGCTCCAGATTGTGGTGTTACCACTGAGCGCGAGATGAGCCCAGCCTAAGCTCGCTGCTTGAGCAAATCCTGACTGAGCCAGAGTGAGGTTCTGCATTCCCGGCCTGCTGGGCTGCAGAGGGGTGAGTGGGGATCACACCCCGAATGCCCAGAAATGCGGTGTCCTTCTGTCGTGTGAGACCCTCTCCGGGGAAATGCACATGCTGCCAGGAAGACAGTAAAGATGGGATTGGTGTAACAATCTTCTTATCTTCTTTGCAGTTTAAATCTCTGTCTGGTTTGCCCAGGATAATGAATTTGTGAGCTTCTCCCTGCCTGAGTAGATGCTTTCGAAGTATTACCAGCAGAATTGCCATCTGCTCCCGCCAGCCAGAACACACGGCTCCAAGAAACAGCATTTGTTCAGTGAATCATAGAACAGTTTGTGTTGAAGGGACCTTCCCAGCTCCCCCAGTGCCACCCCTGCCATGAGCAGGGACATCTTCACCAGCTCAGGTTGCTCAGAGCCCCATCCAGCCTGGCCTGGGATGTCTCCAGGGATGGTTCAGCCACCACCTCTCTGCCCAACCTGGGCCAGGCTCTCACCACCCTCAGGAACAACAATTTCTTCCTCATGTTCAGCCTGAATCTCCCTCCTTTAGTTTAAAACCATCACCCCTTGTCCTATCACAAGTGGCCTTGCTCAAAAGTCTGTCCCCATCTTTCTTATGGGCCTCTTTTAAGCACAGTAAGGCCACAATAAGGTCTCCCTGGAGCTTCTCTTCTCAAGGCTGAACAATCTCAGTGAAGACAGGCACGGTGTCCCAGGACAGCCCTGGACATGTGTCTCCCTGTCACCTGTCACCCTCATAGCCAAAGGACAGGTCACAGGTGGGGCAGGGGGACCTGCCACCACTGCCCCAGTGCCAGCATGGGCCCTGCGAGGCTCCTGGCCCTGTCGGGAAGGAGGGACCCGGACCCAGAGATGCCAGCCCGGCTTTGTCCCTGTGTCCTGCGCGCTCCCGCCGTGGGTGAGGTGAGGCCAGCGCCAGGCAGCTCCAGGCTGATTAATTACCGAGCTTCCTGGCGGATTATCCCGCTAATAAACCTCTGGTCCGGAGTGGAAGTGCTTGCTGCAGGGTGCCACCGAGGCTACGTAAATCGTTATGCATGAGGGCACAAACTAAGATACAAGAAATTCCATTTATCATAAGTAAAAGCTGGGGTTTTTTTTTGCCATAAAGGTGGCCAAAGAGCGGAGCAGAAAGGCTGTGGAGTCTCCAGCCTTGGAGACACTCCAAGCCTGACCCCGGGCAGCCCAGGGCAGCAGCTGTAGGTGCTCAGAAACCGCAGCCAAAGCAGCGATCCTGCCCTTCTGTGACTCTGCCATCCCCTTCGGGGACCGAGCCCCTATTCATCCGGAGAACTAGAGCATGAAACAGCAGTCTAATTGCAGCATCTACACAGCAGGCGAGCCGACAGTAGAAATCCTCGTTTCCCCTCGCCGCCAACAAACCCTTTTCAAGGCAAGAAGAGGGATCTTCGGTTGGGATCTCGTGGGACACGGTGGCTTTACAGCTTGTGCGCTCCACACCAGAGAAGCGGGATGCAGGCAGGAACAGTCAGACTCCATGAATTGCTTTGATCAGGGAAAGAAAAGGTTTTAAAAATAAGATGTAAACATCCCCCATGCCTTCAAAGGCACGGTCTAAACCCAGTGGGGCCAGGGAAGCCTATAAGTTTTCCATATGGCCTTAAGCATCCTGCGGTTCTCCTCGTGCGCCAGGGATTTCCACATTTGAGGGGCAGCCTCAAAGGACTTGCAGGATTCACCAGATTGCCTGTAAAACCAGGTTGCCATGATTTTTGCATGGAAGTAGATACTTTATAAACCTCTCCTGAAGCCATGCGGGTAACACACCTCATTGAGCACTGGCATCTTCTGGGAAAGGGGTAATGGCTCAGCTGGCGAGGGGATTTGGGCAGCTCCATGCCTTTTATTTGTGGGCGTTTTTATTAAATGTCTTTTTTTTTTCCCCTTTAAGTGCAATGGAGGCAACAGGCAGAACCTGGCTGCTAATTACAACCTATAAAAAGGACTTTTGCTGTGCACTCACAGCACCTCACCACTACCTTAAAATAGGAAATTTATTTCAAGAGCTTTTCTTCCCTGCAAGATGACATTAACTATAATTTACATTTTAATCCAGCTCCTAGAAGGCAGTAACATCTGCGCTCGACTTAAATATCTTCTTCACCTTCCTCTACATTTTAATTCTTGGATAGATTAGTGGTTTTCAAGGCACTCAGCCTCACTTGAACCCCGGCTCCTCAGAGCCCGAGTCCTGCCGGGGATGTCACCTGGAGGACACGGAGCCTCCGCAACCGGGTGGCCGGGACATGACCACCTGGGGACAGAGGGACGTGCCATGGGGAGCGGTGCTACAAACCCAGGTGGGAAAACCCAGATGGAAAAATCCGCGGGACAGATCCTGATGGTTTGTGCTGAATCCCACAACCGCACGTCCTTCGAGCGGAGCTTTTCCAGGTGGATGTTTCCATGGTGACTTGCTTCTTGTTACTGGGAAAGGAGGCTCTGGATGGAGCTGGGAGAAGCGGAGCTGCTGTGATAACAACCCCGTGCAATGTGGTAACAACCTCGTGCGATGCCCACAGCGGCACATCCTGGACACTTGCACAAGCCCATTAGTGTGAGCTTAACAGCTGGACTTTATAATCTTGAGGGTCTCTCCCAACCAAAATGATTCTATGATTCTGTTTCCCAATGGAAATGCTGTGGTGTCCATCATCTGCAGGCGGACCAGAGACCGGTGGCCTCCTCCCTCATTTGAAGTAGGTCCAGGAATCCCTCTGGGAGCCCAAAGAAAGAGCACGGGAGGATGCAAGCGGAGCCAGAGAAGAGACACAGATGTTTGTAGCCCAAACACTGAAATGCCCTTGGAATAAGGATCCTGGAAGCATGAAATGATGTTGCTGTGAAACGTCTCAGCTGTGCGGTATCAGTGATGGCCAGAGCCCAACTACCTTCTCCACAAGACACAGCTACACTTGCTCCACTGCCCCCAGGTGGAATCTGGCCTTTTGCTTCCCTTCTTAGCCCCAAACCAGCTGAAAAGACACAGCGTAGTGACTGCAGGAACGCCACAAACCCGTTTTCAGAGCTGACCTCAATGTCCACGTTGAGACCTTGTAACTCAGCTTCCCCAATGCCAACAATTCACCGCTTGGTGCAACCTGAAGCCATGAGGTGCTCACCAAGCACAGAACAGGAAAAGGAATGATTCTTACTCCTGGCCAGTGACAAAACTGCTGTTCTATGACACCAAGTGCCCCAGGACTCCAGCTGAAGCCAGCAGAAGTTCCAAGCACTCAGCATCCTGCGGGATCAGGCTAGTGGCTCAGAAGTAAGATGGGACCTGAACAAGGTTCTTTTCCATCCTGTGGGTGCTCTGTGTGTGGCTCTGCTGACCCAATGACCAGTAATTAGCCCAGTAATGAAGTAATTCAGTGGGAACCACCACCTGGAGGAAGCAGCACTTTGCTCAGGGCCCATCATGCTCGGGGCGGGCTGGGCATCCGCAGCAAAATGGAATTCAACCAGTGTGAAAAGCGAGAAGAGCAGCTTTCCAGCAACCTCCCTGCTCCTCCCACAGCACTTCACCCCGACAAACAGCATCATGATCCTCGTCCCCATCTGGTTCCAACCTTGCAGAAAGCTCTCTGGGTAGGGACTCACCTTCAGCTTGTGCTCGTGCTCCTTGTTGACCCGGGACAGCAACTGCGCTTTCCTTCTGTTGAGGGCATCGATGAGGGCGTCACACTGGGCCACCAGGCAGGCTTCAAACTCCACGCTGTTCTCCTGTGGGTCAGAAAGGAGCATTACAGCCCAGGGCATGTCTCCAGCTGGGAAACCTGATTTTTTTTTAAATGCTACCACATGGATCATTTTTATACATGCAGCCACATCACTGTGACACACAAATCCATACCATCAGCACATGGGGTGCATATATGCCTTTGGCTCATGGTAAATGTGGCTGTGGCAGGTGAGCAACAGGTTGGGTCACATCCTTGGATCTGCCTATGGCAGAGAAGGGAAGGGCTGTGGTTACCACTGCTCCATGACACAGGCAGCTTCAGGACAGCAGTTTTCGGAAGGGCTGCAGGGGGGTGTTGATTGTGGGCCCCTTTGGGAGGGCACCCACCAAACCAAGCCAGGGCAGAGGATTGCAGAGAGCAGCTCATTCCCCGGGGAAGGGGCTGCTCCTCAGCCAGGAGACACAGTACCTGGATTTGCTGCACCATGTTGCGGAGCTGGACCAGGAACTCTTTTGCTTCCTTGGCTCTGTCTGACAACCCGTTCAGGGCCTGGGAAAGCTGGCTCTGCAGAGAGAAGAAAAGAGCAGGGTCATTGCCGTGTCTTGGGCTCATCCCTGTGCTGGAGGAGCTGGTGTGTGTGGCTGGGGCTGGGGATGGAGTGTGGCCCAGCGCTGCCTTCCCGGAGTGTGTGGCCTTCAGCCACCGCTGAGGGGTCCTGGCCCTGCTGCCCCCAGTGTAAGGAGAGAAAAAGGAGTGTTAACCAGCACAGAATCACAGAATCATTTTGGTTGGAAAAGCCCCTCAAGATCATCGAGTCCAACCATAACCCACCCCTGGCACTGCCCCATGTCCTGAGAACCTCACGTCCGTCTGTCCAACCCTCCAGGGACGGTGACTCCAGCACTGCCCTGGGCAGCCTGTTCCAATGCCCCACAGCCCTTTGGGGAAGAAATTGTTCCCCAGATCCAACCTCAACCTCCCCTGGTGCCACTTGAGGCCGTTTCCTCTGCTCCTGGCGCTTGTTCCTGGGGAGCAGAGCCCGACCCCCCTGGCTCCAAGCTCCTTTCAGGCAGTTCAGAGATCAGAAGGTCTCCCCTCAGCTCCTGTTCTCCAGCTGAACCCCCAGGTGTGATCTTGCTTTGTGGCAGACACAGAAGGGGACCCAGAAGATGGTTGATGTCCCCAAATCTCCAAAAACCTAATGTGACCGTCCCCGCTGTGGTCAGGACGCTGGCACCAGGCTGACACCTTCCCCACCATGCCGCATTGGTGTGAATGGGACAGGGAGAGGGAGGAGAGGAGATGGGAGCAGGGGGCGATGGTGCGGAAGGGATACGAGGTCACCTGCTGGGATGGTGCTGGGGCCGAAATCAAGAAAACCAAACCAAACCAAACCAAACCAAACCAAACCAAACCAAACCCCGCTATTGGGAAGACAAGACAGCAAATGGATGGCGACCATTTAACGGCCCGGAAAATGACCTTACTGCTGGTTCCCCAGGGGACGTTAATATAACCCTAGCGATTTCTGCATTTCCTTTGTGATTTATTGTGCTCGAGTCATTAGGATGTGGAGCTAATCAGAGAATGCATCTCTAATAAAAATGGGATTACTAAATCAGCTCAGCAGGGCCTTCCCATCCCCGAGCAATGGAACAGAGATGAGGTGGGAGCCTGAGCTGCTCCCTGCGGCGCTGGGAGCCCCAAAGCCACTGGTTTTGCCTCATCCACTGCACCCCTGAAAAAGCCTCTGTCACCCTGCCCCACGCTCGCCCTCCAAAACCCATGCCCGGCTCCAGCTCCCCCAAGCTCAAGAAGATGATTTAATCCCATCAAGGTGGCTTGGTTTGCTGAGAACCGAGCGCTGCAGGGCCCTGGGCTTCGGTAACGCAGAGAAAGTCAGCGGGAGTTTGTTATGTTTACAAGCTCCTCATTAAAATTGCAGCATGGTGGTTTTTCTTTCCTTTAATAAAGTCTTTGGCTTTGTTTTTTCTATCAACGCACATTTCAGAAAGGGCATTTTAATATCAACATAACTCTTGGAGGCTTTCCTAATAGGGAAGCGCTTTAAATGCGCTCTTAAAATTTAATGAGAGCTCAGTGACGGCCGTGTGCACTGTCCATGGGCGGCTGCTGCACCCCAAACACCCCCAGTCTCACAGCACAGCGGCTTCCAGCTTTGAGCCTGTCCATGCAAACATGGTCCATCCCCTTCTGAGCATCCCTCCCTCCCTGGCCCTGCAGCCCCCTCCTCAGCCCAGCCCTTGAGATGATCCGAGGCTGGAGCAGCTCTGCTATGGGGACGGGCTGAGAGAGTTGGGATGTTCAGCTGCAGAAGAGAAGCTCCGGGGAGACCTTAGTGCGGATTTCAGTGCTTAAAAGGGGCCGATAAAAAAGATGGGGACAGACTTTTTAGCAGGGCCTGTTGCAATAGGACAAGGGGTGATGGTTTAAACTAAAGGAGGGAGATTCAGGCTGGACATGAGGAAGAAATTGTTGGCCCTGAGGGTGGTGAGAGCCTGGCCCAGGTTGGGCAGAGAGGTGGTGGCTGAACCATCCCTGGAGACATCCCAGGCCAGGCTGGACGGGGCTCTGAGCAACCTGAGCTGGTGAAGATGTCCCTGCTCATGGCAGGGGTGGCACTGGATGGGCTTTGAAGGTCCCTTCAACCCAAACCATCCTGTGATTGTGTGTTCTCACTGCCACTGGCTCCTGCAGGCGAGGGGCATGAACTAATCAAGAAACTATTTTTTCCATACTCATAAGGCTGATGAAGTGCACAGGGGACACCCTGCCCCATCCCTTGTCCCCGGCACGGAGACTGGGGTGCAATGTGCAGTAAGAACCAGCACACCCTGCGCAAAGCTGGTGATGCCAGTTCCTATGTCCGGGT
This sequence comes from Patagioenas fasciata, assembly GCF_037038585.1. NCBI lineage: Eukaryota > Metazoa > Chordata > Aves > Columbiformes > Columbidae > Patagioenas > Patagioenas fasciata. The sequence continues at coordinate 68,829,952 of NC_092524.1, read as the reverse complement.
GGCCACAGGTTCCTCACTGGACATGGGAGCTCAAAGGTTTGATTTTTCACCGGTAAGAGCTCCATACCAACCTCCAGGAAGGGTCCCCATCACACCGAGACTCTCCCGGAGCCGAGACACATTCCTGGACATGTCCCTTTGAAACACAAACCTGCCCGAATCTTCCGCTGCATCCCTGCTGCTTACGGCAAGTCACCCCTCTGGGGACTCAGAGCTGCAAGCCATCACGGTTAGCCCATTAACCGAGGTTAATTAATGCTATACGACACCCATCGGAGCGTCTATGGGAATGTGCGCGGGGACTCGGGGCATGCCTGGATGTATTCATTAAGGACAGCGCTGCAGGCACGGCGACAACATGATTCACCACCGCACACCCCAGAAAAACACAGTCCTTCTGGTTTCTCTTATTATGTTAATAAGTCAGAGGCTGCGGAGAGAAATTAAATGACTGATTGTGTCTGTAAATTCTACAGGTACCTGCCACGACCCTTGGAGCACACCCAAGCTTTAATGGAGAGGATTTAATCAGCAGACACGGATGGCAGAGTCACAGTTTTCCCACAAATGTGTGATCTACATGGAGGGAGCAGGAGATGGAGACTCAGGATGAGTCCCCGGTCATAAGGACCTTGAGCTTTGTCTCCTGCGGGTGCTGGACCAGACAAAGCTGGAACGCTGCACTTTGCATCTACACATGAAACAAAATCTTTGGGGTTCTCAGGGCTGCAAACCCCGCTTCGGGGACCACTGTCCCCCCTGCAGAGCAGGGGACGGAGGATGGGGACAAAGTGTCCATCAGCGTGCAGCTCGCACGGGCCGGACCGGAGCAGTCTCACCCTGAGCTCGCACACGCAGGGGAATTAATGAGTGTGAAATGAAGGGAAAAAAAATCCCATTTAGTGCCGTCTTAAAGTCAAGTGAATTTGTTCTTTGCGGAAAGCTGGCCTCTTTTTCAATGCTCTTGTTTCGAGGCAGTAAGAAGAGACCTCTGTAATGCACATTAGCATTAATGGGAGCTAAGCATTTTAATCTCTGTCCCCAGAGCACTTAGGAGAGAATCCTTCCCCTCTTTGTGCTGCTAATAGCTCTGTAACCCTCCTTCCCAGGCAGGGCTGACAAAGGGGTCTCTGTCTCTGGTTCCCAGCACAGGGATGAGTGCAGAAGGCTGGTGGCTCAGTGGGGCTGAGCAGGCTCCAAGAAATGGAGAAAAAACACCATTTTAAACTCTGCGTTGTCTCTCAGATGGAGCCGGTGTGGTTCTCCTTCCATATAACCCAGCAGCCAGCGATGTGGCTCCCCTGGGTTTCCCTTGAGGCGAGGAGGTGGCTCACCTGTTATTTCAGGAGGCACAACGATCTTAAAGGTCTTTTCCAACCTAAATGATTGTAGGGTTCTAAGTGTGCGCCCTGTGAAAGCCACCTCCTCTGGGCTGCTGCAGACCACACCTGCGCCAAAGGCCATTTGCACCCAGCATTTCAGATGAATGCACCTCCTCACCAGCCCCACACGTCACCCCCAGACACAAAACTCACCCCCAAAGAGCTCTCAGCATCATATTGGAGCCCAGCACCTGCCCTGACATCTCAAACGTTGCAACCAGCTCCTGAACCTTCTCTCCTTCCAAACATCTCACAGCCAGCTCCTATGCTGGAGCTTCCATATGGAGGTAAAAGAATCATGGGATAATTTTAGTCAGAAAAGCCCCTCAAGATCATTGAGTCCAACCATAACCCACCCCTGGCACTGCCCCATGTCCTGAGAACCTCATGTCCGTCTGTCCAACCCTCCAGGGATGGTGACTCCAGCACTGCCCTGGGCAGCCTGTTCCAATGCCCCACAGCCCTTTGGGGAAGAAATTGTTCCTAATATTCAATTTCAACCTCTCCTGGTGCAACTTGAGGCATTTTCCATCCTATCACTTGCTATGTGGGAGAAGAGACCAACCACATCAAGAAAAGATGCTGTTTCCAGCTGTTCTGCCTGTAGCCTCAAAAGGGTGAGGAGATGTCACAGATGCTGGAGTTGAAGTCAGATGCTTCTTTCATTTAATTAAAGCATAGGACCTACAGCCTTCGAATCCTGAGGCGAGCTTACTGTACGTGATGCCCGACTAATTAAAATAGGATGTTTAATTAAAACTTGCATCCAGTCAGGAAGCTGATGAAGCTAAACCGCTGTTTAATTGGCTTTTGGCTCCAGTCACGAGAGCTTGACTTTTGGATTCAACGCTGCCTAAGAAGAGAAACCAGGAGCTGCGGCTTGGGCTGAACCTGCTCCTCAGGACAGGAGCCTTCAGTCTGGGGTGTGGGGAGACCAGACCGGGGTCCTGCAGGTGATGGTCCCCATGGGACACTGGGGATGGTCCCCATGGGACACCAGGCTCCTTCCTGAGTCTGCCCTAGAATCATTTTGGTTGAAAAAGACCCTCAATATCGAGTCCAACCACAACCCACCCCTGTCCCTGCCCCATGTCCTGAGAACCTCATGTCCGTCTGTCCAACCCTCCAGGGATGGTGACTCCAGCACTGCCCTGGGCAGCCTGTTCCAATGCCCCACAGCCCTTTGGGGAAGAAATTGTTCCCCACATCCAACCTCAACCTCCCCTGGTGCAACTTGAGGCCGTTTTTCCCCATGCCGAGCCCCAGGGCTGGGCTGCTGCCTGCCAGCCGGTAGGATTTTGTTAGATCCCCTTATTTTTTGATCGCATTGATAACAGAACAAGCAAAGCCGTGCTGGGTGCTGCAGCACGGAGCGGAAATCACTGCCGATCCTGGCAGTGTCCAAACTGGGGGTCCTATCAGCTCGGGCCAGGTTGTTTTTAATTATCCCCACCTGCCCTGAGTCGTTGTGTATCCAGGTGAATGTTGCACACCTGTGCTCCTGGCAATAAGGAGCTGCCGCAGGGTTTTGGGTGCTTCCTGGGAAGGCAGTGCCACCAGGAGCAGCGTTTGGGATGTCCCTGCGAAGGACAAACACTGAGAGCTCAGGTGGCACCGCTGTCCGCTGCCTGTCCCACACGAACACGGATGTCACCAAGATCCCTGTGCTGGCCTAACCCACCCCTTCGGTACACGGCTAAACCTGGGTCTGAGCCATTTCTGTGCCCAAGCCCCATATTTGTGGGATTATCTGCTTCCTTGGGATCCCCGTCCTACCACATCATCTCCCCCGTGCTCCCTGCGAGATGGTGATTGCCATACCGAGCCAGGAGCTGAACCCCCCAGCACCGACGTGCTGTCACCGGGGCGCACAGATGGCCCGGCCGCTGGCTTTGTTCGCTCACACACTGGGGCAGTGTATTTCCTCAGCAGGCAGAACTGATTCAAAGACTCCAGCCTGGAAATAAAACAAGGATATATTCTTTTCAAGCGCGTGACCTTGCTAAAACCCTTTCATTGCCTCCGGTGTGGCTCCGGGATTCCCCAGCTGCTCTGCCTCCTCCCAGCCTTGCTGCGGGAAATGCTGGGTCCACGCCGAGTTTCTTGCACGTTTTATTAAGCCTGGTCTCAATTATAATCCGCAGCAGCAGGGGCTGTGTCCATCAGTCTGTCCATATTAGTGTGGTGACTTTCTTAAGCTCAGCTCGCTGCCCGGAGCCCCTCGCTGTGGTGGGGACAGGGGTCTGTGCCCCGACCAGCCCCAGGTGTCAGGAGCCCTCTCTGAAAGGACATTTCTAATTTTTGCTGATGAAAGGAGACTTCTGATGCTTGCAAAAGGACCTACTGCAATTTGGTGACCAAGCCCCGCATTAGCCAGCACTGGGGACACTGCTGGAAGCAAGAGACTAGGGGTAAAAACCTCAATTATTTTCTTTGCATGCATTTTAATGCGTGCAATTGTTATGCTAAAATTGCAGAAGAATTATTCTGCACTCCAGACCCCTGCGAGGAGCAGCACCAGGACAGCCCGGCTGGGACACGGGGCTGTGTGTGCCTGGGGGGACAGGTCACACGCCGCTTCTTTCACTCCAAAACAGCATTTTGCTCCTCCTGTGAACCTGTGTGCTCACTCGAACCTCCTGTGTCCCCGTTTGCAGGTCTCCTGTGGCCAGGACAGCTGGTGCTCTGCAGCCTGCAGTGATTTCTCAGCGGGCTTTGGGAGAAGCCTGTACAAGGAGGACGACCTGAACCCGCAGCTTCCAGTGTCCTTGCACTGTAATCCCACTTTTTCAAGAGGCAAACGATCAGGCACGCAAAACTCTCCAGCAGAAGATACGGGTGCCAAGTGGCCTGTGAGATCATAGAATAATTGAATGGTTTGCATTGGAAGGGACCTTCCCAGCTCCCCCAGTGCCTCCCCTGCCATGAGCAGGGACATCTTCACCAGCTCAGGTTGCTCAGAGCCCCGTCCAGCCTGGCCTGGGATGTCTCCAGGGATGGTTCAGCCACCACCTCTCTGCCCAACCTGGGCCAGGCTCTCACCATCCTCAGGGCCAACAATTTCTTCCTCATGTCCAGCCAGAATCTCCCTCCTTTGGTTTAAAACCATCACCTCTTGTCCTATCACAACAGGCCCTGCTCAAAAGTCTGTCCTCATCTTTCTTATGGGCCCCTTTTAAGTACAGAAAGGCCACACTAAGGTCTCCCCAGAGCTTCTCTTCTCCAGCTGAACACCCCAACTCTCTCAGCCTGTCCTCCCAGCAGAGCTGTTCCAGCCTCAGATCATTCCTGTGGCTCCTCTGGGCCCTCTCCAGCAGGTCCAACAGATTGTTACCCAACACATCACCGGTTTCCTTCCAAAAACCTGGGGACAGCAGATAAAATTCTTAGATACCCACAGAGCTTCAGTGACCTATATCTCAAGCACTGCTGAGGATCGGCCTTGGTTTAGCTTAGCCCCCAGAACAGCATAGATTTCAGATGATTCCTTGCAGCCAAAACCCAGCTTTGTACATGGACGTTTGGTGTGGGTCGGTTCACGTTTGGCAATTTGGACTAAACAAGAGGTATGTGATGTCCTGGGCTGCTCTTTGCTGCGAGGATGTGTTGAAGATGCTCTGTCCTGGCTTCGATATAGGATACAGCCCTTGCTTTGATTTTTAGGGAGAAGAAATATGAGCCCCAAGATATTAGTAACAGCTCTTTGATATTGTCCAATTAACTCCCGTCTTGCTTCATTAACACTCAACAACAAATCATCTTAGCTTTTCTTTGGCAAAACTAGCGCACGTCTCTTTGAAATCGCACAGAGAACTGCCAGCTCTGTTACAGGGATGCTGAGAAAAGCACGAGCTAAGCCAGGGTCTGCTGCCCACCCCCGGGTACATGGGGGGGCAAACAACGTAAGGGTGAGAGGCTGTTTAAAAAAGGCCAAGTATTGTTCAGTATGGCGAAGAGGAGATTGAGGGGAGATCCCATTGTGGTCTGCAGCTCCCTCACAGGGAAGGTTGGAAGAGACCCTCAAGATCATTGAGTCCAACCATAACCCACCCCTTGCACTGCCCCATGTCCTGAGAACCTCTGTCCGTCTGTCCAACCCTCCAGGGCTGGTGACTCCAGCACTGCCCTGGGCAGCCTGTTCCAATGCCCCACAGCCCTTTGGGGAAGAAATTGTTCCCAGGTCCAACCTCAACCTCCCCTGGTGCAACTTGAGGCCGTTTCCTCTGTTCCTAGTGATAGCACCCAAGGGAATGGCAGAACATGTGCCAGGGAGGGTCAGTTGGACATGAGGAAAAGGTTCTTCACCCAGAGGTGCTGGACACTGAACAGGCTCCCAGGGAGGTGTCACGGCCCCAACCTGACAGTGTTCAAGAAGAGAGTGGACAACGTCCTCAGACACACGGGGTGACCTGTGGGGTGTCCTGTGCAGGGACAGCAGTTGGACTCCATGATCCTTGTGGGTCCTTCCAACTCAGGACATTCTGTGATCCAGCAGCGCTGTGCAGATTCTCCCACAGCCTGGGCACAGCTCCCAGGTACCCAGGGCACAACACAGGGCTGGGCTCCTTCGCAGCCCCACAGGCGTGTGCTAAAGGAATGCACTTTGGGCCCAAGAGATGCACAGATGTGATGGATGCAGACACCGAAGTGACACATGCCAGCAACAGAAGTACCGACAGCTCCGTATGGGTTGTGATGAGGCTGACGGGAGGAAGCAAAGAGATGTTTTGGCTCCAAAAGGCACTTATGGACACGTCCTTGAGCAGACGGGCTGGTTCTTTGCTAGAGGTGCCATGTACAGGTAGAATAAGCACCCAGTTACACCTGCCTTCCTCTCTGGAGAAGCTGGGAACACACCATCTTGCACATGCTCTTCCTATATTTGCAGAAAAAGAAAGTTTAAGCAGCATTTGCTGCTCCCCAGCCCTCAGAGGGCTCAGCACTGGAGCAAACCCCTGCACGGAATCATAGAATCATCTTGGTTGGAAAAGACCCTCAAGATCATTGAGTCCAACCATTAACCCAACACTGGCACTTGACCACATCCCTAAGAACCTCATCTGCAGAGGGGCTTTGCCGCCGGGCACGGCTTCTGCCAGGCTGCCCCGCTTCCCAATGCAGCTGCTGCCAGCGCAGGGGCAGAGACATGAAACGAGCAGAGCTGAATCCAATTAGAGAGATCGGAAATGAGAGAGGAGATGGGAATGTGTCCAGGTTGCTGAGAGCTCCTTGTGCCAAGAGAGAAGAATCACAGATGAGGAGGACAGTGTGCTCAGGGATCCTTGGGCCAAGTGGTGCCAGAAATCCATAGGTGAGAGCTGAGCGTGACACCAAGAAGCACGGCTCAGCATCACACCATAGCCCTCTTAGCATCACACTGCAGCCTTGTTAGCATCACACCACAGCCCTGTTAGCATCACACCATAGCCTCATTAGCACGCCTGGTGCTCGAGCTAATTGTCCTGGTTGCAGCTCTGTGCTGCATGGGCTGTATCTGGAGGAAGATCTCAAATCATAGAATCACAAAATGGTTTGGGTTGGAAGGGACCTTTCCTGCTCCCCCAGTGCCCCCCCTGCCATGAGCAGGGACATCTTCACCAGCTCAGGTTGCTCAGAGCCCCGTCCAGCCTGGCCTGGGATGTCTCCAGGGATGGTTCAGCCACCACCTCTCTGCCCAACCTGGGCCAGGCTCTCACCACCCTCAGGACAACAATTTCTTCCTCATGTCCAGCCTGAATCTCCCTCCTTTAGTTTAAAACCATCACCCCTTGTCCTATCACGAGTGGCCCTGCTCAGAAGTCTGTCCCCATCTTTCTTATCCCCTTTTCTGTCTCCAAATGGCACCACAGAGCTGCACTGTGGTCTCCTGCTCGAGATGAGCAGATTGGGGTCAAGCCCAGCTGGCAAAGGTCCTCCTTGGATGGAAATCAGGTAGGACAGAGTGTAAGAATAGAGATGTCACCTCCTAATGTCACTGGGGCTGCCTGCAGAAAGCAGGCACATTCTGGTCTGATCAACAGATGTCCCTCCCCTCGGGATGACACAGGGCAGGACACATTGCAGATGGACTACAGGAAAAAATACCCAGCAAACGAGTCTGTGCTGAAGGGAAACTGTGGAAATTTGGCTTCCTGGCGCCCTGGAGAGTGAGACGCATGTTACTCTGAGCTGCTTTTCTCTGCCACCCCTACCAGCGTCGACCCAGCCCTGGAGGAGCATCCAGGAGGGAAACAGAGAGGTGAATTATTGACACGGTGTTACCCACTGGTCTGCTGCATGGCTGTTGAGGAAGGCAGCGCACAGCAAATATGAAGAGTAATAACGTTTGGCAGTTCAGGGTAATTGAGGCAACTGCTGTCGTTACCGTCAGCCTCGGAAAGCACACAGGTCAGCTTCTGGAAGAGCGATCTGCAGGTCAGAAGGAACCGGCTCATCGAGCAAGATCGTCCACATCTCAGGCAGCCTCTTGAAATAGCATTATTATTGTTTTAAAAAGCAATAAATTCATTGCACGGCCTTAATTAGAGAGAAAGGCAGTTAATAAAATCAGACGCTGCATTTCCTGAGAAGGCTGCTTAGCCGCTAATCTCCAGGGCAGCTCTTCCCTCCTGAGATTGCTGCTCCTTGTGGCATTTTCCCTTCGCTCTGACTAAGCCTCTGAGCCCTGGATCCCCCTTCCCGAGGTGCAGCACACAAGAAACCCCAAATAACCAGCTCCAGGGACCATCCCAGGGCATACGGAGAGGGAGCTGCCTCTGCAAGGGGCCTGGAATTAAAATAAGGGGCAGTGGAGGAGATTGGATGAGATAAAAACCCAAATGGCTCAATGAGAATGCACTGGTAAAAGTGTGGACTCTTTTCAGGAGCTTTTGGGCTTGCTGGTGAAGGAGAACCTGGAGAAATGGGCTCAAACGCAGCATTTTTGTGGGTGATAAAGGAGCGTGCTGGTGTTGCATCCATCCAGCTCTCCACTCCCTGCTTTCTTGTTGGCCCTTTTTAAGTACGGAAAGGCCGCAATAAGTTCTCCCTGGAGCTTTCCTTCTCCAGGTTGAACACCAGGGCTGCACCCACACTGAGACAACCCTCTCAGGTTTTAGTCCACGTTTTCTTGGCAAGATCCCCTCACTATTTTTCTTGCAGAATTCCTTAAACCCACCTGTGCATTGTGAAAATACCCAGCAAACAGCCCATTTCCCACAGGTCGGACTCAGGTTTGCTGGCAGAGCGGTCAGGATAGACATTTGGCATCTCTCACAATGAAGGAAAAGCAACACAGCAGCAATCTGCTGTCTTCTACCCAGCAAACAACCCCAGGTCAATGCTCCATTGACCTCCATTCTCCTTCGGGCTCAAGGATTGCCACAGGGTTCGAGTCCATCCAGAAGAAAATGAGCTCCCCAGGGATGGCTACAAAATGCTCACGCAGAACAAACAAGCAGCAGGGGAAGAACTGCTAGGAAAGGTCAAGGAGCTTTAAACCACTTCCACGCAGGTCAGGGATAGGGAAAGGTTTGCGTCTGGCTAGGTTGGGCATCTTTTTATTAATAAAATCCAAAGGGTGTTCGTGCAAATGGTGATGAAGTCCCACCAGGCAAACCCTCGTCTCCTTAGACCCCGTTTTCCTCCACAGTGCATTGATAAACATGTAAGCAAAGACTCAGGTTATGTTCACATGGGCCAGAATTTGTGTCCTGTACAGAATAAAGGTCCTAAGGGTGTACAAGTGGATCAGCACATCTATTTTTTGGGTAGGGTTAGCACAAGAGTACACAGGTGCCAGGTCACTGCTGTGTGTGAGCACCAAACATCTCCCATGTAGTCATCCAGGCAACCCCTGGCCCAACACTGCATGAGGTCCTGGCACTGCCCAACACCCAGGAAAGTGCAAAATGCAGATCTTAACGCTTTCTGCCTCAAAATGATGCTCCCTTTGCCTTTGATCCAATTACTGCCTTCCCACTCAGCCTGCCTCTGCGGTTACTCACACTTCAGCTCTTCCATCCCATTATTGCATTAAGTCTTTAAATCTGATTACTTTGTTTAGAGTTAAATTTAAACATGATTAAGAGCATAAACAATGATTTTTACCAGTCCTAGCCCAAATACAGCAGAAAGCAGGTTGAGAGCCCCATGGGGCAACTCCTCTTTCTGCAGCGAGGGTTCTGACCATCCTTCCGTCTTGTCCTGTAGCCTTTAATAACCATCTGCGTGCTGTAGCCTGGCGCAGTCCTAAATGGGCTTGACAGCTAGCCAGCTTCTTGACTTTGCTTTGACATCTAATTGCCTCGAGATGCAAATCCTGCTGCGCTCTCCAGCTCTGAGCAACCGAGGCACGAAGGGAAAGGAACACAGCCCATCGCTGCCATCGCTCAGCATTGTCACTGGGGCTGGTGGGGGAATGACAGCAACGCACCAGCACCACCATTTGATGACCACCAATGCCTTCCTATTGAACGGGGTCCTGCTGCCCAGGGACGTGGTGGAGTCACCATCCCTAGAGGGGTTTAAAAGATGCAGAGATGTTCTCAGGGACACGGGTTAGTGACAGCGTTGGGTTCGTGGTTGGCCTTTTCTAACCAAAATGATTCTATGATACGGCAGCCAGGAGGCCTGGAGTCCAAGCCTTGCTCTACCATAGATGACCACTGCGATGCTGGGCAAGTCCACTTCTCCCATCTCCTCCCAGTGTAGAGCAGAAAGCTCTGGGGTATCTGGTCAACGGAGGTCTCCTGTGCTTCATACAAAGGTACAAGCACACCTTTCAAACGCCAAGAGCACGTGGGCTGGCAGCAAGCGGGCCACGCAGCCTTTGCACCCTCGCGGCTCTGCGTGCCGTCGCTCCCGTGCCGTATCTCACCGATACCCAAACCCAGACGGCTTCCAGAAATCCCGGCCCGGTGCCCTACCAGCAGCTCCTCATTTCACGGTCCTTTGCCTCTTTGGCTGCTGACCAACATGGGGATTTCACGGGACATCAGCAAGCGCTTTGTGGCCTTAGCCAGAGGGAGGTTTTCAAAGGCGCAGATGGGAGATGGCACCTCACCCCCCTGGGCTATGGACACACAGGCCTTCCCCTCAGCGGGAGGACGCATGGGCATCCCCCAGCATCTCCACAAAGCGGGGCAGCATCGTGGCCTTGCGGACAACCCATCTGCTGGCATTTCCCTATGAATCCTTGATGCTGGAGCCTCCAAGGACGGGCTGGGGTACCCAAAAGCTTGTCTGCCTTTCCCAACTTAATTAGCGAAACAAAATTATCTTCTCTCCCACTCACATCTTACCTTGGGCACAAGACAACTACAAGACTGTTGCTTTTCTGCGTATGTTCCTTCTGGCTATTTGCTCTGAACCATCTGCCCCTGCAGAGTGCAGCTTGGCATGTGCTGAAGTGAAACAGCATCAGCACCGAAGGGGTGGGAATAGACGACCTTTCAAAGGTCCCTTCCAGCCCAAACCACTCCATGAGTCTATGACTACAGCCAACACCTGGTCTTTGCCATCATTATCTCAAAGCTCAATGCTCTCAGCCTTAGGCCACCTTGCCCAACCTGATACTCCCTGATGGGGCACTGGCTAATACCTGTTGAAGGAGATGGCATTTGGGGTCAAGAGCACTTACTCTGGCCATTGTCCACATGCCAAAACTCTCAATCACAAAGCCTGCTCTGCCAAAAGGGTAAATTTCACCACATTTCCCCTGCTGCAATTTAAGCACCAAGCTTAGTGCTGCATTCATGGAAATATAAAGCCTGCAACTATAGGCTTGAAGACCATCACAATTCCCCTCTCCAACCTCTTTCTCCACACATGCCCAGCTCATTTGTTCTTTCCCCTGTGGACTGTTCTCCCCACATTTGAAACTGCTTTGATACTTGGATGCCTCACACCATCACCATCCTCCAGCTTTTGGAGTGTGTCTCGTGTTCTCCTCTGACCAAATAAATCACTGGGCATTATCAGCTCTCCAGGCAAAACCACCGTGATTTACCTATCTCAGAGTACACAGACAATCCCTCCCTCCCTGCTTCTCTGACATGTTTTTAAGAGAACGTGGGTGGCTTCTTTGTTCCTGTTTTTGTTCTAAATGTTGCTCTTGGCTACTGCTTTAAAGCTTGTGTTTAATGGTGAGTGCCCGATGAGCATAAAAGCGAAACGCTGAGTCTCCAGAGATGTTCTGCTTAACAAAGATGCCCAGAGCCAGCAGTGAAACAGGTTTGGGGACCGGAGCATTCTCCGCAGCTCTCCCTCACGTCTCTAGGAACCAGCAGCGAGCTCTGGCTCCACCACAAACCCCCATGCGATGGCTGAATTACCGGCAAACCACATGAAACAGCTCCATCCTATCATTTAAGCATGTTATCATAGAATCACGGAATAGTTTGGGTTGGAAGGGACCTTCAAAGCCCATTCAGTGCCACCCCTGCCATGAGCAGGGACATCTTCACCAGCTCAGGTTGCTCAGAGCCCCGTCCAGCCTGGCCTGGGATGTCTCCAGGGATGGTTCAGCCACCACCTCTCTGGCCAACCTGGGCCAGGCTCTCACCACCCTCAGGGACAACAATTTCTTCCTCATGTCCAGCCTGAATCTCCCTCCTTTAGTTTAAAACCATCACTCCTTGTCCTATCCCAACAGGTCCTGCTGAAAAGTCTGTCCCCATCTCTCTTATCAGCCCCTTGTAAGTACTGAAAATTATTGAAGTGGGCTGGAGTGGATGTGGCCTGAACACACTCAGCTCCAAGGTGTGACCACTCAGGGGCTCTTTCACTGCCACACCTGAGCCCCGGTGCAGGGACAGCTCTATGGGGACACGAAGGGGACACAGCCAAACCGCCCATCTGCCTGACTCCCTGTCTGCGCCAGCCAGCCTGCTCTGCAGAGACAGAAGATCCCCGCTTTGCTAGAAATCACTGGAAAACAAGACTTCACTAGCAACAGAACATCAGCAAATTATTACTATTTTTATGCTTTCTGCTTTTACTAAGATTGCTGGTATCACACAGCCACAGCAGGGGGAGGAGGAAGAGTGAGGAAGCAAAACCAAGACGTACACAGACTGATTGGCTTTTCTTCTTTGTCCCTTCCCTCTCCAACAGGACGGGAGCTGCTCCCTGCAGATCAGCCCCTTCGGATGTTTGTTTTCAGCCAGGGGTCTCTTGCAGTCTCCAGCCAGCACGAGCGAAACACAAGGAGCTCTGGGCAGCACCAAAGTGTTTCTCCTGCCTGGGAACTCACAGGGACTGCAGGTTTGCCACCACTTCTCGCGTCTCTTCAATGAAGCAGAGGGCAGAGCTTACTAGAGAAAGCGTCTCGTTCAGTTATTGCTGTTGCTTCTGGGTAGAAGGCTGGACTTGAGCTCTCTGAGGTCCCTTCCCATCTGAAGTTTCCTATCACCGAAGCTTTATTATTATACTATAAAAAGAGCTTTTGCCTGCTGTGAACATCCCTTCCTGAGCAGAGACGGCCCCATCTAGTTGCCCACCGGGGCTTCATCACAGGGGTAGAGCAATGCCACTGCCAAACCCCTTGGGCTTCACACAGTTCTACCTCTACGTCCATGATTTGTTCAAGACCCATGCATCGATCTCCTGCTCATTTAGACCAAGTGTTGCCACTGCTGTGCATCAGGGACGGCTCTTCCTGCTCTCCAAGGAGAAAAACCAAGGGCAGATGCAACCGAGATCAAAGGGCAGGTCCAAGGACCAGGATTTCATATTTCTTTTGAAGCACCACTTTATAAATCCTTCCCATCACCATGGATACGGGAGCACTGGGAATGCAACGCTCACCATGGCAGCAGCAGAGATGCTTGGGGAGCTGCTGCCAGGAAAGCACTTAGAGCCGAGCAAGGAAGCTCAGATCTCACCTCAAGTGCAGGAAAAACACCGTAAACTCAGCAGTGTACCCAGCCTTTCTCATGTTAACTCCTTCCTCCAGGCACTGGAGTCTGAGCTTCTACATCTGCATCCAAGCTTCATGAGTTTGAATGGGTTGGATTTGAGATTACTCCCCAAATGTGATAACAACTGGACTGCATTTGGTGCTGCAGATGTCCAAAGAGTTGGCTTGCATCAGGAAGACTTCAAAACAAGGAGGGAATAGGACTCAAAGGGAAGGGCAGAGATGGGAATCAGAATGGTTTGGGTTGAAGGGACGTTCCCAGCTCCCTCAGTGCCCCCCCTGCCATGAGCAGGGACATCTTCACCAGCTCAGGTTGCTCAGAGCCCCGTCCAGCCTGGCCTGGGATGTCTCCAGGGATGGTTCAGCCACCACCTCTCCGGCCAACCTGGGCCAGGCTCTCACCACCCTCAGGTGCAAAAAAAGCATCTAATTCCCAGACTAAGAGTAACTAAGAAACCTGTGCATGTGCCAGATGCTCCATCCCCACATGGGGGGCATTTCGCAGGCCATCAAATCAACCCCTTGGGACACGCCATGGTTTTTTAGCTCTGAGGGCACCGAGCAGCGAGCAGCCCTGGCACCAAGACACACACATCACTCTGATGTCCCCAGGCTGGGCAGAGGATGCTACAACAAAACCAACGAGCAGCTCTGTGGGTAGCACTGAAAGGACACCGAGAGGTCTCCTCGCTTGTCACCCTGCAGGCCCATCACCCCTTTTGGAATCCTGACAGCGTGGCACAGCACAGGGGAGGAAGGAACGCGCCATGGGTGGAAGTGGTTTAACACCAGGTCCTCCGGGAAGGAGCCCCCAAACCAGCGAGGCACCCACAGCGGAGATGGGTGTGAATTCAGCAAGCGCAAAGATTCAAAACCTTGGAGGATTTCAATTTCCAGCTCTTCTGATGCAATTCAGGAACGAGCTCTTTGGAAACCCTGCTCCCTCGAGCTCAGAAAACGTGTTTGAAGGAGCCTCTAGACAGCCCACACTAAGATTTTCAAGGAAAATAAAGCACAGAGTGACAAAAGCACTCAAAGGCAGCAGGAGAGTGGGAAGGGTGCAGGCAGCGGAGGATGAGAATCATTATCACGAAAGCTCATCAAATGAACTGGATGGATTACGAGAAGATTGCAGACTCATTAATAAAAAGGAAGGAAGCACCAATCAATAATTCTGGAAAAGCTGAGATAGCGGGTGCCTTTAAAAAAATCATTCTTTAATAAGAAAGGACGTATGGGTAATTAGGAAGTAATGAAGAACTTGTCAGCGTATGCACAGAGCGTGAGGAGGCGAGGGGACTCCGTCCCCACAAGTGACGGATTCCTGAATCGCTGGAGCCGAGCGATACATCTTAGTGTCACGGGGACAGTGCCTAATGGACTCCCTGAATCATTCATGGTTATTTATGAAGAAGTGAAGAATCCAGGAAGTACCAAGGGATGGGAGGGGGGAATAATTCACATTTACTTCAGTAATATTTTCTTTTTATAGGAAAGAAAGGACTCCCAAGATCTTAAAGAAAAAAGCAGCCTAAGGAGAAAAGGAGCCACAAATACAGTAAATACCTCTAAAAGTCTCTAGAAAATAATGGTCTCGGTGTGGGGAGGATACACCTGGATGTTGGGCTCTCGCATCCCCCTGCAGCAAAGATAAATCACGGCGGGGAGCCTGGTCCCTGCCCTTTGGAGGAACCCCAGAAACTTGGCTTCAGACACGTGGTTGGGATCCGAGCATCATATGAAGGAGGAATAAGCCTGAAACAGTGAATGAGGGTTTGATGGAACCACTAAGAGTAGGAATCAAAACAGCTCTAAGAGATCTTCTTGGCCATAAACATACATGAGAAATAAACGTGAGCTCTGGCCAAGAAGAACTTCGTAAGATTCATGGAGTAGTCACCTCCAACCAGTGTGAAATGAATGGATTCTTGGGAAACTGCAAAATGAGAAAAAAAGAAGAGGTGTGCAAGAGATATCTGTGACTTCACAGCATGGATGCAGCTCCCGGTGCAAGGACAGGGCTCAGCCGGGCTGGGAAGGGGCAGTGACCACCAGAGAACCTCGGAGAGAAGGAGCCTGGCAGAGCAGAGGAATCTGGAAAGGGCAGGAGAAACGGGTGACAGCAAGAGAGGGCGGTGATGTGTTGGGAAGGACTAGCAAACATACGGCATCCGATGTGCTCACCACGTGCAGGGTTTCCTCCAGCTGACAATGACACCTTTAAAAATCCATATAAACCTGACACTTGCTTCTGTGCTTGTTCTGCCTGATCAGGAGAGGGAACAGAAGTCACAGAATCACAGAGCGGTTGGGGCTGAAGGGACCTCTGTAGATCCCCCAGTGCAACCCCCCTGCTCAGGCAGGGTCCCAGAGCAGATCACACAGGTGGGTCCAGGCGGGTTTGAATGTCTCAGAGAAGGAGACTCCACACCCGCTCTGGGCAGCCTGGGCCAGGCTCTGGCACCTCCCAGCAAAGAAGTTTCTGCTCATGTTCAGATGGAGCCTCCTGTGTTTCAGTCTGTGCCCGGTGCCCCTCACCCTGGCGCTGGGCACCACTGAACAGTCTGGTCCATCCTCTGACACCCACCCTGAGATATTGATCCCATTGATCAGATCCCCCTCAGCTTCTCTTCTCCAGCTGAACAGCCCCAGCTCTCTCAGCCTTTCCTCATCAGAAAGGTGCTCCAGATGAGGGAAGAAAGAAGCTTCCAGGAGGCCAGGGCAGAAGGATGCAGAAGGGTCTGAGAAGATTGAGCAGCTCCTGACAGTGAAAGGACAGTTGGGGGTGACACAGAAGTGATGGTGACCTCTCCTTTGGGCGTGCCAGCCAAAGGACACCAGTAGATCCAAGAGGACAGGGTGGCATCCAAGTCAGGAGGGATGTGGTGTGGAAGATGCTGTGCCATCATAGCATCATAAAATGTCCTGAGGTGGAAGAGACCCACACAGATCATGGAGTCCAACTGCTGTCCCTGCACAGGACACCCCACAGGTCACCCCGTGTGTCTGAGCACGTTGTCCAGTCTCTTCTTGAACACTGTCAGGTTGGGGCCGTGACACCTCCCTGGGAGCCTGTTCAGTGTCCAGCACCTCTGGGTGAAGAACCTTTTCCTCATGTCCAAACTAAACCTCCCCTGACACCTCCAAACCGAGCGTCTTGGGGTCACTGGGCAGGAGGCTACACCTCCCCATTGGGGTGACCTGTACCTCTATGTACCCCAGGGCACATCAGCTGAGAACACACAGGATGCTCAACCACTCCTAACAAGTAACAATCACGTAATAAAAGCCCATCACCTTGGTCTCTGACTTGCTGCTGTTGCCGGCCATGGTAACGAGAGAACCCAACAGGAACATGTGATTTTTAACCCTAGAGCCACCAGAGTAAAGGAAAATACTGGAGAAACTCTCTAATTTAAAAACATGAGCGGGGAAGGGGGAGATGAGAGTGTTAGCTCACAGAAGGCGCATCAACTGGTTGTCTGCAGTCATAAGCTGCCTTGTGAAGAGCCGTGTACGGGATTAGCAGGCTGATCTCACATCTCAGACAAGGCTGCGCGGTATTTATCTTCACACACAGAAGCCCTTTCATACCACAAAAGTACAAACGTAGTTGCAAGTGGTAAATTTGATCTCTTTTACAGAAAAAAAAAGAATCTCCAGAGACCTTGTGCAATCTGTATCTGACAAGCACTGCAAGACCCCTCTCACTTTGCAGAGTCAGCAAAAGCTCCACTCTTTCCACTTAGGCGAAGGGTTTGTTTTAAGTCACTGGTTTAACTTAAGAGGAAAAGAAGCCTCTTGCAACACGCCCGCTCGGGGTTTAAAACGCTTGGGGAGACAGGTGCTTTGGCAATATTTATAAGCTCAGCTTTGAACCCAGCACTAAGCCGGCCAGCTCGCCGTAGCCATTCACAGCATCTCGGGAGCTCTGTGATCCCGTCCCCAGCTCCACCGCGACACCAACAAACTTTAAAGAGAATGCGAGAGGATCTCCCGGGTGCGGAAAGCAAACACCGCACAACGTGCCGGCAGGGGCTGGGAGCAGCTTGTTAAAATGCTCTTTGTTCTCCCCGCTGCTGGGTTACGGGGATGAAGAGCAGCAGAAGTGAATCTCAGATGAGTTTTGCTCCTCCTGCTACTTAATTCTGGTCTTATCTTATTGGTAAGGAAAGAGTATGTGCTCAGGAGAGAGTGCATCTGAGCAGCAGCCTTTACACGTAGCAAAGGAGCTTCATGTAGCCTGAGAGGATCCAAAGGTGCTGTGACCAGTGTTGGTCTCATTAGGTAGGGGAGACCTTCTGATCTCTGAACTGCCTGAAAGGAGCTTGGAGCCAGGGGGGGTCGGGCTCTGCTCCCCAGGAACAAGTGACAGGATGAGAGGAAACGGCCTCAAGTTGCACCAGGGGAGGTTGAGGTTGGATCTGGGAACAATTTCTTCCCCAAAGGGCTGTGGGGCATTGGAACAGGCTGCCCAGGGCAGTGCTGGAGTCACCAGCCCTGGAGGGTTGGACAGACGGACATGAGGTTCTCAGGACATGGGGCAGTGCCAGGAGTGGGTTATGGTTGGACCAAATGATCTTGAGGGGCTTTTCCAACCAAAATGATTCTGTGATTCTGTGTTCATCTGGTGCAGACCAGATGGGTGCAGGGACTCCCATGGGTGTCTGAGCTGGGATGCCCATGAACAACAGACCTACTCCAGCGGGATTAGCCCAGTGCTCTGCCTGAGCTCATTAGCCTCAACTCTTAATTAGCTCCCGTGCGGCCAGCTTGGGTTTCCCTGCCGTGACCCCTTGGTTTCACAATCCATGTGCACAGGACGAGCCTGGGTTTGTCCTGTGGTTGTCCTGTGATATTCCACCAGTTCGTACCACTCAGCTCGGGCAGAATCTGTATGGGGCAGCACGTGTGTTGCCTTTGCCACCAGCACCACAGGCTTCATGGTGCTGGTTCTGTGAAGAGGCTGCAGTTGCTTCACATGACAGCTTAGAAGGGAAAAAGGACAAATGTTCTCAACGTAAATGTCGCAAAAATCCAGGTTTTCTGATATAACTCTAAAATGTTGAACTTGGGCTTTTTTCAGTGGCACATTGCAAGGAAAGGAGGTTGAAGCAAGGTGGGTGTTGGTCTCTTCTCCCAGGTAACAAGTGACAGGATGAGACAAAACGGCCTCAAGTTGCGCCAGGGGAGGTTGAGCTTGGATGTGGGGAACAATTTCTTCCCCAAAGGGCTGTGGGGCATTGGAACAGGCTGCCCAGGGCAGTGCTGGAGTCACCATCCCTGGAGGGTTGGACAGACGGACATGAGGTTCTCAGGACATGGGGTAGTAGCGGACCTGGCAATGCTGGGTAAACGGTTGGACTCGATCTTAAATGTCTTTTCCAACCAAAACAATTCTATTATGTGATTCTCTAAGTGCCAGGGCTTCTTTGGGTTATGGCTTTGATTCTTGAATATTTTTACTTCCTTAAACTACTTATAAGTAGAAACATTCTACTTAAACTTACAACTAATTTTGAATACAAAAGGGAAAACCAGCTCATTAGCAAAGCCTGCCCAGGCCTGTCGTCCCTTCCCTCTCTCCAGCACAGGGAAGGGGCTCCCAGGGCTCCCATAAGAGCAGCAGCAAAATACACATTGCTGCAAACGCCGCGGTGCACAGAGCACCGCAGGCTCCAAGCCGTTGCCAGCAC
Organism: Patagioenas fasciata; assembly: GCF_037038585.1. Classification (NCBI taxonomy): domain Eukaryota; kingdom Metazoa; phylum Chordata; class Aves; order Columbiformes; family Columbidae; genus Patagioenas; species Patagioenas fasciata. The sequence continues at coordinate 68,810,975 of NC_092524.1, read as the reverse complement.
TGCCACCCTGGAAAGCCACCCAGGAGGTGCTTGCGGTCACACGACAAGCCCTTAAGAGGAGAAGTTTCATGCCACCGGGGGTAACAGCCCCAAAATAAAACTCTCTGTTCCACAAGGCAAATCCATCAGTGCAATTGGAGGGCTTGCTTAAGCGTGCGTGTGTGAAGCCCCGCTCCAAGGGACACACGAGCAGGTCCTGCCACCCTTTGGGGACATCACATCATCATGGCTGTGGAAGTCACAGAATCACACAGAATCCCAGAATGTCAGGGGTTGAAGGGACCTGGAAAGCTCATCCAGTGCAATCCCCCCATGGAGCAGGAACACCCAGATGAGGTTCCACAGGAAGGTGTCCAGGCGGGTTTGAATGTCTGCAGAGAAGGAGACTCCACAACCTCCCTGGGCAGCCTGGGCCAGGCTCTGGCACTCTCATCATGAAGAAGTTTCTTCTCATATTTACGTGGAACCTTTTGTGTTCCAGTTTGAACCCATTTCCCCTTGTCCTGTCACTGGTTGTTATCGAGAAGAGCCTGGCTCCATCCTCCTGACACTCCCCCTTTCCATATTGATCCCCAGGAATGAGTCCCAACTCAGTCTCCTCTTCTCCAGCTCCAGAGCCCCAGCTCCCTCAGCCTTTCCTCACACGGGAGATGCTCCACTCCCTTCAGCATCTTGGTGGCTGCGCTGGACTCTCTCCAGCAGTTCCCTGTCCTTCTGGAACTGAGGGGCCACAACTGGACACAAGATTCCAGGTGTGGTCTCCCCAGGGCAGAGCAGAGGGGCAGGAGAACCTCTCTGACCTACTGACCACCCCCTTCTAACCCACCCCAGGTACCATTGGCTTCCTGGCCACAAGGGCCCAGTGCTGGCTCATGGTCACCCTGCTGTCCCCAGGACCCCCAGGTCCCTTTCCCCTACACTGCTCTCTAACAGGTCATTCCCCAACTTACACTGGACCCTGGGGTTGTTCCTGCCCAGATTCAAGACTCTACACTTGCCCTTGTTCTATTTCCCGCAGGTATCAGTCTCTCTTGGGCATGGGAGGGCTCACCCAGTTGACCAAGGAAACCACGTGTAGGGATGTGCTGGGCTGGGACCAAAACGCCTCTCAGCAGAACCAGAGACCCTTGTCCCTCTGTTCGCTCATCCTCTGCATCCTATCCCCTCCATACGCCTTGTCTAGTCTCTGATATTTAATTACAGACTATATCATCCACCCCTCCAAACATATACATTAAAAATAATCTTCGGTGTATCAGGTCTGCCTCCCAAGAAATACCGATGCTTTATTGCAGAGCTATGCAGTGACCGAGGCCGCCAGCTTTTAAAATATTCTCAGTAACGATGAGGTAGATGAATGTATTTATGCTCACACAAAATTGTGAACACGGTAAGTCGTTATATAAACTGTTATATAAATTACCTACCGATCGCATATAAATTTTCGGAGTCAAATTCCCCCAAGCTCACGCTAACGGGGTAAATCACTTCAAGTTACTGTGGTTATTCCCGACGGCAGGGACCACTCTGCAGAAACGAAGGAAGCAGAATCTGGCCTTAAATTACACACTCGACACACATTTGTGATATTACTCGTATTCAGAGATCTCTTGGCTCCTTCAAACTGTAACTGCAAATCAACCCGGAGACCCCAAACCAAGCAAACTGTCTCTTTAAACAAAATGACTGCGATATAATAAATATTGATTTTGTAAACATTTTGCTGAGGTTAAAAGCTTTCCACAGGGATGGTCATTAGGCACATAACTCTGCTCTGCATCCCTGGTAAGCACATCTATTCAAAGGTCATATATTATAGCGGAATCTCAGGCAGCCTAAATCAGAACTTGGCTCTGCAGCACATGCCCTCATCAGGCAACGACACTGGTCCTGGAAGCTTCATTATATCTAATTAAAATCAAATGTATTTTGGGGCATATGCAAATAAAGTGGATGTTTTCTTAGGTTCAAAAACCTTGCTGTGATGTAAATTCTTCCGGAATGGCTTAACACCTGGTGGCTGCATAGATACAAACTCTACTTGCGTGTTTTCCTTTTAAACTACACCGGTTTTACTGTTTATAACGTACAAGGCGATGAAAGACACACTGACTAGAAGGGAACTGTTCCATGACCCACCTGAAGACAACTCTGAATAAATCGCACCGCCTGGTACCCTTTGGACAGCCTTGGTGACCTCTGCTGGAAACCACCGGTCTGCATACTGGGTGAGGAAAAACCCCAGTATCCCACCCTTCCAGTCTCAGCTTCCCAGTTAAAGCTGAGCTCGACTCACTTACTTTCTGGCTAGCAGCTTTCCTCTCATTCAACAATAACAATTGCTCTGTGCAGCAGGGAATCGCCATCAATTTGGTGATAAAACCCCAAGGGGCCTTTGCAGATTTGGGCGATGATGGAGATTTATGGGTTCAGGGCAGGACCACCATGGGTGCCAGTCAGGTGTCGTATCTGGAGCTGGGAAACCATAAATCCCTCGTTTTGCAAGAGTATTTAGGTCGATGGTTGATTTTCTGTCAACTCTCATCACGTGCCCAGAATAGAGACGGGACAAATCATTGTGGTCAATGGCATTCGATGGCACGATCTACACGAGGCTTTAGCTCTATCTTAAGACTATCAAGTTCTCCACATATTGCCAGTCCAGACCCATCTGTCACCAAACTGCTCAACCAGAGCCCTCTGGACCCACAGGCTGGTTTTGTAAAACCCAAGGCTCTTCGACCTGATCTGACTCTTGACAACTTTCACAATTCATTGAATCAGAGAATCTTTCAGGTTGGAAAAGACCTTTAAGATCATCAAGTCCAACCGTTAAACCAACGCTGCCAAGTCCACCACTACCCCACGTCCCTGAGAACCTCATCTCTGTTCAACCCCTCCAGGGATGGTGACTCCAGCACTGCCCTGGGCAGCCTGTTCCAATGCCCCACAGCCCTTTGGGGAAGAAATTGTTCCTGATATCCAATCTAAACCTCCCCTGGTGCAACTCGAGGCCGTTTCACAGCTTTTTTGAAGCCAGATCTGCAGCATATGGCAGGAAGAGATTTCATCCCACCATACACAGCCTGCTGCAGTCCTGACATAAATTATTCCCCCAACTTTCCTTTTGATGCATCACAAGACGCATCGAGATGCCAAATGCCGAGTGCATGTGCTCCCGCAGAAAGACGATCTGTGCTAATTGCCACGAACGACCTTGCGCGCTGTCATCCTCCTGACTTTGCTGGGTTGCGAATGATCCCAGGAGCTGAAACAGTCCCAGAAAAGGGTCCCACTTTTCTCAAGTATCGGAAGCAACATCACAGAATTGAGGTGGTGTTCCCCCAGGTCACGCTCATGTTTGAATCACAGAGTCATTCTGGCTGGAAGAGACTCTTAAGATCGTTGAGTCCAACCATAACCCAACTCTGGCACTAACCCATGTCCCTAAGAAATGTGGGTGGTTGTGCATCATCTAGAGGAGTCATAGGGAAAAGGTCATTCTCAGGGAAGAAGACACTTAAGTTGACGCATCTGTAGATTTAATCCAGCTGAGATATCAGGCAGGAGCCTGGGGTAAAGAACACCTGCTTACAAACCTGATCTCACCACTTCTGGTGTTTTCCAAGACTCCGAGCACAGCCAGACTGTCCCTCCCAACTGTGCCCGCTCGCAGGTGAAGACCAACCATGCAGCTACAAACCCTGGAACCCAAACCCATGAGGCACAAACTAAGAGCGAGCTAAAGCACCACATGGACAGCTTTGGCATTCTTCCCTGTGATAACCTACTCATGTGAGTCTCGGGATCCCAGCGAGGAGACACGGTTTGCTTGTCCCTCCTCTCGCTCGCTATGCACCAAAACCACGCTATAATTGAACATAATATCCTTTGCCCGAGCAGAAACGGGGTTGTTTCCAAACAAAATCCACCTGCGTTGGTTCTCACGGCATCCTGGGGCCAGCGGACTCGCTCCAATCGTAAAGTGGCTCTGGTTCTATCACAAAGAGGTTTCAAATGCTGTTCAGTGTCATCGGGTGGAGCTCCATCGCTAGGGAAAGAGGTGTATTTCTCCTGAGCTCAGCTGGGAAAGGAGTCAGACTTATGTCTACTAAATAAATAGCACTCCACATTCCCTGGATCCTCCCCAGCTGCTGAGGCCTTGCAGCTGCAAGGTGGGGAAGGAGAAAGCAGCTGAGAGCACCAGGTGGGATCGCACCTCCTTTGCTGCTCCTCTCCCCTTTTTCCCTGCCACAGATGCGTTCCTGCAGGCTTCACACCATGACGAGACATCCCAGCAGCAGAGCAGCGTGGTGGCACTTACCTATCGCTCACAGCCCATCAGGAGATCGCACGCCAGGCCAACCAGCCACATCTGGCGCATCTGCCGAAAGCAAACACCGGCGGCACGGCAACACGAGCCAGAAACCCGCTGCAACAGGCAGCTGGGCAGGCTCTGCTCAGCAGGGATGCAGGCAGCCAGAAAGGGAGGAAGGATGCTCCTCGGAGATGCTGCAGCACGGTCCTCAGCATCTGACAGCCCAGGAGATCAATAGAAAGCCCAACCACCGCCCCAGTCACTGCCGGATCGACCGGTGGGTCGTCTGGTTCGTAACTCCTGGAGCACAGCGCGATACGCACAGTCGATACCATCAAATAACCCTCTGGCCCCTCGGTCTGGGCTGTCACCTGTCATTAGTGGAGCGGCGGGGAAGGGGCAGCGCTGGGCTCCCCTCCCTCCTGCCGAGCAGCCCAGAGGGCAACATTCAAAATGAGACAAAACCACCACTCTTTGCGGGTATAGGATTTTTTTCCTAAGCCAACAACAGATTCTAACTGCGGTGCTCTGGGGGAGGCGAGAAATAATCTCGTAGGTGAGAAATTGTGTCTACGCACTTGCTCTGATTCACCGAGCTGTGGGCTGATGGTGGCACAGACTGAAGCAAACGCCTTTTTGGGTCCTCATTTCCAGGGAATTCAACGTCAAGATGGAACCAGCGTTGCTGTGGGACGGATAAGGGACAAACTTGGCCACGTCTGAGCTGCGGAGATGAGTGGGGTTTATGTGACAGCGTGACTTGAACCACAGCTGCTGCTCCTCCTAGAAAAGGCCCTCACAAAGCGCTGGCTGTAGATTAAAAATGGCATAAAAAAAAGAGGCAGTCGGCTGAGCTGCAAAGGAGCAACAATAAAATATACGTCGGGACAATCAGAGAGGCATTTTGATTGCTTCCTCAGACGGCAAGACTGAGACTTCGCTGGCTTTGCCATGAAAGTCGAGGTTTGTTTTACACTTCTGTCTCGTACCCTGCCAAAGAAAGAGCGCTGTGTTCCCGGGAACCCGCGGCAGCTGTCACCCAGCCAAGGGACAATGCCAGTGCTCACCCAGCACGGTTTGCACATCAAGGGCTCTCACCAGCTTCACCATTTCAACTCCAAAAAGCATTTAAGTCATGCCCTTCAATCTCCGCGACTTCAATTGAAGACCGAGCATGTGTGGAAGTGCTTTCCCAGGGAGGGAGGTGACGCTCTCATTGTGTCCCTGATGGGATTTCACCCGGTCCTGGCAGCCTCTGTGGTGCTGGAGGTTCTCAGCACATCTCCAGGTGCAGTAGAAGGTGCTCGGTTATGAGTTTGCATTACAGCACAAGGTTTGTGGGCTGGAGGGAGCTGTGCTGAATACACAGCTTTGGACAAGCTCGGTTAGTTCAAGGAAAAGGACAGACAGGGAGACCAAGCAATTATTAGCCCAGGAGCACAAGGTGAATCCTTGGTGGGGATTGCTGATCTCGAGACACAGCTACGAGCCCATCCTTTCTTCTTCCAGCCACAGCTCCCTTCCTTGCTGCAATATCAACAGCCAGAGCCGCATTTGCCATCATCATCATCATCCCTCTCCTCCCCTGCTTCGGGCTGGATCAACAGCTGCTTTGGGCAACACAGCCCAGTCCTGCCAGGAAGGGAATGGTGGCTCTGACCGCCAAGCAGCCCGTCTGTGTGCTGAAATCAATAAACACGCCTTGTAAGAAATGACCCGTTTCAAAGCCTGACACAGCCCTCCCTTCTCCCAGCTTTACACATAGTCCAATGGAGAGACCACAGAGAAACTTGTTAGGAAAGGGATGCTTTCCTAACAACTCCCCGGAGCCAAAACCAGACCTCTGAGCCTGCCTTATGGACAGAAAGGTCCTTCCCAAGCAGAGAGGCCACCGGCATGGTGAGATCCTCAGCCAGCAAAGGGACACAGACCCTGCGCAGCCACCGCACCCAGAGTCCAACCATTAACCCAACGCTGCCAAGTCCACCACTAAACCATGTCCCTAAGAACCTCAGCAGATGACAGGAGCGAGAGCTTAAATTCACATCAGTATTACAGCATCACATTGTGCCAGCTGAGGATCTGCAGTTCGCTTCTGTTTTGTGAGTAATCTTTGAAATATTGCCCAGTGTTAGCAGCAGCTCTTCTCATCATCCACCGCCGATGCCCGCAAAGGTCAAGAGGTAAAGAGCAGTGAAGTTAAAAGAATTACTGAATTAATGCGTTTTGAATCAAGGGGTTATCTGGGAGGACAGAGGGGTTTTGGCAGAGAAGACCCCAGGAGCTGCAGGTGGGAAGCAGCTGTGGTTCCACAGCACGGGCTTAACCAAGAGATGCTATGGATGCGTCGTGCACCCTCGAGCGGAGAACACAACCATAAGTCATCGTTAATTCACACACACACTGTACAATCCAGTCGCAGGGCAATGGGAACTGATGGTGCAAATCCAGAAGGACCAGACAGGGGAAAGAGAAAAAAAAAATGGAAGTAAATGCAAAGGTCTGACTCCCGAAAAAGAAAAAAGACAAGAAAAGAATCACTGGTTGAAAGATGCCACAGTTCCAGCGTTCACGCAAATAATTTAACTGATATTTAAATCCATCAATTAATACCAGGTTAGTATAGGGGTAATTAACACCGATGGGACATCTGTCACTGTCAGGTCCATTGCAAAGGGTTTCTGCTGACTGTCCTACAGAACTCAGCATGCACCTATTACCACCCCTCTATTTCTGTAATGCGGGGAATTTAGTGGCTAATCAAATGTAAAACACACAACCCAAAAGCTGGTCCATGGTGGCGCTGCTGTGCTGTGCTTTGGTGTCACCCCTCATGGCCAGGGACCGGTTGCTCCAGCCAGATGCTGGCTCACAAAAATTTCACCATGAGCTTGGGCTGATTCTTTCCAGCCAGAAATTCTGCTCTTCACAGACCAGCTGAGCTTTCCCAGCCAGCTCCAGGTCAGGCCAGCCCCAAAAGCTGCATCCAATCCTGAAGGCAAAATGTGACTTAGGTCTGATCGCCAATAAAATTCTCCTTTGAACTGGAACACTGAATCCTTTGACAAGCTCTTCTCGCTCAGGTCTCTTCTGCATTATAAACAGATGTATCTCCTTCCCGCATTCACCAGCAAAGAGCCACTGCTGTGGGGTTTTATATCCATATATCTCCTTGTTAGAAAGTGTATTAGTTTTCCTTTCCATGACTGCCCAGTAAGACCTTTATCCACTAATCCACCCCCCAACTGCAGACCCAGAGCACCCATTCACCAAACCATCAGTCTTTTCACTCACAACCTGCATGGTCCATGAGAATTTGGGAAACTTCCATCTATGGTACCATTGCTTTGCTCTTCCCAGTAACAAGGCTTCTGCCTTTGCTGGTCCTTCTGGGACACCACCTGAGCTGGGGTCACTGGAGATTTACCCCGTGAGCTCCCTGGGGCTTATGCGCTTGCTCTAAATAGATATTTATCCAATTCATCCCATAGGACTAGCTAGAGGAACAGGGAATGAGCCGGCTTATTTATAAGCCAATTTAATAGGTAAAACACATACCACAAGCACACAAAACACCTCGTCCCCAGAACAAAGAAAGCAGGGAACGAGGCTGCCAAAAGGGCAGTGCTGAGAGCTGGGGACTTGTAACAATTCACCTCTCTTTTCTTTTTTAATTATTCTTTGATACAGCTGGGAAGAGCACATGCAACTCGAAAGCACTCAGCTTTAAATGAATATGTATGTGAATCACACAAGTTAATTAAGGGATGTGGAAAATTCCTTCAAACTTTAGGGAAGAGAATGAAAATATCTTCATAAAATGGTAGATGGCTGGATCGCTAGAAAGGACACTTAATAGACTCCTTAATAGGAGTTTGTGGTCATACGTGAGCAAATGACACCAAGCAAAGTTTTCCCTCTAAAAAGCTGAACTTTTGGGTGCTGGTTTATTTAGAAGAGTGGGAATAAGCGATGCATGTGCGTCTCAAGAACACATTCCCGACCAAGATCCCCCCTGCACCATCAGCTCCCCCAGCGCTCCTTGTGAAACCTGGTAAATAAACAGCAACACCTTTTTATCGCTCTCATGTCATTTACTTAACACCCGGTGCCGTGTTTGCTCTGCTAATTCTGGTTTTTCAGGCTAGGGATGTGGTGAGAGGAGAATCCCTGGGTGATGCACCAATACCTGGTGATATTTCCATGAAAGAGAAACAAGAATTAGTCTATGGGCTGGTTTTTCACCCATCCCAGCTGAGGTGCTCCTGACTCGCACCACAGCAAAGGTAGCAAGAAATATCACCCCAGTGGGACCCTTCCTTCATGAAGTGGCCAAGGAAAGAAAATCATCAGATACAACCATGTGGGGAGAATGGAAAGGGCTCGATATTCACAGAGCACAGGAACTTAGTGGAGAAGATAAATCCCACCAGTCTGTACTTTGAGATGCTTAAGAGCATTTGAAGCATCTGAGCACAGATGGTGCAACCCAGCATCGCCCTGTCAGGTCGGGTATTTTTGGCTTTCCCACTGGAACTGATTTACACTCGCTCTGAGATGGCCCCGGGCCCATTTCCATGTGCGGATAATGAAAGAGGACATCTCCTGGCATCAAGAACGTCTCATAGAACTTCTGCACCACGTTACCTTTGATCAGTGTGATGTTTGTGGTTGCTCTTTATTCCACTAAATGCGGTAAGAGCCACCTGACATAGAGCTGTATTCTAAATAAATCAATACAAGGTGGCAGCATCACCTCCGGATCCTGGACAGACACACTCGCGTAAATCCATGTGCCTTGGTGACATTTCTTTGCCTTTTTCTGACTTGAAAGCATCTCGTCCTGTTTGGCACTCTGAGGATTTGGCCACAGAAAAGTGGAGCAATGGGGAAGGGTGTTTGGCTGGAGAAGGACGGGAGAGATGGAGCGAGCGTGGTGGGATTCGGGAAGGCCACCAAACCAAGGCTTGGGAAAGTGCTTCGCTTCGCAACAGGAAAAGCTTAAGGATTCTCACCGCTTCTGTTTTCGCAGCAAGTATTTTCCTTTGCAAATGCAAGCAGATCTTTGTCACGCAGCAACTCCCTGGATATTTCCCAGGAGCGCTGTGGGCTACAGGAATCCCCGTGGACCCAACCGCAGCACGTTGACGGTGCCTCAAGAAAGTGGCTCCTCCAAGTTTCTGTGGCAGCCAACAGAGTCCCAGCCAAGTAATTAATGAATAACTCTGTCTGCTTGTCCCTGTCTTGTTTGTGACACCCACTGCCCCCTGGACAGAAACTACGAGGCACTGGTGGTGTTTTCCAGCTCCCAGTTCACCCCAGATGTGCAAACCAACTGGAACAAAGTCACCCTTAGTGTACTCGGGATTCTTGAGTCTTCAAAGAGCTCTCTCCGCATCCCTCAAGACATCTGTGCTAGTGGCAGCCTGCATGAGCTGAGGTCTCGATCGTTGCTCTGCTAATTAACCTCTGACCGTTAACAATCATTACAGCTGATTCACCGGAGTGCATAAGGTCAGCTCACAGGGTTGTCTCTACCGCAATCTGTGCAGAGATGCTGCAGGGGTTTGAAATACTAAATTGAAATATTAAACCCTGGCCCAGGTTGGGCAGAGAGGTGGTGGATGAACCATCCCTGGAGACATCCCAGGCCAGGCTGGACGGGGCTCTGAGCAACCTGAGCTGGTGAAGATGTCCCTGCTCATGGCAGGGGTGGCACTGGGGGAGCTGGGAAGGTCCCTTCAACCCAAACCATCCTGTGATTCTATGAAATCCAAGGAAAGTTTGTGTCTTCAGCCTGGGCAACACCACCCTGGGCAGTTAAATCCAATGTAAGTGTACAACCAAGAGCACTATTTATCTTCCACTGAAGTCAAGACCTGTTTCTCCTTCACTACATGATGAACTGTAGGGGAAACGGACCAAGGGGTCCTGGGGACAGCAGGGTGACCATGAGCCAGCACTGAGCCCCTGTGGCCAGGAAGGCCAATGGTACCTGGGGTGGGTTAGAAGGGGGTGGTCAGTAGGTCAGAGAGGTTCTCCTGCCCCTCTGCTCTGCCCTGGGGAGACCACACCTGGAATCTTGTGTCCAGTTGTGGCCCCTCAGTTCCAGAAGGACAGGGAACTGCTGCAGAGAGTCCAGCGCAGCCACCAAGATGCTGAATGGAGTGGAGCATCTCCCGTGTGAGGAAAGGCTGAGGGAGCTGGGGCTCTGGAGCTGGAGGAGACTCAGGGGTGACCTCATTAATGTTTACAGATATATAAAGGGTGAGTGTCAGGAGGATGGAGCCAGGCTCTTCTCAGTGACAGTCAATGATAGGACAAGGGGCAATGGGTTCAAACTGGAACACAGGAGGTTCCACTTAAATTTGAGAAGAAACTTGTTCCTGGTGAGGGTGTCAGAGCCTGGCCCAGGCTGCCCAGGGAGGTTGTGGAGTCTCCTTCTGTGCAGCCATTCAAACCCGCCTGGACACCTTCCTGTGGAACCTCAGCTGGGTGTTCCTGCTCCATGGGGGGATTGCACTGGATGAGCTTTCCAGGTCCCCTCCAACCCCTGACATTCTGGGATTCTGTGAACTGGACAGGCTGCAAACAGAACATTTTGGGTTGGAAAGGGCTTTCAAAGCTCCCCCAGTGCCACCCCTGCCATGAGCAGGGACATCTGCACCAGCTCAGGTTGCTCAGAGGCCCGTCCAGCCTGGCCTGGGATGTCTTCAGGGATGGGCCATGTCTCAGTGTCAAGGTAAAGCAGACAATGGCCCAAGCCCAGAGTCCTGGTTTAAGGCAAAAGAAATGTGAATGAGACGCCTGTGGATAAAAGATGCAGAGCCCCTGTAAAGGAAACCTGTGATCCCAACCCAAAGCAGAGAAAAGCTTCTTGCTTGACTGCCCAAAAAGAACAGAAGCTTGCACCACCCTTCGCCATGGGACACTGACCTCTTCATCTTATTTCTGTGCACGGTAAACCCAGATTGATATTTGCTGCAGCCTGTTTATATACATCTATCTATCTATCTATCTATCTATCTATCTATCTATCTATCTATCTCTCTATCTCTCTATCTCTCTATAAAAAGCCGTTACCAAGCTGCTGAGCCTGCACTCACCAAACACTTCCCAGCAAAAGCCAGGGGGACTCGAATGCGCAAAGAATAAATGATTCAGCTCCATCTTGCGTTTCTGCTTTTGACATGCCAAGCAGCACTCCAACTTGTCAGGACCCAATGCAGACAGCTGCAATCTATGTACAAATCTGGGACAATTCAGATTAAAACCCCATTTTCCTCTATATTTCTCTGAATATTAACCCCTCTCCCAACAGCTGTCCTGAAAGGAAAATAGAAGAGAGCGGATTTCCCGTGATCTGCGTTTGGCTTAGAAATCCCAGTTCGCTGAATGATGTTTGATTGCACCGCAGCACAGATTATTTTGAAACGATCATCTGCGAGAGCCACGCAATCAACGCTCCACCAGAGCAAAGCAAAAATTGGGGCAGTTCCTGAAGAGATCTGTAAAAAGCCCTTCGGTCTCCTTTCCACATGCTGCACTTAGCAGCGATCGCCCCAGGCCCGACAATCACGTACCCAGGCGTGAACGCTGCTTTCAAGAACAACAGCTCATCAAGGCACCCTCGGGTCACCACGGCGAGAATCGCAGTCTCCTCGGGTCAGAAATTAAGAGCACAGATGTATCCCTATGAATATTTTGCACTGAGCAGGGCTGTAATCACAGAAAAGTCAAGAGCTGATGACTCTGTCCTTTCCTATGAGCTGTAGGTGCTCGTTACAACCACTCATTGCTGTGAAAACACCAGGAAAAAAGGGATGGTCGCTCTTTCAGGAAGTTTCTCTTGCTGCCAAAGGTTTTTCTCCTCAAAAAACGACGCCCGGATACTTTTGCAAGAGGTTCACCAGCCAAATCCACAGGTGGTTTGGTTCCTAACGCCCCATCCCAACCAGGATAAAGCTTGCAATGTCAATAGCCGCTCCCCTTGATTCAGTCATGCAGCACCTCGGGGAGCACTTCTAAATCACTCCTTCAATTATACTGTATTGCCACAATTGACTCAACAGACTCTTTTCCCTCCGTAACAAGGAAACATCAGGGAACAGCAGTAAACTCCTTCACTGTCGTACCAAAAAGGCCACTTTGACAACCTGCAAAACACGGGATCACCCAAGGCAGGTGTGACTTCACATTCTGATTTCCAAACATTTGAGAGAAACTGCATGAAAACCATCATTTCAAATAACATTACAGCTTCGTGTCTGTTAGCTACACCAATGAAATACTGCATTGCTAAAGCTCTGCCCCGTGAAAAGGTATTTTGAAAGATGAAAAAAGCATTCCAGGGAGATAAGTCATGCTAATGATGAACATGAGGACTGGACCTGAAGTACCTGAGCACACAAAGTTGTCCGGACGCTCATGCATGTACCTAAGTGCCTTGCTGCACCTGAATCAAAGCAGGAGGGTAAAGCCCAAACCTTATGAAAGGTCCTGGTACCCATTAGATTTCTCTTGTTTTGGAGAGCACCACAGACAGCTGGACCTGGTTCTGCTCTATGTCAGTACACACCAAATGGGTTCATTCTTCCCCAGGAGGTGTGTCAGAAAACCCAGGCTGCTCCCACACAGCCACCACTTTCTGGGTTTCATAACAGGCAAGAGGAGCGAGATGCTCACAGCATCTGACAGCTCATGTCAGGCTAACACGCCGAAGAAGAGCCCCCGTGCCCCTGTGAGCAGGTTGTCACCTGTGCCATGGTGCACCCCGGCAGCCCAGCACCAGCTGGGAGCAGTGACAGCACCCCACGTGTGACAACAACGGACCGGGCACTCAAACTGTTCTGGCACGTGGGTGTCATCTTTGTGAGAGCGCAGGAAAGCTGGGAGGAGGTGGTTGTGCTCCTAGGAGAAGGGGGTCAAGAGGAGCCCTTTCCAGCAGCAACACGCCCCACCATGCCCTTTCCTCCCACATGGCAACGTAACGTGGTCAACCACTTCTCCAGCATCATGAGAAGCGATGGCCTGTCCCTGTGTGCACCCACTGACCCAAACGGGGTGCAGGGCTGCATCCTCCACCAAGCTGCGCAGCATCTCCTAGAGAGTGATCTGGCCAAACCCCTTTCAGCAGGGGGGTCACACACCTCCCAACCGCTTGTCACAGGTCCCCCCACCTGCTCCTGCCAGCAGCGATTTGCTGGAGTGGGGCAGGGGGCAATTATTTCAATGTTCATCCTAGAAGTGACACCCATCCCCTTGCGCCCTGTCCGCCTGCGTCCCAGTCACTTCTGCCCCAGTTCCCTCGGCAAGGGGGTCACTGGTGCGAGCGGGGAGGGAGGCAGCGAGGTGGATGGAGTTGAGCTGAAGCTAATGACAGCCATGTCCCCGCCTCAAGCGCTGGGACCCTCTCCTCCAGTGAGTACATGTGTGGGAGCGAGTGCGCTCCAGAGGAGCTGATCAGTATTCAGCGAAAGGCTCCGCTACCGCGCTGCCCGCTCGCCCGCCGCCGTCCCTCCTCCTCCTCCCCATGACTCAGTGTGCAGGAGGCGGCAGCAGCCCGTCCCCAGCAGCACCCCACGGCACCCGCTGCCGCGGCCCCGTCCTCCCCCGCAGCGGATTTCACGCCTCCCTCCTCACTGAAGCATCGCTCCCCATCGCTTTTCCAGCTCCGCAGCGCAGATGTCCCCGATCCACTGCCAGGCCATCCCCCGCAGGCCTTGCCAGCTCCTCGGCTTGTGGGAACCTGAGGGCATGGCATGATTTGGGGACCCACGGGGAGCATCACCTGCCTTTTGCCAGCCTCCCCGTACCAGGGGAACATCACCTGCCTTTTGCCAGTCTCCCCATACCAGGAAAGCATCACCTGTCTGACAACAGTCTCCCCTGTACCAGGGGAACATCACCTGCCTTTTGCCAGCCTCCCCATACCAGGAAAGCATCACTTGTCTGACAACAGCCTCCCTGTACCAGGGGAGCATCACCTGTCTTTTGCCAGCCTCTCCTTATCAGGGGAGCATCACCTGCCTTTTACCAGCCTCCCCATACCAGGAAAGCACCACTTGTCTGACAACAGCCACCCTGTACCAGGAAAGCTTCACCAGCTTTTTGCCAGCCTCCCCATACCAGGAAAGCACCACTTGTCTGACAACAGCCTCCCCGTACCAGGGAAGCATCATCTGCCTTTCGCCAGCCTCCCCATACCAGGGAACAACCCTCCTCTCAAGCAAGGGTGCAAAACACATCCCCAGCATGGCAGAGGGCAGGTGGTGATGCTGTGAGCTGCAGGAAGCTGGACCGGGCAGGGCAATACGTGCTGAGCAGGCTGCACAACCACGGGGAACGACCAGGGCTGCTGGCAGAGGCCACCCCCGGGCCAGGGCTCACCTTGTGGAGCTTCCACATGGCACCCAGGGCCTTGACTTCGTGGCTGGAGTGCTTGCCCTCCTCCAGGCACTGGTAGCAGACGGGGCTCTTGCACTGCACGCAGTACATGCTGTGGTTCTCCAGCTCATGGTCGGTGCAGGTGGAGATCTTGCGGGGGCTGAGGCGGCGGCTGACGCGGCCCTGGGCCGGCGGGACCAGGCGGTGCTTGGCCAGCGGTCCCCGCGGCGGGTGACACCGCAGGCGGCAGGGATCGCAGTAGAAGACGTCGCACTGCTCGCACATGACGGCCGCCTCCTTGGGCGCCTTCTCGCAGAGCTGGCAGCGCAGGGCCGCCGCCCTGCCTTGCTGGTAGCGATCGATGACACCCTCCAGCAACCGGTTGCGGGGGAAACCCCGCAGCCCGCGCTCGTCCAGCACCAGGCTGCGGTGGCACTGCGGGCAGGTCAGGCAGGCGTTGCGGGGCGGCGGCGGCGGCGCCAGGGTGGCGGGGGGCGGCGGGGCGGCCGGCGGGAAGACGCGGACGCCGTTGGGTGACTTCTGGCAGGGGGTGGTGGGAGCGCTGGCGAAGCCACCGTAGGAGCCGTAGCCGCTGTCCGCCTCGCTGTACAGGCTCATCTTATCCAGGTCCAGGTAGTCATAGTCGGAGACGGCCGAGCCCGAGGCGCGGCGGCTCTGCGGCGACTCCGACTCCGGGGTCTGCACCAGGATGTTGCGGGCGCACGCCTGGCACAGGTTGTGCGAGCAGGGCAGGATGATGGGCTCCCGGTAGAAGGAGCCGCACACCGGGCATTTCAGCTCCTCTTCCATCTCTTCCATAAGGGAGGGAAGGCAGCGACGCGGCGCCGGCAGCGGCCGCGGCAGAGCCCGTTGAGCCACCCGCACCGCTCCGCGCCTCGGCGCCGACTGCGCGTCGCCCGCCGCCCGCCCGCCGCGCGCTCCGCCCCGCCCCGCCCCGCGTCTCGCCATTGGTCCGCTACCGGCGGGGAGGCGGGCCGCGCTTTCCCATTGGCTCTGCCGCCTGCCCGTCCCCCCGCTGCCGCCGGCGGCGCGGCCGTGAGGGGTTTCTCGGCAGGGCTGCGGAGCGGTGGGGTCGGTGCCGGGGCGTGGGGCCGCCCCCGGATTGCCCCGGCTTCTCCCACCCGGCTCCTTCGCCCCGGCTTCCCCCTGCGCCCAGGGCCAGCGTCCCTAGCGCTAGCGACCCCGCGCCGTCCCTGCGGGCAGCCCGCAGCAGCCTGCCCCGAAGGTGCCCCCCAAGATGGCGGTGTCCCCCGGGCCCTACACTGCGGTGTCCCCAGGCCTGGCAGCCTGGCCTGGCGAGGAGCTTCGGTGTCCGCTGGGTGCTGCTGGCGTGTCAGGGCCGTGTGCTGGGCTGCCGCTGTGACAGGCGGGTCCCAGCCCTCGGGGGAAGGTGACCCGGGCTCCGTGCGGTGCGGCACAGCGGTGCCGTTCAGCCAGCGGAAAAATAAAATTGCTCGTAACGTCTCGGTGTTCTTGGTCACTTCTCTCCCTCTGGGGCTGCGCGGTTGCTCCGTGGCTCCCGTGACGGTGTCGCTGGACCTTCCTTGGGATGAAGCGGCAGTGTGAGGAGCCAGGTGTGGCAGCGGGGGGTCCAGGTGAGGCATGAGAGTCCCTGCAGAGGCAGCGAGGGGCTGAAGAACCTTGACTTCTGATCTCTGGTCTGAAGGAAAGGATGGGTATAAACTGGAACACAGGAGGTTCCACTTAAATATGAGAAGAAACTTCTTCCTGGTGAGGGTGGCAGAGCCTGGCCCAGGCTGCCCAGGGAGGTTGTGGAGTCTCCTTCTGTGCAGCCATTCAAACCCGCCTGGACACCTTCCTGTGGAACCTCAGCTGGGTGTTCCTGCTCCATGGGGGATTGCACTGGATGAGCTTTCCAGGTCTCTTCCAACTCCTGACATTCTGGGATTCTGTGATGATCCGGTGCCACTGTTCACAGACAGTCACTAAGGGGACCAGCTTGGGGATCCTGGTGCTCATTGGCTGAGCCATGAGGTGACACAGGTGGCCTGGACACAAAGGTGGGGAAACTGAGGCATGTTCACAGCAGCTCCCAAGTGACTGTGAGAGGGTGAGGGCTGGATGCTGACAGGTCCCTGTGGCTGAGGGTTGGGCCAGTCTGTGGCCAAGGGCCAAGACCTGAGCGGAGGGATGGGGGAGCCCCTGGTGAGGCTCGTTAGGGCAATTAGGTGTTCTCAGAGCCCTGACAGTGTGTGTGCTGGGGACACTGGGACACAAGGGGGTGGTGACCAGTGTTCTTTCCTCCAGCTGCTTCTATGTGCACATCCAGAGTGCTGGGAACTCACACGGATTCCGCTGCCCCAGAAATCAAGGTTATTTGCTGAAGTAGCCAAGCCACAGGGTGCACTTGCCATCGCCTCCGGGCACACCCGTTTCCATGGTGGGGAGGTGGCAGAAGTACTGGGGACACCCAGTACTGGGGACACCCAGACACCCTTGGCTGTCCTCTGCTTGAGGATTGTATGTCCCCAACACAGGGCTACCTACCCGCTTCGTGCTCCCTTCTGGCGTCTGCTCAGAGCTGGTCATTTTTATTCCTGCTCTCATTCCTCTAGCTGCCCTTTTGCAGAAGTAAAACCATCATTCCTTGTTTGCCTCTTGTTTCCTGTGGCCATTTCTCACTCTGGCAGGTATGCGATGCCGTTTCTGCCGTAGTGATGTGCTGATTGTGTAAACAGGCAGAAAGAGGAAAAAGCCCCACGAAGAGGAACACAGCCAGCGCGTTTGGAAGCAACTCTTGGTCATAAACATTTTGCTGTTTTCTTGGCGCAGCAGCTTACGCCTTCACTTCCATCTCAGCAGGAGGTGAGTGTCTCCGTGCTCTGGCTGTGTATTATTTACAATTGTCAGACTTGTCACTGCCCCGAGAACTGTGCAGCTGCGAACCTGCAATAATTACTTGACCCAGCTTCCACGTTCATTTGTCTCGTGTCGCTGTGATCAGTGGTAACAAGTTAAAGGATCAAGAAGGCATAGAATCATAGGATCAAAGAATAGTTTGGGTTGGAGGGGACCTTCCAAGCTCATCCATGAGCAGGGACGTCTTCACCAGCTCAGGTTGCTCAGAGCCCCATCCAGTGTGGCCTGGGATGTCTCCAGGGATGGTTCAGCCACCACCTCCCTGGCCAACCTGGGCCAGATTCTCACCGCCCTCAGGGCCAACAATTCCTTCCTCATGTCCAGCCTGAATCTCCCTCCTTTGTTTTAAACCATCACCCCTTGTCGTATCACAACAGACCCTGCTCAAAAGTCTGTCCCCATCTTTCTTATTGGCCCCTTTTAAGTCAGTCATCTTGTTCTAAGCTGCCTTTTCTCATGTACTTCTTGCCACGAGCCTCAGGTTTGGAAGCAATCCCGGCTCCCACTGCAGGAATGGTTCATCTCTGCTTCTGTTGCAACAGCCTCTGCTCTGGGGAATGCAGGAGACTCCGCTGGGCTGAGATAAATTAACATCGTTGGGACTCTACAAGTGCCGTTGCATCCCTTTAGTGATTTTTAGTAGCAAGGACTGTTACCACGAACACTGGCTGCCTGCTCCTGGCTGTTCCCTGCAGCTCTGTTTGCTTTGTCTGCTGGAAATGCAGATTAAAAATCAGGGTCAAGCTTGGAGAGATCGACAGGGGTGAAATGGGTGGCGGGCGATGCTGTTTGAATTGTATGTGGTGTGTCGCTGAGTTGAGATGTAAGAGTATGGGGAAAGAGAAGATGGGCAGATGTCATGAGGGCCACAAGCGACCATGAGGAGAGAAAGCAAAAGGGATGGGGAGCATGAGAGGCCCTCGACCCCCCAGTTCCACGCGGGGATGGAGGTGAGGGCTGGGGTGACGACCAGGACTTGCCCAGCACTGGGAGCTGGGGGAAAAAATCATCACATTCCGGAGTTATCTTGGGAAATGGAAAATCATCACAAACCGGGACAAAGCATCTGAACCCCAGCATTTCCCCATGGAGATTCAGCAGTGTTTTGTTCCGTGCAGTCCCGCGGTGGGAGGCTGTTGGTGACGGTGACACAAGGGTGGCCGTGGGCAGGGGGAGCTGTGGAGCTGAGGGCTGGGAATCCTGCTTGGGAGGCAGCAGCTGTGTCTTCCATTTTAACAACTAAATATTTTCTTCTTGTTAATATTCCCTTGATGACAAATAACCTAAACTTCATTTGCTTTGGGCAGTTGTTCTTTCTTAAACCTGCGCTGCTTTACATTTATGTATATGTACGTGCATACATGCGTTTGCTACAAATTTTTCTGCTGAGAATCCCCCGCAGCGAAAGGATTACAGGACGGAAAGAAGGCGAGACTAGGAAAATCAATAACATTCACATCTTAGACTGGAGCGAGGAGCAGCGGGACACGGAGCTGACGGCTGTCTGTTGCTAATTAATCTGGCAGCATCATCCCTGTGACACTGATCAATCCCCCAAACTGCTCCTCTGTGCTGCGCTGGGTCCTCGGGTCTGGGCTGTGATTTCAAGGTGGACCGGACAGATGACAGCAGGTAATTAGTAGCCTGGAGGGTGAGTTTGGGTTGATTTATGAAGCCTTGAGCTGATTTGGAACTAATAAATAACAGCAGATCTTCCAGCACCAGGTGGGAAACCTGCTTCAGGCTCTGGAAACATGTCCTCCTGGCGTGGGGCCTCTCCAGCCTTTTGTACAGGAACATTCGTGTTCCTTGTGTCCGCTGAAAACATCTCAGCAGATGCCGCCTGGGATGAGAGTTGCCTTTTTATGACTTTAAGACATTGGCAGCTCGTAATTTACCCCACAATCAACCGATACACCCTGATCCTCCTTCTCCTCAGTCATTTTGAACAGATGAGCTCCAGGCTGACAGCAGAAATCCTTGTTTATTAGTCCCTGCATGCATGCGTGACCTTGAAATCCATATCCCTCTTGTCGTTCCGCCCCCCCAGGTCATTCAGACTTTTCAATATATCTTGCTGCTTCTCCGCACTGAGGACACCTCCTGGCTCCGCATCATTAGCACGTTTGCTGAGGTCACCCTTGTCCTTGTCGCCAAGATCATCAGCAGAAACGCCGGTGAGATGTCTGACAGCGTCCCAGGTCTGGAACTCACGGGGCTGCGGCAGTAACTGTCTCAGCACAATTTTCAGAGCTTCCTCCTGGTTATACTGTTTGCTCCGAGCATCATTCCGGGGGCACCGAAGAAGCTCAGAAAGTTGAAACCCCCTCCCATTTGTTTCTGAGATCTCTTCAAAAGTAAGTGCCAAATTATTGCAGATTATCGACCTTTATTGAACCCAGGTGGCATCTTTGCCCATTTTATCTCACTGTTGCCAACTTGCCTGAACAGGCGAGATCCAAGAAATACTTTGTGCTTGTACCCAAACCTTCACGTTTTTGACTGTTTTGATGCCTGTTTCTCAGCACCGACCTCCCCTTGCCCAGAACAGGTTGCTTTGCATCACTGGGATTTCCTGGTATAGTGATGAGGTTTCCTGAGGCTGGGTTATTTTGGAAACTTGAGGGGAGCTTCCCAAGAGTAAACCACTCGAAGTCAGGATTTTGTAGGAGACAGGCGAAGCTGCTGGGAAGTGGTAACCGGGAAATCCTCCGTACCTGAGCGGTGGTGTGAGCGCCATTGAACCGCAGAACTCTAACGCTGATTTGAGACAAGCCGCACTCATCCAGTCACAGGAGATTTGCCCAATTTGAACTTGGGGCTGAACTGGTATCAGGAAGAGACTTTCCAGCAGCCTCTGAATCAGGAGCTACGCAAATCACCATAGCAGTCAGCATCTCACTGCTTCCCTCTCGCCCTCGCTCCCCAAACGATGACACTCAGAGCTTCTTCATCTTATGAGCAACCTTGAGGTTCATGGTTGGACTTGATGATCTTAAAGGTCTTTTCCAACCTAAATGATTCTATGATTTTATTCTATGATTCTGTCCGATACATCGAGAAAGTTATTGCCACCCACGCAGAGCAGGTGTTAAATAAACCCCTGAAGAACCTGTGGAGGTGGCTGAGGCTGCTGTGGGACAGGGACTGGTTCTGAGCAGCCCCAGCTCTTCATCGGGGAGAAACGCTAACGAGAACATTTACAGTGTAACCATTTTAAATATTTAATGATTTTTTTCCTTTAACAGACTTTAATTACAATCGCTGAGCACACACTTTCCATATTAAAACCAGCCCTGAAGTGGCAGCGCAGGATAAAAACCCAAATGTTGAAGAACCGCTGCTCCTCTCTGAGGACTTCTTGTCAGTGACACCAGCGGTGACCATGGTGCTGAGCCCCGGGGTGGCACTGCCCGTCTGTCACCTCCTGAAAAGATCTCATGAGAATGATTTCTGAAAATAAGGTGGCAAAATTGCTCCATTGAGCGACTCCCAGCCTGGCGACACGCCAGGGCCTGGGGACATCTGACTGCTGCAGGATGCAAAAAGGAAGAGAGATGCTTAAATGATGCCTCGGAGTGAGATGTGTTGAAATACCTGCAAATCTAAATTTGCTGAATACTTTCAAAGGTGACATCATTTATTTATCTATTTATTAATTACTCTGCGGAGCTGGTAGAAAGATTCTGATTTCAATCAAGAGAGAGCAGAAGCCACCGCTGATACAGCTGAGCTGAGCTGCGAGGATGAATCGTGATGCTCCTTTACTGTTGCCTTCGCGTGCTACCCACTTACTCATCTCCCCTGGGATTAATGCCCCGCTTCTCTAGCCTGTGACTCATTTTGGAGAACGGCAACACAGAACTCATCCCACCAAAGAAATCTGTCTTTCCTCCCACGGTCTGGGCTTGTCTTGTTCGTCCTTCCTCTGCTGCCCAGAGGCTCAGCTGGGGAACATTTGGTGCTGCAGAAGATGTGCTGAAGGTGTGATATCCTCTGCGTCTTCAGCACCGAAAAGGAAACTCTGAGCAGCATTTATTAACTGCTGGGAAAAGGGAGGAGAAACTTTGTTCCCATGAGGCTGGTTTTGGGGGGTTTCCAGAAATAAAACCTCACCTCCAAGTCTCTTCTGTGTCCTTCACTGCAAGCCAGAAGATGACAGCTGATTACACCTGGAGAGGTGACGCGGGTGACATGGATGTCACAGATAAGCCAGTGGGGATCTAAAGGGGTTTGAGGGTGTCATGGTCAAGATGCTGAGGGAAGGAGGAGCCCATGGCCATGCACTGCAAGGAGGGGAGCACGGGGAGAGCACAAAGGTCTCACCAAAACAGCCATAACCACCGTGGCCAGGACCTGCCCGTGGGACACTATGAAAGTGCCAGGACTTAGCGGTGCTGGTGCTTCAAAAGCAGAGCCTGGGGCACTGAGGGAACAGATCCCCTCAACATTTAGGATGGGATCATTTTGTCCCTGAGTAGAGATTCAACGCGCACACACCAGACCCACTTCCCCAAGAGGGAATTTTTCATGATGAGAACAATCAGCCAGTGGAATAATCTCAGGGAAGTGGTGGATTCCCCAACATTGGCCACGTTCAAGACGCAGCTGCACAGGGTACTGGGCCAGCTTGTCTAGACTGTGCTTTGCCAAGAAAGGTTGGACCAGATGATCCTTGTCCTCTGTTCCAACATGGAATTCTATGGTAAAGTTTTATTCTTGCTTCTCACAGGGAGATTATCATAAAATCACAGGATGGTTTGGGTTGAGGGGACCTTCCCAGCTCCCCCAGTGCCCCCCCTGCCATGAGCAGGGACATCTTCACCAGCTCAGGTTGCTCAGAGCCCCGTCCAGCCTGGCCGGGGATGTCTCCAGGGATGGTTCAGCCACCACCTCTCTGGCCAACCTGGGCCAGGCTCTCACCACCCTCCTCAGCATCACCTCAACTCCAAACTCCCGTCTCTGGGGATGCTGATGGCAGAGCCAGGTCTGTCCCAACACCGTCCCTCTGCGATGGCTGATCCAGTGCTTGACACCTCATCTTTCTGCATCACCTCCCACCACCCCAGAGCGGGCTGTCCCCACGGTTGTGTGTCCTGCTCCCACCCGTGCAGATGCCACCCAGGGCCCTTCCTTTCCCTCTGCAGTGCTCCCGCTTCAGAGGCTTCCCAGGAGTTAAATCCCATTGCTGGAGGCTCAGCCCCAGCTGCAGCTCAGCGATCTCGCAGCGATTTCACCGAGCGCAGCGTGGGAGCGACGCGGTGCCGCCGGGCGGTTATTTATCACAGCCGCCTCTCGCTGTGCTAATGGCTGAGGGGCTCAGGAGGGCAGCGAAGGCGTTTTGCTTCTCCTTGCCCAGTTAGGAGCGCTGTAAAAGCCACCTTTTCATGGGGCACCGGGGTCACATCCCTGCTGGCAAACTCCAGCTCAGGAATGGGACCTGAAGTATTTCCAAGATATTCCTGTTTGCAGACATTTCATGCTTGCAAAATTCCTGCTTTGGGCAGAACGCGGCTCATTCATCGTGATTTAAACCCATTCGACCTCCACTAACCTCTGCAGTGCAGTTTGCTTCGTTGGAATATCTAAATAAGTAAAATTTGATGTGCTAATGAGTGCCTGCGTTCATCCAGGCACTAGAGAGAAGCTTCAGGAATAGCCTCCCCATTAAAGAGCAGAATGCAGAATATCTGATTTTCAAGCCTTATTCTACCCATTGCGCCTTATGACTGACAATTTTTGGAGAAATCAGTTGAAAAGTTTTTGGGTGTTATCAAGTGGGAGGCCACAAATCTAATGTATAGCCGAGGCTGGTGCAGATTTCTCCTCGCTGCCATGGTAACCAAACTAACTAAAAATAAAAAGTATTCCCATAAATGTCAAAACACACCATGGCTTCCATGACGTATGGAGTATCTGACCTGAAATCTGTGATCATTATGTAACGATGTTTAACATTACAGTAATTACATGGAAAAATTGTCGCCAGGTTAGATGTTTTGCATAGCTTTGGTAGTCAGTCAGCTTCCCTGTATTCTTTGATATTTATGTTGTTAATGTGCTAATTAGATGCTTAGCGGAGCCGTTTAACATCTGTGATGATGTGTTACATGTGAAGGGAGACGTTGCGCTCATGAAATCGCTGCTGTTGTCCATGTTCGATAAATAACAACTAAATAATCCATTACCCAATCTACATTTTTGGAAAATCTGCCTGTGCAGGTGGCAACACCGTGTGGACTGGGACAACCAGCCCACGGGGGACACCCTGTGGACATTTTGGCTGCTCACTCCCAGATGTGCAGGTATCTCACCAGCTTGTGGCTCACAGGAAGACACCCATGCCTGGTGCCTCTGTCCAAGGGCTCAATTCATCTCCTCCTAAATCTGACATCTGAAATGAGCCAGGGGCTTGGGAAAGAGCCTGGGGAGGCTTGCTCAGGTGTAGATGTCTTCATGGTGGACATCTACTGCTAGGTGGGATGAGATAGTTGGGCTGATACCCACGTGCTGGGTTTTTCTGTTGCTCTAAGCAGCCTTCAGATGAAGCCCATGATCCAGGACACTCATCTTGTTTCAGGGTTGTCTCTGCCGAGGTCAGCAGAAGGTGCCACCACACCTCACTGTGAGACTTTGTCCCTGCTCACACTGCTGTGTATTTTCCCTTCCAGGACAGCTGACATGGGAGGTGGCTTCTCACCAGAAGGAAGATAAGGATGAAGAAGCCGGGTGTCCTGGGCGGGTGTCCGGGAGAGATCCCGAGTCCTGCCGACCACATGCCAAACCCTGGCAGACAGAACCTGACCTGACCTGAAGCCACGGTGGTGGCCAAACCCCAGCAGAGACAACGACGGGCTCAAACGTCCCACCTCGTGGTGGTGTGACACCATTGCTGCTGTCCTGCTGCTGTGTCCCTGGGTGGGATCAGTGGTGGTGATCCCACGCTCACCTTCCACTAAGCAACTGCTGCCTCCAGCTCTTGGCAAGTCTCCTTCTCCTCCTGCCGTGGATAACGTGGCGTGGGTGTTCCCACCAGCCTGTTGCCATGCAGTGACACACTCGGATGAATCAAGGAGGTGGTGGAAGCGCTGGGGAGATGTGAGGGAAGCAAACCAGGCATGTTCCAAGCCCTGAGAGCCTACTCCTCATAGAGATTCAGCTCTGGCCTGGCAAAGTCACATTTTTCATCTCAGTAAACAGACAACACCTTGGGAGGACACAGAGGAACCAGCATCTCCTGCCAGGTGGCAGCTGGGCTCAGCGAGGACGTTGGGCTGTCACTCATCTGGGTCAACATCCAGAAGACCAGTGTGTGTCCATGGATGTCCAGTGCAGCTGCTCCTACACACCATCGCTACCTCCTGCTCTTCTGCTACCAAGGTTAACTTCAAAAATGTCAGAAATCTTTATTATGGGGTATTATTTCCAACCACCCACACATTTCCTGTGTGTTTAGGGGATCCAGCACCCAATATCCTTGTGGGTTCCTTCCAACTCAGGACATTCTCAGTGACATGGGGCAGTGCCAGTGTTGGGTTAACAGTTGGACTCAATGATCTTGAGGGTCTTTTCCAACCAAAGTGATTCTATGAAATGGTTTATGGGCCCCTACAACGAGCCTGTCCTGTCCCCAGTGACAGGACCAAGGCCACCACGTGTGGCACTGAAGTTTGCTGCTGGGACACTTGTTTGGCGTGTTCCCACCCAGCTCCACCACCCACCCAGCCCCTGGGCTGCCCAGGCGAGTGCAGAGAGGTCGCAGACGGGATGTTTGGAGATGCCGGTTGTGGATGTGGTTGGTTGGGGAAGACCTGAGCTGATATAGATGTGGCTTTGCCGTGCTGGAGCTAAGAGGCAATGTTCCAGCCTGAACCTCCGAAAGGAGCTTGAGGTGAAGGAGACATCTGGACCATGGGAAGAGAAAGGGATGGACACTAGGACACCGGTGCTTCATGTCCGCTCCATAGTAAGTGTCTTCAGGCTCAGAAACAGCCAAGAAGATAGGTGTATATCTACCAAAGGGTCATCAGCAGCAGGGTAAGGCTGTCTCCTGGCTGAGAGGAGAGCACTGACCAGCAATGGTCCTGGCATGGCTTAACTGCAGAGGACCAGGACCTGCTGGACACTCTTCTTAGCTCTCAACATTCTTGCCTGTAATTCATGCTTCCCCCCTGCTTTTGGCTTCGATTTTTAGTGGGAAAACACTGAAAGCTTTTTCCAGGAAAGCAAAAAAGGCATCATTTGTACGGAGACTCCAGCCACCCACGTGCTGCAACCGCACAGTTTGAAAGGGCTGCGAAAATGAAAGGTTTGGGGACTTGGGTTTGTGCCTTAGTGTGGAGCAGGTGGGAGCAGGGGGAGGTGGGGAACGGGACTGGAGGAAAATCAACCTGCGAACGAAAAGGAAGAGAATTAAAATGAGTCAGCGTAGCCCTTCTGCACCTCGGAAGCTGCTGGTGGCAACTCGATGCCACCGGGTACTGCTGCTGTCACCTGTCTTGATAGGACAAGAGGAAATGGCCTCAAGTTGTGCCAGGGGAGGTTTAGATTGGATAACAGGAAAAAATTGTTCTCAGAAAGGGCTGTGGGGCATTGGAACAGGCTGCCCAGGGCAGTGCTGGAGTCACCATCCCTGGAGGGTTGGACAGACGGACATGAGGTTCTCAGGGACATGGGGCAGTGCTAAAGTCAGGTTAAGTTATGGTTGGACTTGATGATCCTGAGGGTCTTTTCCAACTGAAATGATTCTGTGGTTCTGTCCACACTGCAAGGTGTCACAGAGCCAGGGCTGCAGGGCTGGCTGCTCAGCTTTCGGGTACCCAGGGTGTCCCAGGGTGACCCATGAGACCCAGGAGCTTCCTCCAGGTCTGTGCTGGCCCTGAGATGCTGTTGGCTTTTCATTTGTGTTGAAGATTCCTTTTCCTGTACCTATTACTTGTTTTTCTTTTTTCCCCCCTTTATTTCGTTGTGTGTTTTTTTCCCTGCTGCCATGGCAACCCAGACAGATTCTGGTCACGCCTCTGCTCTGCCCGGCTGCAGATGGCCAGAGGAACATCAACCAACAAGTGACACACTTCCCTGGGGACCAGCAGGGCTGGGGATGTCCCCTGCGGGCAGGGACCTCGCTGGATCCCAGCAAAGAGCAGAGCTCGCCCTCCCAGGTCACGGTCTCCATGACACCCCCATGGGGAGGCTGTTCCAGTGCTCCACCACGCTCTGGGTGAAGAACCTTTCATAATGTTCAAAATCCCCACTCCCGCCAAGGAGCAGCTCCAGGCTCCATGGGACTTGGCGTGTGCTGAACCCCAGGTAGATTCAGGTGAGACCATCTCTTCCAGGAGACCTTCCCAGACACCATCCATGCTCAGCACAAGCTGGTGCCATTGCTAAGTGTCCGGAGAGTCCTCTTCCATGGCCCTCCCCTGCAGCCCTTGGGAATGTTTTGTAGCCAAACACTGGGTGACGTCTGGGGTATTTTGGGGTCTCCTCGCTTGGCTTGAGAGGTCCCTGCTCGGCCCATCAGGCCAGCGGTGGTTCAGATGTGGTCAAGCATGATGAGAAGCCGAGCCCAGACTGGAGTTCTTCTCAGCTCAGAGCCCACAGGCAGGGGCTCCCAAATCTCCCGGGACATTCAAGAGAAGGTCCTTGTGTGCTTTGCAATATTTTAGTTTCGCTGACAGTTTTTACTGCTGAATCCTCATTAACCTGGTAATTCACGTAACATTTTAGCATTGAGTTCTTCCTCAGAAGTGTCTGGCTTGGTCTGACCAAACTTTTCCCAAGAGATGTGGCATGGGAAATGTCAGCTCTGGCTGCCCAGAGTTTGGGGCGATGCCAGAAGCCACCGATCAAGGTCTTTCAGTGGGAGGAGGTGGGTGGTGTTTGTGATGGGGGATGATGTTGGCTCCCCTCCCCCAAAAAAATCTGCTCCTCAGTTCTTTTTGGGACCAAAATTGATATTCTCTGTTGATGCACATGATTTTCAGTGCTCTAATGGACCTTCAGTCTGAAGTTTATTTGCATTTTAATAAACCGCCTTTGATGGAGAACACCCTTCTCTATTCATTACCCACAAAAGGAGAGTGAATTGAAAATTATGCAGGAACTTAATGCATCTGAAAGGAAATTGCAGGCTCTGACTTGACTTCACTGAGAAATCTGGAGATCAAATGATCCCGTCTGCCAGGGACATCAAAACCAGGCAATGTCTGCTTATGCTGAGAGCGCACAAGGGAGTAGCTTTCATGAAAGGATGCTCTTGAATGAAAGCTGCAGATGTTTGAGAAGATAAGGCTGGCCACACGTGCTGGACCCCGGGCCAGGAGCTTCTCCTGCAGTGGTCAACAGTGAACACATAGTGGAAAAGTACAGGGTTGAGAACAGAGTCACCCTTCTCCAAGTGACCTCCTCTGGTGGCTCAGGGACTTGGATCCCTATTGAGGTGTTTCCTTGAGGACCCCATGGAGGCTGTGGGCTCGGGTGGGATGTGGTGAGGGCCGGGGAAGGAATGGGATGGAATAGAAAGGCCCCATGAGGTGATCATCCATCCGTCATGCTGGACTAGATCTTAGCTTCCTTATGAGGAAAGACTGAGAGAGCTGGGTCTCTTTAGTCTGGAGAAGAGGAGACTGAGGGATGACTTTATTAATGTTTATAAATATACAAAGGGTGAGTGTCAGGAGGATGGAGCCAGGCTCTTCTCAGTGACAAACAATAGTAGGACAAGGGCTAATGGGTTTAAACTGGAACATAAGAGGTTCCACTTAAATTTGAGAAGAAACTTGTTCCTGGTGAGGGTGTCAGAGCCTGGCCCAGGCTGCCCAGGGAGGTTGTGGAGTCTCCTTCTCTGCAGACATTCAAACCCGCCTGGACACCTTCCTGTGGAACCTCAGCTGGGTGTTCCTGCTCCACGGGGGGATTGCACTGGATGAGCTTTCCAAGTCCCTTCAACCCCTGACGTTTTGGGCTTCTATGATTCTATGATTTTGGACCAGATGACTTTTGAATGTCCCTTCCAACCCAAGCTATTCTATGATTCTGTGCTGCAAGGCTCGGTGCAAACAGCTCCCATCAGAGAAGGATGAGGCCCAGCAGGGATGTGCAGCTGAAGGCAGAAGTGTCTCCCCAGCTCCCTTTCTTCTCTCCTGATCCTCTTTGGTGGCTGCTGCAGCTCCATCTGTACCCGGGGGTGGAGGTTTGCTGGAGAGGAGGAGTAGGTGGGCAGACAAAATTACCGAGGCGAAGGCAACCAGAGAATAGGATCCCAGTGTCTGAGATCTTCATTGTCTTCTCTGCTATTGAGCTCAGGAAAATTTAGCACCATTCGAGTGAAGCAAAGCTGTCCCTGCAGCTCTGCCGTTTGCAGTTGGAAACAGGCTCCTCAAGCACCCTATTTATAGCTGTTCAGCTGCTGCTTTGCTGAGCCTCTGCACCAACATGGGGTGATGGGGAGTCTTGACTGCATGTTCCCAAGATGATCCCACGGGATTTAAATATCTCCAAGTGGTACTGATGGAAAAGGCCTGTGTTGGCTGCTGATGGCACGGCCGGGCTGGATGTTCTTGGTCTGGAGTACAAGTGTGATGGGAGCGGCTGAGGGACCTGGGGGGTTCAGCTGGAGAACAGGAGCTGAGGGGAGACCTTCTGATCTCTGAACTGCCTGAAAGGAGCTTGGAGCCAGGGGGGTCGGGCTCTGCTCCCCAGGAACAAGCGCCAGGAGCAGAGGAAACGGCCTCAAGTTGCACCAGGGGAGGTTGAGGTTGGATGTGGGGAACAATTTCTTCCCCAAAGGGCTGTGGGGCATTGGAACAGGCTGCCCAGGGCAGTGCTGGAGTCACCATCCCTGGAGGGTTGGACAGCCAGAGGTAGGACAGGGACATTTGGTAGTGCCAGGGATGGGGGAGTGGTTGGATTTGGTGATTGTGAGGGTCTTTTCCAACCAAAATGATTCTATAGTTCCCCCACAAAGTCTTGCCAAGCCCCCCCCCCCCGTTATTGTGTGGGGACACAGGGGACAGCAGGGCAGCCAGGGGACATGGAGGGGCCGTGGGATGGTGGGGCAATCACGGTGCTGGTTAGTCCAGGTCTGTATGGGCTCTGTTGTGTAAGCCAGCCGGATACCCAAAGATTCGCTCCCAAACTGCAACAGATAAAAATACCCAGGGGATACGTGCTGCTCTGACTAAAGCTTTGCTAAAATAGAAGACCGCGCAAATCCCTTTTTAGCTGCTCCTCCCGAGCCTCCTGCCTCTTCTCCTGCTGGGCTCCTACCCGCAGATGGCGGGTGGGCTGATGTCTCACAGCCCTCACCACCCCGTCTCGTCACGTACCCGGTCCCTGCGTGCTACCTGTGTCCTGGCGGGCGCTTTTCTTGCTGTGGCTTTGCACTCACTGGAGTGGCCATAAAGAAATGAAGGTTTAGAAGATTTTTTTTTTAGAAGCTCCTTAGCCTGGGGCAAACTGGATGTGCCATATCCCCATGTGCTGGTTACAGGCCCCTGGCTCTGGTACAGAGCTGCAATATTTGCATTGTAAAATCTTCTCTTTTAGGATGTTAAAATAAAATCCCGAGATCTTTCGACGCCTTTCTGTTTGAAATCCAGTCCTCCAGATCTGCTGATCTCTGATCTGGCTGTTAGAGAATTTCTGCCATCCCTGCCCATAGAACCACAGGATGGTTTGAGTTAAAGGGACCTTCCCAGCTCCCCCAGTGCCCCCCCTGCCATGAGCAGGGACATCTTCACCAGCTCAGGTTGCTCAGAGCCCCGTCCAGCCTGGCCTGGGATGTCTCCAGGGATGGTTCAGCCACCACCTCTCTGGCCAACCTGGGCCAGGCTCTCACCACCCTCAGGGACAACAATTTCTTCCTCATGTCCAGCCTGAATCTCCCTCCTTTAGTTTAAACCCATCACCCCTGTCCTATCACAACAGGCCCTGCTCAAAAGTCTGTCCCCATCTTTCTTATTGTCCCCTTTTAAGCCCAGAAAGGCCACACTAAGGTCTCCCTGGAGCTTCTCTTCTCCAGCTGAACACCCCAACTCTCCCAGCCTGTCCTCCCAGCAGAGCTGTTCCAGCCTCGGATCATTTTGTGGCTCCTCTGGAGCCCATCAGATGGAAGGAACAACCCAGGCTTCCAAGAGCAGATCTTCCCACCAGCTGGCCATGCTCTGCACCACTTCCCATTAACTCCGCCTTGCCTCACAGCTTCTCCCTTACTTGGTACCGGCAAAACCTGGTCCCAGCCCAGGGCTGGAGGAGCATCTGGAGGAGGTTTTCTGAGTGGACAGACAGACAGATGCCCCTAAGCAGAGGTAGGCTGTCACCTGAACACCTGACAGCACTGCCAGGTGTCTGCTGCATTGTCCATCCCTGGGCACACACCTGTTTCTCACTCATGTTGTGTGAACCTGCTCTATTGCTTCTAGCAGGTAACAGTTAGACTGGCCAGTGAGCCCTGTGTCATATATATTGCCCTGCTGTGAAAGCATCCTCTTATGCCTTTAGGTGGATACAAGGAACAAGCACCAGGAGCAGAGGAAATGGCCTCAAGTTGCGCCAGGGGAGGTTGAGGTTGGATGTGGGGAACAATTTCTTCCCCAAAGGGCTGTGGGGCATTGGAACAGGCTGCCCAGGGCAGTGCTGGAGTCACCAGCCCTGGAGGGTTGGACAGACACATAAATGAGGTTCTCAGGACATGGGATAGCGGTGCACTTGGCAGTGCTGGGCTAGCAGTAGGAGTTAAAGATCCTAAAGCTCTTTTCCAACCAAAATGGTTGTACGATTCTATCAGGACACACAGCCACAGCAACACGTGGCTCCCCAGGGCTGCACACGGGCGGGCTCGGAGCAAAGCTGCTTCCTGAGGCTGCACAAAGGCCCTGCAGAGCCCCAGGGGAAAACCAACCCGAATATCAGCAGAGCCCCAGTGACACCCACCTGATGGCTCACATGCTTCAGCTGCAAAACAGACCCTGCACCGCTTGCTTGTGGGCAATACAAACCAGCACTGGAGAAGAACCTTCCAGAAGGATGGAGGAAAACCATGCAGTGACTGTGACCCTTTTCCTTTTTAATGAGCCTCAGGCGAGAAGGACCAGCTGAGAAGGGACAACGCGGCTCTGCCACCCCACCAGAGGGGGGACGGGTCTGTGTTGTCACCCAGCTCTGCCACCGGCGCGACAAAAGGGGTGAAACACCTTGGGAGGCAGCTTAACCATGCAGGACGCACAGGAAAGAGATTATTAATCCTTTTATATCCCGCAATAACTCGATGTCACCCCGTCCTTTCGCGCGCTTCCGCTGACAACAACACAGCACACACACATCGTTAATGGGTTATTAAAATGCACTGGGAGCTGCCACTGCAGGCTGCTGAGATAGAGGCTGCTCTTGATGCTACGCCAAATAATTTGAGTTTTTCATTTTGGTGATCATGTAAACAAACTGTCAGACGTCCAGATGCAGGCATGGAGAAATATCGATGGACTGGAACAGTGGCGGGGCTGGGCATGTGTTCATCTATTAATCTGACTGTTGTGAATAAATTAAATGACAGTGTTAGAAGTATATTCCCTAGGCCCATGTTCTGCTATATTAAGATGTGATGATTTTGCATCTTGGGTCACTGAGCAAACAGAGATGTGGCTCACTGGTGGAATGAAGCCAGAAATACACAGCCCCTTATTTTCAAATCTATAGAATGATAGAATCATAGGATCATTTTGGTTGGAAGAGACCCTCGAGATCATCGAGTCCAACCATAACCCACCCCTGGCACTGCCCCATGTCCCGAGAACCTCATCTCTGTCTGTCCAACCCTCCAGGGATGGTGACTCCAGCACTGCCCTGGGCAGCCTGTTCCAATGCCCCACAGCCCTTGGGGAAGAAATTGTTCCCCACATCCAACCTCAACCTCCCCTGGCACATCTCGAAGCCATTTCCTCTCATCCTATTGCTTGTTCCTTGTATCCACCTAAGGGCATAAGAGGATGCTTTCATAGTAGGTATATATATTTGATTTATTCCCTGTGTGTTCTCCCAGCACCTGTGTTGCCTCACCTCTCTGTTTGCAGAGTTTCAAGAAGTGTCCCTTCCAAGAACCACACTGTCTCCCCAATTTTTTTCTTTCTGAAAGACCTTTGGCAAGGATTTCCCTGGATTTGCTCTATATTGTACAGAAGTCCCTGTATATAGAGCGCAGTAGCGAGGTACCGCGCTCAGCCATCGCCTCTCCTAGCGCAGACACACCACGCATCACGCTGCGACCCGGGCACGCTGCTCCAGCCGGGGCTTGGAGCCCAGATTTCTTCAAAGCCTCCTCCTGGCATTGCTGCGTTGCCTCTTGGCTGCTTGAATCCATCCCAAATCCTCAAGCCCACGGTGGTGGGGAGGCCGGCAGCTCTGCGGGAGGAGCGCGGGTGGGTCTCGCTATCTGTCCTTGCTGCAGTGGCATGTGGAGCAGGTGGAGGGGACAGGGACAGGGAAAAGGGACCTGCCACAGCACAGGAGGGATGGCCAGGGGCCATGGTGTGGCTGTACGCTGCTGTGTCAGGGTAGAATCATACAGTCATATAGGTTGGAAGAGAACCTCAAGCTCATCAAGTCCAACCATAACCCACCCCTGTCCCTGCCCCATGTCCTGAGAACCTCATGTCCGTCTGTCCAACCCTCCAGGGATGGTGACTCCAGCACTGCCCTGGGCAGCCTGTTCCAATGCCCCACAGCCCTTTGGGGAAGAAATTGTTCCCAGATCCAACCTCAACCTCCCCTGGTGCAACTTGAGGCCCCTGGGCATCCACAGGCTCCTGCAGCCCCAGCAATGGGAACACAGCCCCTTGTCTCCAAGTTGCTCCCGCCCAGTGTTAAAAGCAGGCTCGGGCTGCTCCAAATCCTGTGTAAAACACTAAAATCTCCCAGGCAGCACTTTCCAGGGGCTGGCCCTGCTTTCCTCCGCCCGAGCCCTGGTGCTGCTTTCGCAGGAGTGAGCCCTGGCTCTGCACCAGTTCCGCAGGGACACGGTCCCTTGCAGCACGGGGGATGGAGATGAAATAAATCGCCTGTCTCCTCCGGCGCCGCAGGGTTTGTGGAGCTCCCGCTGGCTGCCAGCTGGCCGTGCACGGGGTTTCTGCTCTGCCCGCTTGCCTCCGGCCACGGGGACACAAGGGGACTCCCCAGCAGGCTGGGGAGAAGGTGAGGGAACCCAGAGCTGGGATGGGAACCCGGCTGTGCCAGCACCCAGCTCCCTGCAGCCTTTCTGGGAGCAGCGGTGGGCTCGGGGAGGGAAAGGGGCTTGGCCACAAGGGCTCTGCAAGGAAGAGAGGGGACCGGCTTACCCTGGGGACACAAGGATGGGTGCAGGGCTCGGAGCAGAGACCAACCTCCCCCCGACAGCAGGGACCTGTGGAGCTGGCAGTGGCTTGTGGACCATGATGCTCAGTAGCCACCAAGAAGCCCATCTTTCAAATCCCTTCTTGGACTCATTTACGTGTTTGGCCCCAGCTACACCCTGAAGCCATTTAATCATAGAATTGTTTAGGTTGGAAGAGATCTTTACGATGAAGTCCAACCATTAACCCACCACTGCCAAGTCCACCACTGATCCATGTCCTGAGAACCTCATGTCCGTCTGTCCAACCCTCCAGGGATGGTGACTCCAGCACTGCCCTGGGCAGCCTGTTCCAATGCCCCACAGCCCTTTGGGGAAGAAATTGTTCCCCACATCCAACCTCAACCTCCCCTGGTGCCACTTGAGGCCGTTTCCTCTGCTCCTGGCGCTTGTTCCTGGGGAGCAGAGCCCGACCCCCCTGGCTCCAAGCTCCTTTCAGGCAGTTCAGAGATCAGAAGGTCTCCCCTCAGCTCCTGTTCTCCAGCTGAACCCCCCAGGTCCCTCAGCCGCTCCCATCACACTTGTGCTTCAGCCCCTCACCAGCTCCGTTCCCTTTTCTCAACTCGCTCCAGCACCTCAAGGACTTTTTTGGTGTGAGTGGTTCAAAACTGCCCCAGGATTCAGGTTTGGCCTCAGCAGTGCCCAGCACAGGGACGGTCACTGCCCTGGGCCTGCTGGCCACACAGTGCTGGTACCAGCCATGAGCATCATGTGAAGTCCCTTTGCCAGCCCGATTCAACGTGTGTCCAGAGCACTTCAGGACACAGACAATTGCTCCCATAGGGACAATGCGCCTGCACAAGCATCACACTACATAAATACAGAATAAAGACTCGCCAAAGCAGAGCAACACCTCTGTGAGTGTATTTTAGCTCAACATGTTGTCCCCACCAGCAGAAGGCAGCAGCCAGGGAGGAGAGGCTTGGTGCAGCCCCTGCTCCGTATCCTTCATCAGCTGCATCACTGATTGCAACAAATTCTCACTAGAAAGAAATAAGGTATAGATGCAAACGGAGATTTCTCACTTGTTTAAACCTATACCTTTCACAGATGATTCAAATCACTAATTTATATTAGTTTGATTTCATCTGTCCCCAGTCCAACCAGGTGTCTTGTTCTCAAACGTTGTTTGCCTTCCTTTGCCAGCTGTGCAGCTTTGTTTGACCCAGCAGCACTAAACCCCGGATCCTGACACCTGCTGAAAGGATTTCGGTCACAGCCAACCTGAAAAGTAACCTCAGAGATGCAGCTTTATTTTTCTTTTCACTTGGGCTTTTGTTTTTGTGCTGGGAGTTTTTTATAGCATGACATTTTCCTATATGACTAAAGACACTTCAAAACAAAACGGGGAGGAGATGGCACAGGCAGTGACTCGCTGTTGATCGCACCGTGATGACAAAGCCCTGCTCAAGCCTCAGCTTGAATTGTGGGTTTTTGCAGATCACCCCAAAATCGCCTGCACCTCTTTTCCGTTGATGGTACCAGCGCAGGCCACATCTCCAAAGCCAGCAGGTTCGTGAAGACCACAGGGAGGACACACTGTGCCCAGGAATGTCACCGCAGCTGAGACACGCTCCTGGAAAGCCCTCTGGCCACCACACAGATCACTTTACAGCCTCTCACCTGCCCATTTTTTGGAGCAGAACTGTGAGTTTTTGGAGCCATGTGGCCACCTCAACCTCGCACACACTCTCCTGAGCAGGGAAATGCCCCTCCACGGCTCCTTGCTGCAGAGGAACATAAATGGGTCCGTCAACCAGAGCTGCTGCTTGTCTTCAAACGCACAAGGACAATCAGCATAATGACTTCGTTTACAGTGGAAATCCGATTACCGCAGGGAAGCGTTTCATTAGGGTGGATTTTCTCTGCGGCTGCCACACGTGGGGAGCTCCCCTGCCGAACAACCATTTCGCTGGTGCTGGTGCCAGCGCAGGGGACCAGATCCGCGTGCCCGGGCGTGCGTGGTGGTGACAAGGTGTGCAAAGCGGGAGGTCACACCAGAGCCACGGCCCTGGGCTCTGCTCTGCTGCCCGCAGCCATCTCCCAGCTGTCTCCTCCCCGCTTCTCCCTCATGTGTTCCCCAGCTGCAACCCAGCCCACGCTGCCTGACTCAAACCTGGGCTTGCAGGGTGACTTTGTCCCCATGCTGGGCCCTGGTACGACGGGGAAGTTGAGAACAAGTCCCATGGGAAGCACAGCAGCTCTTCCCAGAAGCCCTTGGAACCACATCCCCACCAGCCTGGGAACATGGTTCACCCGTGCTCAGCAGCAGCCCCACCGGAGGGGACACTGACGTGTCACCAGCGGTGCCCGTCCGTCCTTTCCCAGCTCCTTTCCCAGTCCCTGTGCTGGTTAAAGCAAGCCTGGCCTGCCCAAACCTGTGCTGGTTTGGTTCTCTAGTAAAACAGCCTGAAACTGTTCCCCTTGTTATGCACATTATCTACTGAGAGTTTGCTCTGAGAGGGAAGGGAAGGCAGTTATGATAGATTTTGTTAAAGAGCAGAGTTCACCTTCCTGGCAATGACAGATTGCCTCCCTGCTATCGCTGCACTGCATTGTGTTACCAAGAAAATTAAACAGTTTCTTTTGGGGAGTATTTTATTGTCCATTTATTTTTTGTGTGAAGGTTCGGTTTTGATTCTATCGGTGTGCGGCAGGCTGGGCTGTTATCAACATCAGAGAAAGGCATAAATCAATGAAAATGAGGGGCAAGACTGGGTGCTAGGGAAGACTGCTTGTCTATAGGCCCATTTTATCAAAATCCCTCTTGTCTCTTTGGTCTCTGGTTTAGATGCTTTGATAGAAACCCCTGGGTCCCACTTTTCCAATGTTTGATATTCAGCTTCTCACCCATCACCAGCATCTCCTCTTGCGGGGTGTGGGAACCCCACTCCGCAGAAGCACGCTGATTTATTGCGTGTAACGAGGTGTCCCCATGCTTTTCCTTTGAATGGCAACCAAATACCTCGGCACTTTTCAAACGAATTCTGCAGCAGAGCTGGGGTTGTGCAGCAGCCTTCTCAGCTTCTCCAGCTGCTCATCTCCGTGCTGGGGCTGCACCAGCCACTGGTTTGTGTCTGTGGGTATCAGAGACCCACACGTTGCTTCCCGGCCCGTCACGCACTAGGATAACAAGAAAATGACTCTGGTAGCGTTTAAGCATGATAATCACCACCTCCCTGTCAGGTTTCCGATTCACCTTGTGACATTTAGTTTTATGCAGCATATTCTGGCTGAAGAAAGGATTTGTGATGATTACAGTGAAAGCTTCCTTGTGCCCATTTATTTTCCTGGGTTCAGCAGGTTGAGCTCTACCAGAGGAGTGTGCTTTGCTCTGGGAGACTTTTTTTCTGGCCCAGTGTTACCTTTGCTACCTGCAGGTAAATGGGTACGTGCTGGAGAGGACTCCTAGGAGAGCAGCTTCTCTAACAAGCACAGCTTCTGGGTTGCTTTCTCAATGACATTTTAAGGCAGAGGCAGGCAGGGATCTGTGGGTGAAGGAACATTTTGCATCAGCCTACACAGCAGTTACAGCACCCTCGGTAAGTAGCGTGTGGGCAAGTTGTACAGGGCTCTTCACAACAGAAATGCGGATATGTGTGCCAGAGAGAACACCCTCCGGGGGACAGAGGGCAGAGCTCTTGTTCCAGAATCATTGACTCAATTATTTTCTGAAAGCATATAAAATTCACTCTGTTTTTTATTGCAAAGGGATAAATAAATCTGTATTTTGTCAGTGCAAATAGGTTTCCATTTGAATTTACAGAGGGCATGAAGGATCAGTCAGTTCTTGCTCTGCAGGTAGCTCAGTGTAAGCCCTCGGGCCATGAGCAACAGCAGAGAGTGGTGGAGGAAAGTACAACGTGACAAAAAACCCTGTCCTGTGAGTGACACAGCACATCCATCCTCATCACAGCCTCCCGTCACCACTGCCCGTGGCCTGGCTGTGCAGTACCTGGTGGTTGTGTTGGGAGCCCTGCTTCTGCGACTGCAATTCTCAAAGTGAAACTTGGTTATAGAAACAGTATGAGAAGTTTCTAGAAAAGCTTACGAGATGTCCATTAGAATGCGTGTGGCAAATGCACACCCATTGTATAAAGGCACTAGCAGCAAGCAAAAGTAGGACTATAACACATTTCCACAACCAACAGCGTGCAGCATGAATACGCTGCCACCACCACATCCCTCGCTGCCACTTGTGGCCGCTCCAGAGCCCAACGCAGGATTCCGTGGTGCCAGCAGAGCAGGGAGAGATTCATCCTGCTGTGGTCAACTCAGAGAAGGTCTTTGTTGACCAGGTTTGCACTTGCAGACTGACTCTGTATGCTAAATCTGGGCTTTTTGTGGCCAGGAAAAGAAAACGTGAATAATAAAGTCCAGAGTGAGATGCAAACTCTTCCAATTTGGGAGTTTGAATCTCAGACTTTATGTTGGGCTCCATGCAAGTTCCTGTCAATTTAATCCCAGCCTGGGAAAGCAAATACCCATCAGCACCAGCCAGCAGGGTACTCACAGCACGGCTTTCCGGGGAGGGAAGTGGAGGAGAGGTGCTAAATACAACGTCGTGATGTGCTGTTCATATTCTTGTGAGCCTGATTCAGAGCCCACCAGTGTCCACGAGAAGATATTTGGCTGGGTAAGGCTGGCTCCTTCTGGAAGACCGGTTTTCGTCCTGTTGCCATACTACCGCTGTGTTTCTCTTTTTGCTGGAAAATAGAAAATTCATACAGAGAAATGTTCCCCTGTGTTCAAAGACGATGGATTTGGAAGTGCTGTCTCCCTTGCTAGCCTCGCCAGGGTCGGGAGTCTTGTTCTGTGCCTCGTTAGATGATCTTGCTGCTATTTCTGTGCCGCTCTGCTCGATCCTTTGATGCTCAGCGGTCGGTTTGAGATGTCTTGTTTAAAGAAAAAATATCAACTTGATTTAAAACTCTTCTTCCAATTAAATCACGGCGGGCTTTCTGCCAGCAGCCAGCCAGCCTGTCTCCTTCTGAAGGCAGACACGCGTCCCGCTTTCAAGGTGCTACAGCGCGGTTTGTGGCGCTGTCTGGCACAGTGGGGTTTGATCTCAGCAGCAAGGACATGACTCCGAAGAGCTTGGCACCGATACCCTCACAGGGCAGCCTGAAGTGAATGAAAAAGGGATGTAAAGAAAAGGAGGAGTGGTGTGATCCCCCCCGAAGAAAAGCTTGTTGTCTGGGGATATGCAGAAAATCAGACTATATCTCCCCTTGTCCCCATGGCCCCTCTGACTTCAATATCCAGGAAGACAATCAAATCTAATCCAACATAATCTTCTAGAGTGTCATGAACTGCATCTCACCAGCATTATCTGATAGCTGGGAAGTGCTGGGCCTGTTACAGATTATGTTGCTTATCTGAAAGAATTGTTTTTGGCTTCAAAAGCAACATCACTTCCTCACCAGCTCCCCAGGAAAACTCCTCCAGCCTCAGAGACCGCACTGAAAATGCAGGTTGGACCTTCAAAGCCTGTGCAAGGCTGGGACTGGTCTGCTCTGCTTGAGAATAGCAATAGGTCCACATGCAGCACTGACCACAATTAACACCTTATGGTTCTTGTTGCCTGGTTCCAGCTTCTCGTGTTATGAAGGTTTCGTTTTAGAGACAGAAACTGGACCCAAACGGGAATGTATGGAATGTATGAGCTAAATAGGGCCTATTTTTGTCTTGCCCGAATGAGCCCTGTGCATGTAGCCAGTACAAGAATACCTGCACAGACTTCCCTCTTGCAAAAGTGCCATTTTACAGGAAAACGGTTGTAATATCCTTTTCCCCTGTATGTCTTTGGACGCCCTTAGGCAGACTCCTGTGCTGGCCTCAGGGCAACAGGTTTCTTGTCACTAAAATACTGCAAATGGGTTTCAATCAGCACAACATTCACTGTCTCCTGGAACCAAAAGCTCTCACATTGGTGCAAGATGATGTAAAACCAGTAGGTCTGTAGGGATTTACATCCACGTCATCCTGGAGTAAATAAATAATTGGAGATGAAGAGAATGTAATTTTGTCCCTGGCTTGAGTGTGCAAGACAGTACTCACCCCCTTTTACACACACATGCTTTGCTCTATACTCCTAGCCCTGGTTTGTGTGTCTTTTGCAGCAAAACGCTATCAGCGGAGGCAGTAGCAACACTTATATTTCTGGCTGCCCAACATTTCCCATGGCAAGCTCCTGCTTTCAGTCTCTCCTGAGCTGAAATCTCTCCTGCTGATGTATTCCAGACCACCTAGCTGCCTCGCAACAAATATTCTGGAAGGTTTCTGCTAGAATGGGTCCGGCAGTCTGAGGCTGAAGCTGGGGAAAACAGGAGGCTTGCCTCACGCACCGCTGATTCTCACCCACGTTTCTCTGAGGTTGTCTCATTCTTCCCCAGTTTTGATGAGAAACTGGAAATTTGGGTGTTGAGCCACCCTTGCCTTCTGCTAGTCCTGCCAAAGCTTGGCAAACCGTGGCTGCACGATGCTCCTCTGAAAACAGGTATGGTGGGGGAAGATGCAGGATCTAATGTAGCAGCTGTCGTGGCACGGCGCGGTCTGAAAATGAACCGGCTTCTATGCTGAATGCAGCTTTCCTCGCTGCACCTCCAACAGAGGAGAGAAAACCTGTTTGTTTGTGGAGAGCTGAAACAACAGCGCCATAGCTCAGCCCCCGAGGAAATGAGTAATCCCAGATCCAGTGCTGGGGAAGGAGGTCAGGAGTACACAGGGGAGGGGGCTGAGGGGAGGTTGGTTCTTAAATATATGAATATTGAATTCCCTTGGCAGGGGAATTCCTCCTGTATACAGAGCCAGGCAGAGGTCTGGAGGAAAATGAGGATGTTGACTTCTTATTTATTATTTCTTGGAGGCATGCTCACAACAAAACCCTGCTCCGAGAAATGCTGTACTAACGCTGGGCAAAACCTTGCCCCACAAAGCCCATGAATGCAGGTGATGGGAGCACGAAGGCAATGGCAGCCAGAGCGAAGAGCAATGCTGTTAATGTGGTGGCAGCTGGGAACAGTGGCAGCCTCTGGACATCTCGGATGCAAAGGGGAGAAAGACAAATGGAAACGGCTGGAGTGGGAAAAATGCCAATCATTTTTAAGATGTGATAGGCTGTGCTGTGAGGGGAGAGCCAGAGGATGGCAAGGTGCTCTGGAGAGAGCTGAGCGCAGGTGAGAGAGAAATCAAGAGGTGGGAATGGGGTCAGGTTGTTGGAGGAGGCTTTGCAAAGAGAGGAGAGCAGAGGGACAGCTGCTGGCACTCTGTCAGTTTATCAGCTGCTCTTCCCCAAAGTGTCCAACGTGGAACTAGAAGAGATGCAGGTTTGAGGAGTCCTGGGTGTTAGGAAAGACAGCAGAGGGGTTCGCGCTGGAGAAACAGCAGCTCAGCTCGCCCACCAGTGCGCCCTGGTCTGCTGGAGCTCTCTGGGCTCCACAGACACAACAAAAGCTCTGACACTTCTCCCAACACCTGTGTCTCGATCCCAAACCAAATCTGCCCCCAGAGATGTCCCCAGATGAAAGAGGCAGAGCAGAAGAAGATGAAGCTCACCAGGGCTGCAAGGTGGCCTTGCAAGAGGAGAGAGGGGCGAATCCTCAAGGGAGCAGAATCTGCTTGACATGGCATTCAACACCGAAAAAGAGATAAAAACTATTTCAAAATCGTGCACAAAAGAGTTAAAGCAAATGAATAAACATGTGAGACAATATTAATTGTCTGAAACACAATCTGTTTGACTTTTGGTTTATAAAGATCTCTCCACTTTAGTTTCCATGGCAACTATTGCGCAAAAGCACACTTTTTCTAATCATCTCCACAGAGTTTAGAGCAATTTTGTAATTCAATCAAATGTAAGGAAGAGAATTTGTTTTTGCGTTGAGAAAACTGCTACCTAATGAGCAAACAGTGACTGGGAGAGGCCAGATTTACAATCATGACCCTAGCGAGACACTTAATTACTGAATAATTAGCAGTTACTGGAGTTTCTTAGCAGGAAAGGCTGATGGATAGGGGTTGTGAGAAGAGCTGTTGTTAATTCTGAAGTCTCCCAAGTAGTTGTGCAAAGCGAGGAGCAGCAAACCTTGCTGCGCAGAGAGTTTTCCACCAGCTGACGCAAAATGCAGTTGGGCATGGATTGTGTAACGGCGGAAGCAGAGATGGTGAAGCTCTTTGCCCACGCTGAAGATCTCAAGAACCTTAACCCCAAACACAAGGGACTTCTGGACCCTGTGAGCCCACGCTGAGGCAGCTCAGGCACTGGGGAGCAGAAAGACTGGGCTGTTGGATGGGAATGTGCTTCAAATGGGGCTTCTTGAAGCGCAGTCCCATGCAGTGGGGGGTTCTGCTAATCCTCCCCAGCGGTGGACAGTGTGAAAGCCAAGTTCACAGGCAACAAGCCCCATCTGGCTTTTGGGAAGTCAGTAGCACCCTCTGTGGGTTTCAGTTGGGATGGGTAGGGTTGAATTATTTCCCCCAATACAGAGGGTTTTTCTGTGGGAGGAAGCATTGATGCATGGATTGTCTTCCTGGAATGAAATCCAGAGCTACAGAAGAGTAATTAGTTCTGGACTTTAATCGTTCTAATGCTGAAGCCTAGAAAACTGTTCTGAGCAGAATTCTAAATGCCAACTTTCCCAAAACACCAAAGCCAGAAAACAGCCGAATAAATCCGGCGGGATCAGTTTTACTTCCTACAGCAGCACAAAACGCAGCCCTAGGCCTGCGCGGGACATTCAGGGTCAGCCTGATTCCACCTTGGGCTTTAGGACGATGATTTCACGTCTCCCGCCTCATATGATTACCCGCAGGAAAGCTCTCTGCATAATCTCTTGGCGTTTCATAAATGCAGGCTCTGGAAATGAGGTCAGGGCTCTGCTGTTGTACCTCGTCCAGGGACTGCGGAGCTTGGGTCGTGTTTGGAGATAATTACCTGGCCAGTCCTCTGCCGTCTCCAAATGGTCCTTCAAAAGGTTTGGTGTTCAGCTCCTCGGCAGGATGTGGAAGGGTACTTAAAAAAAGAGAGAGAAAATACGTAAAAATAGAGCTGGCTCAATTTGTTCACATTTCAAACAGGGATGAATTAACATCCAGCAAAAAAAAAGGCAAAGAGTGGGTGAATTTGTGTGGATTTTTGAAAATGCTTTTGACCGCTTACAGAACTGGCTGCATTTGGAAAATTTTATCATCTCCATGGCTTTAACTTTGGGAAAATGTTGAGATATTCAAGCATTTTTTATTTTTTATCAGCTCAAAAGCAAACCCAAAGAAGCAGCTTTTCTACTCCCACTCCTCCCTGTGGGATCTGACTTTCCGAGGCACAGATGTCATCGAGAAAAAGACGATTTCTTGATTACACGGGCATGTTTCACGTTATCATATTTTAACCTGTATCAAAACCAACCAGCTCTGTGGGCAGGAGAATGTGTTGGGTTCAGTGCCTCACAGCTGAACATTCCCTTGTCTGACAAGCGTTCTTGCCGACTGAAGCTTTTCCACTGGTTAAGACACTCGTAATTCCTTCTCCCACTGTCAAACAATAATCCAGGCTCATGCTTCGACCTCCTGTACATCACTAGCACTCACTCTCTCTAACTGGCCGACTCTTTTCATGAAACTTAAACTCGATGTTTTTACAGCCCAAATGGCCCATGTGTTTTTGTGTTGTGGGGAAGGACTGTAGGCTGACCATAAAATCTCAGCTCCTTAGGAAAACAACCTAAAACCATGAGTAACAGTATTAATGGACAAGGAAAATGCTCTCCACGTTAATACCTTGGAAGATGACAGGGTGTCCCTAGCAGGAGAGCCAGGTAATTCCTAGCTGAAGA
Organism: Patagioenas fasciata; assembly: GCF_037038585.1. Lineage (NCBI taxonomy): Eukaryota > Metazoa > Chordata > Aves > Columbiformes > Columbidae > Patagioenas > Patagioenas fasciata. The sequence goes on along the minus strand of NC_092524.1, from coordinate 68,767,153 downwards.
GGATTTTCTTCGGTGTCTTGCCGTATAGAAGCAGCCTCAACACTGCCACTGTGTGGCAGCGCTGAAAAAAAACCATTAAAAACATTTGCTATTCAGTGAAAAAATCACTCACCAGTGCAGAGCTCACCCCCCTGGGCCAGAAAGCCCCTGATGTGCATTGTGTGGGTGATTTTACAAACAAGCATTTGCACCTTCTGACCTCCAACACGGGAACTTTGTCCCACCAGAGGAGCTGGAGTCTTGCAGGACTGCTTGGGACTTTATCGGAGGATGAGGACGGCTATTGGCATTTGCCGAAAGGAAAGCTGTGGGCAGCCTGACAGCGATCCTCGGGGCTTGGGAGAGTTTTCACCAGTGATCCTACATTCGTGGAGGTGCAATTGGAGGCCGATACTGGCTGTAAAGTCACGATACGCTGTTCTCGTCACAAAACTCAGCAGACAAACGCCTTTTCTTCCCGCAAACACCATCACCGAATTTTAACACTAGCACTGCATCCCTGACAGGCAGGACCATGCTTTCTTCTCACTTCAGTGTGCGAGAAGTTGTGGACAAACTTTGCAATAAGAGGGAATGTTAAGGACCTGTAGTAAAACTTATGTAACGTGTTGGCCTGCAATTTAACTCTTGCCACCCCCAGAGGGGAAGATTAATGTCTAGAATCACGAAGATCTTTAGATGCAGGACCAAGCAGAGGGAGCGGTGCCAGGATGGTCTTGGGCACACCACAGGTTGGTCAAGATCAGAGTCACAGGCCTCTGCAGCCTTGTCAATATAAAACCACCTGGCATTGCTCCTGTGGAGGAGTACGATGTCTCTAATGAAGCATGAAGGGAAGGAGATTGGGCTGTGTGATTAACCAGTGATGAAACCAGTGCTGGCCATCCACCCTCCTCACAATGTGTTTTTTGCCAATCTTGGGTCAGAAGAAGAGAGCAGGCACAGAAAAAGGGAAAAGGGGTAGCGCTAGGAGCTATGTTCATTTCTTAAGGTCACTCAGAGCCATCTCATATTTGTTTGATTATTAAATCTCTTCGTTCTGCTGCAAACCTTGAAAGACGAGGCAGACACCTCCGCACGCAGCTTGGGAGGGCTGGGGTGAATAGGCTGGAGGAAGAACCCACAAAAGATACAGCCAAGGCCTTCTTGGTCTCAAATGCCTCAAAACTTTACAAAGCAAAAAGACAATGTCCATGTAATAATAGTGGAGATAAAAAGTAATTCACAACGGTCATTACCCTTAAAATAATTACTGGAACCAAGCGAAGGAGGTACAAAGTCATACTTTCCAGGGTCTTTCAAGCTGTTTCTTAGGGAGCTTGATGTGCATTTGAAGCTGCTGCTTATTTACAGGGAATGCCCACCAGCCCCTTTCCCCTTGAGCCTGGGAGCATTAAATAGCAAAGTCATTCCCCCGTCTCACGCTTCCGCACGTGGGTCCCAGCAGAGCTCTCCGCTGCCATCATCGAAAGGCTGTGTTGCAATTGCTCCTGTTGTTGCCTGTACGCCGTCACCTTTTTTCTCTTTTGTTAACCTGCACATGGATTAAATCAGATTCATCTTCCACGCAGTCATCTGTTCGGATGCAAAGAAGAAAGGAACATTTAATTATCCTTTTATTCAGCACATGTAAAAGGCGGGATCATGGTTCTAGCCACCTTCCCCAGCACGCAGGTCAAAGCAAATAATCACACAACCTCTTCTCCACATGGTAACGTGGCACATTTGTTTATGCACTTATTCTTCAACGTATTTTAAATTAGTAGGGTGAATATTGCTACCCTGAAGAGACAAAGACAGCTCTTCGCATCTCGTCTCATTACTGAACGGGGGTATTGTTGGATCATCAATAACAAATTTGAAAAATTCAATTATGACTCAAATGGAATGGTGATGAGCAGGGAGAGTGTTGCAGGCAGTGATTTATCGCCAGACCCTGAATCAACGAGTTACAAGCTTCATCAAGTCCTTGGTAATGCCTTTGTGTCTTCTACAAAAAGGAACATAGACATTGTACTATGGTGTCACGGAGGCACCCCGAGGTTCGTTTAAGGGACACAAGGGTCCAAAACAACTTTTATTAAACCGGTGAGAAACAGGGTTTTAGCACTTCAAAAGTGACTTAAATACAGGTTCGGATATCAGTTGAAGAAAATTATGAAGGGGCAGCAACTAATACAACAGGCGGTCCACAGAGTGCATGCACATGGCTTCACCAAAACAATGCCGGAGCCGTCCCTGAGTCTGGGAGGAGTCCACACTTGTCTGAACACAATGTGGGATTATTCTTAAAGAGATACACATACTCCTGGTGAGTACGGAAAGCGTACACTCGTGATTCTGCAAGGGTAAAATTATAATACACTCGCAATCCTGCGAGGGTTACTACACATGCAAATGTGCATGGAATATTACACACGCTTATGTGGAAGCACGGGAGGAAAATGCACTCGCGATTGTGTGAGGAAATAATTTATACACGTGCTTGTATTGAGCACGGAAAGTTACACATGCAAATGTGCACGGAAAGTACACGTGCTTGTATTAAGCGCAGAAAGTACGCGTGCAAATGTGCACGGAAAGTTACACGTGCTTATGTAGAAGCACGGGGGGAAAATACACCCGTGATTATGCCAGGATTAATTTTACACGTGCTCATATTGAGCACGGAAAGTTACACGTGCATGTCACAGTATCACAGTATGTTTGGGATTGGAAGGGACCTGGAAAGCTCATGCAGTGCAATCCCCCCATGGAGCAGGAACACCCAGCTGAGGTTCCACAGGAAGGTGTCCAGGCGGGTTTGAATGGCTGCACAGAAGGAGACTCCACAACCTCCCTGGGCAGCCTGGGCCAGGCTCTGCCACCCTCACCAGGAACAAGTTTCTTCTTATATTTAAACAGAACCTCCTGTGTTCCAGTTTGCACCCACTGCCCCTTGTCCTACCATTGGTTGTCACCGAGAAGAGCCTGGCTCCATCCTCCTGACACTCCCCCTTTCCATATTGATCCCCAGGAATGAGTCCCCCCTCAGTCTCCTCTTCTCCAGCTCCAGAGCCCCAGCTCCCTCAGCCTTTCCTCACACGGGAGATGCTCCACTCCCTTCAGCATCTTGGTGGCTGCGCTGGACTCTCTCCAGCAGTTCCCTGTCCTTCTGGAACTGAGGGGCCACAACTGGACACAATATTCCAGATGGGGTCTCACCAGGGCGGAAAGTATAAATACACTCGCAATCCTGCGAGCAGTTTCACTCACAGCCGTGGCGGCGAGGCGAGCGGAGTCTCCATCCCGGGGCTCTCGGCAGCACCATCTCGCTTGTGCTCCCACAGACCCGTGACAATGGGCGGAGTCTCAACGAGAGTCCCGTTTTGATTGGCTGATCAGACCTGACTGCGGCCATTCCAGAACCTTCTCTGCACCCCCACACCAGCTGTGGGTGCCCTGAAGCCTCCAAACATCCCCACACTGGTCACAGGTGCCCAGTGGCTCCTGGCGCCTCCGCGCTCCCTTCTCCTAATGGCCCTGGCCAGGGGCTCTGGGGCCAAACAAAAGAAGCTGTCAACCTCAAACAGAGAGAGAGGTGGATGTGCCTACTCCTTCCATGATGAAGGACGGAGGGGGAGAGAGGGGGGTTTGCATCCTGCCACATATGGAAAAGTTGCCAACATTGAAAAAAAAAACCCAAAGAAACACTGTTTTATTCTTTTTTGTGCTCTGCTCTAATGGCTGCTGCAGGCCAACGCTCTCCACCTGCCAAGGCCCTAAATGATGGGATATGGAATTATGGCAAAGGCCTCTATGAAAGACGCAGGGAGAGGAACTATCCAAGGAAAGGTGACAGCGTCGCAGCTGCTGAGAAAACTTTGTGTCAGAGAAACTGTGCATGTGGAAAAAGAGGTTCCTTCCCTTGGGAAGCTGAAGGTGTCGATAGACTGCAGTGGGGGAGATCTGTTGTCCCTGTGGCCACGTACAGCACTTTCCTCACCTCACGGAGCCATGGCCTGCCCTGAGTGCCCAGAGCTCTCGCCCATTCCTCAGCCAGGACACAAGGCACAGGAGGTTAACACAGCTGTAGCATTTACTGTGGCTGGTTATAGAATCACAGGATCATTTCAGTCAGAAGAGACCCTCAGGACCATCGACTCCAACCATAACCTAAGCTAACTCCAGCACTAAACCGCTAGCAGACCAAGCGCCATATAAACCAACCCATGATCAAAACACCCAAAATTCTGCCGTTGCCACCAGTCCCACAGGCAGGTATTGATCTGCTGGGTCTTCCTGTATCTTTCCTCATCATACCCAGCAACTGTGGGGATAGAGGAGAACACTACTTGTGCTCCTGATCCCTTGACCAGCCATCCCAAGGCCCTGAAGTCGCTCTTGATCATCTTTAGTTTTTGCTTTTCATTTTCATCACTGCCTACCTGAAAAATTATTAGTGGGTAGTAGTCTGAGGGCCTGACCAGGGCAGGAAGTTTCCTTTCCACATCTTTACCCCTGGTCCCAGGCGGCAGTAGGCTTCCCTAAGAAATGGCTCTGGCCTGCATATAGGGCCTTCTGTTCCCTTGGGAAGGGAGTCTCCTACAACTACAACCTGACTTTTTTTCCCTCGTGGGAGTTGTCTTGATGGAGGGTGCAGGGTCACATATCCTCTGCTGCACCTCCAACTTAGTGGAACCACCATCCTCAATGTTGTTTGGTTCCGCTTGCAAAGCTGTTTTGCAAGGGAATGTGGGAGCTGGGGTGGTCATATTAGGGACCTTCCTCCTTCTGCACCAGGTAGGAATTTGCTGCCATTTCCCCCTATTCCTGAAGCATTCCAGACGCTGAGCCTCATGCCTGTTTGACAGAGGCACCTGGGAAGGTGGGGTGGGTAGGGGTTGTTTCTCCTGCCACCCCGAGTGTGGACTTGCTTCTCGATGTGGAGTTGGCATCACTCCAGCAGCAGAGCTGGGTGTGCGGAGCTGGCAGCTCCAGCAGCTGCAGCTCAGTCCTCCCGAACTCCTGGGTCCTTCCTGAGCTCTCAAACCGGAATCTGGTTGCAGGATGCAGGGCCTGAGGGCTGTGGATCACAGACAGACAGGCAGGCTCCTCTCTGGATGTCAGCCATGGTCGAAGAGAGAGTGACCCTCGTGATCACCCTCTTATATAGGAGGTATGACAATTATGGGATGGAATACTTCCGTTGGTCAGGTCTGGTCACCTGTTCCATCCACCCCTCCTCAAACACGTCCCTCTCATAACGGAACGTAGAAAAACTTATCAGTCTTTCTTGGCTACCATAGTAATAAATCTAAACATGAGATTCTTCAGCATCCTGCTGGTCTCTTATCAGCACCAAGTACAGCATCCTAGGAAAAATATGCAGGCTAAAATTCAGCAAAGTACAGCCACCTAGAAGAACTGAGCTGAAAGAGAAATCCCTAAAAGAGAACCGGTCTTGTTTTCAACAAAACCAGGACATCCTGCCACCCCGAGTGTGGACTTGCTTCTCTTCATCCTTTGCTGCTGACCTGCCTTCCTCAGTCAGGCAAGGGGAGCAGACAGGAATGCCTTGATCTCCGTTCCTTGCTGGTGGTCTTACCTGCCCACGGGCGGCCAGAGCTTGATCCCACGACTTCATTTCCATCTCCAGCTCCCTGATCCTTCTCAACCTTTCCACCTGCAAACACAGCTCTATGACCAGGCTGAGCAGGTCAGCCAGCTGCCCACACCTCACACAACTGCTTTCTGTATTACCACTCCATACCCATGAAACGATCTGACATGCTCCGCAGTCTGAGGTCTGGGTGCTGCATGTTCCTGTGGCAGCTCTGTCTGAGTTGCTGCCTCATTCCTGTAGATTGTGGAGGATTTCCCTTTGCTCGGGATCAGCCGCTTTTACAGCGATACTGTTGGTGGAACCGCAGCTCTGGGATCTCCCCCTCGCCTCCTCAATCTGTGGCCAACCTCAGCCTTAGATCTTACTGTAGCTGTGGCTCTGCACGTCAGTTCATGGCATTTAAATCTCCTGCGGTTGCTCTGTAGTCGCTGCTGTACTTGCCATTCGCCACTGAATGACTGACGTCCACATCAGCCCTTTTGCAAAATGCTCCTTGTTTCTGCAGCAGCTCAGCAGCGGATTGGCTTTGTGAGACAAGGTCTTGTTTGCCAGGGGTTACAGGGGTGTCTTCTGTGAGAAGCTGCACCCTATACTTGTGTTCCTCGAGCAAGTGAGGCACAGAAACAGATGCAGCATTTGTTCAAACACAACTTTTACTGGCAATTTTGCAAATGGGAGAGCTCCCAGAAGGAACGGGCGCTCTCAAAGCCAGGGGTGCGGTCGCTGTGCAGTGGTAACGGAGTCCCTGTCACAAGCCTCCTCGCGATGGCCTCTCCAGCTCTGCGCAGGAAGAGCTCCTTCAGCGTCCTTGGAGCGCCAGTGTACGAAGCCGACGCTGCAGCAGGACAAACTCAAGCCACGCGCTCTCACAGGCATCAGGATCCTGCTCCAGGTGGCGGAAGAGGTTGAGCGGTTCAGCCGTTCGCAGAGCCTGGGGCAAGACGATCTTCTCAGGCACGTTCTCGTTGCCAATGAAGAAGTGGTTCAGGCGTCCCTCCTCCAGGCAGCTCTGCAGGTACAGCAGGATGTCCTCCAGCCGCTCCAAGAAATCCCTCCTGCCCCAGTCTGGCAGGGGTATGGTGGTCAGCAGGTGCATCACCACGGTCTTTAACGTACGGGTGGAAAAGTCCGTGTCCAGCAGGCTGCGGGCGCAGAGCTGCAGGCATCGGAGGTGGACGCTGTCAGGCTGAGCCTGGCTGGCAATATGCCTGAGGAACTTCATCTCTGCCACAGCGTAGCTCTCCGGCCACATGGTGCTTGGGGTGTAGGCGGCCTCTGTATTCTGGCTGCTCACAAAGATGTCCGAGTCGCCTTGCCTCACCCCAAACATCAGCTCAACAAAGAGCCTTTTCCCCCCGCTTTGTGTCAGCTGGAATTTGCAGGAGCGGTCGGAGGGCAGCACTGTTAGGCAGTGTGTGGCTGACTCAGGCAGGATCCTCCAGGAATGTCTCAGCATGTCCTGGAAACAGCGGGCGATTTTCTGCACGTCGAGGTAGGAGTCAGTGCAGAGGTCGTGTAGGATGCTGGGGCCCTCATCCCTCCACTGCTCCTCCTCGTGGTCGTGGAGGAAGCAACGTGGCTCTCCTGCCGGCTGCTCCGTCTCACAGGTGCACACCAAGTCCACACGGATGCAAAAGTTCCTCACTGGCCCCAGGTGGCTCGGCTCGAGGTGGAAGATGTGTCCACGGGGGGGCTTCAGGAGCACAAGCAGCCGGTAGGTGATGTCTTCTTCACGGGGACTCCAGCCTTCGAAGGCGCTGCCCACCTCAATGGCATTTTCCAGCACTTGGTACCATGGATCGAAGAAGACATACTTGAAGACCAAGATGAATTTTTCCACCAGGTGCTTAACAGCCTCGCTCTCTCTGTCCCAGTTCCGAATTGGCCTCTGGATGCGCCGCACATAAAGCCTTCGCAGGTCATCTGCACCTCTCTCTGGCCCACGGCTCCGTTTCCTGAGCCACCAGCAGAACCCGAAGAGCAGGACCAGGACTCCAGCAAGGGCCCAGCAGTGCCAGTGCTGCAAGGCATGGAGGAGCAGGGATGCCCAGGCAAAGCCGCTCTGCTCCTGGTTGCTCTGCTCCTGGTTGCTCAGCTCCCGGCTCCTCTCCTCTACCTCCCGCCACAGCCGAGTCATCTCCCGGCTCAGCATCTCCGCACGCTGCTCCATGCGCTCACGCATCTCCTCATCCGGCTCATAGCCGACCGATTGAACGTTCAGCGTAAGAATTTGCCAAATCACCAAGAAAGTGTCCAAAACAGCCATGGTCTGCGGAGAAGAAAGAGAAGGGGCTCAGTGGGGCTGGGCGGGATGGAGGGTGCTGGTGGTGGGGAGAGCGGGACAGGGGCCACAGGGAGCTGGGGGCAGGCAGGAGCGGGGCCGAGGCAGCTGGGAGGCAGCAAGGGCTGCCCCGGCCCTGGGGCTGTGGCTCCGTGCCCTGGCCAAGGTGCTCCCGTGAGCGGCCGGGCCCTCCATGCAGGGTGAGAACCCAACCCCGGGGTTCCCGTCCAGCCCGGCCTCCCCCGGCCTGCGCACTCACCGCTGGCCCAGTCTGGACTGGGGCAGCGCTGCTGCTGGCGCCCCTGATAACCGCCCCGCGGGGACTCGTCCCCTGTGATGTCACAGGCGCCAGAGCGCGTCACAGGCACAACCGCCGGCCACCCCGCCCTTCGGCCCCACTCACAGCTGCCCCGCTGTCCCGGTGAAGGCTGGGCCAGAGTTGATGTTCTTCACGGGCCCCTGCGTGGTGCTTCACGTTGGGTTTGCTGTCCTCTGCCTGCCCATGGCCATCTCACAATCATAGAACGGTTGGGGTTGGAAGGGGCCCATGATGACGCTCTAGGCCAACCCCACCTGGAGCACTGTGTGTGGTTCTGGGCACCACAGGACAAGAAAGACATCAAACTGTTAGAGCCTGTCCAGAGGAGGATGACCAGGATGGTGCAAGGCCCTGAGGGCAAGACTTCTGAGGAGCAGCTGAGCTCCCTTGGCTTGTTCAGCTTGGAGAAGGCTGAGGGTTGACCTCACTGCAGTCTCCAGCTTCCTGTGGCAGTTGCACATCCCCTGACCGCATCCCAAGCCTTTGATAGGACCCTTGATGGCTCTTCAGCACCTACTGTGCCCCTTTGTGCCCCACTGAGCCTTTGCCAATGTTCACACCTTGGGTGGTGCTGACAGTCACATCCTCCCCACACCTGGGGCAGGGTGACTTCACCTCCCACCTACTGGAGGGGCGGGAGGGGCGGGAGGGGCGGGACCTTTGTCAGTTGACAGGGTCTTCAACCAAAGAGGTTTCCAGAGATGCTGAGAAGCTTCTAGACCATGTTGTAATGCTCACAGCGGAATCTGACCAAGCTATAAAATGGGGTCCCTTTCAAAGCCCCTCTTTGAGTGGCCTTCTCGGAGCAGTGAGTCTGTTAACGGGAGCCCTCCCCTTAGATGGGGTACTGTCTAAGGAGAGTTCCCAGGGTTGAGAGTGCCTCAGCTCCACACTTGGGTGAGTGGTGGTTTTGCTCTGCTGGTTATACCCTTGAGTGAGTCCTTGCCTAAACCAGCCAAGTAACTATTTCTCCTGGGTACCCCGGAGTGAGAGGCCTCTGGTTTCTGGCAATTGTATGCATGCACATGTGGATTTTCATTATTCTCTGTAGTCACACCCCAATAATCTCCTCAGTTGATATCCAAGTCCATGATTTATGTTGTCAGAGTGCTAAGTAATTTAGAGAAACCCTGTTTCTAGTCTGTCTATTGGCTCCACATTCCAGCTAGAATAAAGTAGTTTTGGAACTTGTTGTCTGCATGAAATTGACGTGTGGGCTGTCTCCACCTCACTGTGTCAGGAGAAATTCCGATGGGACATTTCAAAGAAGTTCTTCCCTAAGTTAGTGGTTGGCTGCTGGAACTGGCTCTCCAGGGAAGGGGTCAGGACACCAAGGCTGTCTGAGTTCAAGGGTGTCTGGACGACAATCTTAGCCATATGGTTTAAGTTTAGGTGGTCCTGCGAGGAGCTGGGGGTTGGAACTGGTGATCCTTCTGGGTCCCTTCCTACTTGAGATATTCTATGATAAATAACCGGAGGGCCATGCAAGGCCAGGATGTTCCCTGGTAACGCAAGGCGCAGGGAGGCAAAACGGTTCCTGAAAAGGCAGAAGAGGGCAAGAGTGAACAAATTCTTTATTTTGCTCTGCATGGGCACATAGCTCTTGCTTTACAGACTGAGCTGCCTTAACTCAATGGACAAGTTTTCCCACCTTTACCCTTCAGATTCTCTTCAGCGTGCCACTGGAGGGAAGGGCTTGAGCAGCTGTGTGATGCCAAGGTGCAGTGCACCTCGAAGCCTGGGGCGTGGGCCAGGTTGGAGCCGCCGCAGGTGCAGATGTTGGTGGTAGTAGCAAATATTCTAACGAGAGCTTTGAAGGCCGAAGTGGAGCAGGGTTCCATGTGACCAGCAGTTGGACATGCGTCAGTCGGTCCTAAGCGATAGGCTTAGGACCTGGAGGAAAGGGCTTGAGCAGTTGTGTGATGTGAAGCTGCCTCTTGGGATGAATCCACAACACCTGGGAAGCCAAAACCAAGGGAATCATGAAACCAGAGTCCACCATATCAGCCCTTGATACGGTTTAATGCAAGGCGGCAATAAACTGTGGCAGATGCTCCTTGTTATCCCCTTTACCTCCCGCCACCCCTTTCCTTTAGATCGGAAAGATGATAGGAAAGATAAGGGGAAAGGAAGAGAGACTTAGTCTTCTAGGTGGAGAGTTTTAAAGGGTTTTATTAATGTTACTAATAAATAGAGAACATATAGAAAATATACAAAACCAATCTCAAGTGCTCGATGTGGAGTTGGCATCACTCCAGCAGCAGAGCTGGGTGTGCGGAGCTGGCAGCTCCAGAAGCTGCAGCTCAGGCCTCCCGAACTCCTGGGTCCTTCCTGAGCTCTCAAACCGGAACCTGGTTGCAGGATGCAGGGCCTGAGGGCTGTGGATCACAGACAGACAGGCAGGATCCTCTCTGGATGCCAGCCATGGTCGAAGAGAGAGTGACCCTCGTGATCACCCTCTTATATAGGAGGTATGACAATTATGGGATGGAATACTTCCGTTGGTCAGGTCTGGTCACCTGTTCCATCCACCCCTCCTCAAACATGTCCCTCTCATAACGGAACGTAGAAAAACTTATCAGTCTTTCTTGGCTACCATAGTAATAAATCTAAACACGAGATTCTTCAGCATCCTGCTGGTCTCTTATCAGCACCAAGTACAGCATCCTAGGAAAAATATGCAGGCTAAAATTCAGCAAAGTACAGCCACCTAGAAGAACTGAGCTGAAAGAGAAATCCCTAAAAGAGAACCGGTCTTGTTTTTAACAAAACCAGGACATCCTGCCACCCCGAGTGTGGACTTGCTTCTCTTCATCCCTTGCTGCTGACCTGCCTTCCTCGGTCAGGCAAGGGGAGCAGACAGGAATCCCTTGATCTCCGCTCCTTGCTGGTGGTCTTACCTGCCCACGGGCGGCCAGAGCTTGATCCCACGACTTCATTTCCTTCTCCAGCTCCCTGATCCTTCTCAACCTTTCCACCTCCAATCGCAGCTCTACGACCAGGCTGAGCAGGTCATCCAGCTGCCCACACCTCACACAGCTGCTTTCCGTATTACCACTCCATACCCATGAAACGATCTGACACGCTCTGCAGTCTGAGGTCTGGGTGCTGCATGTTCCTGTGGCAGCTCTGTCTGAGTTGCTGCCTCATTCCTGCAGATTGTGGAGGATTTCCCTTTGCTTGGGATCAGCCGCTTTTACAGCGATACTGTTGGTGGAACCGCAGCTCTGGGATCTCCCCCTCGCCTCCTCAATCTGTGGCCAACCTCAGCCTTAGATCTTACTGTAGCCCCATGGCTCTGCACGTCAGTTCATGGCATTTACATCTCCTGCGGTTCCTCTGTAGTCGCTGCTGTACTTGCCATTCACCACTGAATGAATGACATCCACATCAGCCCTACTGCAAAATGCTCCTTGTTTCTGCAGCAGCTCAGCAGCGGATTGGCTTTGTGAGGCAAGGTCTTGTTTGCCAGGGGTTACAGGGGTGTCTTCTGTGAGAAGCTGCACCCTATGCTTGTGTTCCTCGAGCAAGTGAGGCACAGAAACAGATGCAGCATTTGTTCAAACACAACTTTTACTGGCAATTTTGCAAATGGCAGAGCTCCCAGAAGGAACGGGCGCTCTCAAAGCCAGGGGTGCGGTCGCTGTGCAGGTGGTAACGGAGTCCCTGTCACAAGCCTCCTCGCGATGGCCTCTCCAGCTCTGCGCAGGAAGAGCTCTCTCAGCGTCCTTGGAGCGCCAGTGTACGAAGCCGACGCTGCAGCAGGACAAACTCAAGCCACGCGCTCTCACAGGCATCAGGATCCTGCTCCAGGTGGCGGAAGAGGTTGAGCGGTTCAGCCGTTCGCAGAGCCTGGGGCAAGATGATCTTCTCAGGCACGTTCTCGTTGCCAATGAAGAAGTGGTTCAGGCGTCCCTCCTCCAGGCAGCTCTGCAGGTACAGCAGGATGTCCTCCAGCCGCTCCAAGAAATCCCTCCTGCCCCAGTCTGGCAGGGGTATGGTGGTCAGCAGGTGCATCACCACGGTCTTTAACGTACGGGTGGAAAAGTCCGTGTCCAGCAGGCTGCGGGCGCAGAGCTGCAGGCATCGGAGGTGGACGCTGTCAGGCTGAGCCTGGCTGGCAATATGCCTGAGGAACTTCATCTCTGCCACAGCGTAGCTCTCCGGCCACATGGTGCTTGGGGTGTAGGCGGCCTCTGTATTCTGGCTGCTCACAAAGATGTCCGAGTCGCCTTGCCTCACCCCAAACATCAGCTCAACAAAGAGCCTTTTCCCCCCGCTTTGTGTCAGCTGGAATTTGCAGGAGCGGTCGGAGGGCAGCACTGTTAGGCAGTGTGTGGCTGACTCAGGCAGGATCCTCCAGGAATGTCTCAGCATGTCCTGGAAACAGCGGGCGATTTTCTGCACGTCGAGGTAGGAGTCAGTGCAGAGGTCGTGTAGGATGCTGGGGCCCTCATCCCTCCACTGCTCCTCCTCGTGGTCGTGGAGGAAGCAACGTGGCTCTCCTGCCGGCTGCTCCGTCTCACAGGTGCACACCAAGTCCACACGGATGCAAAAGTTCCTCACTGGCCCCAGGTGGCTCGGCTCGAGGTGGAAGATGTGTCCACGGGGGGGCTTCAGAAGCACAAGCAGCCGGTAGGTGATGTCTTCTTCACGGGGACTCCAGCCTTCGAAGGCGCTGCCCACCTCAATGGCATTTTCCAGCACTTGGTACCATGGATCGAAGAAGACATACTTGAAGACCAAGATGAATTTTTCCACCAGGTGCTTAACAGCCTCGCTCTCTCTGTCCCAGTTCCGAATTGGCCTCTGGATGCGCCGCACATAAAGCCTTCGCAGGTCATCTGCACCTCTCTCTGGCCCACGGCTCCGTTTCCTGAGCCACCAGCAGAACCCGAAGAGCAGGACCAGGACTCCAGCAAGAGCCCAGCAGTGCCAGTGCTGCAAGGCATGGAGGAGCAGGGATGCCCAGGCAAAGCCGCTCTGCTCCTGGTTGCTCTGCTCCTGGTTGCTCAGCTCCCGGCTCCTCTCCTCTACCTCCCACCACAGCCGAGTCATCTCCCGGCTCAGCATCTCCGCACGCTGCTCCATGCGCTCGCGCGTCTCCTCATCCGGCTCATAGCCGACCGATCTAACGTTCAGCGTAAGAATTTGCCAAATCACCAAGAAAGTGTCCAAAACAGCCATGGTCTGTGGAGAAGAGAGAGAAGGGGCTCAGTGGGGCTGGGCGGGATGGAGGGTGCTGGTGGTGGGGAGAGCGGGACAGGGGCCACAGGGAGCTGGGGGCAGGCAGGAGCGGGGCCGAGGCAGCTGGGAGGCAGCAAGGGCTGCCCCGGCCCTGGGGCTGTGGCTCCGTGCCCTGGCCAAGGTGCTCCCGTGAGCGGCCGGGCCCTCCATGCAGGGTGAGAACCCAACCCCGGGGTTCCCGTCCAGCCCGGCCTCCCCCCGCCTGCGCACTCACCGCTGGCCCCGTCTGGACTGGGGCAGCGCTGCTGCTGGCGCCCCTGATAACCGCCCCGCGGGGACTCGTCCCCTGTGATGTCACAGGCGCCAGAGCGCGTCACAGGCACAACCGCCGGCCACCCCGCCCTTCGGCCCCACTCACAGCTGCCCCGCTGTCCCGGTGAAGGCTGGGCCAGAGTTGATGTTCTTCACGGGCCCCTGCGTGGTGCTTCACGTTGGGTTTGCTGTCCTCTGCCTGCCCATGGCCATCTCACAATCATAGAACGGTTGGGGTTGGAAGGGGCCCATGCTGACGCTCTAGGCCAACCCCACCTGGAGCACTGTGTGTGGTTCTGGGCACCACAGGACAAGAAAGACATCAAACTGTTAGAGCCTGTCCAGAGGAGGATGACCAGGATGGTGCAAGGCCTTGAGGGCAAGACTTCTGAGGAGCAGCTGAGCTCCCTTGGCTTGTTCAGCTTGGAGAAGGCTGAGGGTTGACCTCACTGCAGTCTCCAGCTTCCTGTGGGAGTTGCACATCCCCTGACCATATCCCAAGCCTTTGATAGGACCCTTGATGGCTCTTCAGCACCTATTGTGCCCCTTTGTGCCCCACTGAGCCTTTGCCTATGTTCACACCGTGGGTGGTGCTGACAGTCACATCCTCTCCACACTGGGGCAGGGTGACTTCACCTCCCACCTACTGGAGGGGCGGGACCTTTGTCAATTGACAGGGTCTTCAACCAAAGAGGTTCCCAGAGATGCTGAGAAGCTTCTAGACCATGTTGTAATGCTCACAGCGGAATCTGACCAGGCTATAAAATGGGGTCCCTTTCAAAGCCCCTCTTTGAGTGGCCTTCTCGGAGCAGTGAGTCTGTTAACCGGAGGCCTCCCCTTAGATGGGGTACTGTCTAAGGAGAGTTCCCAGGGTTGAGAGTGCCTCAGCTCCACACTTGGGTGAGTGGTGGTTTTGCTCTGCTGGTTATACCCTTGAGTGAGTCCTTGCCTAAACCAGGCAAGTGAATATTTCTTCTGGGTACCCTGGAGTGAGAGGCCTCTGGTTTCTGGCAATTGTATGCATGCACACTGTGGATTTTCATTATTCTCTGTAGTCACACTCCAACAATCTCCTCAGCTGATATCCAAGTCTATCTTCTGTGTTGTGAAAGTGCTATCAATTTGTATAATCCCAGGTTCCAGTTTAAGTTGGGGAATGACCTATTAGAGAGCAGTGTAGGGGAAAGGGACCTGGGGGTCCTGGGGACAGCAGGGTGAGCATGAGCCAGCACTGGGCCCTTGTGGCCAGGAAGGCCAATGGTACCTGGGGTGGGTTAGAAGGGGGTGGTCAGTAGGTCAGAGAGGTTCTCCTGCCCCTCTGCTCTGCCCTGGGGAGACCACACCTGGAATCTTGTGTCCAGTTGTGGCCCCTCAGCTCCAGAAGGACAGGGAACTGCTGGAGAGAGTCCAGCGCAGCCACCAAGATGCTGAAGGGAGTGGAGCATCTCCCGTGTGAGGAAAGGCTGAGGGAGCTGGGGCTCTGGAGCTGGACAAGAGGAGACGGAGGGGGGACTCATTCATGGGGATCAATATGGAAAGGGGGAGTGTCAGGAGGATGGAGCCAGGCTCTTCTCAGTGACAACCAATGATAGGACAAGGGGTAAAGGGGTCAAAGTGGAACACAGGAGGTTCCATTTAAATGTGAGAAGAAACTTGTTCCTGGTGAGGGTGTCAGAGCCTGGCCCAGGCTGCCCAGGGAGGTTGTGGAGTCTCCTTCTCTGCAGCCATTCAAACCCGCCTGGACACCTTCCTGTGGAACCTCAGCTGGGTGTTCCTGCTCCATGGGGGGATTGCACTGCATGAGCTTTCCAGGTCCCTTTCCATCCCTGACATTCTGTGGTTCTGTGCACTCGCTTATAGCTCTTACATGGTTGAATTCATTCTTGGAGGAGGGATGCTGGCCCAGTTACTAGCTCAGCACAATTTGAGAGCTACAGGCAGAAGAATTCTCAGCTAAAACTCTCAAAACAGGACCGTGTCCAGGCGAAATACTGCATCGGCACCCTTGCTAAACAGCCCCATCCCTTTTGTCACATGTGATTCAAGGGTGGAGTATTTTAGTACAGAATTTATCAGGAAAGCTTCCATAGATGTTTCCCATAGCAGCCCGCCCTTCTTTCTTCTAAGCATATTTAAAATCACAATATCTTAAAACCAATTCTCTCAACAATGCCGTTTACTGTACATATAAATAAGAAACAACTCAGTAGACTATAACTCATGATGGCATAGAATTTCTTCAGAAGAGGACAAAATAGCATAGGAGTTGCCAGAATTAAGCTTTTGAAGTATAACTGGACATGGTTTAAACAGTGTTAGTACCTACCACCATATTCCTCCAAAACATCCATATTTTTCATACTTAAGTGTTACACACAAGTTACTTAATTAAAAAAAAACCCAACAGCGCCAATGCACATATATCTACTTGAAACAGACAAAGAGAATGGTTGTGTAGCATTGAGAAGCTTATTTCTCAGTAGAAAAAGCCCTCTTCATCAGCGGTGGGGGTGCTTTTCCGACATCAAACATCATTTCCAGTGGAGGATTATTAAGACAGCACCAGTCAGGTATACGGCCGGTCTGGCTGTAATATTCCTTGGACACAGACCTGCTTCCAAGGATGTCCTGAAGTGCTCCAAAAATGGCTCCTATATTATTGGGGTTAAAAAAAGAGAAAAAGCTGCATTAACTTGATGTAGGGAATTTCTTCTGCTTCTTCCCCTCTAGACTCCCAAGTATTCTTTTTCAGCTCTGTCTCAAAAATCAAAGGAATGAAAGGATCTAACTGCTTTCCTCTTCAGTAGCCCAGCTAGTCCTAAAATTCATCTATTTATGTCCCTCAAAAGTGACTGAAAACAAAGAATCACCTGCTTTGTGCTAAGAGCAAAACTGGCCTCACTGACCAACAAAAGAAGTTTCCTGGAAGTGTTTGGTTGAAGTACTTCCTGTGCTTCAGGAAATTTCCTCTCCCCGAAACGGGTGTCACACGACACCCAGAACTCTACACATTGTGAGAAGATTCAGACGGCAGCAGCTGACGAGCGCTGCCAGGGAAGAAAAGGATCGGAGAACTTGGTGCGGAGAAATCATTCTTGTTTGCTGATCCTAAAAGCGGGCTCAAAAGGTTTTACGACTAAAATCTGATAGACAGTTACATTTCAATGCATGTGGAAATAAAATCTACCTTCACGGCTACCTTATACATACCAGAGGGGCTCAGCTTTGCAACCAAAGGGACTGGACTAGATGATCTTTTGAGGTCCCTTCCAATCCCTAACATTCTCTGAAAAGCATGAATTCTTACCAACCTCAGAACCTTCCTTAAAAGAGTTTCAAGCAACAGAAATCCCTTCTTTTTCCCAAACGGCGGCCAAAATCCAGTGCTGAGCTGCTGTTTTTGTTCTCGGCGCTTGTGCACAGCACAGGGAGTCAGAGCCTCTGGCCCCTCCACAGCTCCGCAGTCAGTAACTCATCTTGTAAGCAGAACTTCCTACACAAAGGTCTCTGCTCTGCCTAATGATTCACTGGTGCCACCATACGTCGGTAGCCCTGTACTGCACCTGGGACAACACCACCTTTTCCACACCTTTTGTCACCTGTTTAAAGCTCCCGTAACCTCACTCCGCACCATTTCTTCCAGGAGGGTGTAACAATTCCACAGAGCTCCAATGCAGCTCGATTGCAACAGCTCACCTAAGTCTTCCTGCTATTTATTAATTACAAATCCCACTTGGAAGGTTTGTTTTCCCACTTCATACCTTTGCCTAACAGCTGTTGTCGTTCTTACCTCCCAGCCAGGCCACACAGTTGGGTTTGGCAGGTGGAGTATGAATTCTGAAGGTTTTAGTAGCGAGCGCCTCTTTGTATTTCGGTTTCTCTACCAGGTATCTGATTTCAGCCATGAGCCTGTGAAGGAATCCTGGCAACATCGCGGTGCCACCAATAACCACCAAGTTCTCTGCCAGCTGCTTCCTGGTGTCTATGGGACACTAATGCAAACAGGAATAAAAAAATAACAACTTAACTGCAGTCGCATGAACAAGCGTTCAAAGGTCTGTTAGAAATTCAATCTCTCTACACACATCAACTGCTGTTTTCTCTTTGCTGAAACACAGCCAACATATTTTCTCTAGACTTCCCAAGAAAACCAGGCTTAAACTGCCTAGTCAAGGCTTATGTGAGCCCAGTGTGAGTCCCCGTAAAGCCCTTCAGGTGAGACAGGCACACAAAGGACAGAGGTATCGGTGACACTAACTCTCATGAGTTACAGAATCCCAAAATGTGAGGGGTTGGAAGGGACCTGGAAAGCTCATCCAATGCAATCCTCCCATGGAGCAGGAACACCCAGCTGAGGTTCCACAGGAAGGTGTCCAGGCGGGTTTGAATGGCTGCAGAGAAGGAGACTCCACAACCTCCCTGGGCAGCCTGGGCCAGGCTCTGACACCCTCACCAGGAAGAAGCTTCTTCTCATATTTAAGTGGAACCTCTTATGTTCCAGTTTGAACACATTGCCCCTTGTCCCACCACTGGTTGTCACCAAGAAGAGCCTGGCTCCATCCTCCTGACACTCCCCCTTTCCATATTGATCACCATGAATGAGTCCCCCCTCAGTCTCCTCTTGTCCAGCTCCAGAGCCCCAGCTCCCTCAGCCTTTCCTCACACGGGAGATGCTCCACTCCCTTCAGCATCTTGGTGGCTGCGCTGGACTCTCTCCAGCAGTTCCCTGTCCTTCTGGAACTGAGGGGCCAGGCTGCCCAGGGAGGTTGTGGAGTCTCCTTCTCTGCAGCCATTCAAACCCGCCTGGACACCTTCCTGTGGAACCTCAGCTGGGTGTTCCTGCTCCATGGGCGGATTGCACTGGATGAGCTTTCCAGGGCCCTTCCAACCCCTCACATTCTGTGATTCTGTGTGACCCCACAGACATTCATCACGAGGCAGAACTTTGTCACTCTGCGCTGAACCCAAATCGCAACCCGCAGTCAAAGGGTGTTAGTCTAGAAAGAGTCATTTTTAACAGCATGTTCTGCCAGGCTGGACGCATTCAGTAAATTGTTTATAATATAAAGACACCTGAATGAGTGAGTCTAAGATCAAAGTGGCAACCGATGTCTCTTCGTTATCCTGTTCAAACAGTATTTCGACGACGGAGTCTCTGTTGAAGACGAGACATGATTGTTAATGAGAAGCAACATGTCGTTATGAGTTCACGCTCATCAACAGCAGGGCTGGAAATCACCACCCACTTCCTGCTAACAACATGTCATCACCACTTCTTCTGTGCCGACACCCCGTTCACATCACTAAACCTGCCTCCCCATCCTGCACTGATGCTCCATCTCTCATCCCTCCAATCTCTTTGTTCCCATCTTCAGCCCTGGAGAAGCTGACACCTCTCGTTACAGGCTTGCACTGTGCCCAGCACAAAGCCTTCGTTTAAGAGACATTTAAAGCATACACAAGTGTTTCATTAAAATTCAAAATATATCTCCTCCTAACGATAAATGCTCTGATGTGGTGTTTCTCACCTGATGGAGCCAACTACATGGAGGATCTTTTCTCCATCTAAAGGATAGTCCACATCTGGAGGTGGTGAAGGACGCTAGAAGTAAAACCATACCTGCATTATTTGAGAGGGCAAAAAGGCGACGTCTGCTTCAAAATACAAGGATGAGCTTCATTCTCCACCCACCTCAGCGCTGCCATCAATGTTGAACTTGGCTGCCTTGATTTTGAGCCCACGTTGGAGATCACTCACAAAACAAGTGCGGACTTCATAAAAGAGAACAAAGGGGCAGAAGAGAGACTTTGGTGGATCCTCCCACCACTGACACACACAACAATTTCGCTTCATTTAGAGAACACACCTCAGGCCCTTGCTGGTCCAAGACACTATCAAACAAAGGCAAAGAAAAGCAGTCTCTACACTTCAGCAGATTTCAGGTGCTATCTAGACCATGAGTTTAAATGAATTTACACCAAAACTATGCTAGAACGGACAAGATTTATTTCTCCAACAAGCTATGTAAGATTTAATGACAGAAGCACGTTACTAATTGCACCTTCGGTTACCATCAGGTGCCAGGGCTTGACTGCACTGTCAAACACACCACTGTGGGTTTTGCACCACGGCTTCCAATGAGATATTGTAGCGTGTTTAGCAAACAAGAAATGTCTTTTATACATAGTTTATTTTGTTTCAATATTGCCTTTAAGGCAAACTGAGCCATCCTAGTTAATTTATAAACAACATGAACTTAAAATATTCTTACGTCGTGACGTTAAGTCTGCTTAAATGCTGCATCTCCAACCGAAGCATATATACAATAACAGGTTTTGAACATTCGATCTGGTGACTCTAAGCCCCATGTAGAACACACACTGTACACGTTATACCCAGAAAACAAAATGTCAGGAGTTAAAAAACGTGATGTCAAGAGAACCCGACCCACTGATGACAGGAGATACACAACCGTGCAGTACTGTGCTGGTTACCAAACGCACCTACGAGCTATATCTTGACAACACAAACCTGAAGGAGGAATTCAACATTGTTTTGGTTTTGCTTTCAAAGATCAAAACCACCCCAAGTTCTTCCAGTAGATAAGAAATATGATAAAGAGAGAAGGAAAAATAAATTCCTAACTGTAAAATATTGCACGTTATTATAGTGCCCTACTGCACAATTTAACAAACTAGAGTTTTGTGAAGCAGAACGTTTTACCTTTTATATCCTCTACTATGTCTTCTGGAACTGAGCCTGAAATCAGAAAAAATAACTTAGACCATACGTTTTATAACTAGAAAGAGAATTTAAGAATGAAACTAAGTTTGAATTACATTTAGTACAGCAAAGTTTCCCTTTGACAGCAGCTTTTAAAGGTTTCCAAGTAAGAAAGAATATTAAGAATGAAAAACAAGCGTCCTCTCTCAAAACAGACTGAAAAATTACTGTAGAAATTTTCTCTCAGCCTTCATTCAAACCTACTGCTATGAGTGGTTTATCATAAAAATAATGCATTTGTTAAATACGAAGAAAGAAGTCAGAAAAGTAGATCACGTAAGATGCAGTGAATACTGAACTCATTTTATTCACTCCACCAGACGGACCTTACCCATGACAGACGGGAGGCTTTGTCCTTTGGCTAATCCGGTATCGACTGTGCACTTCTCCAACAGCTGACATTCCAGCTCCCTAAAACATCGCACAGCAAGCTCGTTAAAGAGCTGTTAACTCGGGCTGATTCCCTACATTATGCTTAAGGGACAGTATTTATTCCCTTCTGCTACATTCTTCTAAATAGAAACTGAAGCAGATCTGATGTCCACAGATTTTACTATAGCAACAAAAGCCAAAGAGGGGTGACTTCACAAAGCGAATGCTGCCACAGTAATTATGACTTAAGCCATGCTCAACAGGAATCTCCGCTCATTAGTCAAAGATGAACTTTCACAAATAGATCACGGCTAACCTGGAATGTATAACTGTGAACTTACTTGTGGATCGCCTTTCCTCCCAGAGGCAGAGAACCCCAGCAGCTCAGAATCGGAACTCCCTCGTAAATCTATACCAAGATCAGGAAATTCTCCTTTTTTGTTATGAGTTTTCAGTCTGCTGGCACTAAAGGCTTTTTCCCCTCAGCTTCCTCTTGCATTAGCTACTGGTAACACTTTCTAATTGCTTTTCTCCAAAACTAATTTCTAGTATATAAAGGCTGGAGTTATGAAGCACCCACCCTTCCCAAGTTTTGAGGGAACACGGATTTAGCACATGAGCCGCAAAGAGATTCCCCAAGTCACGACATTTTACAGTCAAAAGCCAGACTGGATCGTCTGTTCCTGCTATTTTTAGCAGACCTGAAGTCTACAAATAGACCAACTTATTGCTGAAAATGGTGTTGGTGTATTATTAAAGGATACAGGCAGCACCAAGCTTTCTGCAAATCCACAGTCCAGCACCATGGCAGAATTGATCCCAAGCGTCAGGAGGGACATGAGGTGACTTGGGGCAAACAAAACAGACGGTACCTGCATGGAAACCAAAAGCACAGTTGACAGAAGAGGGGAAAAGAAACAAATCACCCAAAGCACCGATGCCTTCTCCAAATATGATATTAAAAGCAAAACCCAATCAATTGTATCTTGAAGTATCCATTTTTAATCTCATTTTTAAGGTAGTATAGTAATGAACAGACTACAACAGGATTCTAAATTTCACGTTCATCTTATTTGTGGTACATACCACTTCAGTACTAATTAATCTTGCAATGGGTTTGTAAGAAAAGCAAGTGTTAACTACAAAACTCCTCTTAAGTCATAGATCAGGTTTCTTAATGTAATTGTCATTAAAAAGAAATCAAAGAAACTAAACCACACCTACTTGAAATGCTGTATAAAGACTTGAAGGTGTGAACAAAGGTGTCAGAAAACCCCAGACATGTACCTTATGAGAACACACTGGGGCACACAACTTCCCAACAGAAGATATTTAAAACACTCTCCGCAAACGAGCAATTTCAATAAATTCTGCATTTAAGTGCAAAATTAGAACCACAGAATGTCCTGAGTTGGAAGGGACCCCCAAGGATCATCGAGTCCAACTCCTGTCCCTGCGTATGACAACCCCAAAATTCACACTGTGTGTCTGATCCTTAGCCAGGACACACAACTTATAATATTGATCCTGTATTAATATGCCACTCTTTGCATAAAATGGAAATATTAGCCAGAGGGAATTAGCCTCCCATCAGCATTAGTCTGTTTCTTAACACATCACAAAGTCCCTCAATTAAAATATGACTTTCTAAGTCACAAGTCTTTTCAGCAACCAGTTCTGCAGGGGAGCGCTGTATCTGAGACATATTTTTTTCATGTAAGGGGATTAGGAAACAAAAAACCCTCCGAATCCCTCAAATCTTTCAGCAAATTCAAGTAATCGGAAAATTTTATCAATAGTAGGAAAGAATTATGCTGAAGCTTAAGATGAGTTGGTACAGTGCGGTCTGGGAGCACAGTGAAGTCCTGCAGACAAACTAGCTTCACCACTTGTTATAGAAGAACCTTAACCTTTGTTCTAGCTGAATTGGAGATGGATTCACCTTCCAAAACATCTTCCCTTAGAACTGAGCAAGAATTAGGTTCAATGTTTTCTTCAGAAAGGCCAATTAAGCAGAGGAAATAATAAATTACACATAAGCTCTTATCTAAATGAGTGGAGCCAGGGGTTAAATCACACGCCAGGCACAGATATTGACTGGTGGAAGTCATGAGATTTGCTGAGAGAGCACTAGCAAGGGTTGAAATATAAACCTGGCTTTAGGCAGCGCTCAATGGGGATTATTTGATCTGTCTGGAGCAGCACAATGCGAGCTGTATTTTCCTGCAAGCCACAGAAACCTTTCAGATTCTTAATAACTCCTGTTCTGCGGCCTCACAAAGCATCAGAACAGAACAAAACCAGCCTGTAGTCCAATCTCCAAGCCCTACTTCCCCAGACGACCATCAGCTTTATTTTCCATTTTGGCATTCTTTTCATTTCTCTGTCCACATCTGGTAGTGATTCTAAGTAAAATTTCTACCGGCAAGTGCTACGCTGAGCACATCCAGCACTTATGTAAAACACGTACCTCAAAATGCTTGAAAAGGACCCTTGTGAGCGTGTCCCTGAAGTGGGAAGGGCACAGGACAGACTCTATGATCACAACACGGCGGTCTCGGGGATTTACCAACAGATGTCTAAAGAAGGCAAGACGTGTAAAACAAAGCTGGTAAGTTAAAGCACGTATTACGAGACCTACTTTAAGTTCATATTCCATTCTCCTCAAAAATCCTAAACATTTGCATGTAGGTAGAACTTTCTACAGCAGATCGCAAAGTCTTTTTCCCAAATTCTAAAAACCCAACGCTTTCCTAAAAGAAACTCAGGAAATTGAGTTATGGAAAACAAATTATAGACTTCTGAATTATACAATTCTGAATACGTTATACATTTCTAAACCAATATAAAGAAATGCAAAAAAGGCATAAACAACAGCCATTAATGACTTGCTCGGTGTAATACAGTGTGTCCATAAAGAGGGAACAATGATGTAGCTTTTCTGATCCTAGTGGAAGAGGATGGAATTGTCCCAATTTCAATTAGAAAGTGATGATTAAGGACAGGAAAAAAAAGACCAGAAACCCACCCCAGGAGATCTGAGGCACAGAAATTAAGTATTGGTTTCCCTGTGCCAAGTGATGATTTTTACTGTGTGAAAATAAGGAATGGAAGTAAAGAGAAAAAACTAAGTCCCATTTTATTATTCACTAATGGTACTAAAAATACAATAAAAATAAATATTAGGTAAAAATACTTCAAATCACTGTCATGAGGAGAGTTCTGCACCGATGTAAGATGAGTTTCAGCCCTACCAAAATCAGTACAGCTCCTTCGATAACGACTTTCCCCATCAAGTCCTTTACGAGTGCAACAGTTCAAAGGCAATTTATCAAATACTTTGTAATTCCAGAGAGCAACCGACGCTGCAGGACGCTAACTTTTTGTAACACAACCTGAATTTCAGCATCACTGAATTTCTCCTGCAAGAACACAGCCAGACCTACAGAATCTTCTTTCTAATTTTGCCACAGCCTCCAGTCACACACGTAAAACCTCCCAACGCACTCGGAAAAGAGCTGCAGAAGGTCTGAATAACTGAGATCCGAGCATCTCTTACCTGAAATATAGCATGTGGATAAATTCCTTCAGATAGGAATATAGCTCTTCTGTGTTAATGTTGTACTGAACAACTTTCACAGGCTGTAAGGGAAAAATAACCACAGTCAGCTTAAACCACAGTCAGTGATTATATATAAGTAAATATATAGTGTGTATATATATATATATATATATATAAAATAATATACCATATCTGAACATACTTAATCTGACATATATGAAGAAATCCTGACTCTTGCCTCATTTCTCTATGTCCTTAACAATGCATCTCATAAACTCAGCCTTTAACTAAACTCCAGGGTTTAATAATGCTGATTTTTCACACTGCTAACTTATATCTACATTAGTTTTCCAAAGCTGCCATTCTATACTATAGTAACAATCTTTTAACAGCAGTTTTTATAAGATAATGAAAAATACCTTATGATGGACAGAAAACGCATGTGAAAATTCTTTCTGTATCATAATATAGTTCAGGTAAAATAGCTTAATTTACCTTTGCGACATCGGGTTTCTTTATTTCACTAGGAATAATGCATCTTGGTCCTGTTTCTCCTGCAAACCCACACCTAAAAGACAACGTTGAAACCCTTATCATTTGAAGTCACTATTTACATGCACAAAGGCTTTGTTAAATCCCCTCCATAACCACATTGGAGCGATTTCCGGGTAATGAAGCAAGTACAACTTCATATAAAACCACGCTTCACAGTTTCATGGTCTCTTTAGAGCAGCAGAGACACCCTTGGGATACAAGCAGGTAAATCCAACCACTCTAAAAAGAGCAGCACACACATCTGCAGAGGTGCTTTTCCTGCATTATAATCATTTTTCTGTGTGCTGGCCGCCTCCCTGAGCAGGCCACTGAAACCCAAGGAGCATCTGCAGAGTATTTCAACTCCAAACATGGGGCTGGATTGTTTAAACAGCCCCTTTTCCACAAGGGCTGAGTGCACCTGGGACATGAGCATGGGGGGATTTGGGGGTTTGTCACACAATGGGGCATTTCCACATGGAGCCGGAGAGACACAGAGGCCTTTTTGGCCCATGACCTTTCAGTGAGACCCCACCTGGAGTCCTGTGTCCAGCTCTGGTTCCTCAGCACAGGACACACATGGACCTGCTGCAGAGGGGCCAGAGGAGCCACAGGAATGACCCGAGGCTGGAACAGCTCTGCTGGGAGGACAGGCTGAGAGAGCTGGGGTGTTCAGCTGCAGAAGAGAAGCTCCAGGGAGACCTTATTACAGCCTCTCTGTACTTAGAAGGGGCCGATAAGAAAGATGAGGACAGACTTTTGAGCAGAGCCTTTTGTGATAGGACAAGGGGTAATGGTTTTAAACTAAAGGAGGAAGATTCAGGCTGGACATGAGGAAGAAATTGTTGGCCCTGAGGGTGGTGAGAGCCTGGCCCAGGTTGGGCAGAGAGGTGGTGGCTGAACCATCCCTGGAGACATCCCAGGCCAGGCTGGACGGGGCTCTGAGCAACCTGAGCTGGTGAAGATGTCCCTGCTCATGGCAGGGGGGGCACTGGGGGAGCTGGGAAGGTCCCTTCAACACAAACCGTTCCGTGATTCTACAAATTCCTAAACACCCAGCGTTTCTGCCACCACCTCGAGTTACACCCTGTTTGAATCTAAACCACGAGACTACAATATAAGGCTGTTACTGTCGGCTTGGTACCACGCAGATCACCACAGAAAGGGTTGAGGGGGGAAAACAAACCCAACCAAACCCCCCAACCACGATTATTCACCCCGACGCCAGGCCCGCCCCGCAGCCGCGGCACTGGCTCCGCGGAGAAGCCTGCGGCGACACCAAGCAGCGCAGGTGCAGCACTCACTTGGTGAAGGCCTCGCCCAGGTCGATCACCACGGCGGTTTTCTCACCGCCGCTGCCCAGACCCTCGTACAGCGGCATCGCGGCTCCGGCTCCTCCACCAGCGGCACGGCGGGGCCTCCTTCCGGCGCGGCGCGATGGGGCCTTCCTCCTCCCCTGCGCGGCGAGCTGCCCGCGGCGCCTGCCCGCACATCCGCCGTCCTACCGATCCCCTCACCGCCCCGCCGCCGCTCGCCGCCCATCCGCAGCGCTCCGAGGCTCAGCGAACGCCTGGGCGGCGGCGCTGTGTGTGGCGCGGCGCGGATTTCCCTCGGCTCCGCTGCGGCGGTGGGCTGGACACCCTGCGAGGGAGGAGAGCTGGTGAGGCCGCTGCGGGGCAGCGATGGCGCCGCTGCCGTGAGGAGCCGCAGCCCCGGGCCGCGCTCACCCCAGCGAATGGCAGCGGGGACTCGGCGCCCGGCAAGGTGAAGCCATCCCGAAGCGGGCGTGCCGTAGGGACGCATCAATTCACACCGCACGGCTCATCTCCGAGGGACCGAGAGTCACCTGCGCCCTCCAAGCCCCGTCAAACCGACTCTTGCGGCCTCCAGAGCTCAACCCCCCCGGCCCTGCCGTGTCCGCTCTGCTGCGGCCAAATTTAATGCGAGAGGCGTTTAATAAGAATGTGTCGCTACCCACAGGGTGCAGCGTCCTTCCGCTCAAACAGAAATAAAATGTCCCCAGGAGCAAGAAAAGCGCCATCACAGCTCCAAGAGGAGTGAAGACAGGAGTGCACTCATACACTGAGAACAGGAATAATAAACCCCACCGTGGTAACTGTTGTTTTGAAGAGCAGGTCACCTGTGCCTGGTAAACAGGTGGTAGGAGATGAGCTGTGGTGGGAGTCAACTGGTGGGGTAGAGTCATAGAATCGTTTCAGTTGTAAGAGACTCTCAGGATCAGAGACTCCAACCATAACCCACCCCTGGCACTGCCCCATGTCCTGAGAACCTCATGTCCGTCTGTCCAGCCCTCCAGGGATGGTGACTCCAGCACTGCCCTGGGCAGCCTGTTCCAATGCCCCACAGCCCTTTGGGGAAGAAATTGTTCCCCACATCCAACCTCAACCTCCCCTGGCGCAACGTGAGGCCATTTGCTCTCATCCTATCGCTTGCTACTTGGGAGAAGAGACCAAGACCCCCTTCTCCACAAGCTCCTTTCAGGCAGTTCAGAGATCAGAAGGTCTCCCCTCAGCTCCTGTTCTCCAGCTGAACCCCCAGGTCCCTCAGCCGCTCCCATCACACTTGTGCTCCAGGCTGATGTGAGCGCTGAAAATGTAATTTTAATTAGATCAGTTTTAGCCATTTTGGTGAAAGTGTATTGTTGTGCCGATACAGCTGGGGTTTGCCTTGGTCTTTTTTGAAAGTGGAAATATGTTGCTGTTTGGACTTTCATAGTCACGGAGCTGCACCACAAGACACATTTTCTAAGATTTGGGGTAATGCTGTGTTATTTTAAACCCTCAAGAAATAGCAGGCTGTCAAAACCAAGATCCTAACTCAGTTTTGGAGCAAAGAAAAACCTGCATTTGTCTGTGTGTATGTTCCCACATATTGCAATGAAAGACTTTGACCCAGTGTTGAGGCTTTAACCCCATCAAAGTTAGGAAATGTTAAGTTTTTCTAAATAATCTTCATCTCTGCGTTATAGCTAAATGTCAGCTCGCTACAGGTGAGGGCAGTCACCACTTGTTTACAAGTTATTCGAGGTGTCTGAAATATGCAGCCTTGCTTAGATGGTGTTTTGGTCTTGGTATTTCTGGTCTGTAACTGCCATGTCTTGGCAGCCCCTGAGTGTGACTTTGTGGGAATGGGTTCTACGGGTGGATCTGGGTGTGGGTGGAGAGACAGTTATCCAAAAACACATGGAAGAGAGGAAAAGTACGCACCGAAAACTATGAGAGCGTGTGTGCGGGAGTGAAATGTGTGATTAGTTATCTGCTGTTAATAATAACAGCTGGACTCTATTAATAGGAAGGGCTCAATCAATAAAAGGTGTTCTAATGAATATTGTTTGTGATGCCGGTGGAGTTTATGAGAGATGTTGGCTACTGGAAGTGAAAATTTGGGGTCACTTGAGAAAGAGATTTGTAAGGCAATGCTTCCCCCACTGCCACCAACCCCCACCAGGCTTTCCCTCCTCCTTTCGCTGTGATAACCGTGCCAGTAGAATCAGCTGCTCTTCAGGGACTTTTTTATGCTTGCCCAGGACTGTAAGTCTGGCCCTGATCACATCCCCAAAAGGTCTGTCACAGGGTATTTATGTCAGCTCAGTGCGCGGGACCCATTTCTTCTTCAGGAAGCATAATAAATATTAAAAATCTATTAGCTGCTGAGCTGGGTCTGGACATTTGCTCATTGCCAGGCAGGCAAACCAAAGAGCCTGAAGTGCCTCTGATGAAGCAAGAGGGTTTCAAGGTTGGCTGTTGTCACACGGGTGAGCTCTGGTGCCACAGAAGCCCTGCTCCCTGCGCTGTGAGCTGCTGCTGGCAGTTTTAGACACTGTACTTTTCGTGTAGGTGGTGGCAGTGCTGTTTGTCCCACATCCACACTTTCTATTTCGGATCTGTGAAGGTGGAGGCATGCGGGAGAGTGGGACGGCGAGTGGGAACGAGGTGAGACACCGAAAGCTGTCGCTGCTGCCATCTGCTCAGTCGCCTGAGCAAACCTCTGCACTAGCTGCTTGTTGGACTAGCAGCTCTGCAGAACCCTTCTCTCTTCTGCTACTGTCACGGCCTTGTCGCCTTCCCCCCTTCTGCTGTCTCTAGAGTCACCTGGGTCATGAAGTGGCATTGAGAGAGAATAGAGAGGAAAGAGGAGAGGAGAGGAGAGGAGAGGAGAGGAGAGGAGAGGAGAGGAGAGGAGAGGAGAGGAGAGGAGAGGAGAGGAGAGGAGAGGAGAGGAGAGGAGAGGAGAGGAGAGGAGAGGAGAGGAGAGGAGAGGAGAGGAGAGGAGAGGAGAGGAGAGGGACGAGAAGAGAGGGAAGAGAAGAGAGGGAAGAGAAGAGAGAGAAGAGAAGAGAAGAGAAGAGAAGAGAAGAGAAGAGAAGAGAAGAGAAGAGAAGAGAAGAGAAGAGAAGAGAAGAGAAGAGAAGAGAAGAGAAGAGAAGAAGGTTCATGTGTTTGCAGAGCAGGAGTGGAGGCTGGAGGTGCTGGAGGAGATGAGGCATCCTGGAAAGGCTCAGTATTATCTTGGTAGGAAGGCTCTACAGAGGGATCTGGACCAGCTGGATTGTTGGACTGAGGCCAATTTTATGAGGTTCGACAAGGCCAAGTGCCAGGTCCTGCACTTGGGTCATAACCCCAGGCAGCGCTACAGGCTGGGGAAGAGTGTCTGGAAAGCCGTCTGGACACAGGGGTGTTGGTCAAGGACCAGCTGAACATGGGCCAGCGTGTGCCTAGGTGACCAAAAAGGCCACCAGCATCCTGGCTTGTATCAGGAATAGTGTGGCCAGCAGGACCCGAGAAGCGATTGTGCCACTGTGCTGGGCACTGGGAGCCCAAACCTCAAATCCTGGGGGCAGTTTTGGGCCCCTCACACCAAGGAAGCCCTTGAGGTGCTGGAGCGAGTTGAGAGAAGGGAACGGAGCTGGTGAGGGGCTGGAGCACAAGTGTGATGGGAGCGGCTGAGGGACCTGGGGGGTTCAGCTGGAGAACAGGAGCTGAGGGGAGACCTTCTGATCTCTGAACTGCCTGAAAGGAGCTTGGAGCCAGGGGGGTCGGGCTCTGCTCCCCAGGAACAAGCGCCAGGAGCAGAGGAAACGGCCTCAAGTGGCACCAGGGGAGGTTGAGGTTGGATGTGGGGAACAATTTCTTCCCCAAAGGGCTGTGGGGCATTGGAACAGGCTGCCCAGGGCAGTGCTGGAGTCACCATCCCTGGAGGGTTGGACAGATGGACATGAGGTTCTCAGGGACATGGGGTAGAGGTGGACTTGGCAGTGTCAGGTAAACGGTTGGACTTGATAATCTTAAAGGTCTTTTCCAACCAAAACAATTCTATGATCTGGAGCAAACGTGAGGAATACGGGCAGCACAGAGGGAATGCAAGAAAGGTGTGAAGAAGGTGAACTCTGCGGTGAGAAACTTGTGGGAGACTCCTCACAAAGCACTTGTATCCCTCGTAAAGCTGTGACATCTCATCTCCGTCCCTCAGGTGCTGTCCCACACGTCGCCGTGCACTCTTCGTACGACCCATCTGCAGTGCGTTCTGGAGTAGGAGGAATCATTGCCAAGGCAGCAGCGGAGGATGCTGACACATGAAAAGATAAACAAGCAAAACCTTATAGCAATTAAACATTCTGACACAGAGTTCAAATTGCCTTATGATATTTTTAATGTTTTTTAAAACTATTTTTTTTAATGGTTAGTATTTTGTGCCCTTCCAGAACATGGAAATGCAGCTGAATTTTAAATCCTATGAAAACAATGATGCCTGAAAATGTGTTTAAATGGAATTCTCACAACAGAGCATTAACTCTGCCGTGTTTGAGCAATATCCTGAAGAATACGTGTTCAGTTAGAGTCACATCTGACTGAGCTGGGAGTTCTATTCAAGAAACTTTATTTGGGCTTTCTGTGAAGTGAACAATCCCAGAATTTCGCAGGTTCTCCTGGGGAAATTCCGATTGGACACAAGAGGAGAATTTTTCACAATGAGAACAATTA
The DNA here is from genome assembly GCF_037038585.1 of Patagioenas fasciata. Lineage (NCBI taxonomy): Eukaryota > Metazoa > Chordata > Aves > Columbiformes > Columbidae > Patagioenas > Patagioenas fasciata. The sequence continues at coordinate 68,736,195 of NC_092524.1, read as the reverse complement.
GCAATTGGAATAATCTCTCCAGGGAAGTGGTGATTCCCCAACACCGGACACTTCTAAGGTTCAGCTGGTCCACCTGTATACGGTACCTTACTGTGCCATAATGACATGTTTACAACGCTATGTTTTAAATGCAGTGTTTCATGTAAAAATAATTACTTAGCTATATTTTAAAAACATCACAGGCTCTCCTTGAAATACACAGCCCATTGCTTCCTCCTAAATGTATTATTGCTTGGTTGGGAAAGAGTTTGCTGCTAATCACATCAGCGTCTTTATAGTCCATTGGAAATCTTTTCTTAAATTAGATTAATCAATCACAGTTAACATGAGTTCTGAAATGCAAGCTGCAGCTTAAAAGTGGCTTAATTTAATGGATGGTCTTTCCAGAGCCGAGCAGTTATTGATAACAGAAGCCAGAGACTTAGAGATGTGCCAGGGTTTCATAACAAAATCCATCCACGCCGTGCGGGTTTAATCAAAGAAGCCACTTGCATAATGTGCAAAGCGCTCGCGCTCCCCCGAATATGTAACTGTTGAAGAAACAGATGGTGATGCTAACCCGTAAGAACCCGCCTATAAATACATTCAAAATAACAATACAAATGAAGAGAATTATTCACAGTGTAAGGAGATGGCGGGACAATTAAGCCGGCTTGAGGCCGAGGGGAATAAAAAGCAGGGTCTCCCTAATACAAGAAAAATACAAGAAATACAAGAAAACAATTATTCCCCAAATGCAGCTGGTTCCTGTAACTCCCGGGTGCAGTGGTGTCCTCTGCCAAGCAAAGAAGAGGTTGCGTAACTGTAAAAATAAGAGGAATGAAAAGCAGCCCATTGAAACCAGTGAAAACTCTTCAGTTTATTTCAGATGTATAGCACAGTTGATTTTGGCTAATGCAGTCCTTTCCTTTTTTCTTTTCTTTCAAGACTCTGTTGGTATTCAAGCCACTGGCAGCAGAAACCCTTTTCAAATCTCCTGCGGACGCGTTATTGTCACCGAGCGGCGGTGGAAGCGGCGCTGGTACCTCGAGGTGGCAGCTACAGAACTACCCGGAGGGTTAAAAGGGAACATTTTTCATCAAGAAAACGACTTTTTCCGTACAAGTGCTGCAATCCGGCAGCTCTCAGTTGAATTAATCCCTGCAGTGCACTTGCAAACATCGCAAACATAAAAGAATGTGTCCTGCAGCATCAACACTGCAGGCCCGAGCGGCTCCGGCGGGGCCGCATCGCGCCCAGCTCGTATTATTCTGTTCCCTTCAATGCCGAATGCCTCCCTGGAACCCCGCAGAGACGCGGATTTCAGCTCAACCCTATGCATATTTCAACAGCAAGGCATTGTTATTTTTTCTTGGTCATAAAATAAACACTCTCTGCTGTCCCCACATTGGGTGACTTTGTCTGTGGACTCGATTTTAAGCCTCTATAATCCCTATATACAGGCTAACTGAGGCACGCACCCCGGTTTTCTCACACAATCAGATAGTTGCATGCTTAGGCCAAGCTTTAGATGTAATAAAAGAGCAATTTCTCCGAGATCTCTTGTAGCTTCTGGAGCTCACAGAGTGTTTCCTCACCTTTTTCCAGCACAGGGACTCAAGGGGATCCACTTATCAATGCTCTGAAAGGAGAAAGAGCAAGAAAACCTGTTGTCTTTCTGCTGCTTGGGGTTCTTCTTAACCTGGGTCCTGCTGTAGGATTTCAGCTCAATTGGTTTGAATATTTCCAATACAAAAATGTGTATTTCTCTGCTCATAACCACCCCAAAAAGTTGTCTGTATTGCCCTAAAAATCCCCCGAAAGGTGGTGTCTGGATGGAGAGCATTGCTGTTTCACGCTAAAACACAGTTCACCTCCCACCCAGGCATCTTGGTGCTGTGTGTCAGCCACAGCAAAGACCCCGTTTGTCCCCGTGGTTGGGGACTTTCAGCCCCATGGCATAAGTTTAGTGAGTGGTGGAGTTTCAGTGTGAAACTGCCTTAATTTAAAACCTGTGGATTCAGGGGTTTGGTTTGGCTTGCATGTTTTGAGAAGCAAAAGAAAGCTGAAGTTTTCAAAGGGTATTATCTGAACAAGTATTTAAGATGATGGAGAAGCAGAGGGTTTAATGCCAGAACAGTGCTTAGGGTTAACTTGCTTTGGGGTGGCGTATCAAGCGTGTCTTTTATTGTCAGCCTAATTTTGTAGTGGAGTATGTAGGACAGGGGGAAAAAATATCCGAGCACTACAGGGAATTGAGAGGTGGTTCACATTTTAGCTGAGCTTCCAATACTCATGGGGATGGCTTCCTCAGCACTGGGAAAATGGCAACATGTGGTGTACGTCGGTATCACCTGTGTTGATTTTTGTTACAGGACGCTGTGATGCAGCCGTGGAGGTGAACGCTGGTCCTCCCGGGCTGCATTCCCAGAGCGAGCGCGGCCGATCCCCGCGACCTTGGAGCAGCCGCCACAAGCCTGGTTTCTCCTCTGAAAAGCGACGGTGTAAAAATGGCGCTTTGCTACTCAGCAGATCTGGCCGCTGCGCGCTCTCCAAGTCACATCTGCTGACTGCGGTGACAAGAGCAAGTTCTTACGGCTCTCCTGCTTCGTGAGCGCTGCAGAACCGCGAGGGCTGGGGAAGCAGAAGCTGGATCCTGCGTCTCCTTGTAGGGCTGATTTCTCTCAATTGCAGCCGGCAGAGGGGCTGCCCTGGCATCTCTTGGCCTTGCAGAGTTTTTCTGTTTGTGCCAGCAGTGAGGAACGTGGCAAAAGAAAGGAACCTGGCCTGACTCTGTTAAGATGACACTGGAAGCTGTGCTGCCATCCAGAGACCTGGACAGGCTGGAGAGTTGGGCAGGGAAAAATTTAATGAAATAGAACAAGGGCAAGTGTAGAGTCTGGAATCTGGGCAGGAACAACCCCAGGTTCCACTGTAAGTTGGGGAATGACCTATTAGAGAGCAGTGTAGGGAAAAGGGACCTGGGGGTCCTGGGGACAGCAGGGTGACCATGAGCCAGCACTGGGCCCTTGTGGCCAGGAAGCCAATGGTACCTGGGGTGGGTTAGAAGGGGGTGGTCAGTAGGTCAGAGAGGTTCTCCTGCCCCTCTACTCTGCCCTGGGGAGACCACACCTGGAATCTTGTGTCCAGTTGTGGCCCCTCAGTTCCAGAAGGACAGGGAACTGCTGGAGAGAGTCCAGCGCAGCCACCAAGATGCTGAAGGGAGTGGAGCATCTCCCGTGTGAGGAAAGGCTGAGGGAGCTGGGGCTCTGGAGCTGGACAAGAGGAGACTGAGGGGGGACTCATTCATGAGGATCAATATGGAAAGGGGCAGTGTCAGGAGGATGGAGCCAGGCTCTTCTCGGTGACAACCAGTGATAGGACAAGGGGCAATGGGTGCAAACTGGAACACAGGAGGTTCCACTGAAATGTGAGAAGAAACTTGTTCCTGGTGAGGGTGGCAGAGCCTGGCCCAGGCTGCCCAGGGAGGTTGTGGAGTCTCCTTCTCTGCAGCCATTCAAACCCGCCTGGACACCTTCCTGTGGAACCTCAGCTGGGTGTTCCTGCTCCATGGGGGGACTGCACTGGATGAGCTTTCCAGGGCCCTTCCAACCCCTCACATTCTGTGACTCTGTGATTTGTTTTGACTGCAGATGGCATTTATCATGTTTGCAGTTAGAGGAAAAAGGAATCTGGTCATCCGTGGCATTATTACATTTGAAATAATTAATTGGCCATAAACTTCCTGGTATCTTTTTCAAAGTGGACTTGTTTTAAATGTATTTTCCCCTCTGTAAGAGGGGATGCTGTTCTCACTTTCCCTAAATTAGACTCATTGCTCCTCCATTCCAATGACTGCTGTGTAACGGGAAGAACAGGTCCCCTTCAAACAAGTGCTACCAGCTGTTGTAAAGGTGAATTGTGAAGCAAAAATACAGATGGAGATGTGCACTGATTTATGTGCTGCATGTCCCAAATATCCAATTTGGGAAAGTCATTCAGGAGCAAAATTAATGTTAACTATTTTAAAATTGCCTTTACCTTCTGTGGCATGTCCTGACATACTTAGGAGAGCTGATACCATCTCATCACAGATGCCAGGAGTAGCACCACAAAATGCACTATTCTGATGTCAGGACAACGATCTTTTAGTTCATTTTATACATACAAAATGTGCTTTCATGAATATTTTTAAATGACTCAGTCTCTTAATTAGGACTTTTTAGTTTGTGCCATAAGCTGCAACAGGAATACCACCTTTTAAAGAAATGCACTGTATTGCGTTATATTATTAATTTATAAAGCGGAGTTTGCTGCTATAATAATACACAGATCATACAAGGGCGTCTGACAAAAATCAAATATCGTTATTTCCATTTTATGGAAGGGGAGATGACTGCAGAGAGCAGCGCGGTTTGGTTTTGAAGATCATCTAACAAGTCAGAGGCAGGAATGGGACGTGAGTCCCGTGGTCTTTTTATCACCTACACTGCCCACATGGAAGAATAAACCAGCTTACATCAGAACTTAAGCTCCGAATTTCACCCAAGGGCATTCCTTGAAGGCCAAGCCCAGCAGAGGGTGGCACTGAAAGGTCTCGAACCGGAGCACTAAGAAGGGAAAGGAATGGATATTTCTTAACTTGCTGTGGAAGTGGGGCCCGTTTTACTTGGTTATAGATACGCTCTGCAGGATACCGAGCCCAGTTAAAAATTAGTATTTCCAGTTAATAAAGCATAGAGATGAAAAACAAAGCAACGCTCTCTAGCGATCTCTGATTTCTGCCTCTTCCATCAAGCCGCCTTCTTTCAGTCTGCAGATTTTGTCGATAACGCAAAAAGGCCGTGATTTTGGCAGGGGATGCGGGGTAGAGAAACTTGCAGCGTATGGGGAATTTGCAATTCCAGATACGGAAGAAAACACAGATAACTGTCTATTTTGGTTACCGTGATTACCAGTGAAATCTTTAACCTTGAGAGTACACAGGGCCCATCTGGGTTCAGAGTCAGTCAATGACAAGGGGGAAGCGAAAACCTCTCCAATCTATTAAGTGAGAAGAGCGGAGCATCACTTACACACGCTTTACATTTTAAATACGTATCCTGAGCATTTTAAAGGTTGGATAGAAAAGAGGTTGAAATCAATACCCCTCATTCTGAATCCCAGGTCAACTGGAAGGGGTTGATTTTGTAGCTACTAATGCTGAGCCCGGTGGACTTGTTGCCAAGGGCTCTAATTTCTGGCAGGGGGGTCCCTGTTTTCCTGCCCGTGTCCCCGCACACGGGTGGCTGAGCAGCTTGGGAATCGATGCCTGACCCGCCACAATGTGTGCAGCGCTGCGGTGGAAAATAAGCCCTCATTGATTGCGGTTTGCTGGAAGAATTCAGTGGGTGAACCTGCGGAGAGGTTTGGGTGCCTGAGCTGGGGGTTAATAATGTTTAAAATGGCCACAAAAATGCAGCTCTTACCTTTTCCTTTCCCCTCTGCTCTGTCTCCCTTAGAGGAGAGAGTAAACATCCTTTCTTCCCACATATTTTTATATATCTATATATATATTTAGAAAGAAGCCGCAGCACCAGACACATTGATTTATGAATAATTTCCCAGATTTTACAACTCGTAGATGCAAAGCCAGATAGGACTATTCACATCGTTCTGTCTGACCGTTTGCTCCACCAAGCCTGACTCTGAAGCTCTTTCTGATGTCTTTTGCCAATGACTGCCTTTATTGCTGATACAGGCATTTTGACACTTTATTTTCAACTTATGCAGAGGTTAGCAATATTACTCGGAAAGAAATTGCCTTGACCTACAAGAAATCTGCCTTTCAAAAGTTTGAATATTGGATGCAGAATGCTACCAAAATGAATTGGGTTGGTTCCAGTTTGGTTGAAATCCAGTAGCAAACACTCGATTTCTCTGAAATTAGAGAGGTGGAACATTGAGGTGAGTTTAGCAAAGGGAACAAGTGTAACAAATGGGAAGAAAAGAACAATTCATTGATGAGGAATATCTCGGTTTTCCTCAATAAGTTATGTTCGTAGAATTATCAAATGATTTGTGTTGAAGGGACCTTCCCAGCTCCCCCAGTGCCCCCCCTGCCATGAGCAGGGACATCTTCACCAGCTCAGGTTGCTCAGAGCCCCGTCCAGCCTGGCCTGGGATGTCTCCAGGGATGGTTCAGCCACCACCTCTCTGGGCAACCTGGGCCAGGCTCTCACCACCCTCAGGGCCAACAATTCCTTCCTCATGTCCAGCCTGAACCTTTAGTTTGAAGCCATCACCCCTTGTCCTATCAAATGGACATTGCTTTTCTAGAGAGCCCAGTGTTTGACAGCTAAAAGCAGGTTAAATCTTACTGTTACATGAGTGAAAAAACAAGCAAGCCTAATTTTATAGATTATTATAACTAGAAGTAAAGAGATACTCACTGATGTGCTCCATGTGGTAGAGGACATTCACAAAATCAACATTTTGACTCTCCTATATCCTCTACCTTTTCCCTCCTAGCAACCCCCCCATCAGATCTCCCCACCCCATCCATCTCCTCCCTTGAACGTTCATTAGTTTTGGGCTCTTCTCACCTGTCCCTGTCCCCACAAACGCTTTGCACCTGCTGCAGCTCCGCTCTGAGCCACTCATTGCCCGAGACCAGGTATAAAACCCTGTGTGTGCGCAGCTGGGACCTTATGGTGCCCTTGACTTCAGGCTGAAGCAAGAGGAAGCCAAGCTGGTGTCTTCTCCTGTGTTTTTGGAGGCAAGGTATGGTCTTTTGAGCTGCTTGATGAGGTGATGTGTGCTACAGAACCTGATGGTGTAAACGTTTTTTTGTTGTTAGATTAGTTGTGGGATTCCTGGTGGAAAAAAATCCAAACAGGTGGGAAGAGGAGACCAGGAGTAAAAATTGTTTATTGTTCTTTCTTTCTGGCCAAACAAGTGCTTAAAACAAAGCAACAACAACAAAAAAGGAAGCTCTTTTAATGCATGTGTGGGATGCTCTTTAAGAAGTCATCCTCCTTTGCAGGGCGAGTATTAGAGGAAGGTGACCTCTACAGCTGAAAATACTGGAGGAGAATGTGTAATAGCTGGAAAACCACTAACAATGCTGTAGGCCTTGCTTTTGTATCGTCTTGTAAGCAAAGAGGGAGCCTGGGGTTAGACCCTGAGCCCGGCTTGTGGGGCAGAGCTGGGTGCGCGGGCTGAGGCTCAGCCTGGGATGCTGGAACTTCTGTGTTTTCTTATTTTGGGAAACTCAGCGGCAAAACGCGGCTGCGGGCGCGCTGTGCCCAGCGATGCGGCTGGGGGGTGAGCACAAAACCCACCGAGGGGAGGCGGGAACCGGCGCACGGGCGGAGCGGCCAAACCCCCGACACCGCCCCACCGGGGGCGGCCTCGCTCCGCTCCGCTCCGCCCGTGGGGCGCCGGGGGCGAGCGCGGCGCGGCGCCGCGGAACCGGGCGGAGGCGGCGGGCAGCAGGTGAGGCCGGGGAGGAGCCGGGGGGGTCACCCACGACCACCGCTTCGCGTCCCCAAGCTGATTTCCCCCCGTGTTTATGCCTTTTTTTCGGTTGTGTTTTTGGCGGTAGCGATGCCCGCAGGGCAGCGCATCCTCGGCGCGGCTCTTTGTTCCCGGCGAGCGGGCTGGTCCTCGCAGCCCCGGGGGATGGGGAGCGGGGTGGGTACCGTCCTGCGGGGATGGGGGTCCCCATGTGCCCCTTTGGGAAATCCCGAAGGGGTGTTTCTTCTCCTGGAGTGTGCTGGGGGGTGATCTTCGCTGTCCCTTCGTCCTGCGGTGGGTTTGGGCTGGAGGAATCCCCGGGTGGCTGGTTGCACTTGATCCTTGGCGCGTTGGGCGGCTGCAGGGAAAAGATGCACTTCTGGGTCTTTAAGCTCACCTGGAAATATGACTAAAGCGGATGGCTCTGTGCCCTGCAAGCAGGTGCGCTGGGTGTAACCAAGCCTTGAGCCAGCCCTGATTCTATTCCCTGGCCAACAAGCAGGTTCTACCCAAGCTCAAAGGGCCTGGCAAGGTGTATTTAATAAGATCGTAAATCTTCATCTGCAGAGACTTATGATCTTCCAGATGCGCTGTGCGGTGTTGCTGTCTGCGTTAGGTGAGGCACCGGAATTTTTGAGCATTTCTTGCTGATGGGAATCTGAATGCGACCCCTCTACTCCCAGTCGGTCTGGAGAGCAGCGTTTCCATCCTTCTGCTGTTTGAAAATTGCTGCACCCTTTGGCCTCATTCTTAACCCCCCTCCTTGTTCCTCTCAATCTTTTTAATCCCTTAGGAATTTGGTAGATCTCTGACTTGTGTGGTGCTGGGGACCTGGCACGGGGTCAGAAAGCCATGAAGAACTACACGGCTTTTACTTGCAAATCCGAGTAGGGATTTCCATAGGTGGTCTGTGCTGTTCCGAACAAAGCAAGCGATCGCTTAGTGGCTGGGGGAATAATGCCTAAAACATGTCATGTCTCTCGCTTCTCAAAGAACTACTGCTGGAACACCGATGCTGGAAGCAGAGGTGATGTATTATGTATTAAGGTGCCTCGCAAGGACCAGTAGGAAGCTGGCCTTACAGAATGTTAATATCTAATTTGTTTGCTTGTAAGGATCTGTTCTCAAAGGTAGGGGAGGATGTGCCCCTCTGATGCGTGGCTGTGTCTGCAGAGTTTGGCTTGGCTGACTTGGGCTGTGTTGGTGGCTGGTGCGGAGCTGTGTCGCTTGGGATTTCGCTGTGGTTTAACTGGCTGAGCTCTGTTCATTGGTTATAAAATTCCCTGGATTGAACTGGGCAAGGACAGAATGTAAGGTGAAATGAAGGCGTTTTCCTCAGCTTGTGTGCAAAAGTAGGAGTTGGAGGTCTGCAGTGTGTTATCTGCTGACTTTTGTGTTCAGCAGGACTAATAAGGCTTGGATAGGGTACATTAGCACTCTGGTAACACAGCGTTTGATTGCTGGCTGCTCTTTGACTTGTATGTTTTGGCTAAACCTTCACATTAAAAGCGTTGCGGTGGTTTTGTCCACTGCCTGTATCCATCCGCAGATGAATTGCGGAGCTGAGCGCATCCAGGACCATTCACCCGGTCAAAGCTGCCATAATCGAGCTTGTACTTGGAGGTGTGAAAAGCCGTGTTCTGCAAAGGCTCGACAGTGATTCGTCTGGAGCTGCCCTGTTAATCTCCTGTGCTCTGTGCTATACGATGCTTGCAGCCACTTCAGCTTCGCTGTAGAAGTGTCCTCTCCATGTGGGAGAGGGACTGTTAGAACAGGGTGATTAATTCAAGTGAGTTAAAAGCTCAGTGCTTTTTTTTCCCCTTGCTCTTTCAACAGTTCAGGAAAAGCACAGCCAGGAGTTGCCGAAGGCAGAAAATAACAGCAAAGTGTTTCCTTAGTTTTCTCTAAATAAACTGGCTGGGTGAAACTCTAAAGAGCCATCCTGGGGAGAAGCTGCAGGCAACTGGGGCAGAGGGGGAGTTTTATCCTGTTTCTGTGTAAGGAACAGCTATTGAATGGGAGAAACTGGTCTGCTCTGTGCTTGTCCACATTCAGAGCTCCCCCATTGGAGTGGCCATGGCAAGATGAGGTTCCTTTTGAGGTTGTTTCTGTGGTTTGTTTCATCAGGCTTCCATGGGACTGACTTCAAATAGGTGCCTCTGACTCAGAGGGTCTGATAGTTATTGCTAGTGCTAATGGTATGGAGCAAGGAAGCAGCCTGGTTCAGGGGGATCCAACCGAGCCTTGCAGACTGCTTTAGCAGCTGATTAATTCATATTTATTATCCCTCAGCTTGGCGGCTTGCCTGCAGCGGTAGGCAGTTCTCATTCTCATGGGCAGCTCCTGGAGATGTCCAGTTTTGGCACCTTGTGTTTAGCACAGCAGCCCTCTGTGCTGCTTTCCAGCCTACCAGGTGTTTAAGGGGAACTTATTTTGTTCCATGATGGTAAAGCTCTCTGCCTGTCTGCAGTTGTGCTGGTCTGTGGCCGGGGAAACGCATCTCTTGGGATTAGTTGTTATTGCTTGCAGGGGAAGCAGTTGGGTTGTCTCTCGCCCTCTGTGTGTGCCTCCTATTTAAAACAAGGATTAGTGTTCTGCTGAGAGCCCGGTTGGTGCTTGGCAGATGTTGTCCAGGGCTTTGGCTCAGAATGCCAGGTGAAATCTGGGAACAAGGAGTTCCTGCAGCATGAAATACCGAGTTATTCCACAGCTTCAGGCTAGTAAGGAGAAAGCTTAAGCTTACCACAGAGGAAGGGCTTAGTTTTATTGCTTGGCTGAGGCTGTAGAGCAGGCTGACCATAAAACCAACCAGATGGGAGATAAACGTATAGCCCAGTGCAGCTGGAGTAACAAACTGCTTGGCAGCCAGCTACCCACTCAACCTTGGAGCACTTAGCATCAATTGGGAGTGCTACAGAGAGGTGTCAAACTCTGCTTAAGAAGATAGCCAGGTCACTGCTGTTTATACAGTCTAATCCAGCCTCTTCCTAAAGCTGAGTAGGTCTTAAGCTCCGACTAATCTTCTTTGAAGTGCGAACTTGTGCCATGATCCTGCAGCAAGCTCTGTGCTACTGTCCTGAGCTTTTACTGGATGTAGAGGTCTAGGCCAGCCTAGATCTAGTTGATGGGTGTTTCCTGAGCAAATAACTCTCAAACACTATTTTTGCCATTTACAAATGTAGAAGTACAGTCCCCAGTGCTGTTCAGACTAGGGGGAGCAGCATGAGGCTGCCCAAACTGCTTTGGAAACTCTTGTATCAAACTTGTACTGGCTGTCCACGTTATCTAATAGCCAGGAGGAGGAAAGGCTCTTAGTACTCTTTTCTTGGTTTGTTTTAATTAATGGATGTCTCAAAGCCAGCCTTTAAGGGAGCAGCTTTGCCTCTTATTCCCTGCCACTCTTGGTTCCTGGGAAGGATGGAGTGAGCTTGTTGGGAAGACAGAAATGAACATTTTGATGTTTCTGCTAACCTCATCCTGAATGTCTTAGGCTATTTGGGAGCTAGAAACCTACAGAAGTATATACATATGCACGATGTATATGACTGCAAGAAATACTATGGTTGTCTTTCAAGTGTGGCTGGAGTTTTGATTAGGTTTAACTACTACTAATATTACTTATGTAGCTTAAAGAGACTTCTAGATAAACAATATTTTTTTGGTGTTATCAATATGCCTCATCTGAATTGGCACTTGCTAAAGGAGTGAGGTGAAGGTAATTTGTACTCATCAGCATGGCAAGGCAGATGCATGTCATTGGGCACTGTCAATTTAACTTGCATAATATACTCTTAGTGTGTTTTAATTACAAAAGAGCATGAAGAATTAGCCTGTAAGAGTAGCTGAATACTGTCAGTTCTCAACTGTTTGTTTTGGGAGGGAGGGTGGAGGAGATGGATGAGTAGCCGCTCATCCTTCAGAGAAAGGAGATACTGTAGATGAAGTGGAAGGTGTGTTTGCTGGTGAACAGCTTCTTGGTGGCTTCTGTTTGTCCCCGAGCGCCTGGTGCATGTGTGTGGGCTGTGATGGGGAATTATTCCAGCAGCTCGAAGTGCTGAGGACCAGGGCTGCAGGGGGAGTGGAAAAAATGACTCTATGCACCCTGAAGGCTCAACCAGCTGATGGAGCCTGCGGTAGTTGACTCTGAGCTGGTAATGCTGAGGTTGTCTTGTGTGCTGCAGACAGCCCTGCGGATCATAAGGGTCTTCAGCTGGAGAAGTCTTTCTCTCTTGTGTGGAGTAGGAGGTTTGTTTTATAATGCAAATACACATCATCTTGGTGTGACCAAACTGGCTTTCTGGTGTCTTGGTTGTGTTCAGCTGGCTAGACACATTAATGCTGTTGAGGAGACAAAGGTACGTGAACAGCAGGACACAGGGCCTGTGAATTAGATGGACTAGCACAACTGTGGTGTCATGAAGATGCTTCTCGCTGTGACGGTGGTTACCTCTTGCACGTGGGTGCATGAGCAGGCGTGGAGAAGTGGTACACCCACGTGTAACAAAGCAGTAGGCAGCTTGTTGCGTTGTGTGTGTACAAATGCAAGTAATATTTACCTACATGGGAGAATGAGGAGCCTAGCAAGCTGGGGGACTCATCCTGGTGCCCATGAGCAAGACTGCAAAGGGTAACCTTTGCTTCTCTTATCATAAAGACCAAGAGGTGGTCTCACAACCCCAACCTTCTTCCGTACCTTTGAGCTGCAGAGGGATAATGGATATTAATAAGAGCGGTTCACTGGCCCTGGGACCATGCCAACCAAAGCAGGTGAAGCTGTTGATGGTTGGAGACTTCTTGTGGCAGGGCTTGACCGTGCTACTGGCAAACTGCCCCCCAAAACTGGGAAGGGGAGCTTACCAGACTGGCTGTGCGATGGAGGGCTCTATGTGCGTGAGCCTTGTGTGACCAGCTGTCCTGCGTGTAGCAAGCGGGTGACGTGGTCTTTGCTGCTGAGTGGTGGTGCAGCAAACCCAGGACTGGGGCAGCTGCCCAAGGGGGTGGTTGGGAGCGGTTCCTGCTGCTGTGAGGTGTTTGTCTGGGAGCCTGAGCCGAGGCAGCGGAGCCTGCCAAGAGCAGGCTGTCAGCTGGCTGGATCACGGCTGGGCTACCGGTTCAGCCCCCGTGGAAACTCTGGGAACACACAGTGATTATCAACATGAAACTCTCTGGAAGTGCCTCCATGGTGCAGTGCAGCACAGAGCCTGTGCTAATGCAGCAGTGCTGCTGTTGGGGCTGTAGCTTTTCTCTGATGGGCCAAGGAGCTATACAGGATGTGATACTAATGCAGCCCTCAAGCCTTTTGTTTTGGCTCTGGTCCTATGTTGTGCCCTATAGACTCACCTTGTCCTCTGTGCAAGGTCCTTGGTTTTCTTCTGTGTCAATGCACAGAACAGGACTTGCCATAACAGGCCTGAGACTTCAGTCTGGGCCTGACAAGCATGAGTCCTGGACTTTGTAAAGAGCAAACAGGCTGATCCTCCTCAGATGCTTGCAAGTCTGATGCCTACTGGGTAGACCATAGCACTCTCTCACGGGGATGAGAGCTTGGCATGGTCTGTCTTGAGCTTCAGATCAAGATTTGGGTTGGTCTGGGATGAGACTTCAGATTGGGTAGGTTAGGAACAGTCAAATAGAAGGAGGGATCCATTGCTTGGGTTGTGTATCTGGGGTCTGCTTAGAAATTGCCATAGACCAGCATGCGTGGAACTTGTCACTCGGTTATTTAAGGTCCTGGGTCAATGGCTGGTTGATTATGTGTAACCTGGTTCCTTTTTCCTTTCCTAGGTCTTACACTCTGGACTTGACAGCCTTGCAGGCTTCTGGGCTGGTCTCTTCTCCGCTATGAGTAGATCAACAGGATTTAACATCTGTGTGGTCACCTGCAGCATCCTGCTTTTGTCCTCCAGCCCACCATGCCTGGCATCTCAGCCACCGGAGGAGAGGGACATGACAAAGGTCCAGCATGGCCCCTGGGCAGGGAATGGGCTGGAAGATGAAAGAATGAGCATGCTGAACTTCCAAAATAACCTGGGCCCTTCTGAGCAGACGGCATCTGAAGAACCATGTGGAGTGTCAGCAAAGCCATCTGAGATGCCCTTCACTGAAGCTTTCACTGTAGAAGGAGAAACTCTGCCCGTAAGCCCAAACCACATCATCCCAAGCAGCCAGAGCCTGGGTGCTCACACCTCTGCTGTGGCTGCCACAGATGGAGAGGAGTTTGATCCCACAAAATCAGAGCTGGATGAGGATGCTGCATTCAAGGCCATGCTGACCACAGCTGTGACCACGCTGAACCCTTCTGTCCAGGAGGAGTCTGTCAGCAGCCCCACTGGTGAGACCACCACAGGGGGTGGTGTTGAAGCTGAGCCCAGCTCTGCTGGCCTCTCAGCAAACCCCCTTTCTGGGCCAGGCGAGGAGGCAGAGACCAGCTCGCGCCCCTCAGCTGCACCCCAGCCCACGCTGCTCCCCAGTTCTCCCAGCTGGGAAACACCAAGCGACTACCACGTCATCCCAACTCCCCCGGCTCCCAGTGTGACCTCGGAGGTGGGAACACCCAGAGCTCGCACAGGGAGCCCTCTGAAGTCCCTGGCTGTACGAGCATCCATGGCCATGACACGTCCATTCACGGCAACCGAGACCTCCCTCCACCTGGAAGCTGGGCCGGGTGTCACACAAGATCTGCCTGTCACAGCTGGCACTGTCACCATCCGCCCCACGGACACCGTGCCAACTGACTGGGATGACACAAAACTGAGGGACGTAAGTCAAGGGGGAAGCACATCTCGTGAGGAGGTGACGGGGGACCAGGGAGCAACAGAACCATCCCAGACCCTGCAGGGAGGTGTGTGGGAGGAAGAGGATGCAACAGGAGTGCTGCCCTCCCCGGTGTCTCCTCCACCGACTCCCGAGCTTGCTGAGGAGACCAACTGCACAGAGCTGGTGCGAGGGGAGGAGGTGTCGGCGGCTTCCACGGGGAGCAGTGATGCTCTCCACACTGCAAACCTGACGGGTATGGATGCGGCTGATCTCAACTCGCTGGAAAACATAAACACAGTCACAGCAGAGGAGGGGAAAAGCATCCTGCTGTCCCAGCCAGAGGCTGCTGTGGTGACAGATACACAGTCTGATCTCTCTCCTACTCTGGAAAGCTCATGGAAAGGTAAAACTTGCCCGTTGCATACAGAAGTGTAGGTTTGGGAGGGATGCTTTTGGAACCTGTGCTTGCTTTCAGGGGGGGTAAAGTGGAGAAAGGTGTGATCTTGATACCTGCAGCACAGGTGGGACACAGCTTTGCCCTCCCAGGAAAGGCTATGGACCTTTGCAGAGGTAAAAGCCTAAACAGTTAATTCACATCCATAAAGTAGTGCCCAGCCTTGGCTGTTCCTACACACGATGTCCCTGTGTACAAGTGGGCACAGTCTGGGTGGTACCCTGTGCTGGATGTTATGTGAAGCAACTGGGTTGAGCTGCACCTTCTGCTCTTCAAGCTGAGAGATAGTGGCTGCAATAGCAAACCGGACTGAGGCTGGAAAGGCTTTGTCAGTGAAGCCTGGGGATGAAGGGGGTGCTTGGATATGGGGGTGTCTGTGGTGAATTGGGGTCTTGTCAGAGACTTGGTGCTAGCTGGTGAAATAACTTAGTGATGTTCTACATGTGCAGTGTTCTACCAAAGCAGGGGCTTCAGCTCTGGTGCTAATGCAGCAGTTGAGAGGGACAGATGTAGTCTGGTTGTGGGCATCTCACCTCAACCAGAGGTGTAAATTTGCCTCTGGTGTGACCCTCCTGTGACCAGGGAGGGAGCCCAGTCTCTGAACAACTGATTAAGTGCTTGGTTTCAAGGATAACACTGCTGCAAGTGACTCTGTGCTGTGGCAAGTCCAGGGACCCAAAGGTGGTGTTTGCACAAGCTCACTTGGAAGCCCTGCAAAATGGAGGGGGGATAACTCCAGGGGGGGTGAATTAATTAGCATCTGGGATCATTTATCTCTCAGTTACTCCCTGTGGACACTTGCAGTCAGTGTGGAAGATGCAGGGACAATGGGTGGCTGTAAATGCTTCCTGAATCCAGTAATAACTGAGCTGTGCTGGTGGGCTGTGGGTAACTGGTGTCTTTAATGACTTTTTACAAGGATGCTTGGATCAAAAGATCTGTCCAGAGCTCTGCAACAGGAGCTCCTGGTGTTGTCCCCCACTGCAGAGAAGCTGTGGTCAGGCTCGAACTGCCCAGTGTTGGTGCCAACCCTGTTACCAGCAGACAAACCTTCCTCCCAGACAGCTGACAGTGTCACCCTGTGCTGTACTTACCTGTGGAGGTGGCACCTTCAGCCCAATGACAATGTTTCTACTCCCTGTTTAAAATGTAGGGGAAATGCTGAAGAGTCTGGTCAGGTCTTGGGCAATGACACATTCTTAGGCTGAGGAACATGAGGTTTAGGACTTAAAGGTGCTCAGCAATTAAATCTTTAACTCCTCACTGAAGGATCTAGCTTTTGCTAATTGCATGCTGGTGCTGAAACCTGACTGATTAATTTCTAGATTAATTTATAAGCACTTGACTTGTCAGCAGGTTCCCTCTTTGCTCTTTCCCAGATGTTGGGGAAACAACGCTATCAATAAGACTTGCACAACAAAAATAAACCCTTCTACAAAGCTGAAGTCTCAAAGCCATGAGAGCCGCTCACTAAAAGCGCTGCCCCGGTAGCCTCACGTGTTCCGAATCGTATCTCACACCATGGTTCTGCAGGGCTGTACTCACTTGGCGTTGCTCCCCAGTGGGTGCACATGTCCCCAAGGGGCAATTAAGAAAATGAGGACTGATTCTGCTGTTTTAATTTGAGTATTCCCACATCTTTCTGCTGCACTGCCTTGGTGACACTTGGCTGGACCAGCTGTGTGCGCTGTGGCTCTGGAAATGCTGATGCACAGAGTTATTCTTTCAGTGTCCTGTTGCTGTGAGTCTGTACTGACACAGGTTCTTGCCGCAGGTGTCGCTTGGGAGGTGACAGCTGTTGCCGAGGAGGTCGATGCTGCTTTGTCAGTGGTGACACTGGTGCCTGGTGCTACCCAGGGGACAGGAGCCACAAGCCTCCCCCAGGAGAACAGTGGGGAGGACACCCAGATGCCAACTGCTCCTAGTGCCACCCAGATGTTGGTGGCAACTGGTACTTCCTCCGCAGCAAATGCTCCAGAAATAGAAGGTAAGGTTCTGCTTCAAGGACAGGAGACTTACTTCCACATGAGGTGGTACACCTGAAACCAAAAATCAATGCTTGGACACTGAAGTCTCAACACACAGCATTCATATTCTAAGTGACTTATTATTCTAGCCTAGTACAGGCTGCCACTGCTTTCTGCCTGTGCTGCCAGATCCACCACATCAAAATATGGCAGAATGTGTGTTTTTGTGTTTTTTTTTTTTACTTTTTCCCAAAATAACAATGGAGTAGAGATTAAAAATCACCACAAAACAAAACCTCCACATCTGTCCTTGCTAGCAAGCTGACTTTCAGCCTTAGGCATTTAACCCAGTTTCTCTTTATGGAGGGAGAGCTTTTATTTCTGGAGCCGAAGGTGGTCCCAGATTCCTGATAATCAGTCTGAAGAATGAGAATATTTCATCAGGGTGAGGTGGGAGCAGTGGTTTGGGGATTGACACCTTCTTGCAGGAGTCTGGTGAGCCTTTGGATGTGGAACCTTCCGTCGAGGGATGGTGAGTTCATACTGGGTTGATGTAGCTCATACAGCAGTCATGTTCATCTGGTTGCTGCCCACTGGCTTCATGTCACCTTGACAGGTACATTTAGGAGCCTGTCTTCTTGATGGGAGTATATAAAGGGTTTCCTTAGCACAAAGCCGACTTTGAACTTGTGTGTTTCTATAGTTGAGGATGTCACTGTGATGAAACTACTGCTGAGCAGCTTTTCTGGTACCATTTATATTGCAGGGCAGCAGAAGGAGAAAACCTATTTGCATTGTATCTCTTAAAGTCCCTTTGTGGGGGGAAAAGGCTCTTCTGGCAGTTTCATCTAATTTGCTTCTGGGATTTAATTATAAATTAAACTAACTTTTATCTGTGTAATAAACAGATTTCTTGCTCAGTTCAGATCTCAAGCAGGGTGTCAGTGCTATGGGGTGGTGACTGGCAGACCCCAAAGAAGACTCATTAGAGTCACTTAAACTCTTGCCTCTTTCAAGATGTGCAACTTCTATTCTGAGTGAAGTTTTCATTGAGGAGTTTGTTCTTAAATGATGGGGGTTTATATTGTGCCAAACTGCTGCTTTCTCTCTCCTGTAGATCAAACAGATGTCCTGGTTACCAGTGAGGAGGCTGTTCCAGTTGCTGGTGGGTTGTCTGGTACCCAGTCTGGACAGACAGAGGAACCATCCAGCAGAACTGTGGTCCTGGTAACTCCAGCACCAGTGGCACCTTCTGTCAGGAGGACAGCTCTTCCGTCCATCAGGAGGATCAGTACGGCTGTGACCTATGGGCTGGACCGCCTGGAGTCAGAAGGTACTGCTGATCCCAAGGCTAAGAAACAGGCAGTTTCATGTGGAGTGGGACACGTACCTTGACACTGAGCTCCCTAATTTGTCTCTTTGCCACACAGCTTTGCGCATTTGTTTTTGTTAATAAAATTGTTGATCGACCTGTCCCCTTTCTGGAGGCACAGGAGCAAGAAGTGACCAGTGTCAATGGAGGATGCTTGAAATTCAAGTGGCTGTGGTGGGGGGGATGGTGTTGTCCCTTGGAGAGGGAGCAGTGGTGTACAGCTCTGCACCTGTAACTGCTGGTGTGTGCATTGATTGCAGAGCCCCTGTACCAGGTGACACTCATGGGGACATGCTCAGACTGCTGAAGTCCTCACTGCATGCAATGCAGGAGGATGTCCTGTGTGAGATGGCTACAGAAACACTGCCAGGACAAGTGATGCCCTATTTACACTCCCTGTGCGACACTGGGAGAGGCAAGGGATGCATCACTTTGAGACCATCTCCCAACTCAATGCTACCCACAAAGCCGAGGGAGCTGGGCTTGTTCAGTCTGGAGCAGAGGAGGCTTAGAGGTGAGCTCAGCACTCTCTAGAACGACCTGAAGGGCAGTTCTAGCCAGGGGGGATTGGGCTCTTCTCCCAGGCAGTCAGCAATAGGACAAGGGGGCATGGGCTTCAACTCTGCCAGGGGAAATTGAGGCTGGAGATTAGAAAGCAATTCTGTGCAGAGAGAGTGGTCAGCATTGGAATGGCTGCCCAGGGAGGTGCTGGACTCACCGGCCCTGCAGGGTTTTAAACTGAGATTGGCCATGGCACTTAGTGCTGTGATCTGGTCAATGGGCTGGAGTTGGACCAAGGGTTGGACTGGATGAGCTCTGAGGGCTTTTCCAACGCAGCCCATTCTGTGATCCTCTCATCGCTGCTCCTCCAACCTGGTGTCACCAACTGGGCTCCCTTCTCTTAAACTCTTTTTTCCCACTGCCAGTTTTGGAGTCTCTGCTTTGTCTTCAGGCAGTTGAAACCCAGTGATGCAAATTCTACTTGGGCAACCACCCATCAAAGAGAGGTTTAGGTGAAGTGGATCCTACCTTGGGCTTGGTTTGCAGCTCAGATCTGATATCTCTTCAGCTCAGCCATGACTTTCCTGCAGAGACTTGTTTCACTTCTGCTGCTTGTTCTTTCTCCTACTTAAACTCTGCTTGCTCATCTATCCAGTTTTGTACTCCAGTCTCTGGACTGACACCACCTGGCAGGGATTAATCTTTCTGACTGTTTTGCTCCCCTTCCTTTCTCTTGACCTTCTCTTGCATTCGTATTTTACTGCAAAGGTTGGCAGCCCTCCAGGGGTGGCATGCCAGATGGTATTTTTCTTCTGATGAGAGGTAGGGTGCCATAGACAACAGCTAATCAGCATCTTTTCTCTGCATGAAGCAATAACTCGCCCTCCTGTTGAGTTTAGAGGGCAGCAGAAGCTGGGAGCTCTCACCGCTGCATGTGCAAGGTGCTGCAGCTCCTGTCCTCTGTGTTGCTGCTGGCTTTGAATCCTGCCATGAGCTCTGGTCCTCCAGCTACAGCTCTCACCCCTTATCAGGGTGAATCCTGCATGTATCTGGCAACACAAGGATGTGGTGCTGATGATGGGCGAGTGGCAGCAGGGGGAGAAGGGCACATGTGGGGGAAAACCTGATCTTTGAGGCTGAGAAATAAGGTCCCTGCTTAGCATGAGCAGGATGATTCAGGATGCTAAAGTGTTTCTGAGCCCTCTGGGATCTCCTTTAGGAGCCTGGTTGTCTGCACAGGAAGATAAGAGGGATTTCTGTTTCAGCTGAGCACCGGTCTCTCTGTATTTAATGAGAGTTTCTGGATAGGCATTTAAAAACGTGACCTAGGACTGCTGCAACTTTCTTGGGTTCCTACTGAGCTCCCTTATGCAACAACAGGTCTGTTCTCCCTGTTCTTGAATATGCTCTGAGCTCTAAGGGGAAATGCAGGCTGTAGCTAGGACCAGCTTTTGTAAATGATGATGACTCAACCAGAAGGCTGTGGGTTTCTTGGCTCTGGGGTCCAGCTCTGCAGGTGCCTGTTATCCAAGGGATATAATGCTCACTGGTGTGCTCTGTGTTTTTGACAACTGGCACAGCTTTTGTGGTCTAAATCTCTTCTGATCAACTGAGACCTTCATGCGGTGAGCCAGAATTTTCCCTGGTGTTGGGCATCACCAATCTGCTTCTTATAAAATGGGACAAATACCACCTGGGGATAGATGTTCTGCCTGGGGATGCTGCTGCCCCAATTAAGCACAAAAGGAGGTTTTGAGCTGCGAAGCTGCTTTCTAGTAGCTTTTCCTCTGTATGATGGCAATTAGGGGGTACCACATCCTCATGGTGAAGTAGCATTTGGAAACTTGGTTTCTGTTTCCCCCCAAATTACAGTTCCTAGTGCTTGCACTCAGAATATCTAGATGGTGCCAGATACAAGCTGTTTGGGGGTGGTTTCCCATGAAGATCTGCTAAGCTCCAGCCCACGGGGGGCTCAGGCTCTTTGAGGACAGAATCATAGAGCCATTTTGGTTGGAAGAGATCCTCAAGATCAAGTCTAACCATTAACCGAACTCAGGCACTGAAGCATGTCCTGAAGAACCTCATCTCCATGTCTTTACAACCCCTCTAGGGATGGTGACTCCACCACTGCCCTGGGCAGCCTGTTCCAGTGCTTCATAACCTTTTCCGTGAGGAAATTTTTCCTAATAACCAATCTAAACCTCCCTGGTGCTACTTAAGGCCATTTCTTCCTGTCCTATTGCTTCTCACTTGGGAGGAGAGACCAACACCCCCCCTGGCTCCAAGCTCCTTTCAGGCAGTTCAGAGATCAGAAGGTCTCCCCTCAGCTCCTGTTCTCCAGCTGAACCCCCAGGTCCCTCAGCCGCTCCCATCACACTTGTGCTCCAGCCCCTCACCAGCTCCGTTCCCTTCTCTCAACTCGCTCCAGCACCTGAAGGGTGCTCTGAGTGGCCCAAAACTGCCCCCAGGATTTGAGGTTTGGCCTCACCAGCATTGATGGAAGATCAGACATCGCTGCTGTTGCAGACAAATGCTTGGGTTCCTAATGAGAGGGATCTTGGCTCTCTGTGGGGAGGTTGTGCCTTGCTCACTGGTGGAAGGAGTGCGAGGAGCTGAGTGAGCTTGGCTGGTCTCCACTACCTTCCATGGGGCATCCTGACTTGTCTCGCTGAGGGCCTGGCTCATCATTAAATATAAACCCCTGCTGTTCAGCTAGCTTGATTTCTTGGGACCATCTGTGCCAAACTGCCTGCAGTAAATTGCATCAGTACATTCCCCTACCTGGCTTGGATGCAAAACTATTTTCAAAACTAAATTGCACAGACAAACTTGAGGTGCTTTGACTATGTCTCAAGGTGGGTTTATATTCCTCTCTACTAGACTATGGAGAGATCAGCTGGGTAGCAAATATTCTCTTACCTTGACTCTGTGGTGAGACTGGTTCTACTTGCCATTCCTAGCCAGAGAAATCCTATAAAGGGATTATAGGATATGAGGAGAGGACACAGCAGAGGATGAGGCTTACTTGTCTGAGAGACTTAATTATGTGTTTTGTCACTGTGCCCAAAATTTGTCTCTCTCTAGCAAGTTTAACACTGTAGCTTTCTCTGTAGGACATCTAGAGTCCAAATGATATCATCTAGTTCAGCTTGAATACTTGGGACCACTGTGTAAGCCTCCCAATGCATTTTGAAAAGTGGCTCTTTTGAAAGAAACCATGATGCATTTGGACTGGACTCCTTTGCCATCATATCCACCGTGGTGCCCATGGGCAGAGCTGGTTGCACTCCATGAGTGTTTGGTATAACTTTCCAATCAGCTCTGCAAGATCATGCAGTATTTACCTGAGACCTGGTGGGCAGAGAACAACAGCAGCTGGTGCCTTTGGCTGGTCCTCAAGTTGCACCAGGGGAGGTTTAGATTGGATATTGGGAAAAATATCTTCATGGAAAGGGTTGTTGGGCATTGGAACAGGCTGCCCAGGGCAGTGCTGGAGTCACCATCCCTGGAGGGGTTGAACAGATGGAGATGAGGTTCTCAGGGACATGGGGCAGTACCAGGGGTGGGTTAACAGGTGTATTTTTATGATCTTGAGAGTCTCTTCCAACCAAAATGACTCCGTGATCTGAGCAGCTCTTGTCACTGTTCTGTATGTGATCCAGGATGCTCTGTGGCCAAGCAGAAGGTAGGTTAGCTCACCTTCCGTGAGTTCCTTGAAGGTCATGTCCTCATTGTGTGCTAATCCCAAACCAGCAGTTAGTACAGAACTAGCCTGCTGCCAGGAGTGATGGCTTGCCTGTCACAGCCTGGGTGACAAGCCGGTTCAATGTGACAAGCTTACAGCGCTGTTGCCTGTGGCTGTTGGTGAGGGTGGGTTGGTGTCTGTCAATGCAGACTCAAGGCTTGGTTTTCCTGTGTGCCACCATCCTGTCTGGACAGCAAAGTCTCACTGAAAGGGCTCGAGGGTGGTGGTGACTGTGAAGAAAAGTACATGGAATGGAGAATGGGAAGATGTCTTGGCATTCATCCAACCCTGCAAGGACCAGCCTCTTCTGACATGTAGAGCAGATGTTGCTGTGCTACTTTCTAAGGCTGCCCAGATGTAGCAGTGACAGCTGCCTCTTGATGTACTTGTGATCAACCCACGAGTCCAGAGAAGCCCTTCAGCAGTTAGACTGCCCCATATACTACCCTGGATGCATCAAAGCTCTTCAGAAAAACATTTTAAGATGAATGATGCCCTGCAACTCAGTAAACTCCAGCTTGGCCAATTGCAGCATTGATTTGGGATTTAGAGACTGTCCACTTGTGATTTTGAGATGGAGAGAGGAACAAATCTGTCTCTTGCTACTCTCCTATAGGTGCTTTGAAGAGAACAAGGAAGAGTATTATACGCTGGTGTTTCTGATGGGTCCATCCTATTTTTCATGTACCACATACCCTAAAATCCAAACCTGCTCTGCAACAGTATGTAAACCCTAAGGCTGGTTCCATTCATCTAGGCTTGCTTCAAGGCTTTGTTGGGAGTGAGCTACTTGCATGGTTTAGTGTCATGGAGAGTGCTTAGAGCTTTTAGAAAAGCAGGGGATGCTTTACCTGTTGTGTGGTGTCAGGAACAGTCTATAACTCTGTGAAAATGGACACCTTCAACTCAGCTGCTCTAGAGGGAGATCATCTTAACCATATAGCTCTTGAAGGTGATGTCTTCCTGGTTAATCGGGGTGGCTTAGACTTTCTGGTGGACAGCAGGGTGAGCATGAGCCAGCACTGGGCCCTTGTGGCCAGGATGCCAATGGTACCTGGGGTGGGTTAGAAGGGGGTGGTCAGTAGGTCAGAGAGGTTCTCCTGCCCCTCTGCTCTGCCCTGGGGAGACCACACCTGGAATCTTGTGTCCAGTTGTGGCCCCTCAGTTCCAGAAGGACAGGGAACTGCTGGAGAGAGTCCAGCGCAGCCACCAAGATGCTGAAGGGAGTGGAGCATCTCCCGTGTGAGGAAAGGCTGAGGGAGCTGGGGCTCTGGAGCTGGAGAAGAGGAGACTGAGGGGGGACTCATTCATGGGGATCAATATGGAAAGGGGGAGTGTCAGGAGGATGGAGCCAGGCTCTTCTTGGTGACAACCAATGATAGGACAAGGGGTAATGGGTTCAAACTGGAACACAGGAGGTTCCACTTAAATTTGAGAAGAAACTTGTTCCTGGTGAGGGTGTCAGAGCCTGGCCCAGGCTGCCCAGGGAGGTTGTGGAGTCTCCTTCTCTGCAGCCATTCAAACCCGCCTGGACACCTTCCTGTGGAACCTCAGCTGGGTGTTCCTGCTCCATGGGGGGGTTGCACTGGATGAGCTTTCCAGGTCCCTTCCAACCCCTCACATTCTTGGGTTCTGTGATTCTAACTTCATGGTTATTTTACAATATTCACTTGTCTTTGGGTTTAAACAGCTCCTATTGCTCTGCTGACCTGTGTACTCAAGTTTACCATTCCAAGGAAACTGTATCTTATCTAATTTCAGTGAGAAGAGCTCTCCTAGTCCTCTTCTCCTTTCTATACCTATTCTTGTTGCATCTTGTTCTCCTTGTGCACAATAATCTGAGCTGCATGTCACTTCAGAATTGAAGGCAGTAGTTGCTTTTTTTTTCAGAAAATAGTTCAGAACTCGTAGCCCTTTACATAACTTTATAAAAGACTCTTCAGATTTTCCTTACGTTTTTCTTCCAAGCTGTGTCACAGTACAAGGACCTGTCTTATTTTTTGGATGTGAACAGTGTTTTTGCTGGAAATCAAGGCTCTGGCTGGGAGTGCTATTTGGACCTTGACTGTATGGATTAAGACCTGCCTTGTTAAGTCTCTGTAACCTCATTAGATATGTAAATGAGGTTGTAGGGGTGTGAATAAGACAGGCACTTAACCCAGCATGGTTAATGTGCCCGATACTGTAATTCCTCACCAGCTCTTTAGATATCAGCTGAATTGGCAAGGAGCAGAAGATTGGGAAACAAAGCACATGCAAAATGAATTAATTATTAATTGTTTTGTACATACTTTTGTTTTGTTTCTAGTTGATTGCTGTGACTGAAACGGGAGCTGCTGTCCCTCTGGTGCAGGTTGACCTCCATGTTCTTCACAGTAGATGGGAGCTCATCCCCAATTCTCCTCCTTTGTAGCACAAAAATGTAAAAGGAAAAAGTGCGATAGAATTCTGCATCAAAACCAAGCTTTATTTCTTTTTCTGAAAGTGTTTGACCAAAGATGACGGTTTTTGGGAGAGGAATGAAACTTCTTCAAGTAACTTTGTCCTTTGTGATATTCTGGCCCTGGTCGTCTGCCTTCAGCAGGTTAGGTGACATTTCCTAACCTGACCCACTGTTGTTCCTGCTTGGCCGGGCTATGCTTGAATCTTTAACTGTTTCTGGCTTTTCTTTTGTCCCAAAAATTAGAGTTTATTTAAATATCATTTTAATGTTGTTGCTTTCCCATGCTTATCTTCAAGCTTAAACAAAAACCAGCAGAAAGCCCCTAGTGTTGCTATTGAAAGGCAATCGCGCTGTGCGGGTGAAAGTTTTTAATGAGTTGGTGTTTGTTTTAATCTGGGGATTAAGCAGCTCACCCTCGGGGCCCTGGGGAGGTGGACGCAGACAAGCAGGTATGTGGCAGTTTGTTTTGAAGGCTTTGCAAGGAGCTGTGGATGGCTGGGGTCCGTGTTTGGTGATAGAGCTGCTCATGAGGCTTTTCTGGGGAGCTTTGGGCTTTGGAACCGGAGCAAACCACCCTGCAAACTCTTCAATTTCTGTGTCCTACCCAGGGCAACTGGGATGCCGTCCCTCTTGTCAGTGACGCAGGAGGCAGTGACCAGAGTGCTGGCTTCTTAACTCATTTTCTAGGAAGAGTCATAAGCTTATTTTTTAAATAAGTTCTCTTTAAGTGTGGGGAGACCTCATGATGTGTTTCCTCCTGGCTGGCATCAACACTTCAGACCGCATGGGTGCAAGAGGTGATGGTTTTAAACTAGAAGAGGGGAGATTTGGGCTCAACATAAGGAAGAGGTTTTTGTCCCTCAGGGTGGTGAGAACCTGGCCCAGGTTGGGCAGAGAGGTGGTGGCTGAACCATCCCTGGAGACATCCCAGGCCAGGCTGGACGGGGCTCTGAGCAACCTGAGCTGGTGAAGATGTCCCCCCTCATGGCAGGGGGGACACTGGGGGAGCTGGGAACGTCCTTTCCAACCCAAACTGCTCTGTGATTAAGGACAGACCAGCAGTGTCGTTTGAAACTCTCCACAAAAATACCCTGGGGAGAAGCATTACCCTTGGCAAAGGATGGTGGAGGCTGCAGGAGGAAGATGGAAGGATGTGTCAGTGCTCATGCTTCTTTATCTTTCCTTCTAGCATCTGATAGAACTTGGGCTGAAACCTCAGTACCCTGGGGACTGTTGCCCACAATAACAGATCCACCCCTTAGTCTGTGTCATCTGCAATGGATCCATGCTGGGTTTGGGTGGTGAAACTGAAATCAAATGTTTTCTTAAGTTGTTAGTTGCTCCTTTTCCAGGCAGGGTGGTTGAATTGGATACTTCTGAAGAGAAGTGAACAGCTTTTTGTCAGATAAAATTGAATTAACATCTCTGCTGGGGCTTATTTTTTTGTGATTGGAAGAAAGTACTATACCAACAGCCCTTTTCCATTTGAAAATGGAGTGAAGAGAAATAAACTGTCTGCATTCATCAGTCTTGTCCTGCCCTGTCTAATTACAGGCCGTAGTCATTAAATCTGGACTGATTTGAATGCCCTCACTTGAGAAGTCACCTCTTTCTCATCTTGATTTTTATACTGGTTAGTTCAGCAACTGCATATTTCAGGTTGGAAGAGATGTCCTGCAGCAAACCAGGGAGCAAACTTGTTATAGGCCATACTGTGTATTTCACAGCGTTCTCCTTTATTTTCCATTTTAAAATAGCCTCGTGTTGCTATAACTGACTCTCCAGCCTGGCTCAGTATGAAAGCAATTTTGTGGTGGATGCTGCTGGAAGTGCGGCTCTTAGGAATGGTTGTTTTTGATCTTAATACAGAAGCAGACCCACGGACCCTGCTGGGATATCTCTTACCTTTTGTTTTATCTCCAGAAGCTTTTCAGTGCCTCAGATCCCCTGTGATGGGCAATGAGCCAGGACTTGAATAAGTGTGAATCCCCTCAGATTTGGGGGGAAGTAGGTGAAGATCAGAATCTGAATCTCTCCTTGTACTGTCTTGGCAAGGTCAGCAAGCCCTGTGCAGGACTTGGGCTTTGGCAAGAAGAGTAAAGAGCATTACTGGTCATGATAAACTGTATGGTGTTTAAATGCAATATTTAGCAGCAGTGAAATTCTGCTGAAGTGAATTATATCATCAGCAAGAAGGAACGGAGGTCATGCTGTGACTTCCATAAACCCATATTTTTTTGCAAGATCATGTAGTGATAGCACAAGGGGTGATGGTTTTACACTGAAAGATGGTGTGTTTAGATTAGATACATAGAAGAAATTCTTCACTATGAGGGTAGTGAGGCAGTGGAACAGCTTTCCTGGAGAAGCTGTGGGTGCCCCATCCCTGAAGTGTTCAAGCCCAGGATGCACGGGGCTTTGAGCAACCTGGTCTAGTGGAAGGGGTTGGAACTAGGGGGTGATCTTTAACCAAACCATTCTGGGATTCTATGTACTCTTTCTTCTCTTGAAACTTGATTTGTGTGGCAGGATCCCACCCAAGGGATGTGTTCTTCCCAATTGCCCCTTTCCTTGACTCAGTGCAATCAGCCACAGACTGATAATTCCCATGACAGGCCATGCTTTGATTTGGCTTCCCTTCCAGTACAAAACATTTTAAGACTATGCTCATGCAGCACAGTCTGCAAATACCCTAGAGAGGTTCTCAGTGACCACAAGCTGGGCTTAGCTGAACTCATCAGTTTGAGGGTTTTACCCTGATGATCTTTTTAGAGCTGCTGCACCCACTACTTGCTTGGGTATCTTCACCCACCATGGTACGCTGTGCCCAGAAGGCTGGCTGCACGATGGGAGCCTATGTTCCTACCAGCTGTCTCCTTCCAAGCTGTTACAAGCAATTGGTTTTGGCAGCATTTTGGAGATGTGGGACGGTGACGTTGTTACTGATCACGTGAGAGCAACATAAATAATAAAAGAGTTGTCCTAAGAAGGCCTTCCTGCCTTGGCAGTCAGCTGTGATTGTAAAAGCAATGCAGAAAATGCACCTCATTGGAAGAAATCATTTGGCAGAGACTTTTTAATGCCTCTTTCTCCTTTTCTGGCAGGAGAAGGTAGTCATAGAGCTCTGGCCATAATCCTGGCATTATTTACACTCCTCTGCTTCCCATGCTCTATGGAAACATGGGTGACCAAGGCCCAGTGCTGCCATAGGGGTGTGAAGTAGAAGATAACTATGGGGTGCATGGTGGACAAGACACTTCAGTCTGTCCCTGCTGCCCTCTTTCCCTGCAAGTGGCTTCAGGACACGCAGGAGGAAAAGAAATCACCTCCTCAAGTGAAAATGGGGGTTATTCTTCTAACCCTGGTGCGGCATCCCCGGGAGAGGGTGGGACTGGTTTCACATCATTCCTCATTTCATACCACAGAGTTATAACAGGGGCATAAATTAATACGACTGCTCCTGTAACTTGTTTGCTCCACCCTTGTGGAGTCTGTAATTTAACACTTAAAAATCCCATGAATCTGTTGCATAACAAGACCTGTAGATAGGAGAAGAGGGGTAGCTTTGACCAGAAATATTGCCCCAAGAGACAGCATCATGATGGCTCTTAGGTGCCTCGTTTGGTGTCTGTGGGGCTGTTGTAGAGATCAAAGCAGAACATGAGTCCTCTGCTGTGTTTTGGCCAGCCACAGCTTCTTGAAAAGTAGAATTTTGCTTAATGGTGTGTGAATCTGAGCTTTCCCAATCAGCATCATCATGCTCCATAGTGTTCTCCTTTCCTTTATGGAGGCAAGTTCTAGATCCACACTCTCTGCAACCACTGCTCAGTGCTGGTACAGGAGAGGTCTTGGCACACTGTGTCTCCCTGAAATCATGCAAATTGGTTTCACCACTGGAAACCAATTAGTGCTGCCTGCTCGTTAATCACAATATTCTTGGTGCCCATGAGATACCACTAGGCATTCAGACCCTGCGGTGTTGGGCACCATATAAAATCAAAGCTTAGAGTATAATGAAGCACAACGATGCTCTGGGTTACCGTCCAGACACCGTTGTCCTCTGGGCTTGGTGTGAGGGAGGCTGGGAAGGGAAAATGCAGAGAAAATGAGCACTCCAGGTTTTGTCCTGCAACCTCCTTTTTAGTTTTGTGTCTGGTGTGTGTGGTTTGTGGGTTTTGTTTGGTTGGTTTTGGGGATGGTTTTTGTTTTTAATCCCTGGTTTAAATTTAGTTTGGAATAGTGAGTGAATCTGTCACCTCCTAACGAGAGGCTCTTGCAGCTCAGGGCACAGCAAGGCGTTTCTCTTGTGTGCTAAACCTGGCAAATGATGGTTTCTGGAGTCACCTAAGGGGTAAAAACTGTTTGCAAGCATTAATAGGAAATATCTAAAGATAGAAACATCCCTCTTCAGTGAAGGTTTCTGCAACCGAAAACAAAGGCTCTGATGTAACTCTGACTTCAGCAAGGTCATGACAACAGTGGCTTCAGCTCCAGCTTGTTACATGCCATTGTACCAAAAAGAAAACCCCTTTCTTTATTGCCTTTTTAACAGGTTCTTGACAGTTGTGCCTTGCTGGTGCTGCTCCCCGTGGTCTGTACAAACAACAGCGCTGCTGGTAATGTGGATTTTGGGTTTCCCCTGCCTGGGAGGAGGATGCGTTTCTGCAGCTGTGTGAGAAGCACGAGGGCTGACAGGAGCCATCTATGAAGAATGGGCTGTTGGCACTTTCGTTGTCCTAAAAATAGGGTTCTTTACCCAATGTGCATGCAAATGAGCCAAATTTAGCACAGAGAGATGAGATATTGTTAATTACAGGGTTGCACAAGGCTGGAAACTGGAATAAAGCCAGCAGGCCAGAGAGAAAAGTAAAAGGCATTATATATAAAATCTTAGCACTATTCAGGGCGGTCCTAAAGAGCCAATTGGTTATACATTTGCATATTGCACTACATAATCATTTTAGCATATAGCGAGCAATGTTCAGCTAATGGACACTTTATCCAACAGTCTTGAGATCTGCCAAAGCAAGACTCAACTAATTGTGCTGCTTCAAAAGGTCTAAAGCCACAAGGTCAGAAGTGTCTGTAGTTCATGATGTCTTGCAAGTCACTTTTTGTTATATGAGCAGACTGACCTTAAACTGAAAGGATTTACATATCTTTAAGTTAGCAATTTTAGGCAGGATTCATTCTTTTAAGTGATGGCAACGCTTGGAGGTGCTGCCCTGAAACAGCAAATCCCACCCTATGGGTATCACCACTGTTGCTAATGGATCAGTACAGAGCCCCATGGTAAAGCCCAACCATGGCTGTTTCTTTGGTGACTGTTAAAGCTGTGAACCATCAAAAACTCCACTAAAAAATTGTTATTTTTGCCTCCGATTGTTTTCTTGGTGCTCTCATACAGCTTCTGGGCACCTGAAAATTTGGACGCCTGTTACAAGGTTGTCAAGTCCTTCAAAACTCACATCTTTGACATGTGGAGTGGGAATCTCGTTTCCCTGGGGTTCCTGCTGCTCCATCTCTCTGAGGTGGTGCTGTTGTCACAGCAGGGAGGTGTTAAGTTTCCTGTCTCTTTATTTTTCTGTTTCAATGAAGGTGAAGCAGAGCCTGCTTTGCAGAATACAGGGTTTATTTAGTCTGTCAAAGAGTGACAGATTTTGGATGTATTCACCCTTGGAGATGAGTCTTTAACTCTACCCTAGAATACTCTTGCATTACTGTAACCACAGGAGACAACACAAATATCTACTTGGGCTGTAAGTGTTTCAGTCTCCTGGTGTCACCAGGAGAGGACACAGGGTCCCATCCCTCCTGGGTAGGTCTGTGTGCACAGCACAAGCAAGACCTAGGATTTGGTGCATGCAAATGGAATAACAAAATCAGCTTATATGTAATATGAAGATCTATAGAGCAAGGGTGGCTCCCAGCAGAAACTGCGATATGAGCAGTGTCAGATGTCCAGAAGTGTTCCTGCAGCTGAGCTCTGGATATAAAATACCTGACTTTGTAATATGGACCTTTGCCGTATTACTGAGAAGTGTACACAAGCACGGTATGCAAGATAGTTCATAACAGGCTGCAGATGCACATGAAAATCCAAATGCCTTGTGAATCTGTTGGCCTTTGCACCTTCAGTCCTTGCTACTTCCAGTCTCTTCCCTTTCTTTTCTTTCAAAGCTGCTGTTGAGGCCTCTGAAAGGCCCCAAAGTGCCAAGTTAGGCAGGAAAATGTGAGTTTTGTGAAAGGCTCTATCATGGAGCATGCACCTCCAGCTTGAGGTCCAGCTGTGTGATGCTCTCGTCCATTTTCCATCTTAAGAGACTCCTGAGTGCTCTGTGCACCCTGCCCACGGCTGCCCCTGCAATCCAACATTTGTGAAGTCTATTTTATATTTTAAGTGTAGCTTCCTCCTTGTGGCCACCAAGTGGTGCTCTGCACTGCGCCTTGCAGCGAGGCAAGCTGTTGGCATTTTGGGATGGGGGTTTAAAAAGCTGTTTTCGGAAGTGGGAACGAGCTAGAGAGGAGGAGGAAAGCAGCGAAGAACCCCTTCCCTTCCCCTTGCAGCCATTGTGCTGCAAGGGCTACGTTATTCACGTCTTCACGCTGTGGCTGTGTGATGATAGATGGAGCTCGGTGATGATCAGATGTGATAAGTAGTCTTGGCACTTTCAATTTGGGTGTTCAGCTTGGCTGCCTGCAGGGCTTTGGAGGTGCGGCGATGGTTATCAACACGAGATCCAGGCAGGCGGCTCTGATTTGGCTCACTAAAATCACAAGACGCTTCTAAAAACCTTGTCCCGAACTAGTTTTTCAGAGATAAATATCTGATCCCTGTCTTTTCTTGGCTGCTTTACCTGGTTTATCTAGGGAAAAGCTCTGTTCGTGTTGCTTCTCTTGGTGTGCTGGCTGTTTCGTGTCTTTGCTATTGAAGTTTGGGAATGTTGATAGCTCTCAGCAGAGGCAAAAGACCTACATTAGTTTGTCTTTGCAGGTTTCCTGCAAGTGCTCTCCAGGTGCCATTCTCAGGTTTACAGAAGCTGCGTCTTTTGTATGGAAACACGCGGTTTGATAGAGAAAATCCTTATGTTGATTTGAAATGATGGGCACATTATAAGACAAAAACTGCCTATAAAATGTAATGGGAATTTAAAAGGCTAACTGCATCCCTGTAAGCTCCATTAGATGCTCTGTGTGGTATAATTGTTTGTAGGAGTGATCATTCTTTTCCAGGTGCTGAAAGCCGTGCTATGGCAGGATGATGCAGCTAAATTCAAACAGCAGCTCATTTGTATGGACTGCAGGGCTGGGTTGAAAGGTGGCAAGTGGGATTGTCTTGTTTGGTGAGCTGGAAAACATGCAGTGTTTTAAAGCCAATCCTTGAATTACAAGGAAAGGAGATGCCGTGTAACAGCACGGCGAACGCTGTGGTTTTATAACGTGCACTGATTTCTCTACGTATTCCAATCTGTGAAGTAGAGGCCAAAGACAGGAGGCCAGCTCCCCCCAGTTAATTAAAAGCCACCAACTAAATAGCTTTCCCAAAGTTCTTCAGTTTGTTTCTTTGTGTTTTATGGAACAGCTGTGCTGGAACGACCTTGCATCCCACTGCAGAAAGGAGAAGGGTGAAGCATCACCTGCTTTACCCACAGCAGGTACCGTACTTGCACCCCTTCAGGTGTCCCACCTCAGCTGCCCCATCTTATTGCAGTGTCTGTGACCTGTATGAGGCACAACTCCGAGAGATATAAAATGATATGTAGATAACAAACGTCGATTTTGCTGCATCGTTAGTTTTTAGCGTGGTCTTAGACCCCTGGCTAAGCCTGCTGCTGAGATGCAGAGTGATGAGGTCTCATAGTCTGAGTACATCGGGAAGGAGTTTTCCACAGGGCCGAGCAGAGCTTCGTCTAAATTAGATAAAGCTCAAAAATATTACGTTTTAATTTTCAGCTTTGAAAAACTATCGGAAGTTCAAGCATGTCGTCATTCCAGATAGCATCTTTTCAAGGTGGATAGCTTCATTAGTAGCTATTAAATAGCTCAGATGGGAATTGTGGCTCGGAGAGTCCTTGAGTCTTTGATAGCTGTTAATAAGAGTGGGAAGAGACACTGTGGGAAGCCTGGCTTCATGTGTGCCCTTCTCCGGTCTTTCTTCAGCATTTGGGGCTGGTTGTGGTCAGAAATGGGATGCGGGCAGAAAGGGCCTTTGGTTTCATCCATTATGGTTGTTCTTGTGTTGCCATTTTAGATTCTAGCAAAGAAATATACCTTAAATATTTATCTCTCTGTATGTTAACAGCGCAGTCAGCTTTGGAATAAGGCAGGTATCCGCTCTTGTGGAGAATCCGCAGGGATTTCCTCACCGTCACATTAATCTGCTCTCATGTGGAGTATCGGCGGTGCTGCCTTCTTTCCAATGCTGAGCTAAGTGTTCCTCGCTCATACCTGTGTGTGGTGTAAATCGTTGTGACAGGAGTGCTGGTATGAACCTGCTAAGAATCATGGCCATCACCCCTGTTCTCCTGCACCCAAGAGCCGATTTGCCAGCACGCATCAAAGCGAGATGCTTTTTAGGGAGGAGGACCCATATCACCTTAGTTGGGCTGGAAAGCAGCGCCCTTCTCAGAGCTGTGAAAGGCCTAATAAAAGTTAAAAATAGAACCAACTTATTGCTGCCTCCAAGCTTGGAAATCAGGGAGCTGAAATGAGTTGAGCAGGGAGCACTGTAGTTATGTCTATATGGATAGTTATATATGCTCGGGTATTTGTACACACGCTTGTTTGTACTCCGCTATTAGGAAGCAAAATAACACTATTTCCCACTAATATATTTGACAATCAACATCGTGTTGTTACTTAGCAACTTCAGACAGGGGTGAGCTCTTTCAAATTAACCCCTTTGGGTGTCTTTCCTGTTAGAAAACAGGCACGAGTTCATTCCATGCTCTGCCTTTGGAGAAGTGGTATCCCCTGGTTGTCTTGGTGCTCACCCATAGGGATGTGTGAACCTTCTGCCTTGGGGGATCTTTCCTGATGTTGCTTTTGTGTCTCCCTGGCCAGAGGCTGAGGAAGAGGATGAAGAAGAGGAAGAAGAGGAGGAGGAGGAAGAAGAAGATGAGGAGGAGAAAGACATGGATTCGTTGGATGAAAGCATGGAGGGCGACACGGACCTGCCAGGTTTCACACTTCCAGGAGAGACCTCCCAGGAGCCCATAGCTGGCCTGGAAAACCCTGTGGCCCAGCTGGCTGGGGTGTCCTACCAGGTTCCTGACACCATCGAGTGGGAGCAGCAGAACCAGGGTCTGGGTAAGAGAAAGAGCCCCTTGTTCCTTTACCCTTACAGAGGACATGTCTCTCAAACTAAAGACAGAGCAGGTTCATCTCTGAGGAAACCTCATCCACCAGTGACAACTGGTTCAACTGGGATGGGCAGCATGGCCTGAGTTTTTATTGTAAGGAGAGCTGCTCTGAGTACTCCAGACCTGCTCCTTCATTCCCAGAGCTTGGTGTCATCTTGCTCTAAGAGTGGACAAATAAATAACTCACTGGGTGAGATTCTTGGGGAAATTTCAGTTCCCTTTGCATGAGATGGTGCAGGGTTATAAATCCTGTGAGGACAAAGCAAGTAGGGTCATTGGGTGGTTGCTCACCAGCCCATTTACTATTTCAGCAGCATTTTTATAAGTGCCACATTTTTGGCATTTTTAAAGGGTGTGTGTTCCAGCCATGGACCATAGGCTGGCAGCATTAAGCAAGACAAGCCTACAAAGCCTCTATAAGACTTTATACAGTGTATTCCCACTGTACATATAGACCCTGTGTTTAATGGCTGAACAAATGTATTCCATCAATGTTTCTATGTGTCATATCCATCTGACACAAGCCAAAGCTGGTGTGGGACAAGGTAAAGGTTGGAAGGGAACTTACCCAGCTCGGCTAAGGGCGCTGGGATAATTTCCCAGCATACTCAATTTCCAAGCCAGAACCCATCAAAAGCAGTGGGAACTGGTGCAAGCCGAACCACATCTGCACAGAAAGTCTCTGTATCTAGCTACTGGAGAACCAGCTGTTTTGAGAAGCTCATCCAATAAGGAAACCCCAAAACTCTTTCGTATGTTGTATTATAAAAACTATCACTTCCCCTGGATGTTTAATTCTGATTTAACCCGGTGGTTCTCCCCCTGTAGTGCTGATTCTAGCCAGCTTTAGCGTTGTTAGCTGTCTGTGAATTGAATCAAAGAGCTTATTTCAAGAACTCTGTGGGAGGGCAGATTGTGTTTGCATCAGGTTTAATATCTCCCTGTCCTGCTAACTCTTGCTTTAAAAACATTGTATAGGGTGGGTGCTATGTCAGATCTGTTCCACGTGTCCTGTTATCCCATCAGGCTGGACAGGAGCTGTGTGGGGGGAATAATTATAAGTGTTTAAGGCTTTCTGTTTGACTTTTGTAAGGTGGATTAAAGAGGTACATGACAGCACTCAGAGGAAAAGTGTGTAAGAAACAGGGTTATGATGGGAGTCACATCAGTAGCTTTGTGTTCATATTTTACTCATTTCCTCGGTGCAGGATCTTTGTGGCGTCTTGAAAGAAAACGTGAGAGCAGCAACATATTTTCTGCACTTGGGTGCAATGGGCTGGCTTGGTGAGCTCTGTACTGCTAGCAATAGTGTGAAGGTAGTATTAAGCTGTTGAGCATCTGAAACGATTTGCCTCGTTTAGGATTGTTAGCACGAGGATAGATGGCTTGGCAGAGATTTGCCTCTGAATCGCTCAGTCCTGGCTGGGGGTGCCAGTGTTTTGTAGTGTGCTCAAGAGAGGCAGCGTTTTGCACACTCCAGAGTGTGTCCCCACACACCAGACATCCTGCTATGCAGCACTGGAGGAAGATGGCACTGATACCTCCCCAGGGATCTGGGTACATTTATCCATCCCAGCCAGGGGGGCTGATGCAGTGTCTCCTGGCTTGGGTCCCTGAAGGGCTCATGTTGTCATTACCACTTAAAAGAATGAATCCTGGCTGCAATTGCTAACCGAAAGATACGTAAAAAAAATCCTTTCAGTTTAAGGTCAGTCTGACAAAGGTAAAAGTTACTTGCAAAGCACCTCATCAGAGAGACTGACCTTGCAGCTTTAGACATTTTGAAGCCCGCACAATCAGTTGAATCTTGCTTTAACACATATCTCAAGGGTGTTGGATAAAGTGTCCTTTAGCTGAACGTTGCTCATTATACACTAAAATGATTATGTAACCAGTATGCGAATACATAACCGATTGGCTCTTTAGGAGTGCCCTGAGTCGTCATAAGATTTTGTATATAATGGCTGTTACTTTTCTTTCTGGCATGCTGGCTTTATTCCAGCATCCAGCCTTGCACAACTCCGTGATAAACAGTACCTCATCTCTGTGTGCTAAGTTTGGCTCATTTGTATATGTACCGGGTAAAGAACCTTGTTTTGGGGACAACACTCTGGTGGGAGCCCTGTTCCCAGGACAGCATGCAGGGCAATGGTTAATTTGTTTGGAAGGGTGTCGAAGATGCTGTTGTATATGCCATGGGCTCCTCCCTGATCCTTGGGGCTACAGAGGAGGTTGTTCTGCAGAAGCCATCAGACACAGGTCTGTTCATTGCTGATGAACTGGAGTCGCGACTGCGTGTCCAAGCCGAGCACCTTCGCTGCTGGAGGAGGCGGCTCAGGATAGGAGATGTCTATCAGATGCACTGGTAAATGAAGTGAGAAAGCAGTGACCAGTGGCTGAAGCTGTCCCCAGTGTGCAGTGAGCCTCTCTGGTTGGATAGGCTGTAATAATCACACACAAGAAATAAGCAGACCTAGTCTTTGAAACAATCTGTAGCTTTAACAGTGCTTGTGTAATGGTATCTATTATGGGGTGTCCTTTCCCCACCGCAGAGCCATGCCAGAGGATGCGCTTTGCAGTGTCTCTTCTGGAGATCTGCTTCTGAACTTACGGGTTCAGTTCCATTCCTGATGTTTAACATTACATCATCTTGCAGCCTTTGTCCTGCACCACCTTCTCTCTTTCTCAGCCCTTCGAAAGGCTGTCTTTCTAAAAATTTCAGACGTGGAATAAATTGGGTGGCAAAAGGTAGGATTTTTCTCCCTAACTTACGTTTGATTGATCCTCATGCAATTTGGAGGAGCCCCCTGTGCAGTCTGAGTCCGCTGCAGAGCACCAAGTCTGGGCACCTGAAGAACTGAGCAAACGTGAGTTTCTGCATTCTCTGGAGGTGCCTGGCTGGGCTGGGTGTCACCAGATCCACGTGCTTTGGATTGCCTTTTGTTTTGAAGCTGTTGCACGCTGTGCAAGGAGCCGTGAGGGTGAGGATGATGCCGTGGCCAAGCAGAGTTCCTCTGTAGGAGTTCGATGGGACTTCTATGCGGGTGAGAAAAGAGGGGATGTGGTGGGATCAGTCTCTCTGCTTGTGACTCACCCATCTTATTCCATCAGGTAAGTATTTGTGTGAAGACCCATTTATTTTTCTGTCTAGACGACCTTAATGGCTCTTTGATATTGCTTCCTTCCCCATCTACAATGTGCTGATGCCCACAGTGCTCTTAAGAGGAAGGGATATTATTTATGTTTTAAAGGCAGAAAAATCCCAAGGATGTGTATGAGCCCACATTGAAAATCTGAGGCCAAAGAAGCAGCCGAACCCAGATCTTTGAAGGGCTCGTTTGCTGGGTGTGCTTGGGCAATGGGAGATGCTGCTGCATCTCTGTGATAGTGCTGGGCTCCCTTTCCCTGAGATGCTGCTGTGGTGGTGTAGCCTTTCTCTTCTTCCCGGTTTGTGCCAGGTGGGAGTTTCTGCCCTGGTTCTCCAGCCCTGGGCACATGGGTACACGCTGGGCTACTCCGGTGTCCATATCTGTGTCCGTACCTGCTCCTAGTTATGTGTTTCTTCGTGGGGTTTATCAGCGAGAACAGAAAGGGTGGAAAAAGATGTGTAACTCATGTCAGCAGGAGGAGGATTGTTAGGAACAGAAGAAATCGTCCAAAGCTGGCAGGAGGCCGGAAGAGCTGCCCACGTTGTTCTGCTGGGGCAGCTGGAGACACCAAACTCACCATGAAGGGCTCCTAGAACTTCAGATCTAGTGGATACGGGCATGGACTATTTCTCTTTGAAACCCTTTTTGTGCTTTTTGCCTAAAGCTACCTCTTTGAAATCTATCTCCTTTAAGTGCTTTTCTTCTAAAGTTAAAATTAACTTTAATTTTAAGATGGCTTTGTAACCGCTGGACGTCCCCTGATGGACCCCACGGAGGAGGGAGCTCCAGTAGTTGTGGGCACAGTGCTCCCGCCTGCCTCGACCCATGGTGTGTGGCTTTGTGGATCCCATGTAGAGCTTTGCGCTTCTCTTCCTTCCCCAAATAGTGCTG
Source organism: Patagioenas fasciata (assembly GCF_037038585.1). Taxonomy (NCBI): domain Eukaryota; kingdom Metazoa; phylum Chordata; class Aves; order Columbiformes; family Columbidae; genus Patagioenas; species Patagioenas fasciata. The sequence continues at coordinate 68,698,079 of NC_092524.1, read as the reverse complement.
AGATGTGAAGAATTACCCATCTTGTGCAAGGGAATTATGGTTTAGAAGGGGAAGTTGTTCTGCTTGTCCTGGGGTATGGCACAGGAAAGCAAGACCTGAAGAAAGATGATGGTACCTCACACGGTACAGGATGAGGAAGAAATTGTTGACCCTGAGGGTGGTGAGAGCCTGGCCCAGGTTGGCCAGAGAGGTGGTGGCTGAACCATCCCTGGAGACATCCCAGGCCAGGCTGGACGGGGCTCTGAGCAACCTGAGCTGGTGAAGATGTCCCTGCTCATGGCAAGGGTGGCACTGGGGGAGCTGGGAAGGTCCCTTCAACCCAAACCATTCTATGATTTGCTGAGGGTACACCATCTAAGCACCAAATTTTACAGTTGGTACTTTCCTTTTTAAAAATACTTTGCACATAGGACCTTCTCTTGGGGATGCATCTATCTTCTGGCCTTCAGAATTTTGACATTTAATGCTAAAATCTGTAGTGCAGAAGAGCCCAGAAGTGTTAGAATCGCTGTTCTGAGGTCAGTTATTATTGAGTTTGCTCAGTCTGATGGCTGACGCACTGCAAATCCCTCGAGAACCAGTAACTTGATCCACGAACAGCTCAGCAGAGCAAGAGACGTTTGGATTTTTGTAGTGGTCAGTGAGAAAGTGCTGGAGAAACAGAATCATTAAAAATGTCAATTCTGGGGAGTCAAATGGTCCTACATGAACTCCAGCTGAGCAAAAGCAATTTATAAGCAGCAGTAAGGAGGCTGCCAACTTTACAGCCCATCAGCTGATTCTCTAACCAGCAATAGTTAGACAAAAAGTGAAGCAGAAAATGATGTCATCTTTGCCTTTATAAAATATAAATTGATCCTGCAAAGGCTGTTTTGATGGCCTGCAACTCTGGAGAAGGATGGTGTGAATATACTCTGGGATCTCCTGCTGTCCCATTCAAATGCTTTGTCTCCAGACGTTGTCAGCAAAGGACACCGCGGTACTTTGGGACCTCTCTGCGCTGTGTGCAAGGCGTCTTTGACCTTTCTCTGCTCGTTCCTTGATTTGTACATGGGTGCTGTGAGGTAGGTGAAGGCTGTTCAGAGAACACGAGTAGGGCAGGAAGCTTGGGCTTTCTGGAAATGAATGGAAATATATAATTTGCTCTACTACCTCTTTTGTGATTGTTGGTTCAGATGGCTTCAAACCTAGTGAAGGGTTTCTGGGTCCTCCTTTAGCTGTTCCTCATGATGGTTTTTGTTGTACCCCTCTACTCCTGTGTTGGTGGTGGCTTCTCTGACTGTGTTCTTCTTCCACTTAGTATTTTTTTGCCATAGTTCTTGTCCATCATCCATGTTCCAAGATGAAGTCCATAACTTGGATGTCCTGCTGTCCATGGTAGGGTGGCAGCTGGAGGTCCAGGGCAATCTACTAAGCCTTTAATTTTGCTGTTTGGGTCATGCAGGGGGATTCTTTTCATGCCTCCAAAATGTATGGAGTTGTTTGGAGTGACAATGGCCTTGGCTTCTCGAGGTATATGAGGTTGTGGCATTTTGAATGTGTTGCTCAAATCGTCTAAGCAGAGATTGTTACAGTGGATTTGGGTTGTTTAAGATGTTGGCTGAAACCAGTTGCTCATCCTGGGCTACCACGAATCTCAAATAACAGCTGTAAACAGGAGAGACTGATTTGAACCAGAAGCCTTAGCAGAGGAAACTCCATTGTTATGCTCAAAATCTTATTTTATGGGCACAGAATCACACAGAACACAGAATGTGAGGGGTTGGAAGGGCCCTGGAAAGCTCATCCAGTGCAATCCCCCCATGGAGCAGGAACACCCAGCTGAGGTTCCACAGGAAGGTGTCCAGGCGGGTTTGAATGGCTGCACAGAAGGAGACTCCACAACCTCCCTGGGCAGCCTGGGCCAGGCTCTGCCACCCTCACCAGGAACAAGTTTCTTCTCAAATTCAAGTGGAACCTTTTGTGTTCCAGTTTGAACCCACTGCCCCTTGTCCTACCATTGGTTGTCACCCAGAAGAGCCTGGCTCCATCCTCCTGACACTGCCCCTTTCCATATTGATCCCCAGGAATGAGTCCCCCCTCAGTCTCCTCTTCTCCAGCTCCAGAGCCCCAGCTCCCTCAGCCTTTCCTCACACGGGAGATGCTCCAATCCCTTCAGCATCTTGGTGGCTGCGCTGGACTCTCTGCAGCAGTTCCCTGTCCTTCTGGAGCTGAGGGGCCACAACTGGACACAATATTCCAGGTGTGGTCTCCCCAGGGCAGAGCAGAGGGGCAGGAGAACCTCTCTGACCTACTGACCACCCCCTTCTAACCCACCCCAGGTACCATTGGCTTCCTGGCCACAAGGGCCCAGTGCTGGCTCATGGTCACCCTGCTGTCCCCAGGACCCCCAGGTCCCTTTCCCCTACACTGCTCTCTAATAGGTCATTCCCCAACTTATACTGGGCAAAGAGAAGACATCTCTCGTATATATACACACATATATAAAGCAAATAATTTATTGCTGATATAATTGAAATCTGAAGAGTCTAAACATAAGTCCAGGTCTAATTTTTACAGGAAAAGAAATAATAATGCAGTTAGGATTGTTAAACACACACTTCTTAGGTTCTGTGCTTTACCTTGGTGTTATGCTGGTCCTTCCCTTGCTTCTGTGGATCCCCAGGTTGGTATTTTCATTCAGTGGGTTGTGGTGAATTTCAACCCCTGGAGTCCTTTTCCAGGATGATGGGAATTAAAGATTCAAAAGACCATGAATAACACCAGTTTAGGAAGAAGTTATGGACTATGACAATGTAATTCTCAACATGTAGTTTCCAAGACATATATACCATGTCTGCATTTCATGTATTTTTTGTGTGAGGGATCATGGTTCTTACAATAATGGAAGGCTGTATAACACTTAGGTAGTGACAAGGCATTTGCATGAAAAACACGCTTTTGGAATGCGATTCTATTTTGAAGGATAAAAAGTATTTGCAACTCTGAGTAGTTACTTACAGAGAAAATAGCTATAGCTGTATTACAGATCTGTGGTCACACAGTATACTGCATAAACCATATAACAGATGCCACTTGTTAATGATGGTAAGGCAGAGTAGCAGAGTAGTGGAAGATGAATATTTGAAATGCCAGTTTTACAGGAAACTAGGATTAATGCTTTTATGGGCAAAAATAACCAGCATTAGGAAGACAGAAGCCAAGACTCAGAAGTTAGTAGCACATTCTTTAATTGCTGCCCAAAATGGATCTATTTTAAGTACTCTCACAACTTGTGTTTTTGGAACATCAGAGTGCCTTTTAATCTTTAATGCATTTATCTTCTTAATTACCCTGGAAAGGCTATCCACGTGTTATAGGTGGCAAACAAAACCACACAGAGACCAAGCGACCCCACTGGTTTCATGAGGGAGCCTTTAGCAAAGTCGAGATTTGAACGACGGGAATAAAATTAGTGCCTGGGCATTCCACTTCTCCCTTCTCCCCCCTTCTCCCCCTTCTCCCCCCTTCTCCCCCTTCTCCCCCTTCTCCCCCTTCTCCCCCTTCTCCCCCCTTCTCCCCCCTTCTCCCCCCTTCTCCCCCCTTCTCCCCCTTCTCCCCCTTCTCCCCCCTTCTCCCCCCTTCTCCCCCTTCTCCCCCTTCTCCCCCTTCTCCCCCTTCTCCCCCTTCTCCCCCTTCTCCCCCTTCTCCCCCTTCTCCCCCTTCTCCCCCTTCTCCCCCTTCTCCCCCTTCTCCCCCCTTCTCCCCCTTCTCCCCCCTTCTCCCCCCTTCTCCCCCTTCTCCCCCCTTCTCCCCCTTCTCCCCCTTCTCCCCCTTCTCCCCCCTTCTCCCCCTTCTCCCCCCTTCTCCCCCCTTCTCCCCCCTTCTCCCCCCTTCTCCCCCTTCTCCCCCTTCTCCCCCTTCTCCCCCTTCTCCCCCCTTCTCCCCCTTCTCCCCCTTCTCCCCCTTCTCCCCCCTTCTCCCCCTTCTCCCCCTTCTCCCCCTTCTCCCCCCTTCTCCCCCCTTCTCCCCCCTTCTCCCCCCTTCTCCCCCCTTCGGAAGGATGCACACACCTGCGTTTCTCCCTGCACAGGGATAACACAAGCAGCACTCATGAGATGGAGTCACCATCCCACCAGAAGGGACTGAGTCCATAGAAACCACAGGTGAGAGAGGCTGGCAGGAGCCAGGAGGTTTTCCTTCCCCATGTGTTGGAAGTGCCGCTGCCCTCAGCCGTCGTGCCCTCTGTAGCTTTGCCCTGTACTTGTCTACGGGAGTTTTGTTGCACAAAGCGTTGACCGTGCCAGGGCTGTTCCAGATGGCTGCAGACTGAAGTGAGCAGTCAGAGAATTGAAATGATTCTTTTTTCCTGTCTTTCTGGGTGCTCCAAATAATTTATACTGCTCCATATGTTCTTGGCTGGCTCCTCCTCCCTCTCCCAAGCAGTAATAAAGCTCCCATCAGCAATCTGTGCCTAAATCAAGTTTCTGTTCATCAGAAAGGATGGGGAGTTAGTTTGGAAGTGACTTTTTAAACTGGTTTAAGAGATTATTCATGGCTACATCTTAATCCTGGAGCAGACTCATATTTAAACAGGTTTTCCTTATTAAAGGAGATTTTGTATCCAAATACCTCTAAACAATAAGGATCCTCTGTGCCAGCTCCATGTACATACACTATTGTAGTGACAGAGCAGCTCCCAGGAGAGGACAATTGACATCAGAAATGGCTTTTTCTTTCTGATGGGACCTTCCAGGAGATCGTAGAATCATTGAATAGTTGGGGTTGGAAGGGAAATAAAGAAAGGGAAAAATAATTATATATGTGTGTGTGTCTGTGTATGTATGCGTGTGTGTATATATACATGTATGTATGTATGTGTGTATATATACGTGTGTGTGTCTATATATACATGTATGTGTATATACGTAGGCGTATATATATACGTGTGTGTCTATATATATGTATTTCAGTGAAATAACAAACACGGGAGAATTCACACAGCCAGTGGCAGGTATAGGGCTGTTGTGCTTAAATAAGGATGTGATTTCACTAAGCTTCCTAGGTAGTCACTCCAGTTAACTGAAGTGGTCTGCAACACCTATGAAGTAAATAGTTTCTCTGTTGGCTACAGAATGAGTGGAGAAATGAGAGTTCTAACCTGGATACAAATACTTGACAGGGTGAGAGGTTTGGGTTTCTTCAGCCTGGAGAAGAGAAGGCTCTGGGGAGACCTTATTGCGGCCGTTCAACACTTGAAAGGAGCCTATGAGAAAGATAGGGACAGACTTTTTAGAAGGGCGTGTTAGGACAAGACAAGCGGTAATGGTTTTAAACTAGAAGAGGGGAGATTTAGCTAAGATATGAGGAAGAATATTTTTGCAATAATGGTGATGAAACACTGGAATGAGTTACTCAGAGAGGTGGTAGATGCCCCATCCCTGGAGATATTCAAGGCCAGGCTGGATGGGGCTCTGAGCAACCTGATCTAGTTGAAGATGTCCCTGCTCATGGCAGGGGGGTTGGACTAGGTGACCTTTGATGGTCCCTTCCAACCCAAACTATTCTATGGTTTGAACCTTCAAAGCTCATCTAGTTCAACCTCCCTACCATGAGCAGGGGCATCTTTACCCAGATCAAGTTGCTCAGAGCCCCATCCTGAAGGGAACTGAAGTCTGGGCTACTGGTTGCCTACAATGTGGCTGGCAGACCACAACAGAGCAAATCCCACCTTTTTGGCATGCTCAGGAGCACGGCAATGCATCCCACAGCAGCACCAAGCTCCTGGCCATTCCCACTATAGGAGAGACTTGGTTTGTCTTGTTCAAAGGCTTGAACAAGAGAGAGAGACCAGTAGCCAATTCAGTGGGGCCTTGAATTCAGCATTTTCACCAGCGGGGGGTCTGTCTTACCCCGTCCTTGTTCAGCACGGGATGAAGATGCTCTGCAATGCGCATCCCTGCTGTTCCTGAGAGCACCTGGGCTGGTTTTGCTTTGATCGCACCCTCTGACTCTGCAGCCTTAAAATCAGGTTTAGCAAGAACTGAATCCAGCTCAGGAAAACATCTGAGCTCTAGATGTGTTTCTCTCTGTCGTTTTTGCAGCTGTGGTGTCAGCAGGCTAAAAGGTCCACATTTCCACTTCATGTGCTCAACACTTAGGCTGGGTTTTATGTTTGCTCAAATAACCACGTGTAAAGAAGTCAATGACGTGATATTTCATGCCAGTATCCACTAAGACTGCAAGAGAAGGAGAAAAAGCTCTTCCCACCAGCACCCACTCTGCACCCCCTCCCCAAAAACTACTCATTCGCTGTTCACTCTTAATCCTTCGTTCCTCAAAGCTGGATGGCAGCAATGTGATGATAAAGCGATAAACAGTTTACTTTGGAGCTAGAGGGGGAAAAATACATAGAGCACTCGCAGGTCTCATTTCAAAGACTGAGAATCCTTAAAACACGGAGAGGGGATGGATTTGCTGTCCCCTGAATATCTGCCAGGCTTTGTGCCTGCACCTCCAGCCGCTCTTGCTGGCCCAAGAAAGCAAAGCTGGAAAGCTCAAGCACAGGGTTGAGCGTTTTTGACCTTGTCCAGCTGTCAGGCTCTGTCTGTCTGTTAGGAAGTGTCTGCCTCAGAGCACAGCTTGGCATTTGCTGCTCTAAGTCATTTATCTTCTTTTTTTTCACCTGGATTACAGGATAGGGCCCGTTAGCCTGTGCAGAGCTCTGTGCTGCGAGCGCTGGGCTGCATCTGCTCACCAAGCACCATCTGGGTTTCTGCACAGTGCAGTGAGGAGGTATCCTTGACCCTTCGTCCTTGACCCTTCGTCCTTGACCCTTCGTCCTTCCCCCTTCCCAACTGTCAGCCTCCTCAGTTCTGTCTGTCTGTCCCCTTGGCTGCCAGCCCTACCGTGGTATAAATCGTAGCGTCTCCGCTCTCTCTTTAATCTGCAGCAATCCTTTCTTCTCCTCGTGTCTGCAGTTTCAGTGTGCACAGGTATCCCATTTCAGTCCGCTTTGCCTCTTCTATCCTTCAGTGCATACGCATCAGAAAACTTGGCTCCATTTAGGCAGAGGAGATGGTTTTGAGCCCCGTCTCCCTGTGGATTTCAGTAATCACTGAACTTGATTGAAGAACACGGGCAGGCCGGTAGCTTTCCATGGGTGAGAGTTATTAATTTCTCCTTTATGTGCGAGTCTGAGTGGCCTTTACCTTGTAAAAAGCGAGTTGTCCTTATGTCAAAGAAATCACATTTATTTTCTAATAGCGATCTATACTACAGTGCAGAAGATCTGTCTGTTTTCATGGCAGTTGAGCTCTCCAAAACAAAACATAGAGAGGGAGTATGAAGGTTCATCGGCCTTGAATCGCCTCTGTCCTTCTGGGGATTTGCGTCAGAGGCTGATCTTTTGGGTTAAAATGTTGGCTCCATTGCAGAGCTGGTAAGAGAAAATAGAGGAAAAAAGCTCATTGCAGGGAGGCAGAGGGTAATTTATTGAGCAGATGCTTTTAAAATATTCCTTTCTAATGAGGCTGTAGAAACGTTTTCTCTCTGCTTGGGCAGTGCAAGCCACAAATGACTGATGCGAAACCCACCTCCCCTCTGGTGTTTGCTCAAATTAAGTGCACTTGAGGATCAAAGGAGATCCAGGTTCCTTCCTGGAAGGACATTCTATTGAAACACAAATAAATCCTGCCCTGCATGAGAGGGACTTAGTATTGGAAATAAGTAAATTGCTTTGATTTTGATTGGCAAGAAAATAATTACCTCAAACCTCAAGCAATTGTTGTTTTGCAAAAATGCCGGGTGTCAGCATTAATCACAGAAAGAGGTCGATACGGTGAGAATTACTAGAAGCTTTTGCTTTTCCCCCACCTTGTTTTTGAATAACTCTAATCACAGCCTCATCCAAGCCTGGGATACAATGAAGTATTTGAGCAAGGCTGTTCCCCGGTAGCATATCGTTTATTTTAATATACCAGCCACTGGATCTGCACTTCATTAATAAACAAGGCCAAGAGTTTCTCCAGTTCCATTCCTTTTCTACGTTGCTTTCCCCACGTCCTCCCATTTCCCTCTGACTGCTTAGGCTGAGTTTCTCACTCAGGATTTTTGCACAATTCGGTTTTGCAGGGGCGGATGCGGAGGTTTGTGCTCGTTTTCAGCAAGGGGCTTGATGCGATCACCGGGGCTGGGCCTTGTCCTCCTGGCCACCCATTCTACAGCCACACTGTGTGTCCCCAGGGGACCCTCCTGTTTTGTGGCATGTACTGTGCTCCCATCCCCGTAAGCTGGATGTGCTGTTGTGTCCATTAATCAGCTTATAGATGCCCATGCTGGGGCAATCTGGATACTGCTCCGAGGTCTCCATCAGGAACCCGGTGCTGACACACGTGGCATCGTGAGGGTCCTTTCATGCTTTTGCTGCACATGCATGGGAGCTGGTGTTTCTCTTTGCATACTTGAGGACAGGTCTAATGCCAGTGAAGGATTTCATTATCACTGTCTTGCATCCGGGCAGGAACAACCCCAGGTTCCAGTATAAGTTGGGGAACGACCTGTTGGAGAGCAGTGTAGGGGAAAGGCTCCGTGGCTCATTCCCAGGGTGCTGCAGGGGATCCTGTACCTGGGGGTGTCTCCTGGAATCGTCTCTGCAGCCAGTGGGACCTCCTGGGACTGTGCATGAACATGGGCCGGCACAGGAGCTGTGACGACATCCCTCTGAACCAGAGCTGGCATCCCCAAAACGGAGTCATCTGCTGTAGGGAAAGCACGCTTCAATGGCACTAATTGAGAGCAGTGATGATTAGTTATTAAGGTGTGATTAGTCACTACTGTGTGGGCTCTGAAGATGAATAGGAGGGTTTAGAAAACAGCAGGACTCTTAATATATTCCGAATCGGCTTCAAGTTCCTGCCAGTGGTGACACTGGATGTATTATAATACATGTTGTGGGTGGGCAAGAGAGTTCCCTTGTCCTCATCACCCTGGGATGAACCAGGAGAGATCTGGAGCGCTGCTGGGGTCCCTCTTCATCACCTGCCATCTCAGCTGCTTCCCTCTGCCCTGCACTGCTTAAAACCAGGCTTTCCTAACAGGGTTCCCAGGTGATGAGTACTGGACCCATCCTGCCCTGTCCGAGGCCCGGGGTAGCAATGCAAAGATTTCCCCCCAGTCACTCTAAGCTGAGGCTGTGTGGGTGGTAAATATATCCCTGTGAGTCATGGAAGAAATAGGACTTATTTATGCCTGGGTGAGTAGGAAAGTGGAGATAATGTTTCTGAAAGGGATGCTGGAGAAAATCCTAGGGACAGTCAAGTTGCAGGGGGAAATTTAGGCTGAGAGTTATTTTTATTAGTCCTGTCACCATAATAGAGTGGGTTTGGATGGTGGTCTGTTGGCAAAGAGTAGAAATTAAAGCAAATCCTCTGCTCCAAATCCTTCTGAGGGGGAGGATGATACATGAGGAACGGTGGTCTGGTGGGATGTGCGGGAAAAAAGGAAAAGAGAGGAAAACAATAGCCATTATTTTAATCCTAAATACTCAGTGCTGTTCTACCCATCTGGAAAAGCATACAGCAAAGCTGGAAAAGGTATGTGGAAGAAGAAGAATCACCAAAGAATAACCCAAAGGCTAAAATAACAAGAATAACCAGAGGATAAATAGGATTCTGTCCAAGAAATGAATACACAGACCTTGACTGAGGTGAGTAAAATCACAAGGGGTGTTGAGCAGGGGAACAGTGAGTGGCTGTCCCCTGGTGCCAGAGCTGGAGAGCATCGTGGGAAACAGGCAGGATCATAACAAATTGGGTGAGACTTCGCTCAGGGTATCGCTAACCATGGGAAAACGCCTGCCCACGGGATGCTGAGGTGTTCACAGTTCACACGTTTGCTTTTCCACTTGGGCAGACAAGTTCACAGAGGAAAAAAATCCATCCCAGTCTTACAGATGCAGAAACTCAGCATCCGGCTCTGCAGGTCTCTGAGCCACAAAGCACCGGGCGCCAGGAGGGTGTGTAAGGGGAGCATCGCTCTGTGGTCCTGTTCACGGATACTTTTGGCCACCGTCAGCCTTACTAAGCCAGACAGACCTTTGGTCTGACCTAGACTGGCTCTAAGCAGAGCCTGCTCTCCTCATCAATTTAATTACTGGCAGTGCTGCTTCTTTTTAGTGCATCCTTGAGCAAATCACCCATCCTGTGCTTGAGTCCTGGTGTTCACAGGTGGGCAATATCGATGCTTCTGTGGTGGTTTATTCATCTAGGTTCTTTTGGGTGGATAGCATCTCTCTTTACGCATTTGTAGAGCATTTTTCATGCCTGGGTCATCTCAGATGGCCTTTCAGCTGTCACAGTAATAATTAACAAGAAATTATTTCTCTTCCTCTCTTTATTGTATTTTGCTCATAAACAAAATGTTGACAGTTGCTGAGACAAAAATAGATATAGAAGCCTGCTAAAGAGGAAAGCCGTGACCCTTGGATTGGCAGTAAATTGCCCTAGGCTGAAGAGCGAGACAGGGAAGTATCAGTTGTGTGTTTGCCCTGCATTTAGGCTTTTCTGTGAGCACCTGCCTTCAGAGATGGGATGTGGGGCAGAGCTGATGGGGTACAGCCATTTTTATGTTCTCTTCCTTCAGCACAAGCTTCGTCCCCTTGCAGCTCTTAACCATATGCCAGGGGCAGAAACCACCGAAACTGCCTAGTTTTGCTCATCGGCAGGGAGATGTGACTCAATCAGTAAATGTACCTTCCAAGGTGCTTATCTGGATGGTGTCCTTCAGCTTCACCAGGCTCCACATAAAACATCTCTATACTGAAATCAGAGGTGAGATGGTATTGATGATTTAGCCCAGGGGCCAAAGCACCAGATAGGTTTTCTTTGGTCTTCTTCACTGTTCACAGATACCAGAATCACAGAATGTTGGGGCTTGGAAGAGACCTCGAAAGATCATCCAGTCCAATCCCCTGAATGGTGATTTTATTCTGTGCATGTATAACCTGTGGATTCCCAAAGCTGGTTATGGGTCCAACAGCTCATAGGAAAGTGTGTGGTTTGTTCCTCCTTTGGCTTTGGTAGATTTGTTTGTTATCTCTTAGAAACAGACTTTGAAAATGAAACTTAAACTCCTGTATCCTTTTGAGTTCAAGTAAATGAGGACAAATAGTGTTTCTCAGTCAAGGGACAGATTTATAAATCAGGAGGTTGTGATGAACTGGTTTGAGTCAACAGTTCTTATGGTCTGTCAGTCACACTGCTAACTAGGTTTGATCAGTAATTGCCTAAATCTGTCAACTGATTCATAACATTATAGGATAAGACCAGTAGTTTATCTTTTATGTTTAGGGCTAAATTTCAGAAGTGCTCTGCAGTTCCGCTATTTTCTGTACCTACAAAGAACTGCAGATTTTAGGTGGCCTGGAGAGGTTTTGTTTGTGCTGTGGGAGAGGAAGCCTTGCCCCTGGGAGTCCCCCATTCAGAATATTTGCAGCTATAAACCAAAAAATTACAACTTATTGAGACACAGCGCTCTCCTGACCGACGCACTGTGGTACTTTTGAGACAGCCAAAAGAAATTTCTGGCTCCCAACCTTTTCTTGGCTTTGTGTATCTCTGAAATGTGCTGTTGGACGACAATTTCCTCTCGGGGAAGGCTATTAACATCGCCTTTGAGATTAGAGCTTGATCGCTTACTCGTTTGCAGGATTTTGCAAGACCTGTTGGGAAATAAGCAACCAGCCCCCTGCTTGAAGCCTGATGAGATGCCCGTGTCTTTCTCCAGGCTGATTACTTTTAGCATGTAACGTGGAGATTTATCTGCACACCAGGAGATATAAAATCCTTGCGAAGGTCTCTAGATATTTCATAATGCCTTCCCCTTCTGCTTATTTGTGTCTTTTTTGACCTTTGTTGCGTCATCTAAAGTCACTTGGTTTGTTCGACTTGGAGAAAAGGAGACTGAGGGGAGAGCTCATCGTGGTTACAGCTTCCTCACAAGGGGAGGAGAAGGGGCAGGTGCTGATCTCTCTCTGGTGACCGATGACAACCTGAGGGGATGGCAGGAAGATGTGCCCAGGGAGGTTTAGGTTGGACATGAGGAAAAGGTTCTTCCCCCAGAGGTGCTGGACACTGAACAGGCTCCCAGGGAGGTGTCACGGCCCAACCTGACAGTGTTCAAAAAGAGACTGGACAACGTCCTCAGACACACGGGGTGAACTGTGGGGTGTCCATGGAATTGGACTCCATGGTCCTTGTTGGTCCCTTCCAACACTGGACATTCTGCAAAGTCTATTAATCTTACCTTGGGGGTGATGCCCTTGTCCAACAAACCTTCCAGACTGGAGGTAAAAGTTGCCCATGGTGAGTATGGATAACAGTCTCCCATCTCTGTATTTGCCTGGGGCACAAACAAGTCTGTGTGTGATGCAGTGTGTAGCCTGATGCATCCCATCGTCTGACAAGAAGCTGGGGGTCTGAGGAGAAGTGGCTGCCCCACAGCTGGGCATGGGTCTTCAGGGAGGTGTCCTTTGAGGACCCTGTTGCGTGTCTCACCTGGTGGGCACAAAGCAGCTGGTCGGATGGGGTGAGTGACTCCTGCCTGGTGCATGGGGCCATGGGCAGGAGAGAGCCTGTAGCATTGATCTGGGGAACGACCTGTTGGAGAGCAGTGTAGGGGAAAGGGACCTGGGGGTCCTGGGGACAGCAGGGTGACCATGAGCCAGCACTGGGCCCTTGTGGCCAGGGAGGCCAATGGTACCTGGGGTGGGTTAGAAGGGGTGGTCAGTAGGTCAGAGAGGTTCTCCTGCCCCTCTGCTCTGCCCTGGGGAGACCACACCTGGAATATTGTGTCCAGTTGTGGCCCCTCAGTTCCAGAAGGACAGGGAACTGCTGGAGAGAGTCCAGCGCAGCCACCAAGATGCTGAAGGGAGTGGAGCATCTCCCGTGTGAGGAAAGGCTGAGGGAGCTGGGGCTCTGGAGCTGGAGAAGAGGAGACTGAGGGGGGACTCATTCCTGGGGATCAATATGGAAAGGGGCAGTGTCAGGAGGATGGAGCCAGGCTCTTCTGGGTGACACCAGTGGTAGAACAAGGGGCAGTGGGTGCAAACTGGAACACAAGAGGTTCCACTTGAATTTGAGAAGAAACTTGTTCCTGGTGAGGGTGTCAGAGCCTGGCCCAGGCTGCCCAGGGAGGTTGTGGAGTCTCCTTCTGTGCAGCCATTCAAACCCGCCTGGACACCTTCCTGTGGAACCTCAGCTGGGTGTTCCTGCTCCATGGGGGGATTGCACTGGATGAGCTTTCCAGGGCCCTTCCAACCCCTGACATTCTGTGACTCTGTAATCTGCTAAACCGTAAGGGTGAAGTCATGTTGGGGAGGTGGTCATCAAGCAGAAATCAGATTGCGTGTGGTCGGAAAACCTTTACACATGAATATATTTCTTCAGTGTATCAAATCTCCTTTAAAACCACCATGCAATCAAGCCACTGCAAAACTAACCTTTAAAAGTGTCCCCTGTTTATTCCTTCCTTGGGGCTTGTTGCTGCCTTCTTTATCTGTTTGTCTCTGCAGAGTTTGTCTCCTAGAGGACCTGATACACTTGTCAAGTCAAGAGAAAATGTTCTGGCCTATTTCATGGGCTTAGGAAGCCGATCGGTAGAGAGGGGCCATCAGCATTTAGATAATAAACATTTGTGGCTACTTTGAAAGCAGATTAAGCTCTGAAGCTTTATCCAGATAATTTTGTGAAGGCTCTCACATGTCAAATAATTTCTTCATTATTTGAACAGATGATGGCAGCAAAATAAGGGACATTCAGAGACATTCATATTCTAAAACGTCTTCTTAGAGCCACATCATATCGCTCTTCTAATCAGAGAGTGGTCTCTGACCAGTTCCAATCAGGATAATGCCCTTTCAGTGGAAGTAAATAGTTTCAGATAATCTGCCTGGAGAAACAGCAGATCCATTCAGTTCTGCTTCTCTGCAGCCCCTGGAATAGCCACTCCACAGCAATAAAACTTAATATATAAGGACTTGGGTTGAAGGTGCAAGGTCAGAAGGATGTGGAGGTAGGGCTGGTGCTTGGTTTGGAGTTCAGTCTCTCGAGCCAGGGCATCTCTCCAGGGCGTAGATGAGATCTGAGGAGGAACCAGGAGTCGCAGGGGCTGGACCAGTTTGCTGAGTCCCACCAGTCTGGTTTTACACCATCACTCCCTGGAAACAGCTTGGCTGGTGGGAAGGTTGAATCCTACCATGATGCCAGTAACCAAAATTCCTCCTCTCCTTCAAAGCATTTCCCTTTAGAGACTTTTCAGTATTAAAGTGTCTGAGATCAGCCGTTTCTCCCTATGCAAGCTACAAATGGAGCTGCCTTCTCCACCTTTTTCTACCAAATATATTGGTGGCTCCTTCATTTGGGTAGCTCAGTGTCGGACTGTCATGTTCTGCCTCCTAGGAGAGTTTTTGTCTGTCAAACTTGCTTTCTCCTCAGCCAACACAGATTCAAGGAAACCATTTTGGTTTGATTGGCATCATCTGTACTGCGTTGTTATCAGTGAGAAATACCCGCTGGCTTTGAACGCTCCTCGCCTCATGGCCCAACTTTCGCTAAGAATCTTTGCTATTAACTGAATGGGAAGTGTCATTGAGATAATTGTTGTTATGACAGTAAAACAGGACCTCGGCGCTGGTCTGAAGCTCTTTGTGATGAAATGCAAATTCCTCTTCTCGGCTAGAGCAGAATTCTCTCTGCACTGAAGATATCTGCAGATTTTGCCCTTGATTTCTGCCCTGGCTTTGGGTCTCCCTGCCTCCATTTGGCGGTAAATACACCCTGTTGGTGCTTTCAGGTTTGGATTCCCAGTTAATTGACAAAGATAGCACTGCTTGCTTATATTAGAGGAATGTTGTGAGTGCAATTAAAGCTGAAAAGTAGTGGAAGAGCTAAATATCATTACATAATGAGACCTCGTTCACAGTAAATTATATGAAAAATGGTTTGTTGCGAAGAATAACAAATTGCCATGGCTTTTAGCCTAATTGTAGATGCTTGATTCTAATTTGTTATTTGTCATTTCCATATTAATGAAGAGTTTTAGATATAATTACCACATTTGTGGCAAACACCACATTATCATTTCCCAATGCTTGAGAAGCACCGTCTCCTTTAGAAATAGAAGAGCTGACTAATTATCCCTGTTGTGCAGATCTGGGAGGGCTCTACAAATAATCGTGTCCAGCTCCTTCTGCAGAACAGGTCTTGTGCAAGGTGCTGCTCCAAGGCAGCTGATCTCATCAACCTTCTTGTGCATTTGGGGAGCCGAGACTCAGAGACATGAAGTATTATAGAACTTCCCCAGTGCTCCTGGTACCCAGATCCCTTCTGGACAGCATCTTCATCACTCTCATAATGTAAAAACTGGCCAGAGCCACCGTTTCAGCTGGCATTAGGTTTCCCAGTTTGTCCTACTTACCATAGTTAGGGAAATGATGCTCAAGCCCCATACACTGGCATATGACCATGACCACTGAGCCCTTGTAGCCAGGAAGGCCAATGGTACCTGGGGTGGGTTAGAAGGGGGTGGTCAGTAGGTCAGAGAGGTTCTCCTGCCCCTCTGCTCTGCCCTGGGGAGACCATACCTGGAATCTTGTGTCCAGTTGTGGCCCCTCAGTTCCAGAAGGACAGGGAACTGCTGGAGAGAGTCCAGCGCAGCCACCAAGATGCTGAAGGGAGTGGAGCATCTCCCGTGTGAGGAAAGGCTGAGGGAGCTGGGGCTCTGGAGCTGGACAAGAGGAGACTGAGGGGGGACTCATTCCTGGGGATCAATATGGAAAGGGTGAGTGTCAGGAGGATGGAGCCAGGCTCTTCTCGGTGACAACCAATGGTAGGACAAGGGGTTCAAACTGGAACACAAGAGGTTCCACTTGAATTTGAGAAGAAACTTGTTCCTGGTGAGGGTGGCAGAGCCTGGCCCAGGCTGCCCAGGGAGGTTGTGGAGTCTCCTTCTGTGCAGCCATTCAAACCCGCCTGGACACCTTCCTGTGGAACCTCAGCTGGGTGTTCCTGCTCCATGGGGAGATTGCACTGGATGAGCTTTTCAGGGCCCTTTCAATCCCTAGCATTCTATGATTCTATGATATTGCAGAGATTTTGTGTGATCAAGGCTGGGTTTGACTCCCTTTGGTGGTGATGGGAGATTTTCACAGGTTTCTAGGAGTTTGTCATCTAAGGCCTGGGAAGTCCTGGTGTGATGACAACCCACAATTGCTGTTTTGGAGCAAGGCAGTGGTTGTGGATTTCCATTGTGTTGATAGATGTGATAGTTCCTGATGCTCTGTTTTAGCTGCATTCCTTCTTGGTGTGCTGCTCCATCCAATTACAGCTGGAGCCCAACGTGGGATTCTCTCCATGGGGTGGCAAAAGGCAATTTTGAGAAGCTTTGATGCATAACAGTGGGAGAGAGGAGTCTTAGCGCATTGACTTGAGATGCTTGGTCCGTTTGTAAGTGGAACAACGTGGTTATTTAATTTAACTACCTATTCTCTGTAGCTCATCTTCCTGTCCTGGTCCTTGCACACTAGGATATACTTATAGAGGACAATGCTGCTCCCTTTCAGCCTTTGCTATAGCAGAATAAGCCAAATGCCTTTTGCTTTTAATTTTAAGACAGTTTCTGCACCGAGACAGTCTGAGCATGCCTGTTGTGAACACCTCCTATATGTGGCTTTTCATTGCCCATCAGGGAAGGTGGATGCAACCCAGAGAAAGATGTTGGGAAACCAGCAACAGGGGGGGCTTTACAAATATCTGAAGGGTCTGGTAAATATAAAAATGAGGGCCAGAGACATGTGCTAAGCTTTGGGGACAGACAAATGTTCTAGTGCCACGTGCAAGACCATGGTCCTCTGTGTTAGAGTATATCAAGTATTAGAGATTGACCTTCCTCCAGCTCTCAAAACAGGGAAAACAGTTTCTTTTTCACTCCTTTCCATACTCCGAGCTCCTTGCTTTCTCAGACCACGCTTAGAGCCCAGGAGGTGGCATGTGATGTGTTTGAAGTGGAATAAATCAGTGGGCACTGCTTTCAATTATCCCAGCCCAAGCTCATTCACTGCACAAGACAGCCTGTGAAATACGGCAGGACTGACAGAGCGTGAGCGTTAACGCTGCTGTGCAGACAGACACCGGCACGGTCCCCGCCGTTAGCAGCAATTCCTGCCCGCGCTGCGGGTGACAGCTCCAGCTCCCCTGGTTTGGTTTGGAGAGGCTGAAAGCAGAGGGGGGAGCTGGAGGAGAGCGCTGAGGTTCACCCCTACCGGCGTGCCGGGGCTGAAATCCTGGAGCTGCTTGTCATGCTTAAAGCGACTTCAGCCTTTTCGAACACAAGATGTGGCCAAAAAGATCAACAGCATCCTGGCGTGTATCAGGAATCATGTGGCCAGCAGGACCAGGGGTACTTGTGAAGCTGCACCTTGAATTCTGTGTTCAGTTTGGGGCCCCTCACGCCAAGAAAGGCCTTGAGGTGCTGGAGCGAGTTGAGAGAAGGGAACGGAGCTGTTGAGGGGCTGGAGCACAAGTGTGATGGGAGTGGCTGAGGGACCTGGGGGGTTCAGCTGGAGAACAGGAGCTGAGGGGAGACCTTCTGATCTCTGAACTGCCTGAAAGGAGCTTGGAGCCGGGGGGGTCGGGCTCTGCTCCCCAGGAACAAGCGCCAGGAGCAGAGGAAACGGCCTCAAGTGGCACCAGGGGAGGTTGAGGTTGGATGTGGGGAACAATTTCTTCCCCAAAGGGCTGTGGGGCATTGGAACAGGCTGCCCAGGGCAGTGCTGGAGTCACCACCCCTGGAGGGTTGGACAGACGGACATGAGGTTCTCAGGGACGTGGGGCAGTGCCAGGGGTGAGGGAATGATTGGACTGGTTGATTTTGAGGGTCTTTTCCACCAAATGATTCTATGTTTTTATGTCCTGAGCTGCTAGTTTTAAGCCATTAAAATTGAAAGCATTGCTACTCATCTCACTGTGGTGAGGAAAACACTGCCCCGTGGTAGTAATGACATTACTGAGGCTTGTGAACACAAAATAGGATGGAAGACCTTGTTCCTGCCCCATCTCAGCCCTGTCTGGTTGGTGGCTCTGAGTTGGTCACACCCCCATGGTTTCCCAGTCTGTCTTGCAGAACAAGATACCCAAGATAGGATCGAGCAAGTCAACACAAGTAGAGGGTGGGCCAGGGGAAAGCAATGCATGCAGCAGTTCAACCCCAAAATCACGTCAAAATGTTCTTTAACCTGAGCCCCTTCCGCTGGGAAACCATTGTCAAAAATCATTGTCAGAAATCATTGTCAGACCGCTGCCAGACTCTGTGTGGGGCTGCCAGCACCAGATGGATCCATCACCCCAGTTCCCATGGCTGGATGGTTGCCCATTGCACTCTGGTTCCTGTAGCACCACCCAGCCTGGTACAATGAGAATTTCTGATTTATATTTCCTTTTAGTCGGTGCTATAGTAACACTTTCTGACTCATCAGATCCTGTTGCCTGCCTTCTATTTTAACCTGGTCTTATGTGACTTCATGGATGTACACGGAGGACTTTCCCCTCCTGCTTCATATGCTAGAAATGGAGGCCGTTGGCATTCATTCAAAATGCATTGCAGGGAGTGGAAAGTGCCGTTCAAGCTGCCTTGGCATGATGCTGGGTGTCATTACCTCCCTGTCTGCCTCACTGCCAGGCATCAAGTGGTTTTGTGCCATCGCCTTCCTGGAGCTCAGAGTCTCTTGATCAGTCTCCTGGTAGCCGGCCCTCCCGCGACCTTCTCAATGCCCTCCCAAGAATGCCGGAATTTCTGGAGGTTTTCTGTTTTTTAGGAGATAAAATCTGCCAGTGACAGAGGCTATTTGTAGACAGCGGGAATAAATCATTGCAAAGTGTAAACAGAAGGGAAAATCACTGTGTTTCTAGTCAGATCCTGCTATTTCCATGTTCTCTCCCTACAGATTTGCTTTTGCTCTTTGCTCATTCTCTTTGCAATTTCCCCATCCCCATAGTTCTACCGTGAACATTACAGGTGGCTGGGAGAGATTTTGGGAGAACCCATTGACTTTCTTCACCTGCCTAATGAAACTATTTCATTTTTCTTCTCTTCTGGATAAGGATGCTTTGCTCTGCAAATTTTCGACCTTCACAGTTGTGAATTCTACCATAAGCGGCAATGGGTATTGACCATTTTGGGCTTAATATATAGGGTGTCTGGGTCTTTGGTCAGGTTCATGTTGGCCTTAGTGGAGAGTAATAAGGTCTTATGTGAAGTAAATGAAGCAGCATCATTTTGGGGACCCTCCGTTGGCACCAGGTAGGCACAAGTGGATGAGTTGCAGTTGGGTATGGCCTCCTCCCTGGAGCTGGGCTTCTCCTGGCAGCATTCACAGTTCTTCTGATGTTATTGAAGATATCAGTGGACACTACGGGTGTATAATGTGACAGTGCACCTGGAAATGGTGCAACCCTGCTGAAGTCAGTGGGGTTTTACCATGTAGGGAAAGACCGGGTTTGATCTGCTGTCCCATGTTTCATGTTCCTTCCTGGAGCAGTAAGATCAGGTTCCATTTCTGTCACAAATAGATGCTCAGAGCAGCTTTCTGAGCAGCAGAATTCTTCCCTTTTGTGTGTTCTACCTTCAAGAATTGGTTGTATAGTCTGAGTAGATACTAATGAGGGTAGGGAGTGGAGAATATGTTTTGCTTTAGCACCCTACATACTTTGATACTTAAAATAATGGCCTCCTAAAGAGCATCTGTTTCTGAATAAGACCATTTTATGATTTAATGTTTGCACTGTATTAGCTTCTAGAACATCACATCCAGGTGAAGGTGTGACAGTAGGAGCTATTAAAATATGTAGGAAGAGGCTCTGACACAACTCACAACCAAAAGAGAAAAGACCTGCTAAATATTATATATTATACCCTTAATACTCATGGTAAGGATGAGAAATGGTATAACAGAGATTAATTTTCTTGCCTGTGGTTATACAAGAAGTCAATTGCAAGGCTATCGAACCAGTGTCAGGAGCCTTAAGTCCCCATTTGGTGTGGAATCACAGTGGGAATCGATGTTCAGTTCTTGATGCAAGAGGAATGTGGGATCAGGCTTTTTCTATTAGCAAATATAAGCAAGTCCATTTTCCCTTTGCGACTGACTCTGGGTAGTGCTTGTGTTCCTAGGTATTTGCATTAAAACGAGTCTCGGAGATAATCAGATTTTATTTCTAGGATCTAATCGATGCTCAGGGCTTTGTGGTTTAATTACTAGAATAATTGTTTGCTGAAAACACAGTTCCGTATCTATTTTTTCCTTTAAAGGTCAACTCCATCATTTTCATTTCCAGCCATTTAGTACTTTATTGATCTTTATGTCATTTCATGAAGAGTGCTGCATCTCGCCAGACAAAATAAAGGCCAAAACTTGAAATAAGGAAAGGGCATATTTTTCCTTAAATACAACAATGGAGAAGTCCCTATTCCAGCCTTGCTTGCTGCAGGCAAATCCTTCATACAGCGTTGCCGGGAAAAATGATTCTGAAAATTACATTTGCTCTTTATGGAAGGGGAAAAAAAGCGCGAACCAAGACTCTTTTCTGAGCCTGATTAACATCAGACATAAACTGAAGTACAGGAAGAAATTTCGCAGTTAAGCTGCTGATCCTTTAAAGCAGATAAGGACATGGGCTCTGTCGGGAGGATGGGAAGGTCTGTGTGACTTGCATTTAGAAAGGGTTGAGTAGCTGCACGGAGAAATTCTCCCTCCTCTTTGTAGAGGGGAAAATCAGCTTCAGCTGTAAATTTGGAAGGTATTTAGTCAAACAACAGCATCCGTTGCTTTGCTGCCGTCCTGCAATAGAAACGCGATGCTGTTGATCAGAGGGATGCGGGAGGTGCTCTCCATCTGCAGCCTCTCCAGCTTCTTCGCTCCCCCATCCCCACGAGTTGCCATTTAGTTTTACTTTGCAAAAATGTTTAATTTTGGAAAAATGTGTCTGTCTTTCCCAGATTATTGGAAAGGGTGTTGGGTTATGGAGCGGAAAATAGGCTTGTTGAAATATGGGTATTAAAAGGTAGCATGGGACCAGGTTCCATTTCATATTCTTTTCCTACAAGTATACAGAGTTAAATCCTATAGTTACAGCTCAGGCAAAACCACCAGCGATTTTAGGGGGACTTGGTGCCAGAAAGGGCTAAAAGTTTGGCTTAATATAAGTATAAAGATCCCCGATCCATCTTTGCAGTTTGGCTCTCGGTAGCATCAGATTCCACAGCTCCCCAAGTGCCGCAGAGCGGCTCCGTGCGTTATTTATCCCTCTTTATTTTCTCTGATCCCCAAGGCAATTTGGGCAGATTGCAAACACAACACAGAGCCTGCTGGCAGTAGGAAGAATTTATGTTCTAGGGCCACGTCCTCAGCTGCTATAAATCAGGGAAATGGCAACTAAGGATCTCAGCTTACCTTAAAGCTCTTTAAAAAACGTGCAGATGCGCTTGCTATAGGATGGTGATGCTTCCCCCACAGGGCATTGCCATGTAAATCTGCAAAAGCATGTGGCTTACCTGGCAGTAACAGCCATGCCAATCATTCCATTTGTTGGATTTATACTCTATTATATTCTAGTTCTTGGTAACATTACTGAATTTTAACTATTTGGACCAAAATCTTTTCTGTGGTGCTTGCAATAGACTTTTAAAGAAAATTTTAGCAAAAGGAATTTTCCTGCTCTGGTGGATGAAAAAAGATAAACATAAACCATTAGTAATTTGTTTTACTGAGGAAAAAATAATGTGCAAATAGAAGTGGCATCCTGCTGAATATACAAAATAGAGTGTTTCTGTACTTGTGAGTGATCAGCAGGACAAGGGCAGTGATCCTTCCCCTGTGCTCTGCATTGGGGAGGCCACACCTGGAGTATTGTGGTCAGTTCTGGGCCCCTCAGGTCAGGAAAGAGATTGAAGTGCTGGAGCGGGTCCAGAGAAGAGCAACAAGACTGGGGAAGGGACTTGAGCACAAGCCCTATGGGGAGAGGCTGAGGTAGCTGGGCTTGTTCAGTCTGGAGCAGAGGAGGCTTAGAGGTGAGCTCAGCACTCTCTAGAACGACCTGAAGGGCAGTTCTAGCCAGGGGGGATTGGGCTCTTCTCCCAGGCACTCAGCAACAGGACAAGGGGGCAGGGGCTTCAACTCTGCCAGGGGAAATTGAGGCTGGAGATGAGAAAGCAATTCTGTGCAGAGAGAGTGGTCAGCATTGGAATGGCTGCCCAGGGAGGTGCTGGACTCACCGGCCCTGGAGGGTTTTAAACTGAGATTGGACATGGCACTTAGTGCCGTGATCTGGTCAATGGGCTGGAGTTGGACCAAGGGTTGGACTGGATGAGCTCTGAGGGCTTTTCCAACGCAGCCCATTCTGTGATTCTGTGAGTCTTGACTTTGCAGCTTTAATACCCCTTTTAAGATAGCTCTTGTGTGTCATTTATTTACGTACCGCTACCCAACTATTCCTACATAAAAGCAGCAATTGAAGAGCCACGTGTGCTGTGAAAGAAAGCCTTAGTGCGCTTTTTCAGTGCTTTTTTCAGAGCTATTCCAGAGTTTTTGCTAATCCCTGTACACTAAATTCTTGTGAAGTTTTGCTGTACAGACGCTTTATTTTGCAAGCGCCCCCATTGCTCACTGCAAGGACTATTAACCCGGACTCCCATAACCCAGAGAACGGATTAAAAATCTCCAAAGAGCAACAAGATGAACAAAAAACTGCCGTGAAACCCCACTTTGTGTGTTCTGCTTCCCTTGGAGAGGAGCTGAAGGAGACATGGAGCATGAGGACCTCCTGAGAAGCTTGGAAACCCTTGAGACCCAAATGAGGGTCTGTTGTGTCTCAGCCAAGGGAACCCAGGGGTTGGAGTTTTAAATGGAGGTTTTCACCATTGCCTATGAGACCACGCTGTATTTTATTTTAGCTTCAGGATACCAGGTCTTGCAGTTGTGGCGCATTTATGTTGTAGAGCAGCCGTTGCGTTTTAGCTTTTTGTTTTAGGAGTTTTTAAGGTATTTCTCTTTGCTTGATCCAGTACGACCACTGGTATGGAGGCTGGACTACAGAGAGTGGGACAGAAGATAACATCACATAGAATCATAGAATAATTTGGGTTGAAGGGACCTTCAAAGCCCATCCAGTGCCACCCCTGCCGTGAGCAGGGACATCTTCACCAGCTCAGGTTGCTCAGAGCCCCGTCCAGCCTGGCCTGGGATGCATCCAGGGATGGTTCAGCCACCACCTCTCTGGCCAACCTGGGGGAATGACACTGTGCAAGTGTCAATCTCTCCCGGTGATTCTGGGAGCTGAAGGTAGATAGAATTGTAATTTGGGCATCTCTACCTGAAGTTTCGTGGGATATACCTTAAGTCTTGCAAACAGTTTTCCCCTTTCAGATGGTGACGTGTGTTTTACAGAGGAGGAGGACTAGCTACAAGTGGCAGAGCCAGTTAGTAGATAAGGCATCCCAATTCAGTTTTTAGGAATAGTTTATACTCCCAATATGGACACTGTGACTATGTCACGAGTGAAAGCTGGTGGGTATGAACATTTTGAGCCCACAAGCAAACCCGTTAGCTAAAGCAGGGCAGATCCTTGCTGCTGGTAAGTCCATATGTTGCTCTAGGAGCTGTGCCAGGCCAGAGCATAAAGAAACTGGTCCAGCCTTTGCTTTGGTGGACACGTTGATGTTTCCGTAAGCAAGATCTGCGTTTCTTTTACCAGAGTGCACACAACTTTTGGACATGGTGCAATGCAGTAAATGTTTAGTCGTACAAGTTGTGGCAGCCAATTCACAGCAACGTCCTGCTGATACATTTTACCCTTAGGATATGGAGAGGTTTTCTACCTTGGCTTTGTTTTAGCATCTTGAGCCTGTCTGGGTCCATTTAGGGAGAAAAAAACAGCTTGTCTATGTCAACAAGTGTTTTGAGGGCACCAGGGAAGAACTGAGCTTACAGAAAAGGCTTTGCCAGCCTCAGCAAGTGGCTGCTCAGTGGGGGCAGATCCAAGTGGAAAACAGCCTGAAAATTGCAAGGCAAAAGGAAAAGGAGAAACCTGAGCTAATGGCATGGGGAAGGCAGTGTTGTAAGGACTGGTGAGGTCAGGGAAGGAGCTGGGAAGACCATCTGAGCTTCTTTCTGGGTGAACATGGCAAGTTGTCCCTCACAATGTGCAGCCAGGCTTGGGCTGTAGCTGCGCAACCAGGGAAAGGTTGTAGTCGGTACGGTTAATGAGCCAGACAGTTGTATGGTAACTAGTAAAGTTCACTTTATTAATTCAAAGTTCACCCAATGTTTTGTTTGTTTTTTTGTTTGTTTGTTTCTGAAAACCAAATGGTAATTGTCAGCTTGACTTTTGTTTGATTATTTGGCTCTATTCGAGTCTTCTTGAGTTGGGCATGCGGGGAAATGCATTCATCAAAATTCACGTCGAGTAGAAATAGTTTTTCTTCTGGAATTAAAAATAAGCCACCTCTCAGCCAAATGCTGCTTTCTGTATTATTTATTTGTGCTAGTAAGTAAATTGGCAATTGTATTTTTTAGGGAAAAGGAGCCGATGCAGCCTTGTGCCATTAGCTACTCAGAGCCGAGCAGATGAAGCACGGAGCATTTCTGCAAAATTGTTCTCGCTAGACTCATTTAAAAGAAAGTCTTACCCGCAAGAGAAAGGGATGAAATCTGTATGGTAATATAATCACAGAATGGTTTGGGTTGGAAGGGACTTTAAAGATCATCTTGTTCCACCCCCCTGCCATGGGCAGGGTCACCTTCCACCAGGCCAGGTTGCTCAGAGCCCCGTCCAACCTGGGCTTGAACACTTCCAGGGGTGGAGCATCCACAGCTTCTCTGGGCAGCCTGTGCCAGGGCCTCAGCACCCTCCTGGGCAAGAATTTCTTCTTTATAACTGATCTAAATCTCCCTTCTTTTGGTTTAAAGCCATTACCCCTTGTCCTATCACTACATGCCCTTGTAAAGAGTCCCTCTCCAGCTTTCCTGTAGGTCTTCATGTACTAGCAGGCTGCTAAAAGGTCTCCCCAGAGCCTTCTCTTCTCCAGGCTGAACAACCCCAACTCTCAGCCTGCCCTGAGACTGTTTTGTCCCTCTGATCATCTTTGTGGCCTCCTCTGGACTCGTTCCAACAGTTCCATGTCCTTCTTATGCTGGGGACCCCAGAGCTGGACACAGGACTGCAGGGGGGTCTCACCAGAGTGCGATAGAGGGGGACAGTCACCTCCCTTCACCTGCTGGCCACGCTTCTCTTGATACAGCCCAGGATGCAGTTGGCTTTCTGGGCTGTGGCCACACATTGCTGGCTCTTTGTTGAACTTCTCATCAACCAACACCCCCAAGTCCTTCTCCTCAGGGCTGCTCCCCATCCATTCTCCACTGTGTTTGTGCAGGACCTTGCACTTGGCTTGAACTTCATGAGGTTTGCACAGTCCTACCTCTCAAGCTTAACAGGGCAGATTGCTTGGTGTACCTGGACTGATTTTTCTCTATTTTTTACACTTTAACCAACTCTCCTCTGCTGGAATGAGGAATACAGCTTGGAAATTGTGCATGGAAGTGAGGGAAGAGGAGGACTAACTACAGCAAATCTCGTGCTCCAATGTATGTAACGGAGGTTGAAGAGGTGCTCTAGAGGACGGTATCATCCCGTTTTCTCACTGCAGAGGTTAATACAGGCAGCTGTTCTGGCAGCTGTGTCTCTAGCACAGTCTAACCATCAGGAACAAATGTTACTCCTCCCGACTACCACCAGTCGTTAGCTCCAACCAGAAGCAACCGCAAAGCCCAGCCATTTCATGGCGGGGAACAGGGAGAGCCAGGTAGCACCCAGGCATGGAAGAGGTGAATGAGTTTGTCCTGGGGAAAAGGCGATGGGAGATGTGCTGAGCTGCATCAACTGCAAGGTCCAGCTACGTTTCACCATACCATGACCTACACAAAGCCTCCTCACTATGCATCTACAATTTTCATGCTGTTGCAAATATGCCAAGCTGGACTTTTCCTACCTTAAAACAACTGTAGCTGTGGGTGGGACAAAAACCTTGTCCTGGTCAGAGGAAGGCAGAGCAAACCAAACATCCATGACAGGCATTTCCAGTGCTCAAAAACTGCTGCTCTCTGTGCTCCTTGGCTCCATCCATCTTTGTCTGGTGCACAGGTCACTTGCGGTGGGGCCTGTCATCTGCTGCAGTGGGGGCCTTGTCCTCAAACAGCTTCCCTGGTTCCCGAGATAGGGGTGTCTCTGGTTTCACAGATGTGACAGCAATGAACAGGAGCTGTTAGATCAAAATCTTTTGATGCTCTGAGTCTATAGGGGTGACTGGTGTTTTCTGCTTGCTCAGAATGAAGCTTGGTGCAGCTCTCTTGCTTATTGCATTTAGGGAATTACAGATGCAAAGGTTGGGTCAGGTTACCTGAGCTCCAGCTTAACCGTAAAACCATCCTTCAGGCCTTTTCTCTGCCCTTTGGAGAGCATATAGGAGCTTGGGTGCCACATTTTCACCGCTGCTCTGGTGGTCATGGTGGAGAATGGTGCTGGATATACCGATCAGTATCAAGATTCTGGACTTTAGATGGAAATGCTGGATTTGAAAGTACAGTGAGATACACAGGGCAGACGGATGATGTGCTGGTTTTGCCATGGAAAAATAGAATTGCTTGAGATCATGATTAAAAATGGAAATATAATTAAAACAGTGTGATAGGATGGAACTAAAGTGATAAGATAAAGCAGCAGGATATACAAGAGGGGAAAAGGGAGTCAGAACTGATGGCAGGAGAGCATGAATTATTGATCGAGATCTCCACCAGAAGGTAAAATCTTTGCATTTTCTTATCCGAGAATGAATGAGAAGTGAACAGAATTATTAAGCAGCTTTATCATACCATTGGAGTGGATAATTAGGCAATTAGGATTACTAAAAGTCGGCAAAGCATGAAGCCCAGAGGACCTGTGCTCCTGATTTCAGAGGGGGTGGTGAAGGAAGCAAGGAAAAGCGTTTGGTAAGGGGTTTGATGATGATTTATGGTGAGGCTTAAAGGTAGAGCCTGGCTCTGGCACCCAGCACCCTGCAGCTTCCAAAATAAAAGGGGGATCAAGAGACCTGACCAACAAATCACAGAATCACAGGATGTCAGGGATTGAAGGGACCTGGAAAGCTCATCCAGTGCAATCCCCCCATGGAGCAGGAACACCCAGCTGAGGTTCCACAGGAAGGTGTCCAGGCGGGTTTGAATGGCTGCACAGAAGGAGACTCCACAACCTCCCTGGGCAGCCTGGGCCAGGCTCTGACACCCTCACCAGGAACAAGTTTCTTCTCAAATTTAAGTGGAACCTCCTGTGTTCTAGTTTGATCCCATTACCCCTTGTCCTACCATTGGTTGTCACCCAGAAGAGCCTGGCTCCATCCTCCTGACACTCACCCTTTCCATATTGATCCCCATGAATGAGTCCCCCCTCAGTCTCCTCTTCTCCAGCTCCAGAGCCCCAGCTCCCTCAGCCTTTCCTCACACGGGAGATGCTCCACTCCCTTCAGCATCTTGGTGGCTGCGCTGGACTCTCTCCAGCAGTTCCCTGTCCTTCTGGAACTGAGGGGCCACAACTGGACACAAGATTCCAGGTGTGGTCTCCCCAGGGCAGAGCAGAGGGGCAGGAGAACCTCTCTGACCTACTGACCACCCCCTTCTAACCCACCCCAGGTACCATTGGCCTTCCTGGCCACAAGGGCCCAGTGCTGGCTCTTGGTCACCCTGCTGTCCCCAGGACCCCCAGCTCCCTTTCCCCTACACTGCTCTCTAACGGGTTTTCCCAACCTATACTGGAACCCAGGGTTGTTCCTGCCCAAATAAGAACTTATTTGAAGGTGGACAGTCCACTGAACAGCACCAAGAAGTGAGGCTGTGAACAAAGGTTCATGGAAGCTCTGTTTCCACAGCTAATATCAGTACACGTGGGCCCACTTTTTGCCATGGTGGGGATGCACAGTAGCCATGGGAACCACTGTGTAGTAAGTGCTTTGTGTGCTTTTTCCAGATCTTTGTCCTCAGTTGACATCCCCTCTCCTTTCAGGTGAGTTGTTTGTAGTGGGACTTTGCACGGCCATAAGCTGAGGGTGCTGCCAGATCCCTGAGCAGAGCACCAAGAGCTCACGCTCTTCCCTGGGAGGAAAGTGTCAGTGTGGTTTAGATTTGTGGTGAATATGGTCTGTCATGCTACATTAATTTCATTTTCTTTGGTCAGGGCTGGCAAATACTGGGTTTGTCACTGATGTAAATCATGTGAACGCTTCGTTGTCAGAGGATCCTTCCAGCTGAACTCGGAGGCAGCTTCCAAACCTCTTGCGCCTCAATTCTCCATTGTAAATTATATCTGAGCACCCCCTTTGTGAAGAGGAACCCCACAAAAAACAACCGAGCAGCTTGAGTACGCTGACTGAATCTATTCTTGTAGGGATGCAAAGCTGTAGGACACAGTTCAGTGATGAAAGGAGATGCTGGGCCATCAAGTGCCATGTGCCGCAGACCCTCAAATGCCACCCATCCCCTCCTGGACCTGCAACCTGCACCTGGAAAAACGTGAAGTTTTAGAAAGGTTTTCCTCGTGGGGCTTTTTGGCCCTTTGGACCAAGTTCCTCCAAGGACGAGCCGGGCAAGCAGTGCAGGTTGCTGCTTACCTCTGCAAATGAGCTTGACTTGTTCAGTTGGCACCGTGGCTTTTTAATAGCTGCCTGCACATTTGGAAGGGGAAAGCTGGGTAAAAAAGACTAAAAATAGCACGGTGCATCTGTAACTGCCTGAACTCATCCTGGGCTGCTCTGATGCCGGTGCCAGACAACCGAGCTCCTCCTCCGCGCTCCTGACCTGCTTAATCTTAAGCTATACATTATTTAAAATCAATTTGCAGAGATGCAGACATTATATAGATCACTGAGGAAATGTGGGATTATGTATGTAATTTTCAGAAGTGCTCTGCACTCATCTAACTCGGTTCCCCATGAAACCGAGGGATCAAAATTAAGCCGAGGCAGAGCTGGGACTGGTCACTGTCCTTGAAATGCCAGGGAGGACAAGGCAGCAATGCAGACACTTGTTAGCGATTTCACACCCAAATATTGTCATTTTTTCAGGATGTTTAGTGATCAGGCACTGAAAATATAAAGAAAGAGACAATGAAAAATACATGGATTAGAGCAGAGGTGTCAAACTCATTTTCACCCGGGGCCACATCAGCCTTGCGGTTGCCTTCCAAGGGCCGAATGTCATTTAAGGATTATATAAATGTAGGAGTAGTTAGATTTATTCAGTCCAATTAGAGTATTTTTCAGTTATCAGGGAAGAAAAAAAAGCAAACAAAGGAGAGTATGGAAAAGACATGGATTAGAGTATTTTTTACCAATTATTTGCTTGGCCTCATTGGCAAGTTACCCAGTGTTCTTGGAGAGTGCTGTATTTTTGCACATCCACAATGTTCTTCCACAACCAAGTCCAGAATATTAATTATGGATGGTGATGCATAATTAGAGTCTGAAGTCCAGGATTAATTGATGTTAGCCATTTAGCACAGATATAAATTCTAACTTGAAAAAGTGCTCTATCTCCTACCCGCACCCCGCAGTGCCCACATATGGGTAAATAATTGGAGCAGTAAGCGTTCGGTTTCAATGACACACTGGTTTGTCATTTCCTTGGAGGCGTTTAACCAGTTTTGTGCATTAGTGGCATTAAAAGTGTTTGTAATTCATGGTAATCTGGTGCTCCTTGACTTGACTTGTAGACCTGAGGGGTCTGTCCGGGAGAACTGCACCCGCTAATCACAGATCCCAGAATGTGAGGGATTGGAAGGGACCTGGAAAGCTCATCCAGTGCAACCCCCCCATGGAGCAGGAACACCCAGCTGAGGTTCCACAGGAAGGTGTCCAGGCGGGTTTGAATGGCTGCACAGAAGGAGACTCCACAACCTCCCTGGGCAGCCTGGGCCAGGCTCTGACACCCTCACTGAGAAGAAGTTTCTTCTCATCTGTAAGTGGAACCTCCTGTGTTCCAGTTTGAACCCATTGCCCCTTGTCCTACCATTGGTTGTCACCCAGAAGAGCCTGGCTCCATCCTCCTGACACTCCCCCTTTCCACATTGATCCCCATGAATGAGTCCCCCCTCAGTCTCCTCTTCTCCAGCTCCAGAGCCCCAGCTCCCTCAGCCTTTCCTCACACGGGAGATGCTCCACTCCCTTCAGCATCTTGGTGGCTGCGCTGGACTCTCTCCAGCAGTTCCCTGTCCTTCTGGAACTGAGGGGCCACAACTGGACACAAGATTCCAGGTGTGGTCTCCCCAGGGCAGAGCAGAGGGGCAGGAGAACCTCTCTGACCTACTGACCACCCCCTTCTAACCCACCCCAGGTACCATTGGCCTGCACATGGGTGAAATCCTCCTGGGACACTGAAGGTTTTTGACCTCTTGCTGCTTTAACCTCCCAAATCTGCGATCACTATTTTCCTCTAGCACAGGTTGGGGGGCTTTCAACCATCCAGAGCCAACGTGTGGCTGCATTAGAGGAGTCCAGGCTGGAGGAGAAATCACCTTTGGTGTTTTTAACGTGGCTCAGGCTGATTCACAGAGGCATCTGGCATGCGCTTTACATGGCTGAAAACAAGGTTGGTTTTAATAATGAGCTGTTGTATAAACAGCAAATAAAGATTTGTACTGTAGCATCGTCTGTGGGTCCCAATGGACGTGCTGCTGTCATTTTGCAGAACAGAGGGGAACAAAGCTAGAATTCGTGTTTGTTGAAAATAGGTAGTAGAATATTATTAGATCAGCTCTTGCCTCCGACTTGTTAGAAATACTCCGGAGTTAATCGCTGCTTTAGAGGAACCATTGTTTGGCTGCAAGAAAGCGGGTCAACTATTGATGAGACCACCAATCCCACTTAATTATTGTGAAAGACGTGTCAAATAGGGTTTGTGCTTAGTTTGAGTTGGGGCAAACCGAGCATCACAGCAGCACCGTGTGGACTCGTGCTGCTGTGTGGATGTGCAGGGAGGACATTGGTCCAACGCTTCAGATCATGCACC
Organism: Patagioenas fasciata; assembly: GCF_037038585.1. NCBI lineage: Eukaryota > Metazoa > Chordata > Aves > Columbiformes > Columbidae > Patagioenas > Patagioenas fasciata. The sequence goes on along the minus strand of NC_092524.1, from coordinate 68,666,944 downwards.
GTGGTTTTGACACTGTGGCTGTTACTGAGGTTGTATCGTGGAGGGGGTTGGTCTCTTCTCCCAAGTAACAAGTGATAGGACAAGAGGAAATGGCCTCAAGTTGTGGCAGGGAAGGTTCAGGTTGGATATTAGGAAAAAACTCTTCACATACATGGTTGTGAAGCATTGGAACAGGCTGCCCAAGGCGGTGGTGGAGTCACCATCCCTGGAGAGGTTTCAAAGATGCGTAGATGAGGTTCTTAGGGACAGGGTTTAGTGCTAGAGTTAGGTTATAGTTGGAATCAATGATCTTGAGGGTCTCTTCCAACCAGAATGATTGTACAATTCCATGATTCTACTGCGAGTCACCATCAACCCTCTTCCCTTCAGCCTGGAATAAAACATGATAGCATCGTTAAACGTGAAAGGATGAGAAGGGTCTTCAGCAAGAATTTTGGGGTGAATTCCTTTGCTTTGTAATATTTGTGGATTTAAGCAGAATTTTCTGTGTGTGCCTGTCAGAAAGGCAATGGTGTAGCGCTCCCCGTAATAGTCTACGTTTACGCTCAGTGTTTTAGTGTTGCACCTACAAACCCAGCTGAGAAATGCAACCCGGAGGAACCTTGTGTTTCCTTCCCCTCTGCGAGTGAAATACCAGAAATTCAAGTCATGCAGGCTTGAACTGGCAGAGGATGATGGTGGTGGCACCTTCATCAATTGAGTTTGCTATGGCTTTAGTCCATGCAGGTCCGGACTAATGGTGGGAAGGGTGGTAAAAGTAGACACCTTATCCTCTTCTAGTGCTGTGGGTGACTGAGTATGTCGCCCAGATAACAAAAGCTTTTTACTTAGCTACCTGTCAGAGACAGTTAAGCTTGTGTGTACACTCCTGTGCCAGTTCCATACATTTTTCACCTCCAGGTAATTTGGAATCCTTCTGTTTGCAAAGTGTTATATTACTAATAGTTAAAAAGGAGCGTTCAAGCTACATCAGACTTGTTAAAATTATGCGGTTTAATTCAGTGATGCTGATGTCAGGGCCAAGTCTTATTACTTCCTAGCTGCTGTGCTTCTCTGTATTGTATTTGATAGATAAGAAGGCTGTTTTCTGGTGCTGCACCCAGCCCGCTTACATAAGGCTCATTTCAGTAGGATGGTTCCCAGAGTTCTATATGTACCTGTGCCAACAGACAGGCTCTAATACCGCTAATGAAAGCTTTGAAGGGAGCTTCTTTAAGAAAGCAGGCTTGGAAATAGGGTGTTGCTCCTTAAATGGTGTGTTACATTTGGGATCTAATGTGTCCTGGGAGAAATATCCCTCAGAAGGACATTGGTGCATCCAAGAGTCCCCATGTGCCTCCAGCACTGTCCTCCTGGAGGAACAGGGATCCTTGAGCGGGGCTTAAAACACAGTTGCTGGACCCTGAAAAAACCCAACATTTAACTGTTTTCTTGCCTCTTACCTACGAGTAGGAATTAATTACAACATCAGCGGATCTCTCAAAGGCTGAGCATTTCTTTCCTCCTTGGTGCAGCGCAGACGAATACAGAGTTAATGAGTCCTGCCCCCGCGGCTCAGCGCTTGCGGTTCTTTGGGATGAGCTTGAATAGTTCATCCCAAAGTACATGCCATTAAAGACTTTTAATTCTCGGGTATCATATTTCATGGCACTTCTATTAACTGTTAGGAAATGAAAGTCTCTGTGATGGCAGTATGAATTTACTTGGTTTAGTAATTTAACACCTCCAGTGCTGTCCCATTCCTCTGATATTTTCTGGTGACTTCCCAAAGCAGACAGTGGCTGCTTCCCAAAAAACAGGGGAATAAAAGACAGGGAATAATAGCTTTTTAAGGCATTTTTACAGGCTATGCCAAAACGAGGGAAGGTTATCTACATGGAGGAGGTGAGCGCAAGGGGATAACCACACTGTAAGGTTTTCATCCCACTGGGTGTATGAGAAATGCTGGTTAAAAACACACAACCCGAAATACTTTATTTAATCTTCCTGTTTTCAATCACTCTGAAGATGTGAATTGCACAGGCAAAAGCGATGTTTTTGCCTGCCAGCTCGCTTCAAGTGTTTCTTGTGTTGATTTGCTGCATTTGCTCTTTTTCATGAATGAGAAAAGAGGAAATCTAAAGAAAAGTGTTAGCAGCTTGTCAAGTTAATTAGTGCCTATTTTAATACTATCATTATAATTCGTTACTAACTAATATAACAAGTAACATGATTGCATCTTTTTTTGTCTTATTTTTCAGTGAGAAGCTGGATGGAGAAGCTGAAAGATAAGGTAGGAGGCTCAGTGTTTCAATTACTTTAAAAGGAAAAACATTTTTACTTGCAGGAATAAATAAACTCTCGTCAGTGCAGTTCATTATCTTTACAAAGGCAATCGAGAAAGGGCTTAAAATTTCTCTGGGAGGCAAGTGAACCAGATGCTGCTGTTGTATATAGTGGTGTAAATCCACAGTACATCCCCAATGAGTAGTAAATAAGAGCAGGAGTAGGGAGAGGGGTATTTCACAGAATCCCAGAATGGACTGGGTTGGAAAAGCCCTCAGAGCTCATCCAGTCCAACCCTTGGTCCAACTCCAGTCCATTGACCAGATCATGGCACTAAGTGCCATGGCCAATCTCAGTTTAAAACCCTCCAGGGCCGGTGAGTCCAGCACCTCCCTGGGCAGCCATTCCAATGCTGACCACTCTCTCTGCACAGAATTGCTTTCTAATCTCCAGCCTAAATTTCCCCTGGCAGAGTTGAAGCCTCTGCCCCCTTGTCCTATTGCTGAGTGCCTGGGAGAAGAGCCCAATCCCCCCTGGCTAGAACTGCCCTTCAGGTCGTTCTAGAGAGTGCTGAGCTCACCTCTAAGCCTCCTCTGCTCCAGACTGAACAAGTCCAGCTCCCTCAGCCTCTCCCCGTAGGTCTTGTGTTCAAGTCCCTTCCCCAGTCTTGTTGCTCTTCTCTGGACCCGCTCCAGCACTTCAATATCATATTTGATAGACTTCTTTGCGCTAGAAAATCCCCTTCTCTTCAGACTACATGGGTTACTTTTTTATTGCCCTCTAACTTGGCGCCATCCCTTTTCTCTAAGTCCTAAGCTTGGTTTTAGATCCAAGTCAAGAGGATCTGGTGATCCTCTCTGGTGAGAGGCTGTGTGCCGTTCCACTGCCTCGGGATGAGAACTCTCCTGCCTCCACATGCAACAAGAGCTGCAAATTCCTGGAAGGAAAAAGAGCAAACACGGGAAGACTGAAAAGACAACAGACCCTGATCTTTGGTCCCAAAGTGGTGGTCCATGAAATCAAGAACTGTGCCAGCCACAGGCAGTGATGGATTTTTAGGCTCTGCTGCCCTAAGGCAGATATTAACATTATGACATGGTTGTGAAACCTTCCAAATGTTGTGTTGATGATGGTGAAGCCGTGAAGCTGGCAATGAGATGGTGGTAGTGTTTTAAGACAAGGACATTTTGTGACTCAGCAGAGCCTGGAAATTCTTGAAGAGGATCAGAGTTAATAGATTAAAAAACCCACCACAGGAATAATGACTCAATAGGAAACTCCAGCCTCTGAAAATACATCTCTAAGCTTAAGTAGATTGTTAGTCGATGAGCTCAGCCTTCCCACATGATCCCCACCAAATTTCAGCAGCATCTTACCATCAAATTTGGGCAGAGAGACAGGGTCTGGGTATTTGTTTTCCAGGACTGGAGAGTGGAAGGGTTTGAGGTGGATTCCTGCCTCGCCCTTGGTGAGTTGCTTTTCTGCCTACAATAGGAAGGAGACACGTCTAGGGTGGTCTATGCCCTTAGCAGAGCACCTTGGCCATCAGCCCAAGCGAACGCCAAAAGGGCAGAGGATGGTTTTCCCATCGAAGGTAAAAAGCAAACACCAAGACTGGCTGGTGTAGCATGAAGGGATCACCTGCTCATGCCAGACCTACCCATTGGCACAACACAAGTTGGGGGCATCAGGCATCTTCTCACTGGAGCTGGAGCTTTCACTCCTTTCTTCTTGGCACCTTGCTGGCTGCCTCTGCCCTCCCCCATTGCAGAGGTGGGTGTTGCACGGTCCAGTCTCCAAAGAGGTTGCTCTGTAGGGTCTGAACCTCTTGTAGGTAGATGTTGGACTGCATGGCGTTGGTGTAACTGGGGGTCTGCTGGTGCCCACTTGAGAGACTCAGCCCTGAGCCATCTCCCTCCTTTGGGGAACGGCAGATGTGTGGAGGCAGATCTTTTGCTTTGCTGACGTCTGCCCTTGGGAAAACCCAACAAAAAACACTCCCCCAACCGCAGGCTGGTGAAACAAATCACCCCCAAATAAATCGGCTTGCCCAGTTTCCTCCTCTTCCTTGTTGAGTTTATCAGCATAATACGTGCCCCTCTCATTTGCTGTTGGCAGAGCCCTGTCCTCTCTGTTTTCCAATCCCTCCACTCAGGAGAGGATCCTGGCACATGATGGCCCCATCCCTAAGAGATGTGTCCTCCTGTGTCCATCAGGGCTGCCCTGCTGGAAGAGGGAAGGGCTTGGGGAGTGTAGGGTCAGTGACAGATTTATAGAATATATATATTTCTAATATATTATTGTCTGGTCTCCTGCAAACACTGGGCAAATGTTGCATTTGGCGTGATGAATAATGGGCATGACGTCCCTCTGAAGTCTTTTGTTGCGGTTATCTCGAAGTCCAGCAGAGCCAAGATGGTCATGGTCATGGATTGGCTGTGTTAAAAGCATCCCTGGGATCTGTAAAGAAGCTGCATCTGCCCCACTGGCAAGAGGGTAAAAAAGTGGCTTCAGAGCTGCCAGTGAAATGGGGTTTCTGATCAAGCAACTGCAGACAGTCCCTCGTGAGTTGGGCTGCGTGACACAGAAGGGCTGGGACAACAGGTCCTGGATCTGCTTCATGTTGCAGGATTTTGGGGTTGAAATCATTGGTCCAGCTGTTGGGGGAAGCCTGTAAAAGGGCCCGGGCTGGCCAGGCGTGATAAAGGCTTGTGGGTGGGCTGGAGAGTTCAGTGATTTCTGACATGGAAACTCAGCTGAGCAGCAGCTAAAAAGCCATTTCCAGTCTCCCCTCACCACCCACGCCAGCAGCAAAGTTCCAGAAATAGAAAAACCCATGCCGCACTAATTAGGTCACCCAATTAAAGCACCTTAATTGCCTCGCAGAGATACGGTCTTTTATCTGTGATCTCCCTAACCTCCTTTTTCGGGGGCACAGGCACAGCCCCTCCAAGCACATGTGCTGGGTTTTCTGGGAGGGCATCCAGGGAACGTACGCGATGTGGATGAAGATCCCTCAAGCCTTGGGATCCAGGCACAAAGTTGTTATTATTTAAAGCCCCAAGCAGGATCTAGAGGGTTTTGGGAGAGCGAAGCAGCCTTTGTTAGCATTGTGTCTGCCCCAGGTGAAAGCAGATATTTTCATTCTTCAGGTAACAGGATCATAAGGATGTCCTGTAAGGCAAGAGTATGAAGGCAGGGCAGTGCGCACTGAAGAGCTTTTTTTCTGCCCCAAAACTCAGTGGATTATGGAAGAAAAGCAATTAATGTGTAAGCAAGTGTTGTTAAGTTGTATTGCGCTTTGGGAGTGCAGGTGAAGATGAGTGGTTGTAAGGTTTAAACCCATCACCCCTTGTCCTGTCGCAACAGGCCCTGCTCAAAAGTCTGTCCCCATCTTTCTTATGGGCCCCTTTTAATCACAGAAGGTTCACAGTAAGGTCTCCCCGGAGCTTCTCTTCTCCAGCTGAACACGCCAACTCTCTCAGCCTGTCCTCCCAGCAGAGCTGTTCCAGCTTCGGATCATTTCTGTGGCTTCTCTGGCCCCTCTCCAGCAGGTCCATGTGTGTCCTGTGCTGAGGACCCAGAGCTGGACCAGCACTGCAGGGGGGTCTCACCAGAGTGGGGCAGAGGGGCAGAATCACCTCCCTCCACCTGCTGCCCACATTCCTGGACCAACTTGATCCTAGAATGGAGCTGGTGGAGGCATTTGTTACAGATCCTGGAAGCCAGGCTCATCCTTTGCAGGCAGGTGGTACAGGCTCAAGTACAATAAAGTTTGACAAAGCAAGTGTAGGGATGTATCACAGTCCTAGATTGGTGAAAAACATCTCTGAAAGGATGATGTTGTGAGTGCCACTCTGCTTCTCTCTTTTCCACACAGGCTGGGTACATGTCAGGGATGCTGGTTCCTGTAGGAGTCGGAATAGCCGGAGCCCTCTTTATCCTAGGAGCACTCTACAGCATTAAGATTATGAACCGCCGAAGGAGAAATGGCTCAAAGAGACATAAAAGAAAGGTATGGCAACTGCAAAGGAAAACTCCAGTCCCACCTACTCTTCTTTTAACCATTTTGGCTGTGACACGAGCACAGCCCGGTTACGTTTTCTTTGGGTTGAAGTGTTGGGACCTCTCGGTCAGACTCTAAGGGGGATGCAAATACTCTTCATTTCCCTTTTGCATGCAGACCTCTTTCATGTTTCTTTTCTCCCCCCAGCAGCGGGAATTTAACAGCATGCAAGACCGAGTGATGCTCTTAGCCGACAGCTCCGAAGATGAATTCTGAACCGGACTGCAGTGCCCTTGTGAGAGCCCGTGACTTTGCGAAAGAGGGAGGGGGAGGAAACCAACCAACCAAACAAATAGAACAACTAACTTTGTGCTGCATCGCTGCTCTCCACCGCCCCGAGCCACGGCCGGTACCACCCCGGCGAAACGGCATGCTCTGCTCTACGTGTACCGCCCGGTGACCTGTGTTTTGATACCCTAGTGAGATTCCACATTTGCACCCGGTGCCTCATTCAGATCCACAGCGCGTCTTGTTACAGCTGGAGCTGATACATATGGATGATTCTTTTTTCCCTGTTATCCTGGTGTGCTGTTTTTGGTCCTGGCTGGCAGTAATCTAATCATAACAATAGCTCTCACCTAACCCAGGAATGGAAATCTTTACTGTGAATGACTTCTGTCCGATTTGTTGATTTTTAAATGTTACATAACCTGAGCTAGAGTTCATTAGTGCTAAGATTAGCTGCTCTGCTTAATTAATGAGTTATACACTTGAACTGTATCCCTTGCCACCTGAGAAGTGCCCGACTACAGTATTGTTGATACAGTTTGAAGCACATTTCTGCACTGGGTTCCCCGACTCTCACCCCTTCTTTCTTCCTTCAGCTCTGCTCCACGCTTCTTGGAGACACACAGGAATGGCCTCGACACTCGATTCACCACAAAAATCTTGGTCCATTTTCAACCAGCACTGTCTGTTACAGCACAATAAATACCAGCGCTCACCTACTGACGGATAGTCTTGCATGGACCTCGTAGCTTTTGTTCAGTGTGCAAGTAGGTAAGAGAAGAGGCAGGGCAGGGGTTTCATCAGCTTCTGCCTCCTGTTTGAAGGACACTAGTTGTTGGTTCATCTCTTCCACAAGGCTGCATTCACCTAGAGATGAAGGTGGAGCTGTGTCTCCTTTACCCACTGGAAATTGAATTTTCAGCCCCTGAAAGCTGCATGAACGGCAGCACCTCTGGGGGATCTGGATGGGTCTTGTCTCCAGACCACCAAATGCAGAAAGGCACCAGACTGCGGAGCAGGTGGCTGTCGATGTTGAGGGCTTCATAGCTAATGATGTCAAAATAGCTAGAAAGAGGGCTGTGTTACTTTATTTCTGCTTCTGGTTGTGAAATGACTTCAGTCTGACATTTATGCAAAATATCTATGTTCATGAGGTGGAAATCGCTGTTGTGTAGGGAATCATTCTTCATAGAAGGAGCAGCGGCTGTTGCCAAAGGAGACCTGACGAGACAAGTAAGGCCAGACCGCACATCTGCTGAGATTAAATCCCACTGAGTCTTTGAAGAAGTGGGATGGATGAGAGCTTGAGGAGGGGTACGTGCAGATTTAGTTCCCTGTAGAAGTGAAAAGGCTTGCCAGATTGTGAAGGGCACATACAGATGATGGGAAGCAAGTGTCTTGTGGGCATGTGAGTGGGTTTACAAGGTAGACAGGACATTTGGAAACCCTCCTAAGGCTCAGTTCTTTCTTGAGAGGGTCAGGGCCTCCTCTGGACCAGAGGTCATCAAGCAGTGCTCTTCAGAGCCCAGGTTCTTTCCTGTAGGCCTTACCCACACATCTATTGAGTCACCTCGAGAAGGACAGGCAAGACAACCTATATTCAAAATGCTGCTACTGATGCTGGTCTTCCAGTCGAAGAGCTGTGCATGGTCCCTTGCACATCCATCCCACTGAGAGCGTGGGTTGGGGGAGGCACGATAAAACCTGGTCCATCAACATCTTGGGGAGTCTTCATACCCCAATCCCTTTAGAATGGGCTTTCCCAGACAGGGCTCTACAGGGCTTGCATCTCTCCCTTTTCATTCCTGAGACTTCGACCAAGAGAATTTTACCTTGCTAAAAGCAGCCCCACATCTTTAACAGCCCACTGTGAAGTCCAGGAGCCTCTATCCAAAGTTGAAGCCTCTTTCTTCCATAGCAAATGATCAGTCCAAGCTAAGAAGTTTTCCTTCTGGACTGATCTCCTTCTCTTTCCCAGGTCTCTTGGAGCTTGGAGGTGGTTGGGAGGTGTCTTGCAGTTTCAGGAATCAGGAAACATTGTCCCTTGTGCTCTCTGATGATTTGTTCCTGGCAAGGCCTGATGAGAGTTAAGTTGCAAGGTGGGATGACTTCTCCTCCATTCTGGTTTGCTTGAGATCATCTCCAGAAAGGCTTGACCTCTAAGTACAGCTCCAGGCAGGCTGGGAACAAGGCTACATAGGCAGCTGCAAGATGTTCTCGCTTTACCTTGGTCCAGCCAAGTCTTGGAGTAGAAAGGTTGGTAGCTGGGCTGGCTGAGTCCTTTGCATCATAGCCTGAAAGAGAGAATCAAAACAACACTGGAAAAGAGGAGCTGTCAGCGATCCCACAGAACAGAGCAGATGTACCAGCAGGAGCCAGGCAGCCGGGGCTCAGCAGGGTGCTGGCAATAGCAGCCTGTGAAGGACAGGCTCCTCTCGCTTCCCTGTTCATGTGGAGTGTTCGGCAACGGCACAAGTGAAGTAACGCAGAGCTCCTGGCTGGTCGGGAGGAGGAGGAGGGCTGGCTGAGCGAGGCTGCTGGTCTAAGTCCCGCAGCTCGAGCGGTGCAGGAAGAGCTTTATGGATGGGTTGGCTGTTTGGTGGGTTGGGAGGGCTGGCAGGGAGGTGCCATGGCCTTTTGTTGTGCTGATAAATCCACATTTTGGGAAACACTGACAGCTTCCCTGCCTCTTATTGCAGCCTTTCTGTACTTAAAAGGGGCCTGTAAGAAAGATGGGGACAGACTTTTGAGCAGGGCTTGTTGTGATAGGACAAGAGGTGATGGTTTTAAACTAAAGGAGGGAGATTCAGGCTGGACATGGGGAAGAAATTGTTGTCCCTGAGGGTGGTGAGAGCCTGGCCCAGGTTGGGCAGAGAGGTGGTGGCTGAACCATCCCTGGAGACATCCCAGGCCAGGCTGGACGGGGCTCTGAGCAACCTGAGCTGGTGAAGATGTCCCTGCTCATGGCAGGGGGGGCACTGGGGGAGCTTTGAAGGTCCCTTCCAACACACACTATTCTAAGATTATTCTTCTCTCTCCTCAACATAATGAACTTAAGAAATCAGCAGTCCCACAAGTGGGGCTGACAAGTGGTTTCAAATATCAGAGTGGTTATATGGCAAGTAAGGTGGGACAAAACGGGCATGGAGTAGAGTTGTAGGCCAAGGAAGGTCCAGCTGCACGCACAGTTCACTGTTGGCTCTCTGGTCTGTGCTGGAGCTGGCCTTGTGAGATAGAAGAGCTGCCCAAAGTTTTTGCTTGTGGTCCAGCTTCACTCCCAGGCCTGTTTCTGGGTCTGAACACCACAAACCACAAGCCTTGGTTGGGACCTGCTCGTTGGCAGAAGACTGCTTTGGTAGGCTGACTTTCTGAGCTGCTCAGCAGTGCAGGGAGATCCCAACTGATGCCCATTTGAAGCGGAGGTGTTTGTTGAACAGTTGTTTTCAGTCAGGCACCTGCCCCAGAGCCTGGAAGTCGCTCATGTCTTCAGCTTAGCTATTCTTTATGTGGAAGCAAGATGGACAGTCAAAACCAGCCTTGGGTCCCAGGGAAGACTGTAGGAGCCTTTGGAACACAGCGTTTTCTGCAGCTCCCCTGACATCAGTGTCACTTCTGGAGGTCCTTAAAGCACAAGAATTATTGAGCTCCTTCCCTTCTCTTCTAAGCCAGTAGACTTTGGATTTGCCTCTTCAAAATATTCTCTATATGACCCCTGGAGTTTGATTCATTTGCTTCAAATTATCAGACTGCAGATAGAGAGGGGGGGGAGAGTTTCAGGTTGAAGTCTCCAGTCTCTTAACACTCTACAGATTTAATCGATACCTCTGCATTGCCAGACAAGCAGATTATTTTGAAAGAGGCAGGACAAGAAAAAGCAGCCAAGAAGGGTCTTCCTCATCCTCTGTGCTGGGTGAACTGCCCACCCCTTCATGCAGAGGTGGGTTGTGACATGTCTAACGCAGCCTTGGCCCCGTGCAACGGCTGCGACGGAGACTTTGCTGCAGCAATAATAACCCCTCGACTCAGCACAAGGCGAGTTGCTCACCTCTGTTTTCCTGTGGATGCCCAGCTTGGGATTTCTCAAGAGCACAAGCCAGAATTTACTGGAGGCATCACACACCCGCTTCAGCATCCACAGCCCCATTTCCAATGGGAGGAACCAGCCTGCCTGACGTGCAGCTCTTGCCCTGATGAAACGCATCTGCACTCGACAGCCGCTGGTTTTTAAAGGTGTCTCTGACTCCAGATGTTCACCTAGGTGAGGTTTCTCTGGACTGCACTGCTTCCATAGAGTGATATTAGCAGTCCTTGCGCTTTCTTGTGGTTTTCTATTTCGGACAAGAACAACTCCTCATACTGTAACTATGGAATGTAGCACTTTGTTAAATTAAAACACCGGGAAATAAAAAGCTCTCCATCATAACTGACTTGTAGGGCCTCGTCTCCCTGATCTGTGGTTTGTGGCAGTCCCTGTCTCTCAGGTAAAGCTGTGAGGTGGTTGCACTTGAGTGCTGCAGTTCTTTCTCTCTGCTGCATGGTTGGTGCAAGGACTCAGGCTGGACTTGTAGGGACAATACAAGCAGGGGGGAGCCTCAGCCTGGGACTTTTTGGGTAGGATTTCCCTGGAGGGAGGTGTTGGCTGTAAGCTGTGATGAGTAACACCCAAAATTCCCTCAGCTGGGTTTCCAGTAGCTGTAATGAGCCCCAGCGCTGACATGTTTATATTGTTGATCTCTATGCACAGCCAGGGGTCTCTTTGTGGATACCAGGACATTTCTCCTTCCCGGTGTGCCCTGTAAACAAGGCTCTATGCACAAATATTACTATAGTGCTGGTGAGTCTTGAATCTCAGTTATAGGTGCTGCAAAGGTTTAATAAAAGAGCGTCCTTATTGCAGGTGAATATCATCACACACACCTCAATGGACCAGAGATCCGAGCAGAAGAGTCAGAAAAATTTGAGAGTGGGTAAGAAGAGGTGCGCAGGCTGGGTTTATAATTGCCTTTCCAGTCCTGTTTGCAGATGTCCTTGCATGCATTATGTTCTTGCATGCAAGTACACAGGCTGGGTGTACGTGCTTTTTTTACTTGCTGAGTACTTGCACAGGCTTTTTGCCACGCTGTGCACCGGTGCGGGTGCTGGTGCAGGCGTGAGCCAGCGGGGCACAGAACAGGTCCATGGCGCGGGACGCCTGACCCTCTCCGGGCTTCCTCTAAAGGCTGAGAGAGTTGGGGTGTTCAGCCTGGGGAAGAGAAGCTCCAGGGAGACCTCATTGCAGCCTTTCCATGCTTAAAAAGGGCTGATAAGAAAGATGGGGACAGACTTTGAAGCAGGGGCTGTTGCGATAGGACAAGGGGTGATCATAGAATCACAGAATGTCCTGAGTTGGAATGACTCACCAGGATCATGGAGTCCAAGTGCTGTCCCTGCACAGGACACCCCACAGGTCACCCCGTGTGTCTGAGGACGTTGTCCAGTCTCTTCTTGAACACTGTCAGGTTGGGGCCGTGACACCTCCCTGGGAGCCTGTTCAGTGTCCAGCACCTCTGGGGGAAGAACCTTTTCCTCATGTCCAACTGACCCTCCCTGGCACATCTTCTGCCATTCCCTTGGGTTCTGTCACTGGTCACTAAAGAGAAGAGTTTGGTGCCTGCCCTTCCTCCTCCCCTTGTGAGGAAGCTGTAGCCGTGATGAGATCTCCTCTCAGTCTCCTCTTCTCCAAGCTGAACAAACCTTGTTGGTTTTAAACCAAAGGAGGGAGATTCAGGCTGGACATGAGGAAGAAATTGTTGGCCCTGAGGGTGGTGAGAGCCTGGCCCAGGTTGGGCAGAGAGGTGGTGGATGAACCATCCCTGGAGACATCCCAGGCCAGGCTGGACGGGGCTCTGAGCAACCTGAGCTGGTGAAGATGTCCCTGCTCATGGCAGGGGGGGCACTGGGGGGAGCTTTGAAAGACCCTTCCAACCCAAACTATTCTGTGATTCTGTGACTCCAGTATAACAAGCAGCAAGAATTATTTGTCTAAGTGTGTGTATTTTCTGTAATGAAAAATGGCTTATTCAGAACAAAAAAATTCCCAGGGAAATAGCCTTTTGGGAACTGCATGAACACATTCTTTGCTAATTGGTAGTTGCCAAAACCAATCTGTATATTCATGAAGCCATTTGCTGCATTGCTGACTTTTTCCAATGAAAAAAACAAAACCTGCTGAAAGAAGATATACAGTGAGAATGTGGTTTTGGTTTTTTTGTTTGTTCGTTTTCCCCATAGATTAATTTCCTAAGGAGATTACTCTTTCTGATCACGTTGCCTCCCTGTGAGCCACTGTGCATCAGCCGGTGTCCTGCCAACGTCCCTGGCTCTGCCAGCCAAGCCACGGGTTTGTAATAACAGGGGAGAGGAGAGAGGTCAGAGCAAAACCCCCACGAGAAAAGCACGTGTGGACCTCTTGTGAGGCCGCAGAAAACCTGTGTAAGCAAAGATGGTTCTGTGTGCCCTGATGGAGGGGACGAGCTGGATGTCCCAGACCCCCGTCGGGGTTGCTGCCCCATGGGGTTCCCTTGAGGTCACCCCAGCGCTGGGCTCAGCCTGATTCAATGACAAACACGGCACCGATCCGCAGACAGCCCAGCTCGAGCTTGTTTTCATCAGTGTGTTTTGGAAGGACAGACCAAATCATAAATAATTGATCTGTTTTTTTCATTTTCAGCTGTTTTACCCAGGTTCATTCTTATTGGTCAACAAGCCCTTTAAACCTTATTGATTTGCCTCTGGAGATTGCCCATGGAGTTGTGCCTTTTTCTTCCCACAACTCACTCTGCTTTTATGTGCACTTATTTAAAAAAAATGAAGGGCTTCTGATATATATTTTTCATATTATTATTTGCATTTTACATTTTTAATATTAAAAAGTAGCAAATAACATCTTTCCAATCCACTGGTTGATTGGTTTTGCATTACACTCCGCTTCAGTTAAATCTCACTTGGATACCCACCAAAACTCAACTGAAATACCCAGAAATTGGATTTTTGCTACAAGAGCAGAAGTGGGGCCGCTGGGGGTGAGAGCTGTGCCACTGTGCAAACATACAGGACCGGTTTATGGTGACAAAACATTGTCTAAGGGCTGTGGGGTTGTGGTTTGTGGGACTAAATAACACACCAGCAACCTTGGGCCTGTGTCCCAGGGAGACAGGAGCTGCCGCCATGCATGGTTCGGCATGAAAAGCCAACTAGAGGGAAGATGAATATTATGTTTGAGATGCAATCATGGCCAAATAGATTGACATAAAGAATACCCTGGTCTTGGGTTTAAAATGAAAAGGAGGGAGGTAGGAAAAAGCACCACTGAATCAGGGCTGGAATGAGAGAAAGCTGCGCTGTGCGTTAGTGCTGGGCATGTGAGAGTTTGTTATGGGCAGGTCAGGTCTCTGACTCCTGCTTGTTAAGTAGATGGCATCAAAAACAGTGGTGGAGGATTGTTGGGGTGTATTGTTCTTGCTATAAGCAATGAAAGAGTTTCCAAAACACAGTTTTCTGGTTGACAACAGGTTGGCCATAAGTCAATAATGTGCCCTTGTGGACAAAAAGGCCAATGGCATCCAGAGGTGCATAAACAAAAGTGTGGCCAGCAGGTCGAGGGTGGTTTTTCTTCCCCCTCTGCTCTGCCCTGGTGAGGACACAACTGGAGTTCTGGGTTCAGTTCTGGGCTCCCCAGTTTGAGAAGGACAAGGAATTACTGGAGAGAGTCCATGGGAGGGACACAAAGATGCTGAGGGGTCTGGAGCATCTTTGTGATGAGGAGACATTGGGAGAGCTGGGGCTGTTCAGCTGGAGAAGAGAAGCTGAGAGGGATCTGATCAATGGGATCAATATCTCAGGGTGGGTGTCAGAGGATGGACCAGACTGTTCAGTGGTGCCCAGCGCCAGGGTGAGGGGCAACGGGCAGAGACTGAAACACAGGAGGCTCCATGTGAACATGAGCAGAAACTTCTTTGCTGGGAGGTGCCAGAGCCTGGCCCAGGCTGCCCAGAGCAGGTGTGGAGTCTCCTTCTCTGAGACATTCAAACCCGCCTGGACCCACCTGTGTGATCTGCTCTGGGACCCTGCGTGAGCAGGGGGGCTGCACTGGGAGATCTCCATAGGTCCCTTCAACCCCAGCCGCCCTGTGGTTCTGTGATTCTGCAATAGGACTGCAGTATTTGAGGGCAGTGAATTGCTAAAGGCTCAATAGCAGTGGATGAGCCGGTGGACATATGCTAAGGAAGACATTCCTTTAAAATTGAAATTGAAGAATGTGGTTTAAAAGCATTAAAACCAAAAGGCTAACAAAGGGATTTGGCTGCATGCAAGCTGTACAGTGTCTATTAAAAATGAGTGTTTAATTGGATATTTGTTTTGCAGCCAGCCTACTGGGATTAAAAATACATGCTATTGCCTTGAAACATTTAAATGATGATACCTGGGTGTAGGAAGACGAGGCAGTGGAAACACTAAGCCAGAAGGTACATGGGGGTTTTTTGGATGGCAGAGTACAGACTTTGAGGAGACAGGAAACAATAAAAATACCTTATTATTTAACATTTATCTCATAGCAAAGCAAAGTGCTCAGAGCTGGGCTGGGGCTTGCAGTACTGGGTAATGTCCTCAGGCACGCGGTGGCTCAGACCACTTAGTGTGAAGGGTCAAATCTGCAAGGGTGTCATGGTCCAGAGACGGCTTTAAGCATGTGTGGATTGGGAAATTCATATGGGACAAGTGTTATTGAAACCCAAGAGTCTGCAGAGAGACCATCTTCTAGATACGCTGGTCCAAGAGCAATCTGGAGCTAAAATCTTACAGTGGGTTGCTTGGAAGCTCCTGTGCCATAGCAACCCCCAGGCCTCACTCTGCTGCTCACAGAGCTGCACGTGGGAAAACCACAGCTCTGGAGTTTTTCTGCAGAAGAGGGATCTCAGCCGACACCATGGAAATGAAATGTTGGTGCTATTTTACAGACTGAACGCTTGATCTGAAGAATGGTGAAGCTGGAGGAAGAGATTTTGCTTGCTTGACCACCCTTGAGCTGACACACGTGGCCACTGCTTGTAAGACAAACTTGAAGCAATAGATGTAATTTTGGATGTTGTAAACAGTAAATAAGTATGTATGTCACCCAGAATTGGTACAGTGGAGAAAGGAATTCATGCTGCAGACAGCTTGGATTTTACAAGGGAACCTAAGCACTGGAAATACTGCCAATCCCACCGATTAATTAAAGTCTGCATTCAGCAAAGCTCAGGGCATTGTAACGGAGCTGGCTGGACCTGCAGCATTTTAGGCAGCGATGGCAACATTTGTACAACCACATATACAAGGGGTGCTACGAGTGCAAGGCGCCCAAAACTCAACACAACGTAAGAGACTGCTGTTGTGTGGCCACCTAATTGCCAGTGTCACAGGTGGGTGAAAGCCAAGCCAGCTTGTGCCCAAATTAATTGTATATTGATTTAATAGATGGTTAGGAAGCGTCCTTGATCATACAAGTGCCTGACAGTGATTTGAGCATCCTGGCAGGTCTTGTGCTGTGTGGGAGGAGGGAAACCCATTTCGGGCTGGAGTCGGCAAAGGGATGTGTCTGCTTTTAGCAGCAGAGCGTGATGGACTGAGCCCTGGCTGGGACACCAGAGACTGAGGTTCATGTGCTGGGTGCTCCACTACCCAATTAATTTCACTAACTTTGTGCTGTGGTTTTCCCTGGTTTTGAGCTCAATGCACGTGGCTGTCTGCCTTGGCAGTCGCTGTCGCAGGGGCAGGTGTTTTTAATAAGTGCAGTGTTGGAAGAAAAAAGGCTTTTTCTCTGCAGTTTGATTCTTCCTCTCTGATATATTGACGTGTCCGACAAAGAAATCGAGCAGGGATTCATTTTTCTTTTTTGCCTAAAGTGAATAACCAGCTCATCACCGAGGGCGCAAGGTGCAGAAAGCAGCACCTTCAGTCCCACCCCTTCCATACAGCCTTTCCTCCTCTGGAAGGAGCTAAAAGAAATAGATGATACCACAGCAGAGCCTGCCATAATTTCTCCAAGCCCCTTTGCCCATCTGGCTCCACTCTGCGGACCATTTAGCGTGAAGAAAGCAATTTTTTGCCTTTGATACTGCAAGCGAGGACGGTAATTGGAGCCTGGAAGGCGCAGTGGCTATCGAGCAATCTCAACCCTTGCAGATCTCTGATGTTCTGTAAAACTCAAAGGGGAGGTACAATTACTACCCGTTGCCCTGGGCAATGATTTATCTTGTAGCCACACAAAAGCAAAATCTCTCTGATCTCTTTTTCCACCCCCTCGTACCAGATCGGGATGTGTCATATCGCAGATTAAAGGGGCTTCTTTTTTAAATGCTGCAAGGAAAACCTGTGTGTGATGTTTGATTATTCTGCCCTTTCAAATAATATCCCTGATGAGAAGGGAGTTGTTGCAGTGCTGGCATCCTGAGGAATTGGATGCTGAAGTGGAAACCTGGAGTATTTAATGAAAAAAAACAAAGCAAATGATATAATGGATTTTTTTAAAGCTCCTTTTGAGGGGGGATGGTGACTCAGTAGCTGAGGAATGACCTGGGATGAGGAGATGAGGCATGAGTTCTTTGTGTTGTTGCAAATGCAACAAGAAAACGAGAGGTTTAATGAAGGAGAACAAGTTTGGGAACTACCACAGGAGATCAGAGCCCTTCACTATCCCCTCCTGGTCCATACAACCCAACATCTGCAGCCATCAACAGGTGGCACTTTAGGGTGAGATCTAATGGACAAAATAAGCCAAAAGAGGAGCTTCTGTCTTAGTCCGGGATTGGTTTTGTTTTGGCTCAGATGAGTCCTCAAAGAGCTGGGCTCCGAATTGCTGCTTGGGAGCAGGCAGCGGTCTCCACTGCGTGTCATCTCACAGACGTAATAGCATGAATCCTCTGGAAATAGCCGAGGCATTCTTAACTTGACATTTTCCCTTCTTTTCATAAAATATAATAGCACATCACAGGCGTAGGCTGCATGAGAAACCTCCCAGCAAGCGGCAGTTCCACCGACGGGGAGGATCGTGCTAGTGATGTCTCTTTGTCTGATGCTCCCCTCCGACTCCTCTGTATTAACAGATGCTTTTCAAGAGGAGAAGAGAGGCTGTCCATAACCCCAACTCCCACCGCTTCAAGGTGAGCGAGACCCTTTTCTTTGCTCAGCAGCACGTTGGAAGTGCAAGTCACAGACTTTCCGAGTCTCATGTACAGGGAGAGCAGATCTACCACTCGCTTCTCCACCTCCCTCATTGGGCACCCCCAGCTCTCCTGAAGATGTGGTCAATCTGGGATCCACTGTGGTGCTGAGGCAGTGGGGAGGTGGTGACCACAGGGCCACTTCATGAAACAGCTTTGGGTGGTGACATGATATTCTCCAGGATGTCTGATGGTGGAGGAGAAAACAGAGAGGTCTTGGCTGAATGCAGGGGGAAACCATTTAGGTCCGGGTGGGAAAACCGGTGGATAAATCCACCAGACTCAGTGTTCTCAGGAAGGACAGGGAACTGCTGGAAGAGTCCAGGGCAGGGCAACAAAGATGCTGAAGGGAGTGGAGCATCTCCCGTGTGAGGAAAGGCTGAGGGAGCTGGGGCTCTGGAGCTGGAGAAGGGGAGACTGAGGGGGGACTCATTCATGGGGATCAATATGGAAAGGGGGAGTGTCAGGAGGATGGAGCCAGGCTCCTCTCAGTGACAACCAGTGATAGGACAAGGGACAATGGGTTCAAACTGGAACACAGGAGGTTCTGTTTAAATATAAGAAGAAACTTGTTCCTGGTGAGGGTGGCAGAGCCTGGCCCAGGCTGCCCAGGGAGGTTGTGGAGTCTCCTTCTGTGCAGCCATTCAAACCCGCCTGGACACCTTCCTGTGGAACCTCAGCTGGGTGTTCCTGCTCCATGGGGGGATTGCACTGGATGAGCTTTCCAGGTCCAATCCCTGACATTCTGGGATTCTGTAATAAATTGAGCACCAGTTGGCTCAGATCCACCATTTGGTTGCAGCTCATCAGCTGCCACCTATTTTGGACCAGCATCCAACAGCAGCAGCACAACTGAAATTGGGTCCTTTGCCCAGCACATGGGAGCTCATCAGTCAATTGATTTCCGCCTTCCTTCAAGAGCCTTCTCAGGCTGAAAACTACTGAGGGACAACCTGCTCAGGCCAACATCTGCTGCAGCTGTTGGCCTTCCACCAAAGGAGGATGGGAGCCCTGGTCATGACGATCTGTTCAAGTAATGACCATAACTAGAAAGTGATGGTCTCTACATGGATGATGCTTGAGATCCACCAGTGGGATGTAGGGAAGAGGAAAGGTCTCAGGAGGAAAGGAGGTTGGCCCAGTCTGGGATAATGCATCTGGCATATCAGTTATAAGGGAACATCCCTTCTTAGGTAGGAGAAAAAAGTGCATTTGAGTGTCTTTGAGCAATTTTGCATCCCAAGCGTAGAATAATAGAATAGTTTGGGTTGGGACTTTAAAATAACTTAATGCACCTCTTAAACAGGGCTGAATGGAAAAGCTTCACTCAGGGACTGGTATAAAAATGTTATTCCTTTAAGTGATTACATTCATAGATCAACAACAATTTGTGTCCATCTGTATCCCACCTCTCCTGTCTCCTGCAGTCGCTGGTACCCACACCAGGGCATTTCCTACTTTTGCCCCAGCTACCCCCTGCTCCTGGGTGGTAGATAAACAACTGTGCCCTAGATCAGTGCTCTTCAGTGCTCAAAACCCCACCAGAAGTGTCTTTTCTTCTCCACAGTATGATGCCATGACAGCTTCAGCTGCGGACCTGGAGACCTTTAGTGTTCTTGAGGCCACGTGTGCTGGATCCCAGCATGTTTCCAGGCACAGAAAACACCCTGTTTCTGAATATAGACCAGAAAACGCTGCTGAGGAGCTGGGGCAGCTTGTCTCAATCAGCGATGCTCTGCTGCTGTCCTGGAGAGGCTCATTTGGGATGGGGACACTGCAGCAGGATGTCACCGAACGCTGTCGTGGCTCTGGGCAACCACAGACCCTGCTCACATTGTCCTTGCAGCACATCTGTCCATTTGGGGTGGCTCTTGGTGAGGCTGGAGCCTGAATAATTATTTCAATGGCTTATTTAAAAGCACAGAGCCCTTTAAAACGACCCACAAAAGCAAAAATGTAATGGTTACAAGCGGAATAATCTGCCTGATACAGAAGAGGGATATAACTGCCCGTAAAGAACATGATGTCCACCAGTAGCTTCAGAATCCATAGATCAAGTGCTGCCGTAACCTACTCTGACAGCAGAACATTTCCCTGAGAGCATATGTATTAACTTTTTAAAATAAATATGCTTGTGCCTTCTCTGAAGGTGGCTGGATTTTTGCTGTTGGCTTTGACAGAAGTAAGATGTTCATAGAACAGTTTGGGTTGGAAGGGACCTTCAAAGGTCATCTAGACCAAGTAGTTCTCTGCCCATAACTCCTTGTAGAAAGTGTGTAACCCACAAGGTACCGTGTGGGGATGATGCACTGGGCAGAGTTCACCACAACTAAGACTTCTCAGTACCTTCACACCTGATTAATCAACACAGCTTCATCAGCTGTGGTGGAGCTGACCCAGTTCACACTGGCAAAGTTTCAGGTGGGTATTATTGTCCCAGCGGCCTCATGAGTAGATTGTTCTACCTTCGTATCAGCAAGCCCACCACCCTCTGAGCCATCTATTTACTTTCAACTGGGATATTTGTGCAGGAAGGTGGTGTCTGGGGTAGGGTTGAGGAGCATGTGTTGGTCCATGTACCACCCCAGGTCTCCTCTGCTACAGGGGTTCATGGATGTTGAATGCTTTCATTATGAAGAAGTTTCAACAGTAGTTGGTTGTGCAAGAAGATGCTTAAAGAAGCGCATGACTTTCCAGCTATTACAGGCAGCGCTTGCTCCTCCATGAAGAGGAGTTAGAGCTGAACTCTTACTTCCCAGGCAAAACAGAGGGAGATTTTGGTAAGTCCCTTTTCTAAGCCTGTGGTAAGCTCTTCACAAACCAGTCTCCTTATCTCAAGCCTAGCAAAGGAAAAACAGAGCTCTGTTTCATCTTGGTTACAAATTAAGGCTGAAATTGAAGGGTGGGGGGGAAGAAAAAGCGCAGCATCCTCTAAACCGCTCCCTGAGAGCCTTTTGTTAATGCCCTTTGGTCTGCCAAAATATTTCAAAATCATGAGCAGCGGCTCTTCTCCAGCTCTTGAATCAGAGGCTTGAAGAAACAAACTCAAGAGAGGGTCATCTTTTTATTTCGATCTTGTGTTTGCTCCCGTCGTCAGCTCAAGCTCTTCCAGCAAACACAAGAGCAAGAGAGGTCTCTGGGGAGATACTGAATCCAGCCCAAGGTCTCAGGACCGCAGGAGCCGCTGCTCTCAGAGTCCTGGCAGGTATCAGGAGTCACCACAACGCTCTGAGCAGCGCTATGGGCTTTCTCTGAAGCCAGTAAGTATAGCAGCAACGTTTCATGGCTTTATTCAGACGTATCTACTGTGGCAGGATGCAAACCCCCCTTTCTCCCCCTCCCTCCTTCATCATGGAAGGAGCAGGCACATCTCCCTCTCTCTCTGTTTGAGGCTGACAGCTTCTTTGGTTTGGCCCCAGAGCCCCTGGCCAGGGCCATTAGGAGAAGGGAGCCAATGCGCCAGGAGCCGCTGGGCACCTGTGACCAGTGTGGGGATGTTTGGAGGCTTCAGGGGCACCCACAGCCAGTGTGGGGGTGCAGAGAAGCTTCTGGAATGCCAGTCAGATCAGGCAATCAAAATGGGACTCTCGTCGAGGCTCAGCCCCTTGTCGCGGGTCTGTGGGAACACGAGCGGAGCCACTGCCGCCAGGAGCCACGGCCCCCCCTGCTTCCCGGGACTGAGACTCTGCTGGCCTCGCCGCCAGGGGTGTGAGTAAATTAACCCTCGCAGGATTGCAAGTACATATATATTCTGTGCACATTTGCGCGTGTACTTTCCGTACTCACTACGAGCACGTGTATCTCTTTAGAATAATCTCACACCGTGTTCATGCAGTGTGGGTTCCTCCCGGACTCAGGGGTGGCTCCAGCATTGTTTTGGTGAAGCCACGTGCATGCACTCTGTGGACCTCCTGTTGTATTAGTTGCTGCCCCTTAATAATTTTCCTCAACTGATATCCGAACCTGTATTTAAGTCACTTTTGGAGTGCTAAAACCCTGTTTCTCACCGGTTTAATAAAAGTTGTTCTGGACCCTATTGTCCCTTAAGCAAACGTCGGGGTGCCTCCGTGACATCTACAAAACATCTTTGTGCCAAAACATGCAACTTCCCATAATTTTCAGGGAATTTTTGGGCAGCCTTTAGAGGATACATGGGAGGAATATTGAAGACGGCAATTGTTGGGCTATGAAAGGACTTTCTGGCTTAGTAACCGTACTTTCAACAAGAAGCTTTCCACTTTCCATGTAATTTTGTTTTTAGTATAGGACTGAGAATTTAGCACTAGGCACATGCAAACCTGCCAGCAATGAACAAAAAGAAGCACAACATGTGAGAGGGCAAGTAGCTGTTGCTCTTGGCTCCTTCTATACTTAAGGCCCATGGTTGCTGCTCCCCACCGCTCTGCAGTGTAATGAATAATTCACCAAAATTGTAGTCTGTTGCCTAATCTGAGAGGTTATGGGTGGTAGCTGGCACAAGGCAGCACTGCTAAATATTACAGCTGGCATTCCATCAATGGAACTGCAGCTCCGCGTTAAAAATTAAGATCCTTCTCCTAAGCTGTCAAGATCCATCAATGCGTGTGCTGGCACAGTGATTTAATTAAACAGATAGCTTAACTGGGTGTATTTGGGGGATGATCCAAAGCCTGTTTTACTCGGTGTAAGCCCCTTTCTCGCATGCACGTGAATTATCTCGGCTGGTGCTTCCAGGTGGCTGTTGGCTCTGGCATTTGTGACCAGCAGTGAGAGGAAGGTCATTGATCAATCTCTGCAGCTGGGTACGGTGTTCTGTTAATGCAGGTTAAATCAGAACAGCTCGTGTGAGGCCCAGGGGCTCCTCGGTGATTAAGAGCCTATTTCTATGAAACACTAAAGGCTGCTCTGCTTAAAGGCTTCACCTGAGCTGCACTCTGAAGAACAGTCCCAGGTGACACGGTTCTGTTTCTCTTGGTGTGCGTAGGCTCTGCATTTTTAGCCAAGCTCTCGCTGCTCACGGCAAACATGCTGATCCACCCTGCCCGCCCCCTTGAACAAGCGCTGCTTAGGGTGGCAGCAAAACCAAGCTGATTTCATGTTTTCTGAAGTCAACAGTGCCTTTCATACAGACCTTCCTTGGCTGGGATCAAACCCTTTGTGAGCCTCTCCGTGCCCATCACTGCAGGGGCCACCTTGGGATCGAGGAAGGTCTGTCATGCCTGGAATGCTTCAGTCCACTTCGGTCCAGGTTTTGTGTTGTCTACACAGCTTCCAGGTTCTGTTTTTCACCTGGGAATGGAGGAGCATCTCTGCTGTTGGCTAACAAGTCTCTGTGGGAGTGCCTCAAATAGAGGCAACAAACCCTCCACTGCTGTGTGTTCGGATTAGGGGATTAAATGGAGAAGAAATAAGTCATCAGCTGACCTGAGAAAACTGAGCTTGTAGATTTTGGTCTTGGATCTATTGCTAATCCTTGGACCGAGTGGTGATGGGGATGGCAGGAGGGAAGCAACATGGAGTTGGATTTCACTAAGAGAAGCAAGCTTTTGCTACCTTGAGCCATGTGAATGGAGCGAGAAAAGGTGAAGGGTCTGCTTAACCCTCTAGAGAGATTCAACAGGACAATTTGGGTGAACAAGGACTCCTCTGGGCTGTCCTGGAGGATGCTCTGCATTGCCTGAGTTGGAGCAGCATCCTGTGGATGGTAAACACACTTGTTACTCAATGTTTCCCCTATTGCAGTCACCACTGGTCCGTGCCACGCTCCTGGTGCTGGGAGCACTTGCTGGAGGGTCACCCACAGCAGCTCTGGTTTGGGGCACGAGCAGCCCCTGGGCTCTGTGGGTGAGACAACAGCTTTGTTTTGCACAGAGAGCTCAGTCAACGTGTGCAATTTCCTTAACAAAGTGCACAGGGCAGGAGGACTAGAAACATTTGGTTTGCCTCTCTAGAAAAGCAACTGGTGCAGACTTGCCTTCTGAAATGAGGTTTCATAATACCAATGGTTAGTGGGATTTGAAGATATACATATATATATATATATGTTTTTTTCCTGGATGATTGCTGAATAGACCTAAAAGGAAGCTGTGGGGAGGTGGAACTTTGATATTTCCAAGAAAATACAGTGTGGGAATCCAAATGGTTCAAGCAAATGCTTTCACTCCAATTCTCATCACACAGCTCTCAAAGGTTACTCTGTCTGCTCAGTGATTAACAGCTCCTCTCTGTAATTGCCTTGGGTGGAGACTGAGTTTAAAATGCTCCTGCTGTGGGAATTTTTGCTTTAGTGCTTTCCCTGATTTATGAATGGAGATGGGTAAGAATATAAGGATCCGGAGAAGCTGCCAGGGAGACAGAATCGTGGAATGATTTGAGTTGCAAGGGACCTTTAAAGATCATCTCGTCCAACTGTCTTGCCATGGGCAGGGATATCTTCAACTAGAAAAGGTTGCGCAAAGCCTGGTCCAGCCTAACCTAGAATGTTTCCAGGAAAGGGGCAAAGCCAATGTGGAGATAATACTCTCATTCAACACCTCTGTCCTCTAAGGTACGCTTTGGTTCTCTCCTGTAAGCCTTTTCCAGGACAAGAATACAGGGATAACCGCACAGTTCAGTTACAAGTGATGCATAACTCGGTTATAAGCACAACCTGTTCTCCTCCATCAATGTGGTTTCTCTGGGGGCCCAGTAAAATTATTTCTGAGGCCACTTACAAGGATGACGGGTCCCACTATTTGCATCCCTCAGGAGGCATTGAAACCAAGTTATAAGCTGCCGTTCTTCTCTCAGCTTTGCTAGGAAAATAGATGGCAGCGTTGGCCCCCGCATACTTGCCAATAACAAGAGCTGTTGCTTGTCTACCTTTCTGAGGGGAAAATGAGCTTTTTCATAGAGCTATGTGTGATGGATAGTCCTCGCCAACCCTTGCTGCATCCACCATCGCTGACTTCACTCCAGCTGGTGGTAGCATTCATTTTTGTTGGGGAGAAAGACAGTGGCAGCTTTTCAGACAGGGCTTGCACCAAGTGTTTACTGGCTGGTGTTTAAAGCAGCGTTCCTCTGCTTTCAGGTGCATGCTCTTGCTTTCTGCAGTTTTGCAGGTCCTGGATTGCAATGTTTCCTCACCTTTGTATAGTTTCATAGAATTGCTTTGGTTGGAAGAGACCCTCAAGATCATTGAGTCGAACCATAACCCACCCCTGGCACTGCCCCATGTCCCTGAGAACCTCATGTCCGTCTGTCCAGCCCTCCAGGGATGGTGACTTCAGCACTGCCCTGGGCAGCCTTTTCCAATGCCCCACAGCCCTTTGGGGAAGAAATTGTTCCCAGATCCAACCTCAACCTCCCCTGGTGCAACTTGAGGCCGTTTCCTCTCATCTTCCCCTTGCTACTTGGGAGAAGAGACCAACACCCACCTTGCTACCTCCTTTGAGGTAGCTGTAGAGAGGGGTAAGATCATCCTGGAAGCTGCAGCTTCTCCAGTTTCCTTTGGGGTGAGGGAGTCAGCACACACCAGGGCTACGCACCCCATGAGGGCTTTGGAAGTACAAGGTGATCTTATGAATGGTGGTCAGTGTCCCAGTATCGTTTGGAAGCACAGCTTGAGATTTCCACTTAAAGACGCTTCTGACTACCTGGGATGATGCGATCTTGAACAGAAAGAAGAAGAGGGGATTATATTTTCCAGGGTCCTCCTTGTGGGGCCGAGACAGAGCGTGTTTTTCTGCCCGGTGATGGAGAAGGGAGGCTGTGAAAAACAACAAGTTGTTGAGTAAATGTGTTGTAATCTCAAATCACCGCTCTGGAGTCTAATCTTGATTATCACAATGAGACAAAGCAGGCGGTAATTTTTCATGCAGGATGGTTGTCTGTAAACTGCGATAACACTATTGATGTTCTTTTCTTTAGAATTATTTGAGACACAGTCTTCTCTTGTGCTGGGATTTTACCATAATAACTTCAACAGGCTTGTGGCATTACTCACGATTACTTTAGGTTTGGTAAAAGGAGAGTTGGCGCTACCAACACATTTCCATTAAGCAGCCTTAGGTCTTCAGTCAGATCATAATGGAAAGTAATGTCATTATCCACATTTTATAGATGAAGGAAATGAGTCACATTTTGGTGAAAATCTTGATGAAGACCATTTGGCAGAGGTAGAAATAGTCCAGTGCTCTAGCTACAATGCTGCAACAATTAACACGTTTATAAATCAAGAATATAAAAATGATAGACTGGTGTGCAGTAGTATTTTTGTACTGAAATTCAAGGAGCCATAGCAGCTAAAATCAAAGATCAGCTTTATTCATATAGTAACTGGAACTGGCATAAAAATTACAAACAGGTTTTTAGCAACATTGTCCGGGGGTGGTTCCGTGCTGTGATGATTGATGGATTGTATTCTTAATACTCCCTTTGGGTTTACTATAAGCTACTCACACTTATTATACATCTACTATATTTAATTTTGTTACCGAGTTAATTGTATTTTCCCTAAGAGCTCCAGCAGCCTGCTGTGTAATATTGTGTCTTTGCCAATGAACTGCTCCACTTATTGGCTAATAACTAAGAATTTTACAAATGCGGTCTCCTTAAACGTTTCTGATAACATGCTCTGCATAAGTATTTTATTGGCTTCTCTTTCAGTTTGTCTTACTCTAAGCACAGCAATATTTTGAGTTACTTAAAGGTTTAGTGCCCCTTTGTCATATTTACTATCAGTATCTGAACTGCAAATATAAAAATTACTGGTTTATGAAAGCCACGGTAATTGCTTCCAAATCTCCCTCAGTGCAAGTGAATCTTGAAACAAAGGCTTAGAAAGATTGGTTTTGTTTAACTGCGCTGTGTAGCTTGGGAATAAGTGTGAGATTTCTTTTATTATTATTATTATTATTATTATTATTATTATGCCGATATTAGACTTTCAGTAATGCTTTTCTTTGAGCATATTATTCACAATTTTAGTGCAGTATTTATACCAAGCACTCCTGATATGCAAACAACAAACACTGTGTATGCTGTGGGTAGTTTGATATGACAAAGTTGTAGCTCCGCACTCCCCGCCACAGTGAACAGAGCCCAGTGCTCCTGATGGAGGTGTCCAGCTTGTTGCCTTACGTAGCTCATTCAACTCTGACTTATGTTTTCAGTTCAAGTTCATTTTCTTGTGCCAATAGAAACGTTGATGCTGATTGCAGAGAGACCCACAAACTCCCTCCATGAGCTTTGCTATGATACAGCTTTTTCTTTTCTTATTACTTATGTTTTCCATCATTCCCCAAACAGTGCTGAGATGTTTTCTTCTGGTTATACACTAAATGCAGGGTTTCTGCGGTGGATTTCATTTGGCCGAGTCACCGTTGGAGAAGCTGGAGGAGCAATAAACAGGTGCTGGCCACAATCTATATAGAATTACTCTTTCCTTCTCTTAAAAGTAGTTGCCACTTCTATTCACAAATGATTTCTAGATAAAATCTTTTGGTTCAGGTTGAAAACACACCAAAGTCAGGGTCCATTAAGCATTTACTTATTTGTAGAGAAGAGACTGGCCAAGAGTCAAAGTGCTGTCCTGGTGGCCAGGATGCTCCGCGTTGGACGTGAATGGAAGTGTAAGTCTCCACACCACATCAAGGAGATGATTTCCATCTCCAAGCCCAGTTAAGTAGCCTGTTGCCTACTTTGGATATGAAGTTTATTCTTTGTTGGGAGGAACAGATTAATTCCAGGAAGGAAAAGATCA
The DNA here is from genome assembly GCF_037038585.1 of Patagioenas fasciata. Classification (NCBI taxonomy): domain Eukaryota; kingdom Metazoa; phylum Chordata; class Aves; order Columbiformes; family Columbidae; genus Patagioenas; species Patagioenas fasciata. The sequence continues at coordinate 68,639,424 of NC_092524.1, read as the reverse complement.
TGGTTTATCTTTGACCACACCAGTTGCTTAATGCATTTAATTCCACTCCTTCTCTCCCTTTTTCTTCTGACTGGTGGAAGTCCTTTGATTTCTCTGTGCCTGAAGTGACTGCAAAGGCATTAAGCGAAGCTTGCTCAGACCCTGGATGCAGCCAACTGAGAAACCGGGCTAATTAGGGAGGGCAAAGCACTGAACTAATGTGTCTGTCCCACTTCCCCAAGCTCACTCAGTCTCTGCACAGCCTCCCATCATAAATCTGGTTTCTGAGCGTCCCATCTCTCAGAATCAGCTCTCTCTACACTCTGTGTTGTGACCCTCGGAGCTCCACACTGCAACCATGATTTTGCGTGGCCAGGAGTGCGGTACTGATGAGTCTTTGAGGATCCAGCCCCGCAGACTCGGTCCAGGGATCTGCTGGAGCAGAGAAAAGATTCCCAGGCTGGTTGTAGCAAAGAAAACTGGTTGGTTGTGTCACAGCTCTCCGGTGCCATTTTCTGGCGTGATGTTGTGATCTTCCCTCTTCTTGTCATGCCGTCTTTCTGGAGAGGAACACAGCCTCGCATCTCTCCCTGCTGTCTGCACATCACCCGCCGCACACAAAACAGAGAGCGGCTCTGCCTGCGGCGTGACAAGGGAGCTTTGATCACTCAGACAAAATCGGGCTTGAAATGCAGCTCAAAGGCCCCTTCTTTGCTCCTCGTAGACAGGTACTGTCTCCACCAGGGCTGCGGATGTCAAGTATTTGAGGCTGATGTACCTGGTTTTGATCACCTTACGCTGCTGTTCATCTGCTGCTCATGGGGCACATCCTGGTCAGCAAACTGGAATGAACTGAAACAAAGAAATAAACTTAACAGCAGATTCAATTATACTGTTAAGAGGCATCATTTTACCGACAGCGCTGGGAGCTCTGGGGATCATCCTCCATAAGTGCCTCCAAGAATTGGATGCTCTTGTGTTACTTATATTCACATAATTATTACATATGCATTACAATTTTTGAAAATGTTGACATACAATACAGCTATACTAGGAAATAATGGATGAAGTTAGTTAAAATTGTTTAGTTTCTTACTTACATTTATTAATTATTAGTTTAATAAAAACTAGGCACGCTGTTTCTAAACAATGCATCACTCAACCTTTTGTCTCCTTCCTGTCATGCAGAAGGATCTAAAACTTGAAAAATATCCCCTCGTTTTGCAGGTGGTCAGAAAGCATTTGTCGTATCAATTGGTTAGTGATGGGTACATCTTTATTAACTTAATCGCAGTGTACGTTAATTTGGCAGCTTCTCTTCAGAACAGTCTCTGGCCGCTGATGTCCCTGATGTTCCATGGTGCTCCATGGGCAATCTGGAGTGTCAGCTAGACAAGGATCCTCACTGGATCTGGCCTGGAGATCCATTGGTCCTCCTGCCTCCACATCTCCTGTTCATGTAGCATCACCCTGTGCTGTCCAGGCTGCTGGAGGAGGTCGCTTATTCCTTATAGGTCTGAAATGAAAACATATAATGACTGTAAATTGTCCTCTGTCCATGCTGCTGGCAATCTCTGCATTCCAACAGCCCAAGCAAAACCATTCTGAATGTAGTAGGGTGGAGTGTCTGCCTCTTTGGTGTAGGGTTGATCTATGAACCAAGGGTCCACAAATGCTGGGATACAGCTTGAAAAGGCTCCAGATTTTAAAATAATAATAATAATAAAGGACATGCTTATAGAGGAAATGTGGATTGATTTTATTTTTTTACAGGTAGCTAGCAATGATGTCTTGTACTTGTACCACCTGTAACACATTTGGGATCAGGCTGAAGGGACTATTTGCCTACAAGGGAAGCTGAATTAACCTTTGCTATGCTATGCTTCAAGCCACCCAAAATGATCTGCAGACCTACCAAGCTATTTATAAGGGAGAATTATCTTTTAAGGGAGTTTATAAACTGGGGATTTATATAGAGATTTCTTTTCCCATGGTGAGAGTCTATTTGGACAATCAGGTATTGCCCATCAGGAGAAATCTCAAGGTATCAAGCTAACAACATGCAGGAGCTCTGGCAGCCTGGGAGGATGGAGGTGGAAATGGCTGGGGAAGTTTTCTGGCCTTTGCCATGCACTATAAACACATCTTTATTTTACAGCAGAGGAAGCCTGAGGCAAAAGGAGTCGAAATTCAGCCTAGAGTCACATTGACAGCTGGAGCTTTCCCCTGAGTCACAAGCAGTGGAAATTATTGTGTTGCTTTCAGAGAATTTTGTTTGGAAAGTTTTCTGTTTAATCTTCCTTTGAGTGCCTATTAGGATATGATCCCAAAAGGTGGGCATCTCTTTAAGGCTGTCGTCAGGGCTCCTTCTCTTCAGGGTGGTAAAAATGCAATTGGAAAATGAAGGCACTAATGAGGTGGTGAAATGTTGGATGACATGCAAAGGTGGTAAATAGGGAGGAAGGTGGTGTTACAAAACAAGCTTCAAGTTAGCTGCTACCATCCAGAAGAGAGAGACCTTCAAACTGTGGCAATATCTTTGAAAACACTTCCAGCCTCAGCGGTGCTCAAAAGGAAAACAGCATGGGAGGGATTATTAGGTGGGAATAAATAGCAAATCAGAAACTCTTCCTTGGCTTTTCCTGCGGTGTGTCTGCAGTTACATTGTGTGCAGAGCTGGTCCCTCATCTCAAAAAGGACAGGCAGGACCAGAGAAAGACAAAGTGAAGGACATCAGAGATGGCCAAAGACGTGGAATGTGAAATAAAGAAGCCCCTCCAGCCTGGAACAGAGATTAACAGGGAGAGAATATGGTGGAGTTTTGTAAAGGCAGCAGTAGCATGGAAAACATTTAAGGGAGTAGTTATTGCTTCTCATAATGAAGAGAGTAAAGGGTGGTCAAAGTGGGAGGTTTTAAAGTAACAACACAAATTTCCTTTCGCAATATTCATTTTAATGCCAGGAACTTGTTGTAAGACAACAAGTTTTATAGAAAAGCCTACAGACATTCAAAAAGAATCAGGGAAGAAAAGTCCTTTTTGATGCAGTTTAGCAATTACATGGAAAAATGTCATGTAGTTTGTCTGAGGTGTTTGCACCAGGATGAGATGCAGCATCCTCTGGAACTGGTTGTCTTTCTCCATTGATTAGAGCAGGAACATAAAGATTTGGTTTAGGAAGGTGCGATTACATTTTTCCACCTTTTCTGACAAGTTCTCCTTAGAACCGACTTGCGCAAGCCTTGTAGGAAGATAAATTCTTTCAGGTATGAGGTGATGAGCCCAACTTGTGATCAGCAACAAGCTGGATTCTCTGTCTCAATGCTGGATGAACACAGGGACAGCAGCTGATGTCCTGAAATGGTAAGAAGCAGATCCAGAAGGGTGCAGAGCAAGACGAGGCGGCTCAGAGTGAAGGGACAAGAGGGGAGATGGTCCAACCTTCGATACGCAACGGGCATTGATCATTGCTTACACCGAAAGGGAATCAGGAGCACTGAAAGCCACGAGTGTTCCCTCAGCTGCGATAATAATTCTGCGTATTACAAATCCAACTGGCTTTGTTTGGATGGTTTTGTAATCTCTTAAGTTGCTTTTTGGGGTGTCGAGGGTTTAGATTGCGGGGTGACAATAAAACGCCGGCAGATGTATTATTAACCTCCTCTCGCCCCACTTCCCCCTTTTTGCCCTTCCTTCTATCGCCATCCCACTCAGCACAGGCGATCGGGAGGGAAAGAAGGACAGAGAGAAGAGAGCTGGAAAATTTAAAAATGTATTACTAATGCTACTGATAAGAATAGAGAAAATAATACAAAATATACAAAACCAATCTTGGAAGTCTCAGCCACTGATGAGCCGGCAGCTGAAGTCCTGGACTGGACTCTGCAGCCAACCGGAGCTGGATTCAGTCTGTCACTGGCCTCAGTTCACAGGGACGACTCGCAAGGTCCTCTCCTAATGTCGCCATAAGGAAAAAGGGCGAGATCCTGGTGATCTCCCACTTTTATATGAAGTATCACGTGAATGGGATGTTATACACAGTTGGTCTGGTTTTGGTCACCTGTTTCTCGTTGCCCCTCTGGCGAGATGTCCATCCATGCTTATCAATAACTTCACATTCCATTGCTGTGTTCACCAAAACACGCATCTGGTTCTCCAGGAAAATGCAGCTGATATGAAGCTTTAACTGACAGGCAAATTCACTAAAAGAGAAACTTGTTTTTAACAAAACCAGGACATGAGGGTACTTTCCAAAGTGGTTGCTTGTATTTGATGTTGTTGTAGGTGGAGGTTTTTTTTGGGGTGTTTTTTGTTTGTATTTGTTTTTTTTGTTCGTTTTTTAAACACAGTCATGATGTATCTTTGTCTGTAGAATATAATTTTCCTCCCATATCTCACTGAGCAACGCGAAAGAAGAAGAAAGCAAAACCTTTTTAGTGTTTCATCGCCCAGTGTGCCCTGGTAAGGCAACCAAAACAGGAGGAGGAATGATGGGCAAGTTTCTTATCCCACGTTTTCCCATGCGGTCAGTGATTAGCAGTGATTTATTTTGTGAGGTCCACTCAGACACCCACTGGGCCTGATTTGGAGATGCCTTGCGCTCTCCAGGCTACAACTGAAGCCACCGTGAGCTGTGCTTTGAACAAACAAAGCGTTAAAACACAGTTAAATAGAAAATTGGTGCCTTTCACTCTGCACCTGCTTCCCCACATGCAAAATGAGGGCAGCGAGGCCTTTTGACGTTCGCGGCGTGTTGTGAAGATGAAGTCAAAGTGACTTTTGCACTTTGCCAGACTCCCAATTTTTCCCGTGATGAGCGTCCCAGAAAAGTCCTACAGGGAATTATTTCTGTTCGGTTCAGTGCAGAGGTTTGGTGCTGTGCAGAAAACAGGGGCTCAGCTCCCACGCGGACCAATAAGTGTGGACAAAACGTGACTTGGTGTCTTTGTCCCTACTGTGTCAGCACCTTCAGGACGTAAGACACTTGCAGGAAAAATTATGTCATGGAATATGGTCTCAGATTCAGGGAGATAAGTAAAAGCCAACTTGGAGGTTGTGCTACTTAATAAGTCCTAGAGATGCTAGAGGGGAATGTATGAGGTGGGATCGACAACGGGGATGGCTCTGCCTCCAAATCAAAATCAAAGCCATGCTCTGAGCTAGGCTTAAATAATCCAGATTTTGGAAGTGGGGAGGCTGTACAGGGAGGGGGGTGGGTTTGCCACAGCCATTTGGGGTGGTCAGTAGGTCAGAGAGGTTCTCCTGCCCCTCTACTCTGCCCTGGGGAGACCACACCTGGAATCTTGTGTCCAGTTGTGGCCCCTCAGTTCCAGAAGGACAGGGAACTGCTGCAGAGAGTCCAGCGCAGCCACCAAGATGCTGAAGGGAGTGGAGCATCTCCCGTGTGAGGAAAGGCTGAGGGAGCTGGGGCTCTGGAGCTGGACAAGAGGAGACTGAGGGGGGACTCATTCATGGGGATCAATATGGAAAAGGTGAGTGTCAGGAGGATGGAGCCAGGCTCTTCTCGGTGACAACCAGTGATAGGACAAGGGGCAATGGGTTCAAACTGGAACACAGGAGGTTCCACTTGAATTTGAGAAGAAACTTGTTCCTGGTGAGGGTGGCAGAGCCTGGCCCAGGCTGCCCAGGGAGGTTGTGGAGTCTCCTTCTGTGCAGCCATTCAAACCCGCCTGGACCCCTTCCTGTGGAACCTCAGCTGGGTGTTCCTGCTCCATGGGGGGATTGCACTGGATGAGCTTTACAGGGCCCTTCCAACCCCTCACATTCTGGGATCCTGTGATTTCATAGCAGCCAGTTTGGGTGCAGGACATGATTTTAACAGGCGGTTAAAACCCATCCAGCACAGTCCCGATGGCACAGACAACCTTTAGTCTGGCATTTCTGAGCTTTTTAGTGCTTGACTTTGTGACCTTAACATTAACAGACTCTGTTGTCCATGTAATAAATTGAGAGGCAGTGACAGAAGTTTCAAATACATGACATCTCCTGGAAAGGGAAACATTTGATTTATACCACAATCAAACAGCTAGCAGGGAGGTAATTTATTACAAACAAAGGAAAATGACTGGAAGGCCCTATTCTTCACACCAAATGATAAGAAATAGTTATTAGTGGTCTAAATTTCAATAGTGTAATAGTCACAGCCCTGGGATTAGCGAATGTCTTTCTTTTAGAGATTATGCTGGCAGATGTGTCAGTTCCGTATTACACTTCAAACAGAAACCCAGCAACACCCTGGCTGTGGCAGCAGAAGGTTTTCTGCCCTGCAGCCTGATTTCTGCCAAATGCCATTGGGCTGTCATGTAAAATATATATATTTATATATATATTTATATTTAAAACATTCCTCTCTTCTGCAGGGCCAGTGCTCTATGGCGCTCTGTCAAATAGATCTCAGTGCCACTCCGAGGATCATTTTTGTCACTGAAAACGGGAAAAAAAAAGTACTATAATTTAAAAACAATCTATTTAGCTAAATACTTTAACATCTGCCTCCATTCCTGATGAAAGATTTAATAAGTTCCGTGATGAATAGCAAATAGTTTTGATGGTAGCTGGGTCACTATTTGAATACGACAGCAAGTTCTGGCTGCAGAATATGTTGGTCTGGGCCAATATTTGACAAGGCCTGTTAGGTTCATGAGCCGAACTCTGATTGTGTAAACACCAAAGAGCGTATTTAGATCATATTTAAGTGGCTTCAATGCAATATGCAGGATTGTTAAAGGAAGAACCATATTGCCATTTTCTTTCCGGCCCGATAGGTCACGTTTGCTTTCATCTTGCATAATAAAATTGAAGTCACTAGAATTGGAATGGGGTGTTGCACCAAAGAGAGAGAAGGGAAATTATTTTTATTGTATTTATTTGTTTTTAATAATGAGCATCTAGGAGTGATTCCCTGGCGCTCTGGGTTGGATGGAGACTCTGTTGTGGGAATCTTTCGAGAAACAGGTAGAGCCGATTGTCCAACCCATGAGGAAGGCTTGGCTGCAATGACCCCCCCGAGATGCTGCTTCAGGTGCAGCTTTCAATGGTTTTATGGTCCCTGGGGCTCCTGAGGATGGGAGCGAATCTCTGGCACATCTGGAGATGCACACCTGGTCCAGGTCTCTGGATGAGACATCCCTGCCTGTGCTTGGTGGTAACAGGCAAAATACCTCATTTTTCTACCCGCTTTTAAACAGCTGTGTGGCATTTGACAAACACGTAATAATAGGCTTTATTTTAAACAAGAACATCAGACTGAAAGTATCGCCCAGTGCTTGTTAGCAGTCTGGAAAGCTCTTTAAATACAAGGGGAGAATGAGATGTACACACTAATGGCTGAAGCACTGAAATGAGAGGAGCAGCAGGCTGGGTGAGCTTGGAGGAAGAGATACAGTGATACATGTGAGTTTTGAAATGCTTATGGAAGCAGGAAAAAATACAAGCAGAAGATTTTGGGTAGCAGCAGACACAGAAATAAATCTCCAAATAGCAGATCTCATGTTTAAAGTCCAGTGGCAGAAACAACCTGGGTTTAACTACAAAACTCTCTGCAAAAAAGAGCTCTGCTGTCCCTATGAAGCTTTTTCATTGGGCACAGTGCTAGGTCTCCCAGTAGCAGAGCCAGGTTAGGCAATGGAAAACAGAAGGAAAATGGAAATGGAAAAAGGCTTTGCCTTTGGTATAAAGTAATGGTGAAAAATTGCACCAGCAGAGGGAGTGGGACTCCAGATTTCTTTTTTCCTATGTATGCATCTGATCCAAAGAGATTCCAGAGAGAAACCAGATGTTAAAAACCAAACTTCACCCACGGATCCTTTAAAGTCTTAGTTGATGCAAGTTTTCTCCCATGGCTATGAAGTAGCTACAAAGGCAGAAAAGTATTACTATAATAGTCTCCAAATATGCACTGCAGTAAATAATATGGAAAAAGCTCACAGTGTTTTTAGGGTACTGGCCAGACCTTTCCAGGTTTATTTTATATTTTGTCACAAGAGACTCCAGATTTGGGGCATAGGGAACAGGATTGAATTTTTAGCAGGGCCTGTTGTGATGGGACAAGGGGTAGTGGTTTTAAACTAAAGGAGGGAGATTCAGACCAGACATGAGGAAGAAATTGTTGGCCCTGAGGGTGGTGAGAGCCTGGCCCAGGTTGGGCAGAGAGGTGGTGGCTGAACCATCCCTGGAGACATCCCAGGCCAGGCTGGACGGGGCTCTGAGCAACCCGAGCTGGTGAAGATGTCCCTGCTCATGGCAGGGGGGGCACTGGGGGAGCTGGGAAGGTCCCTTCAACCCAATCTGTCCTATGATTCTGTGTTAGGATTCTATGAATGCTCTGGGCAAGGGGGCTGCAACTTGTGGTGAGACCTGCATGAGGAATCTGGGTCAAGTTCATTGTGTTTGTTGGGGAAGGTGGCTGAGTTCCTTTGGCAGGGCCTTTTGGTGCTGCATGTGCAGCATCAGATCACAAGTCCTATGTGTCCGCTTGTGGGGCAGAAGAGAGGTCAGGGTGCTGGGCTACAAATGTGGCAGGTGTGAGCCCAAAGAGGAGGGTGCGTGGAGCTCCAGCCGGATCTGCCACATGATAAGGGTGCCAAAAGATGACAAACTGGACTGGAAGAAGCCCAGGGAACCCAAATTCATGAGCTCCTTCTGGAGAGCGGTCGGGGATGTCAACGCTGCTGGGCAACGTGACAAAGCCAGCACGCTGAGGCTGGGCAGTGAAGACCGATTGCAATCTGCTCCACTTAGCCCAGCACAGTAAACAGATGGGAAGAGAAGGATAACAATCACCCTCACCTTCACAGGCAGCTCACGCCATGAAAACCTCATTCCCAGAGGCAAAAAGGCTCAGCTTGCAGTTGTGTTCCTCCAGCGAGTGATGCACCCAGCCTCCTGCAGCCAGCGGGGAAAGCAGAAAGCAGCCAAAGGTCCTGTCCCGTGTCTGGGAGGCCTCGCTTTCCCCACATAATCCATCCTTCTGACTGGCTGGTGTGCTTTCAGGGTAGATATGCACACCCAGACACATTTACTCAGCTCATCTGAGTGCTTGTCAATGGCATCTGTTGGGTTGTGCTGCCCTGTATCCCCCCGGTGCAGCCCAGATAACTCAGAGCATGCAGGCTCAGGATGACACACCGCTCTGCTCTTCTGCCTCCTGCAAGTCCACACGACTCAGGATGAAACATCCCTGTCTTCAGAAGAATCAGGATTACTTTTGTGTTTTCCCCCAAGTAAATGCACAGAGTTATTTAGTGGTGACACTGAGGGCTTGATTCACACAAAACACCAGAGCCATTGGGGATGTGCTATAAAACACTTTATAACCTCCAGCACCAAAATGCACGAACTCTTTAAATCCTCTCCCATACCTGTTGGTGCTCCGCAGGTTTCTCAGGTGGCCCATGACACCAGATGGTGATGTTCAGGTGTTGTGGATTAACCCCAGTTAGCAATCAAAACCACAAGAGCTGCTGGCTCACTCACTTCTACCCCCAAGTGAGGGAGAGAATTGAAAGGGGAGAAACTCATGGAGATAAAAATGGTATAATAACATAAAATAATATCACTATACCATTACTACTTCCAATATATATAAAATTAAAAGAGAATATAAAATAGAAGGTGCTCAATGCAACTCTTCATGAACTGTGTCCATGCTGAGCAGCCAGTCCTGCGAAGAGGGCACCCTGGGCTCCCAGACAACAGTTAACATAACAGTAAGTTCTTACATTCTCTTCATTTCAACTCAAAACCACTGGAAAGTTGCTTGAAGAAAGACAGTAATTCTGTTCTGGGGTGCTATCTTATTATCCTCCAACTAAACCCAAACACTGACTGTGCCAGCTGCGAAAAAAGAAGTTTCCAACTGCTTGGAGAAAATTAACTCGATTTCAGCTAAACCAGCACATCAGGTCAACGGATTGAGCCCTGACTCACAGCAAGAACTGGAATGAAAGTAAGAAGAAGCTTTCTGCAGTGAAAGTGCAACGAGTGTGATGGGACCGGGCACAAAGGGCCCTTGGGGAGGAGCTGTGAGCTCTTCTTTTGAGAGCTGGGACTGGAGGGTCCTTGTGGCACACGTGGTTGTATCACCCAGCTGCTCACTCCTGAGCAGGAGATGATGGATAAGGCTGCTCCTCTCTTTCGGTGTCAGCTACAGACTCAGCCTAGGACATCAGAAGGAGCCTCTATCCTTCTATACCATATTGATCTGACAGACCTGTGAAGGCCAGGGGACAGGATTAATTATGTTGCTGGGGCTAAGTCACGTTGGTTGATGTAATCTCCATGTTTTTAGGAGTGAGTCTGGAGGGAAGATCACTTTCTCTAGCAGCACACAATATGTCAAAATGATCTTTTTGGCTTAACTGGCTGGAGGGTGGAAGAGCCTAAAGGAGTCGATTTGATGCAGGCAGGGAGACGGGTGCGAAGGGAAAGCTGAGGACAGACCCGCCACTGCTGCTCAGGTGACACCGTACGTGTCACTGGGTGTTCTAAGGGGTTATAGAGCTGACCTGAAGACACTAGAATCTTTACAGTGATGTCAGATGAGCGGGTGTCATTCCATCGGCATCTCCGTTCACACAGAGACCAAATCTCTGCCACCAGGAGGTGGTAGAGATTTCTGAGTTTTCCTTACCACTTCTCATCAACCCCCTTATCTCCTCAAAATACCTTCTGGGCAACTTCTTAGGTGCAGATGGATTAAAAGAGCCAGGGCTTAAAGCTGTTTTGTAAAAGCGCCCAGTGTTGCAGATTTCTTGTGTGTGTTACATGCAGTGTTGCTTGTTGTGCCTCCTGCTGATACCAAAATCAATTGAAAAACTGGTATAGCTGATCACAAGGCAGAGAGGATTCTGACACCGAATCATGAGTTCAGTATCGTCCTGACCACCATTCAGACACTTCCATGTCGCTGCGTCAGCATGTTCACTTTGCAGTGACAGCAGCCTCCAAATCCAGGGATGGGTGCAAGTGCACAAAACCATACCAGGTGCTCAAGAAACCTGTGTGGGTCCCATCACAGCCGATTCCTGAGTCGCAGTGTAGAGCTGCGGTTCCTCCTTGCGCACCAAACGCTGGAGAGCGTTCAGAGATCAAATCCTGGTTTGAATGGGAAGAGCGGGTGCTAGCAGAAAAGTGGTTCCTTGGAAAGATCATCATAGATTTATTCTAGATTTATTCTATTCTAGATTTATTGTTTTGTCTACAAATAATGACTTCCTATCCCTGCCACCGCAGTCAGACTTTGTCCACCCCATTCTTGCTGCTCCCAACAAAGATCATCTGTTGGTCTACATGCTCATGGCTCTACTGAAAGCAGTACAAGAACCTAGTTGTGGCCATTCATTGCTCCCAGACCCTGCTGAAGAAGTGGGAGTTTAAAAAGTAAAGCAATGGGTAAGACCAGTCCATCAGCTGGAAATGAGCTTAACTCTAGCCAGTAAAGCAGGCAGACAAAATGCATGGTCAGTAATGTGCAAAACATGTGTCTCAGCCCATCTTAAGTGATGGAGAACGCAGCAGCCATGTGCCGTTTGTACGGAGTTCTTAACGTCTTTTTCCATTGAGAATGAGCGGAGGTGCCTTGAATGACCCTTAGGGAGCAAATACTTTCAACAACCGGTTGCAATTTGGACCAAGTCTCTGTCTACTTCCCCTACTGCTGAATACATGTGCCTAGGAAATGCTGGAGAGTATGGGCTCAGGGGAGTAACTACCTCCCTTTGCTACTTGGAAACAAAAATGATGAGTGTCCTGAAAGCTCCTTTCTTGCTGGCTTTCGTTAGAATAAATGTGCAGAGCTGGCGGCTTGCATTTTTATGTATTATTTTCTAGTTCGGCTTATCGCTGTTCCAGTCTCTGCATGGACACATCTCACTTGGGGCCTCCTCCTTTTGCAAAACTTCTTTTCCTTTCTGTTCTTTCCTTTCCTGCTCATCCCCGTTTCTCTTCCTTGCTCTTCAACGTCCCTTGTGTTATTTTTCTGGCAGCTTTCTCCTCCGTCTTTCATACCATCTTTGTGTCTTAATTTCAGGAAGAATTGATTGTTTCTCATTCTGCCTCCCTTCAATGAAATCAACTGGCATTGAAAAAGCTGCCTAGCTCGTTGCCAAATCAAAACCTTTTAATATCTGGTGATGCTCTGAAATATTTTGGAACTGGACGTCAGATTTTCTTCCAAGCTGGAATCTCCCCAGTTTTCAGGGGAGAAAAGCTCTTAAAACCAAGCTGCCAGCTTCAGGCATCTTCACACTAAATGGTTTCATATTGTCAATGAGTCCTTCTTGACCTTCATGCTGATGGAGAAGCTGGTCCAGCCTTCATCCCCGGTGTGTGTGGGGCAGAGCGAGCAGGACCTGGTTGTGCTGGAGAGGACAATTAGAGGAACTTTAAACGCTACAGGCTTGCTTTTCCCTATCTATGGGTCCATCTTCTTCACGTTTATGCTGCTTTTACACCAGCAAGATTTGTCTGAGAGAACTGGGGCCATAACACACAAACCAGCTTTCTCCAAATAACACGAGAGAAGTCCTATTTGCCACGACTGTTAAAAACATCTTGCTAAGTTGAAGTCCAAGTTAAAACATCACATTCCTGTTAAAAAATAAAAACAACAACCCGCAATGGTATATTGGAATGGAAACAATTTGGCATGATCAACTTGTAATCAATTTTTCAGTTAAAAGAGTCATTTGGCATTAAACGTTCCTTGCTGTGGCAGGTTTTTAGCCTTTTGTTTTTCAATAGGTAAAGCCACATCCAGAAAGAAGCGGGGACTAACAGACCGAAGCTACCTGTGTTTTTATAGCTCACTCCTGATAATGGCTTAGGTCAGAACCTCCCCAAAGAGATGAGGCAGCAGGACTGGCAGCAACCTCTGCTCACGGACAGAGATCGCTCGTTCCAGGCGGGCTGGGGAGGTACATGGAGGAGGATGAAGTAGTGATGGAGCAGGAAACTGGTGTGGGAAGCAGTAGAACTGGGTTGTGACCCTCCGAGCTTGAGGTTGATCTGTGGTCACTCCAGTTCTAAGCATTTTTGCCACCCCTTTTGCCCTGTGTTGATCACAGAACCACAGGGTGGCTGGGTTGAAGGGACCTCTGTAGATCCCCCAGTCCAACCCCCCTGCTCACGCAGGGTCCCAGAGCAGATCACACAGGTGGGTCCAGGCGGGTTTGAATGTCTCAGAGAAGGAGACTCCACACCCGCTCTGGGCAGCCTGGGCCAGGCTCTGGCACCTCCCAGCAAAGAAGTTTCTGCTCATGTTCACATGGAACCTCCTGTGTTTCAGTCTGTGCCTGTTGTCCCTTAACCCCTTGGGCCGTTTGTCCAACACAAGGACCTACTGAGTTTTGATGACTGTTGGGTCTTTTGGGTACTTTGCAACATAAATAAGGAACCGAAAAGGACGCAATGATGCCTCATGGAGGAAGAACCGGAGCTGCTGTGGTTGGAAAAGAGGCAGGTGAGGAAAGGTCTGCTGCTCCAGGCTCTACTCGTGTGGAAAGACTCTCTGTTTCACGACAGAACCACCCAGTGGGATTTGAAAGGCAGCTGTGAAATACATCCAGACTCTTGTTCCTTTCTATTTGAGGCTGTCTGGGAAAGCTGTGAGCAGCAAAAAAGACACTGGGACTGTCTGTCTGCAGAATCAGCAAGATGATCAGGAGACACTTACACTGTTCTCTCACTCGAGAGGTTATTTTTGCAAACATATGGCCTGAAGTTTGTGGTGTGGTCTTTTTTCCCTTCTTTCTTTCTTTCATTTATTTTTTTCCCTCAATTCTTGCTTTTCCTCCCCTTTCTTTTCCTCCCCTTTCTTTTCCTCCCCTTTCTTTTCCTCCCCTTTCTTTTCCTCCCCTTTCTTTTCCACCCCTTTCTTTTCCACCCCTTTCTTTTCCACCCCTTCTTCCTTTTCCACCCCTTCTTCCTTTTCCACCCCTTCTTCCTTTTCCTCCCCTTCTTTCCTTTTCCTCCCCTTCTTTCCTTTTCCTCCCCTTCTTTCCTTTTCCTCCCCCTTCTTTCCTTTTCCTCCCCCTTCTTTCCTTTTCCTCCCCCTTCTTTCCTTTTCCTCCCCTTCTTTCCTTTTCCTCCCCCTTCTTTCCTCTTCCTCCCCCTTCTTTCCTCTTCCTCCCCCTTCTTTCCTTTTCCTCCCCCTTCTTTCCTTTCCCTCCCCCTTCTTTCCTTTCCCTCCCCCTTCTTTCCTTTCCCTCCCCCTTCTTTCCTTTCCCTCCCCCTTCTTTCCTTTCCCTCCCCCTTCTTTCCTTTCCCTCCCCCTTCTTTCCTTTCCCTCCCCCTTCTTTCCTTTCCCTCCCCCTTCTTTCCTTTCCCTCCCCCTTCTTTCCTTTCCCTCCCCCTTCTTTCCTTTCCCTCCCCCTTCTTTCCTTTCCCTCCCCCTTCTTTCCTTTCCCTCCCCCTTCTTTCCTTTCCCTCCCCCTTCTTTCCTTTCCCTCCCCCTTCTTTCCTTTCCCTCCCCCTTCTTTCCTTTCCCTCCCCCTTCTTTCCTTTCCCTCCCCCTTCTTTCCTTTCCCTCCCCCTTCTTCCCTTTCCTCCCCCTTCTTCCCTTTCCTCCCCTTCTCCTTGTTGTTGCGGTTTATTTTTTAAACCGTGCCCATTACTGGTGCAAGTCTCCTCCTTTCTCTATAGAAAAAATACCCATTGTAGAGTCTGGGGTAAATTTGACCTGTACAACAAGCTCTGGGTTAAACTGATGCTTATAAAACTCTTTTCTAGATCAACTCACAGATTGTAGTCACAGCACGGTACCTATACAAAACTCTCTGCAAAGTAATTTTAGCATATTTATGCAACTGGTGACTTTGATGAGCCTCTTAACCTGAAAAGATGAAACAAATAAGTCCCTATGTGCCCCTAATCATCTAAGCGCCTTTTTCTTGGTGATAAATGGTAGTTCATCCATCTTACTCAGCCAGGCTTCCTCTGCACTCCTTTAACTGTAACTTGCAAAAAACCTGATTGCAGGAAAAGCAATCTGCTTGGTTTTTCTGAATAGAAAAATGATCATAGTAAGGATTCAGAAACAATCCAAAGCTGCAATTCATTATAAGCTTTCAAAGGGACGCTGTGCATCACTTGCACACAGTGATGTTGGAAGGGAAGGGAACCAGAGGAGCAATTTCAAGAATGGCTTTGCTTCTATTATCATCTAGTGATGTTTCAACATGCATAGCATGTCCTTGAAAGCCCAGGGATAGAAGGAAGAGAGGAGATGAAAAATTAAGCCAGAATTAAGGTATTTGGAAAGAATTTGAAGCTTAGAGTTGTTTCTGGGCACTTAAGTTTAACCTTCAAATGAACCAGTCATTTCTTGCCTTCTCTTCAAAGTAACACTTTTAAGTCCTGAAATTTGACTTTGAAGCTGAGATCAATGCTGGTAATGTTCTCATAACACCAACTCCCACTGGAGGTGAAATTGGGAAGGGGGGGGGGGACTTGTGCTGGATTCAGAGACTCCACACAACACACCAGACAAGCGATTTTTGCATCAACTGCGCTTCCCTAACTAGGACAGGGAATTTGAATCTTGCAGAGGGGTCAGAGCCTCACCAGCTCCTTCTGACCCAGCACCTCCCAAAGCCAAATAACACCTGGTCTGGCTCTCAGCTGCTTCTGTCCCAAGCTCTGTGAAATCCTGGAGGGGCGCAGGCTGCTTATAACACCCCACAGATCAGAAGTAAAAGGAAAATGTGTGTTGTCAGTCAATGTAAATTCACCACGCGGGAAGTTTGTGCTTCTGTTGGACAAATAAAAAATGTATATATAAAGAAAATCTATGCATTGAAAAACATTAAAAGTCACTAATCTTGTTTTACAGCTAGGCTAAAATTGGGTGAAGAAGCTGCGAAATGAGCAATACCTTGAATTCCTGAGTTATAGGTGGGTGGTTTATCACCGATTTGTAACTGCCCTTAGTATTACCCAGCATGGCAGGAAACAAGAAATCAAGCTCAAGAGAGGATTTAATACCTTAAGTGCATTTATTTTATCTGCATTCATATACCAGAAAATGTTGATCTTCAAAGCACCGTATGCACACAAACTAGCTAATGACTCCCCATGCAAAGCCACAGCGACAGCTATTTTTAAAACATCTCTTATTTGTTTGTGCTCATAAAAGGCTGTTTTGTGCCACCGGCTGATTTAGCCAAGCATGGAAGGGAGAAGAATGAATGTGAACAGTGGTGGAGGCAGGAGATATGAAATGGCTTGAGCGGGTTCCCCGTGCACCAGTTAATGGAAATGGCTGGATGAAAAAGGAGAAGGTAAGAGAAGGCACGACAGAGCCACAAAACAACGAACGGGCTGGAATAAAGTGAGGTGATTACTAGCTAGAAACCCACCTTGGAGGAAGAAAGGCTGGTTACTGATGGTCTTTTCAGTCTAGCACAGAGAAACGTAGCAAGGACCAGTAGCAGGAAAAGTCAAGTGATTCAAAGCCTGTTAGCAAAGAGAGAATTAGCTTTGGAATGAGTTACGAAGCCAAATGGTGGATTTCTCACCTCTTTTTTTTTTCAAATGCAGGCAAGGATTTAAAGGACAGCCGATGGATAGATCTTAGAGCAGGTATACAACTCCTCTTCTGAGCTTTCCCACAGCGTGGGACAGCACGGTTGAGCATCCCAGTGACACAGGGAGAGCCACGGGTTCCTCTGGAGGGACACGGAGTGGTGAGACCTTCACCACCACACAGTCCTCTGAGGCCAAATTTGGCCTCTGTCCTTTCTCTGACACCCATAGGGGGGACAGATCTGAGGATCCGGACCTTTCTCAGGTCCATGCCACGCCACCTTCCCCACCCATGTCAAGCCCCCAGCGACCCGTGCGTGGGGAAGCGCTGACCATCCCGCAAGCCAGAGCGATTCTGAGTTAAATACATTATAGCGGTCCTCCACGTGTTTGTATCATCAAAAATACAAATGAAAAATGGAAATGTTCATGATAGTGGAGATCCTAGGGAAAGAGTATTCCATGGTGTTAGACTGAGCTGTGAGAAATACTTTCCTGCATGTAGGAAACTCCTGTTGAGATGGTCTCCCAGTAACAAGGGGTAGGACAGGAGGACGTGGCCCCAAGTTGCACCAGGGGAGGTTGAGGTTGGATCTGGGGAACAATTTCTTCCCCAAAGGGCTGTGGGGCATTGGAACAGGCTGCCCAGGGCAGTGCTGGAGTCACCATCCCTGGAGGGTTGGACAGACGGACATGAGGTTCTCAGGGACATGGGGCAGTGCCAGGGGTGGGGGAATGGTTGGACTCGATGTTCTTGAGGGTCTTTTCCAACCAAAATGGTTTTATGAACCCCACAGACAACCGTGTTCTTTGGGTGGTCACGAGGCTGGAGAGGGATTTTAGGGGGCTTGGCATGAATAGGGTGCCACCTTTATTGATTTACATAGACTGCAGCCACCTGAGCCACTGCTCGGAGGAGAGACCCCCTCAGTGTGCTGGGTGCCAGAGCTGGCGCTCACACCCCCTTCCCACCTCAACTGCAGCCCAAAGGAGGCAGCGAGCCCACCACCCCAACCCCACCTTTAAATAACAGCTGAACTAGTAGGGATGTGGTTGATAGATCGAGAGAGGTTCTCCTCCCCTCTGCTCTGCCCTGGGGAGACCACCCCTGGAATATTGTGTCCAGCTGTGGCCCCTCAGTTCCAGAAGGACAGGGAACTGCTGGAGAGAGTCCAGCGCAGCCACCAAGATGCTGAAGGGAGTGGAGCATCTCCCGTGTGAGGAAAGGCTGAGGGAGCTGGGGCTCTGGAGCTGGAGAAGAGGAGACTGAGGGGGGACTCATTCATGGGGATCAATATGGAAAGGGGGAGTGTCAGGAGGATGGAGCCAGGCTCTTCTCGGTGACAACCAATGATAGGATAAAGGGAAATGGGTTCAAACTGGAACAGAAGAGGTTCCTCTTAAATTTGAGAAGAAACTTGTTCCTGGTGAGGGTGCCAGAGCCTGGCCCAGGCTGCCCAGGGAGGTTGTGGAGTCTCCTTCTGTGCAGCCACTCAAACCCGCCTGGACACCTTCCTGTGGAACCTCAGCTGGGTGTTCCTGCTCCATGGGGGGATTGCACTGGATGAGCTTTACAGGTCCCTTCCAGTCCCTCACATTCTGTGGTTCTGCGAACTACCGCCCCCCTTCCCTCCCCCGTTCCCTCCCCCGCACGGGGCTGGGCGGGGGGAGAGGCCGGGCCGGGCCGGGGCCGCTGCCGCGCTGCGGAGCGCGTCCTGCACCAGGCGGCGGAGGCAGAGCGAGCGCCCCGGCGGCACCGCGGGCTGCGGCGGCCGTGCCCGCACCGCCTTCCTCCTCCTCTCCTCCTCCTCTCCTCCTCCTCTCCTCCTCCTCCGCCTCCCGCTGCTGCTGCCAGCCCGGCTCGGCTCGGCGTCCCGCCCGGCCGCCCCGCCAGCGGCTCCCTCCCTCTTATGGATGGGAAAGCAGCACCCAACGGCGTGGCCACCATCGAGGACAGGATCTTGCGGATCACGGGCTACTATGGATATTACCCGGGCTACTCCAGCCAGAAAAGTAAGGCGCCCTCCCGCCTCTCCGCGTCCTTGGTGGGGGGGTTGTGGGGTGGGGAGGTGGCGGCAGAAGCCCGAGGGTGCCTGTAGCCCCCCCAGATGTCATCCCCACCCCTCGCGGGGGCTGAGAGCACCTCCGTGCCCCGGGGAGACCCGGGGGGGCCGGGCGAGCCCTTGGCGCTGCGGCCCGGGGGGAGCGGCGGCGTTTGGCCGCGGAACTTCGGCGCCCGCGGCTCCATCCTGCAGCCAGCGCTCAGGAGCGGTGCGGGGTCCTTTCCATTTTATTATTATTATTATTATTATTATTATTTCCATCCTCTCCCCCTCCCATCTCCGCGGGGGTTTGCTCGCCCGCTGCTCCGCGAAAAGTTTGGGTCCCGGTGGGTCCCCCCACCCCGGGGCGGCTGCTTCAGCTCCTGGATTATTCATCTTCCTCGCAAAACTAATTAGATTTTTCCAGAAAAGTGGGGAGTTTTACCGAGGGGTTTTCCTTCGTGCCGTTTTAATACGAGACACTTGTGTTTTAGGGGCTTGGTGGTGTTGCTTTTATTTTCTTTTCCTTAAAAGAAGCAGCTGAAATTGAAGCGGTTGGTCCTTTGCGGAAATTCGCTGTTTTTATTTGCTTTTGAAGTTTTTAATTAGGAGCAGCGGGTTTCTGGCAGCTGGGAGTGCCTTAGTGGGTTTCTCTGAGGTTGTGGGTGTCCCAGTGCTCTGTAGAGCTATTTTGATGGGGAAAGTTACGCTAATGAAAGAAATTATTCATGTTTTTCTTTTTGCCACCGAGGAAATAGACGCATCAGGGTTTTATTGCCTAATAGGTATTTTGGAGTTTGCGAAAGCTGCGATGTGCCGCAGCTTAAAAAACAAAAGGGGATGGAAGCAAAGGTGGGTGGGAATGAAAAGGAAAAATACCCCAAACCATAAAACCCCCAAACAAACAGAAAACGCTCTACATCCTTACATGAGATGAGCACTGAAGGAACAGGGTTTCTTCTGTGTGTTTAAACTCCCCTTGAAATCAAAGAGGAGAACTGATAGCCAGGACGGGCAGTGCAGTGCTCTCCGTCTCTAATACAATAATAAAGGCACAATTAATAAACTGCTCGTAGCAGACAAACAACGTTTGTGGGGCTTTTATGACAGAGGGAGGAAAGGCAAGCATTGAACCCGTTAAAAAGAAAATCATTCCTTTGTGTAATGGTAATCTGAGAAAGCAATCAAGCCCAGAGGTTGTTTATTAGTAATTATTATTATTCAGCTGTTATGATTATCCACAGCATGGCAGGTGTTAGGATCACTTGGTGGGGTCAGTTGCTTTGTCTGTAATCCGAGGAGCTGGGATGAAGCTCAGAGCAATCTGCACCACATCCAGGGACTATTTAAGCCTGAGCCAGGTGGGACCTGTGTTCCCAATTCCGCGGTGGCTCTGAAAGATCTCTACAGTGTGATTTACCCAGACGGATGAGGGTGCTGGCTTAATACTTCGTCGTGAGTTTGCTTCGGTGGCAGAATGTGATTGTTTCAGTCTGCAGCAACGCTGCCACTCTCCATCCAAATGCAAACCTGAGTTCGGTGCTGGCGATGCGAGGGGAGGCCAGGAGGGGCCTGCCCGGGCAAAGAAAAGCTTTCCTAGTCCAGGACCAGGTTCTGCAGATGCTGCAAGTTCCATCTGCTTCAAATTAGAGTGTGACAGGAGAGGCTAAGGCTTTCAAAAGTGCTGACTCTTGGGATTCTGTTGCCAGTCTCCTGGCCTTTTGCACCTTTGAAGAACGGGTGCTGAGGCAAAACAAAGGCAATTAGTACCTCAGGTTTTGCTGATTTGGTGGTCATCACGCTTGAAGAGGAAAACTGAGTGTGCAACCCAGAGTTATCCCAATACTTAAATTCCCTCAGTTATATGAAAAGCATGTACCCCTTCCAAGCTATGAATGCTTTTTAAAGCCATCTCATAAGTTTTAGAACCATCATCGTAATTTTTGGAGGGCTTTCAGTTGGTGAATGACTACCGTGTCCTCATGGCTGTGTGTTTTGGGTTTATAACCAATGTCAGGTTTTGCTGACTGAAGAAGCACAGTTTGCGTCCCTCATGCCTGAAGAGGAGCACTGAGTGTGTAACCCAGTTATCCCAGTGCGTTAGGATTTTCACAAAGATGTTCTGGAACGAACAGGCACCGTTCAGGCATCTTGAACATGCACAGCCTCTTGGCACTGATGCAATGAGGGTCCCTCTTGGAGGTCATTTGAACATTTTACTCCGTTCTAGACTCAAGTGTTGCCTTCACATGCTCCTTCAAAGTGCTCTTGACAGTTCTTCTCTCAGCTAAGTGCTCAATACAGCCCCAGCACTGTCAAAATGAGGGTCTCAAGTTGGGAATTTTGTACAACTGATTATTAATGTTCTTAATATCTCGGTGTATTTTTGTGAGGGCTTGATTTTGTTGCCGCTATCCAAATGTGGTTTTAGTGCAATTAAACGGTGCCCGTGGCTTTTACTGGGGACACACAGTGTGCCCAGACTTTCAGGTGAGTTGTGTCCCTACCCTCTCCAGTGGCAGAGGAGCCGTTGTCATGTCATGTAGCATGTGCGGTCATCTCTGATGCCGTCCCCGTGCTCCTGAAGGGTGCCTGGGGAAGAAGGCAGCTGAGGATGAACTGTCGTCCCCAGGATGGCTTTGTGATGTCTGCTTCTTGGGTACAGAGTGACTGTCAGCAAGTTTGCTGATGACACGGAGCTGGGAGGGGTGGTGACACTGGAAGCTGTGCTGCCATCAGAGACCTGGACAGGCTGGAGAGTTGGGCATGAAAAAATGTAATGAAATATAACAAGGGCAAGTGTAGAGTCTTGAATCTGGGCAGGAACAACCCCAGGTTCCAGTGTAAGTTGGGGAATGACCTATTAGAGAGCAGTGTAGGGGAAAGGGACCTGGGGGTCCTGGGGACAGCAGGGTGAGCATGAGCCAGCACTGGGCCCTTGTGGCCAGGGAGCCAATGGTACCTGGGGTGGGTTAGAAGGGGGTGGTCAGTAGGTCAGGGAGGTTCTCCTGCCCCTCTGCTCTGCCCTGGGGAGACCACACCTGGAATCTTGCGTCCAGTTGTGGCCCCTCAGTTCCAGAAGGACAGGGAACTGCTGGAGAGAGTCCAGCGCAGCCACCAAGATGCTGAAGGGAGTGGAGCATCTCCCGTGTGAGGAAAGGCTGAGGGAGCTGGGGCTCTGGAGCTGGAGAAGAGGAGACTGAGGGGGGACTCATTCATGGGGATCAATATGGAAAGGGGCAGTGTCAGGAGGATGGAGCCAGGCTCTTGTGGGTGACAACCAAAAACAGGACAAGGGGTAATGGGTGCAAATTGGAACACAGGAGGTTCCACTTAAATTTGAGAAGAAACTTGTTCCTGGTGAGGGTGTCAGAGCCTGGCCCAGGCTGCCCAGGGAGGTTGTGGAGTCTCCTTCTGTGCAGCCATTCAAACCCGCCTGGACACCTTCCTGTGGAACCTCAGCTGGGTGTTCCTGCTCCATGGGGGGATTGCACTGAATGAGCTTTCCAGGTCCCTTCCAACCCCTGACACTCTGGGATTCTGTGATCCCTTGGGTTTGTTCAGCCAGCTGGGGCCAGGGACGTTTCTCATGATGAGGACAGGTGAAGGCAGGGGGTGGGTGGCTGCTCTTCTACTCACGCTCAAGGGGTCCTGGAACTGGTCAAAAAAAAGCCCAAGGCACTGTGAATTGTCCCAGTGATTTACATGCCCTTAGTGGATTAGCGTTTATTCCGTGGTTTAGCGGGAGATCACGTCTGGGTGTCTTTGTGAGGAGGCTGAGAAGTAGCCGCCGATGGTCATGAAATCTGGTGTCAGAGGACTGTTCTGTTAATGGGCTGTTATCACAGTGAACTGCAGTATTTTCTAGAGACTTTTGCTTCGTCCTCTATATTTGCGTGCACTAACCTACTTCAGACTTGGGAGCGTGCGTATGATTATTCTTTTGTTAACTTTAAGTCAGGCACTTCTATAATTTTATTTATCCTTAAAAAACAGCTGTTAGAGAAGGAAAATGCTTTGTTTATTTCTCTGTAAGTCATTTGATTAAGCAGTAGCATGTCTTATTGCAAAAAAACCCCTATATTAGTCACAGGAATTGGAGCAAGATATGATGTGGGTTTTTTCCCCATTCTACTTGTTTTGGAGATGAAAAGGGGTCTTCCTGCTCCCAGTCGTCCCGTGCCTTTGGATGCACGACTTGATCCTTCAGTTCCTGCATTGAAAATGTATAGAGTAGGTATGAGGTCTCTGGCTTCTGTGGGAGGGGAGAGGGGTTGTGTCCCTTTTCCAGTGAATTTCTTCAACGTTACTCCACAATTTCTCGGGGCACGGTGCTGGTGTAGAACAGAGGCTGCCGGGGGTGCTCCCGTGTCTGTGACCCCTTGACTTCACATTTCAACACGTGCATTTTCATTTGGTCTGATCCAGCCTTTCCATCTACACAAACAGTGGGAAACCTTGTTTCCCCTCCTGATCTTTGCCATAATTTGTCATCCTTCTCTAACTTTTTGCTGGTAATACACTTGTGTTTAGTGTCTCCAGTCTTAAGGGTATGTGTGGTGTTTATTTGTTGTTTCCTCCTTTTTTCTGCTTTCTTTTTTGACTCTTTCCAACTGCCACCCCATCTGCCTTTCATCTCAGCACTGAAAGCCTCTTTACTTTCACACTGCAAAGTTCTTCTCCTTCAAGTCTGTCCTAACACCTTTTCTGTGCCTTGCACCGAATTAAAACGAAGCTTCTCATCTCTCTTCTTCATCAGCTTCACCAGGTCCACCTCCAAGTCAAGCAGTTCCTCCCTGTGCAATGACTTTTTACTGGAGTCCTTTCCACCATCCACGAAATTTCATGTCTTGTCCTGGCTCCCAGCATCACAGATCTGTGTTTCCGTAGCGCTGCTTTCTCAGAAAACAAGAAGAAGAACAAGCGACACAAGAACACCACAACCGTGCTGAAAATGCGGTGGCTGTGCTTGTTCTCCTGGCTCTTCATGGGGGCCGTCACCTTTTCTTTTTCATCATATTGCTTCTCTTAATATGTAAAGCTAATCTCTGACCTTCTGGCATCTCTCCTTCAGTTCAGGAGGGTTTGATTCCCACCGCTTCAGAATGCCACCCTTCAGCAGGCATTTGCTAGACTTTTAAGCGTTTATACGTTGTCCCGTGCTGCTTCGGGCTCCCCATCTTCTCTCCTTCAGACCTGCTGTGAAACCCTGGGGCTGTGCAAGCCCCTGGAAGCAGAGGTTGGGGTCTGTGCAGCCCTGGGGACTTCGGCCGTGTCCCTGGGGACACACTGTGGTGGTGGGTGACCACCCCTGTGGTGCAACAGTGGGGACTTTGGCTGTGTCACTGGGGACACGGTGTGGTGGTGGGTGACCACTCCTGTGGTGCAGCAGTGGGGACGTCGGCTGCGTCCCTGGGGACACGGTGTGGTGGTGGATGACCACCCCTGTGGTGCAGCCCTGGGGACATTGGCGGTGTCCCTGGGGACACGGTGTGGTGGTGGGTGACCACCCCTGTGGTGCAGCAGTGGGGACATTGGCCGTCTCCCTGGGGACACGCTGTGATGGTGGGTGACCACTCCTGTGGTGCAGCAGTGGGGACGTCGGCTGCGTCCCTGGGGACACAGTGTGGTGGTGGGTGACCACCCCTGTGGTGCAGCAGTGGGGACATCGGCCGTGTCCCTGGGGACACAGTGTGGTGGTGGGTGACCACCCCTGTGGTGCAGCAGCGTGGTCAGACACGTCTGCAGGGAACCCTTCCAGCAGTGTGTGTGTGTCCTTGGTGGTGCTTGGCACCCGGGAACAAAATGCTAAACCTGTCCTTATTCTTCTCAGCAACTGTGCTGAAGTTAAGCTTTGTGTTTTCTTATTTCACTGGAACAGCTTGAGCAAGGTCTTGTGGTTTCATTTGGCAGCTTAAGCCTCAAGTCAGCAATGGACTTAAGCATCTGCTTAAGCCTGGACTTGCGCTAAGCCACTGGGCTTTGACAATGTGTTTAAAGTTAAGTCCATGCTTAATTGCTTTGCTTAATAAGACTGGGATTACAGGCGCGCTGAGCCAGCATCAGTGGCTTGGCAGTTCGGCTCTCTTGCAGAGTCAAAGGCTGTGGAGCGGAAACTTAACTGGGAAACATGGGAGGGAATAACATGCTGGTTATTACAGCAGCTGTGCCAGCAGCTCTGCTGCAGCACGGATCACATGGCGAGCCCGGATCATCGCCGTGCGTGCTGAGCACCCTGCTCCCGGTGCTCGTCGCTTCCAGCCTCGGCAACCAAGTCTCGCTCTGATTACTGGAGCACCCGGCTGCTTCCCCAGAAGTTCGCAAAACCCCCTGGTTTCTCCATGCAGAACACGCGTGAGAGGAGAGACTGGGAAAGGAGCGGTCGAGGGGAAGGTGCTTGGATGTTTTCGGTGTGTGAGGCTGGTTTCACCGAGCTGTGTTTGAGGGGGTCAGGGCAGTGATGTCTGCATCAGTCTCTGAGCTGAAGTCTCAGGGCTGCTTCAGCTTGTACCGCCTGCAGCCACCCTGTGCCATCCAACAGCGTTCGGGTTGCAAGGACTCCAGATAATCTTTATTTCAAAGCTCTTCCTTCTCTGCTGGGCAGTGATTTCCCTTCCTCGTGGTTTTTCTGTGGAAGATGTGCTGCTGTGGGGGCTGGGTTGCAGTCTGTAGCCTTAATAATCTTCTTTTCTCCCCACAAGCTCTGGAGGCACAAGCGGATGTCTTGGCATGGGATGCTGTTGTAGTTCCTTCCCCTTGCAAACTTGTCTCTCTGCTCAGGTAGAAAAAAACCCCAAGTAAATGTATGGCTTTATATTATATCAGCACTGGCAGGAATAACTTCTGAATTAATTTCTTTCAGAAAAAAAAACCCCAACTATAAATATGATATAAAAACTCATTTGCCCATTAATTTTGGGAGGATGGGGTGCGTGTTGTTGGAAGTAGGACCAGGCTTTGCGCAGGTTTGCACTGGAAGGGACAGTGGGGCAGCTGGAAGTGCCGTTCACTTGGGGACTCGAAGAATTTTTGGGGACAGTGGGTCTCATTAGAGGGAACTGGTTCAGCCCTTGGCCTTGTCAGGGATTGATTTGGTCTCTTTGGATCAAACCCTAGAGAGATGAGCCATGTAATTATGGTGCCTGGTTACACCATGGCGTGTGGGCACACGGGTGAATTTAAATCAGCAATGGGGACCAGGGTGATGGGGAGCGTACCCTTGCAAGCGGGGACTGACAAAGCTTGGCTTGCTTAGGCTGGCCAAGATGGGAACGTGGCTGCTGCACCAGAAACATGTTGGGAGGACGAACAGGGAATGTAGGAAAGGAGAATTATTTAAACTGAAGCAGCATGTTGGCACACAGACAAATGGGTATGAGCAGGCCATGAATAAATTAAGGCTGGAAATTAGCAGAAGGCTGAAATTAATGGCCAGAAAGTCTTTCCCAGCCTTATGTATCTAAATAAGAATTATTTCCCAAGCTTTAAAGATATCTCATAAAACAGTTTGCCGCAATTTTGAGAAAAATTACTCCTATTTGGCAGGGGAAATTGAGAGAGTAAGGGGTGTGTGGGGATGTTAATTTGTTAGAGATTGTGCAGAACAAGCCATGATGTCTGATCACAGAGTCCCAGAGTGTCAGGGGTTGGAAGGGACCTGGAAAGCTCATCCAGTGCAATCCCCCCATGGAGCAGGAACACCCAGCTGAGGTTCCACAGGAAGGTGTCCAGGCGGGTTTGAATGGCTGCACAGAAGGAGACTCCACAACCTCCCTGGGCAGCCTGGGCCAGGCTCTGCCACCCTCACCAGGAACAAGTTTCTTCTTATATTTAAGTGGAACCTCTTGTGTTCCAGCTTGAACCCATTACCCCTTGTCCTATCACTGGTTGTCACCCAGAAGAGCCTGGCTCCATCCTCCTGACACTCCCCCTTTCCATATTGATCCCCATGAACGAGTCCCCCCCTCAGTCTCCTCTTCTCCAGCTCCAGAGCCCCAGCTCCCTCAGCCTTTCCTCACACGGGAGATGCTCCACTCCCTTCAGCGTCTTTGTTGCCCTGATGGACCCATCTTTTCCTCCACTGGTCACTGCACAACAAGGCCTATGCTGAACTTGACCTGGTGCTCAGTTTGCTAGAGGTGCGGAGAAGAGAGATCTCTCATTTTGAGTGTCCTTCCAGCACTCTTTCCCTCACATTGTCTTCTCCAGCCTCTCAGGCAGGCAGCTGCGTAGAATCATAGAGTAGTTTGGGTTGGAAAGGACCTTCAAAGCCCATCCAGTGCCACCGCTGCCATGAGCAGGGACATCTTCACCAGCTCAGGTTGCTCAGAGCCCCGTCCAGCCTGGCCTGGGATGTCTCCAGGGATGGTTCAGCCACCACCTCTCTGCCCAACCTGGGCCAGGCTCTCACCACCCTCAGGGACAACAATTCCTTCCTCATGTCCAGCCTGAATCTCCCTCCTTTAGTTTAAAACCATCACCCCTTGTCCTGTCACAACAGGCCCTGCTGGTCTTGGTTAAATGTGGTAAAATAATATTACGAAATGACAGATGGTTCTGAGCAAACTTTTATCCTTCCAAAGCTTGCATTCCTTGTTTTTATTAGCAGTTTTAAAAATTAGCAGTTGTTTCTTTTACACATTCGGAAAGTGATGGGCTTTTGCTCAGCTACGTGCATGAGAATTGACCCATGAAAATGGATTTGCGCTTGCTGGATATTTTCACACAAACCTCCTGCTGGATGATCACAATACTGAATAATGAAAATGCCCACGAATAAATGGTCACTGTCTCTTTGTGGCAAATGTGCAAATGGGGTGGGGAGAGAAAAAGCGAACTGTTTAACGAAGTGGTTGAATTATTCACCAAAAGTAAGTGGGCCGGCTCCACTTAATGAGAATGGAAATCCTTGCGGTGAGGTGAAGTGGGACTCCCTGGCCCTACGAATTTGGGCTGATCCTCTGCAAAATGGCCAATCTCACTGCAGGCAGGTGGAATCTGTAACGTTGTCCTAGTGCCTGGGTATGGCTTACATGGCAAAGCTGTAAGTGAGGGTGTCCCAGGCACTTTGGGTGGCTACAGGGAATTTAATCAGAGGCATACAGTGTGTGTTTGAGTCCCAGGCTCTCGGTGTATCTGCCACCCTTCTGATATTCCTTCAAAAACATATTGATTCCTCCTGACTTTGCTTGCAAATGGTGTTAATAAAATGGACTTGCGTTTTCCTGCGTTCCCTGGGTTGGGGTAGCAAAGTGAGGGGATGGGAGGGGTGTCCTTGCTGTCCTCTTGTAGGGGTGAGGAAGGACAAGCTGATTTTTTTCCCTGTTTTGCTTTCATTATGAGCTAACGCATGGGAGCAGGGTTTGGGTCCGGGGTGGGAGGTGTTTGTTTTCTGCTGTTTCTGGTGATCTCAAAGCTCTTTCCTGTCTCAATGCTATTTTGTCTGTCCAAGAGGAGCTCCCATGCATGTTTTGAGTCTCATTTACATTTCCAATTACAGTTTTTTTAGGAGGGGAAGGAGAGCTGAGCACCAGCAGGCTGGTTCATGGGTCAGTATGAGTCCACCAAATCCACTACTAGGCGTTTAGATGAGGTTCTTAGGGTCATGGTTTAGTGCTAGACTTAGGTGAGGTGATGGTTGGACTCGATGATCCTGAGGGTCTCTTCCAGCTGAAATGATTCTGTGCTTCTATGATAGACCTGGTGGTGGTCTCTCCATCCAAGGTGAGAAAGAAATTGTAGCTTGAAGCCAAACTGGTGACTCTTCCCATGTTATTTCTTCGCATTTTGGGCATTTTGTGTTTGGGTTATGACTGGGAAGTGGCTGTTGATGGCACTGAAGCAGTATTGCTTGAGCGATTGCCTGCTGAAGCAATACAACCATCTCTCTTCCAGCAGAGGATGAGTCTTCTGGGGGGACATTTTTGATGAGGACTAGCATACACCTCTATTATTGATGGGATAGCTGAAGGTGCCGTACACTTCACTCAGAAATAGTTTCCTGTTGGGGAATGGTTTTTGTTTCCTTTTTGTTTTCGTATGATTCATAGGAACACAACCGTCTGGGTCCATCCCAGCTAATGGGCATCGTATACCTGAGTGTTTAAGGACAACAGTGCTGTGCCTGTGTAAGATAAGGGTGAATCGGGGCTGGAACACATGTTCTCTGTCTGAGCCCTCCGAGACAAGAAAGTGATTGCATTAGTTCGCACGGAGCGATTTATATTCATCATCTTGAAGTAATACGGCGTGGTTGTTACGGTGCAGTTGATAGTGCAGTTTTTATGACCCTTTTCTTTCATATGTCTAAATCCCAGGGCTTTAAAATCCTTTCTTAAGCAGGAAATGTGGAATTTGCAGCCTTGGAGTTGCATGGGTGCAGATTGGGGTTTTTCTCTGCAGTGCCAGAAATAACCTGTTGTGTGATACCTTACAGGGGCTGGAATTTGTAGCAGCTTGTGTGCAAGTGTGATGCTCCTCAGGGCTCCACCGGAGGAAGTTTTTCAATGCTGACAGCATGGATGGTAGGAAAGTGAACTCTTTGTGGTGTTTCTGTACCACGGTTTGGTGTTCTACCCAAGGAGGGTTGTTTCTACACGTAGGAAGGCATTGACTCGGTTGTCAATACTCAGTGAGGCTGCGAACACAAAGAGCGTGTGGTAAATTATTGAACTTAGCGTTTACCAGGAAGATGGGAAAGAAGAACACATCTGATGAAGTTTCCTAATTTTTCTATCAATTCTGGTGTCTTTCCAGGATGGGATGGGGTGGGGAAAAGAAAAAGCGAGGGATTAGATAAGAAGTAAACTTTAAATATTTTGAGGGTATTTTTTCTGAGAAAAAACAATTCAGACTGGTGAAGTGTCTGGAACGTCACTGAAGAAGTGACATTGCTCACATGCATTAAAAAAAGAACCTCGGAGGAATCACAGAATCGTTTTGGTTGGAAAAGACCTTTAAGATCATTGAGTCCAACCATTAGCCCAACACTAAACCATGTCCCCAAGAACCTCATCTATACGTCTTTTAAACCCCTCCATGGATGGTGACTCCACCACTGCCCTGGGCAGCCTGTTCCAATGCTCGAAAACCCTCAGGAATGAACAAAAGACATTTTTTCAGCTGAAAAATTTAGTTGAGCTGTTGGTGTGCTGAGCCATATGTGTCCTGCTGAGGTGATCCATCCAGTACGAGGCCGAACTTGTGTCACTCTTCTTGGGGGACCGTTTGGGTTTATTTATCCGCGGTTGTGCGCCACAGAGCTCAGTGCTCGCAGGGGCATTGCACCGACTTCAGCGTGTGGTTACCTGCACAACTGCTGTTCTCAGGGACATGGTTTAGTGGTGGACTCAACAGTGTTGGGTTAAGAGTTGGACTCAATGATCTTAAAGGTCTTTTCCAACCAAAACAACTCTGTGATTTCGATGGTTCACCTGCACAACTGCTGTCGGACCTGGTGTCTCCACAGGGACATGGGTCCAGGAGTGTGCCCTCTGAAGGCCGTCTGCTCTCCTGTGCAGGCCTCGCTGGCTGTTCAGAGGGTGGACTTAAAGGTTGAGGTTGTACTTTTATGTGGCAGGGAAGAGGCTCCTTAGCTGGGTTTTGCGATGCGTCCTGTTTGTTTCCACCTGTTCGCTTTTGGAAAGGAGGTTAATTAGATCAAATGAGGACAGGTCTGTTTCTAACCAGGGTCTGGGCAGTGTCTTTGTGCACATCTGCTTTGAAGTAAAGTCAGAGGAACTGTTCTGAGCATCTTGTGAAGACAGGAATCCTCGGTTATGGGCTTAGAGAAGTCAGATAGAAGAAAAGATGTCTGTATCACAGAATCCCAGAATGTGAGGGGTTGGAAGGGCCCTGGAAAGCTCATCCAGTGCAATCCCCCCATGGAGCAGGAACACCCAGCTGAGGTTCCACAGGAAGGTGTCCAGGCGGGTTTGAATGGCTGCACAGAAGGAGACTCCACAACCTCCCTGGGCAGCCTGGGCCAGGCTCTGCCACCCTCACCAGGAACAAGTTTCTTCTCAAATTTAAGTGGAACCTCTTGTGTTCCAGTTTGAGCCCATTACCCCTTGTCCTATCACTGGTTGTCACTGTGAAGAGCCTGGCTCCATCCTCCTGACACTGCCCCTTTCTATATTGATCCCCAGGAATGAGTCCCCCCTCAGTCTCCTCTCCTCCAGTAAAAGAGCCCCAGCTCCCTCAATATGTGGGAAGACTCTAGAGAACTTGCTACAGGAAAGGCCTTGAGGTGCTGGAGCGAGTTGAGAGAAGGGAACGGAGCTGGTGAGGGGCTGGAGCACAAGTGTGATGGGAGCGGCTGAGGGACCTGGGGGTTCAGCTGGAGAACAGGAGCTGAGGGGAGACCTTCTGATCTCTGAACTGCCTGAAAGGAGCTTGGAGCCAGGGGGGTCGGGCTCTGCTCCCCAGGAACAAGCGCCAGGAGCAGAGGAAACGGCCTCAAGTGGCACCAGGGGAGGTTGAGGTTGGATGTGGGGAACAATTTCTTCCCCAAAGGGCTGTGGGGCATTGGAACAGGCTGCCCGGGGCAGTGCTGGAGTCACCATCCCTGGAGGGTTGGACAGACGGACATGAGGTTCTCAGGGATGTGGGGCAGTGCCAGGGGTAGGTTATGGTTGGACTCTGTGTTCTTGAGGGTCTCTACCAACCAAAACAGTTCTGTGATTTCTGTGGTTCACACTTTGCACAGATGCAAGCAAAGTTTCTAAGGCAGACACCTCCAATTACTGCTCTGGTGGGCATGTGCATGTTACTTAGCTGCAGTGCTCTCAAATTCATGTGCTTAACTTTTAGAGGCACTTATTTGAAAACGTACCTCTTAATTATTGTTGGTGTAAGACATTTATACAGTGTAATGAAGTTCCATAGCAGTTTGCAGTGATATTTACTTTACTACTGTAAGGAGGCAGAGAACAGGAGGTACGGCTCTCAGATTGACACCGTGTAGGGGAACGGAAGGTAGAAGAAATCTGTCACTATCACCATGCACATTATTAAAAGATGGTGGTTTTGGTCTCATGTTTTTAGTCTTTTGTTTTAGATTTGCTGCACAAATAATAGGAAGTTACAAATCTCAGTTGGCTTGGTTCAGATTCACTTTAGTTCCAAAGCTGCTCACAGATATGGGATGTTCACAGCTGAGGGTGGTTTTGGTTTAGTTGTAGACAAAAGTTAAGCCCCTTTTCAAGGATTTTCTGATTATTGTAGGTCTGGAGAACAACATCAAGGTTCTGATCCTTTCCTCTGCTTTTTCTTTCTTTCTTTTGTTAACATTCCCCAAATTTTTCGGTTTCCCCCTTTGGGACTGTGGACAGTTTGGAACAGCTTGAATTGCCAAAAATTCTTTATGCACTTGGTGAGAAGATTCATATGTCTTAATTTGAGGCTTATGGCCATTATCTCCTGTCACATTCAGGGCTTCATAAGCAGGTCTCTCTGGAAGCCAACTGGAACAACAAAGTGCGGTTTGAACTGAATATGTAGGTACTGGGTGTTCTGGTGCATTGATGCTTTCGCTGTGTATTTCAGTGGTTTAAGCCATTTTACTTGGCCCAGACTTTCCCTTTTTCATCCTATGAACCTCCCTGTGTCTGTGGCATCAGTCTGGGCTTGTTAAAGGAAAGATCTGAAAGGAAATAATATTTGTTGCCTTTGATGTGCAGAGCCTTTTATTTTTTTGTAGGCTATGAACAAAAACTGTGTCTGTGTATTCCCAAGCTGAACATGATTGCTGTTCCCAGCCTTCCTCTGAGAGCAGGCTTTGACATCATTCATACTCTATAATTTATGGTATTTTTGGAGCAGTCTGTTAAGGGCTGGAAGAGAGTAAAAGGGATGATTTAGAAGGAAAGAATAGCCCTGTGCCTTGTGTTGGGTCTGTGAGCAAGCACATTCCACACAGAATCACAGAGTGCCAGGGGTTGGAAGGGCCCTGGAAAGCTCATCCAGTGCAATCCCCCTGCTGGAGCAGGAACACCCAGCTGAGGTTCCACAGGAAGGTGTCCAGGCGGGTTTGAATGGCTGCAGAGAAGGAGACTCCACAACCTCCCTGGGCAGCCTGGGCCAGGCTCTGACACCCTCACCGGGAACAAGTTTCTTCTCATATTTAAGTGGAACCTCCTGTGTTCCAATTTGTACCCATTATCCCTTGTCCTGTTTTTGGTTCTCACCCACAAGAGCCTGGATCCATCCTCCTGACACTCACCCTTTATATATCTGTAAGCGTGAATGAGTCCCCCCTCAGTCTCCTCTTGTCCAGCTCCAGAGCCCCAGCTCCCTCAGCCTTTCCTCACACGGGAGATGCTCCACTCCCTTCAGCATCTTGGTGGCTGCGCTGGACTCTCTCCAGCAGTTCCCTGTCCTTCTGGAACTGAGGGGCCACAACTGGACACAATATTCCAGGTGTGGTCTCCCCAGGGCAGAGCAGAGGGGCAGGAGAACCTCTCTGACCTACTGACCACCCCCTTCTAACCCACCCCAGGTACCATTGGCCTTCCTGGCCACAAGGGCCCAGTGCTGGCTCATGGTCACCCTGCTGTCCCCAGGACCCCCAGGTCCCTTTCCCCTACACTGTTCTCCAATGGGTCGTTCCCCAGCTTATACTGGAACCTGGGGTTGTTCCTGCCCAGATTCAAGACTCTACACTTGCCCTTGTTCTATTTCATTAAATCTCTCCCCTCCGAACTCTCCAGCCTGTCCAGGTCTCCGATGGCAGCACAGCTTCCAGTGTCACTACTCCTCCCAGCTTGATGTCACCAGCAAACTTGCTGACAGTCACTGTATTCCCACATCCAAATAATTGCTGAATATAGTGAATAATACCGGCCCCAGCACTGACCCCTGAGGTCCACTGGATCCAGGCGTCAACTGGACTCTCCCCCATTGCCCACCACTCTCTGGTTCTTCCCTTCAGCCAGTTCACACTCGACCTCACTACCGGATCATCCAGACCACACTCCCTCAATTGAGCTGTGAGGATGCTGTGGGACACTGTCAAATTCCTGCTCTTTGGAGTTGCTACTGAGTCTCTCTTTTATCATGGAATATATATACATATATATATATATATATATATATATATTTAGGTTAAGTTGTTTTACCTAATGTAAGCACTTGCTCCTTGTCAAACACATCCTCATATACCCTGTTAGGACTTTGCACCTCATTCCTGGGTGTTTTAAAAGCAGATTACAGAACGTCTTGTAACTCGTCATCTCTTTATTGTTTTAACCCGGTTTCTTAAGGAAACAGGGCTCATGTGAACATCATATCTCTGTCCCTACTCCCTTCACCTGTAACATTTTAATCTATTGGCCAAGTCCAATGTGAAAGGAATGTGAAAGGCTTGCAGCCCTGATGGACTTTATAAAAACAGGTAGAAAAAGGGGGACCTCTTGGTTCTCCCGCAGCGAGAAAGCTTCAGAATTAGCCCCCACTCCTGAAGATGTAAAATTGTGGAGGTCTTATCAAAGATGATGAATCAAGTTAACATCCAGCTTTGGGCAGTGCTCAACAGGAGCTGTGCAGACAAGAGTATAACACCAGTTCCTGGTGCGCTTCCATCCTCCTTTGGTCTGTGCCTTGGAAGGTTCTTATATATGTATATTTTAGTGTCTTTTGATGGATGTTTTTGTCCATTAATTTGTCTAATTGCTTTTTAAACACTGGGGAGCCTGGCCAGAGGACACAATTCAGTAGGAAAGTGGCTTTGTCCACTTTGTAGTTGTAGCATTGCTTGTCTCTGCTGTTGGTTCTTTGGATACGGCTCTTCAGATGATGGATGGGGGGAACTCCCATGAAGTCTTGGAGCCAGTTACCCCCCGTATACATGGAGATAGAGAAGGAGAAAAGAAACAAAGCATTGGCCTGTTTGGTGTGAATAAGCATCTTATGAAGCCAACACATCTTTTATTTCATAACTCCTTCCAGCACATAGATAAGATACTGGCCTGGAGATGTTGGCTTCATACTGTTTGGCTACTTCTCCAGGCTGTGCTGGGGTGCCAGTGTCGAGGGTTTAGATTGCAGGGTGACAATAAAACCCTCGCAGATGTATTGTTAACCTCCCTCTTCCCTCCTCCTCCCCCTTTTGGCCCCTCTCTCTCTCCCCTTCCCACTCAGCACAGGTGATAGGGAGGGAAAGAAGGACAGAGAGAAGAGAGCTGGAAATATTAAAAATGTTTTACTAATGCTACTGATAGGAATAGAGAAAATAATACAAAATATACAAAACCAATCTTGGAAGTCTCAGCAACTGCAGAGCCGGCAGCTGAAGTCCTGGACTGGACTCTGCAGCCAACCGGAGCTGGATTCAGTCTGTCACTGGCCTCAGTTCGCAGGGACGACTCGCAAGGTCCTCTCCTAATGTCGCCATAAGGAAAAGGGACGAGATCCTCGTGATCTCCCACTTTTATATGAAGTATTCATGTGAATGGGATGTTATACACAGTTGGTCAGTTTCTTGGTCACCTGTTTCTCGTTGCCCCTCTGGCGAGATGTCCATCCATGCTTATCAATAACTTCACATTCCATTGCTGTGTTCACCAAAACATGGATCTGGATTTCGGGAAAATGCAGCTGATATGAAGCTTTAGCTGACAGGCAAATTCACTAAAAGAGAAACTTGTTTTTAACAAAACCAGGACACAGCCAGAAATCTCACAGGGTATATCTGCCTTTGGTTGGGTTTTGAGGTGATGCAACATGGTTTCAGGTTTTGGTCTGAAATTCAGTGACTAAAAGATGAATTTCCAGAACCTCAGCTATTGGTAAAGGCCTGTAGAGCATCGCAGATGGTGGTTGTGAACCCTTTGTAGTTTTAAAAAATGGAGAGAACGTAGTTGTTTTATTAAGGCTACAGAAAATGTTATAAAATATTCATGATGATCATCTCCTCTTATTTGAAATAATAAATCCAAGGTTAATTTTGTACTTGCAGAAAGCTGGTGGCTGGCTGTTGGCCTTCTATTTCATTGCTGGTGCAATGTAGAGATCATACTTAATATTTTATCTACTTCGCAAGGATGTTATTAGCCTCACAAATATGTCATGGTGCCCTGAGAAGGAGAAGTAAGGTTTTCCCCCCTTATTTCTGCTGCAGGTTAGTGAGACAAAAGCTTCTGCAGTCTTGTCACACACCTCGGCTCCTCAGGACCCAGGGAAACATTGCTGCACAAGAGGACTCCTATAAAGCATCAAAGTTTGTCTGTTACCAAATTAATCCTCAGTGTAACTCTAAGCTGTAAAAAAAGACAATGAAGAAGTGCCACCGGTTCTGTTTATTTTAAAGGCTGAGTTCCTAGAGATTATTTGTGTCACCCGTGTCATCCATTGCGTTGCCAGTTATGACATTTCTGACCTGTGCTCAGAATTAGAGTTTGATATTGTGGTGGCCACGCTGAACAAAGAAAAATGGCCTGGGGTTTTATAACTAGGATTTAAAGCAACCTTTCCATGGCTGCATTTTATTATTCCGCTGTATGTGTTTTGTTATTTATTTTTTCCTAAAGAAATGAACACTGGTTTTTAATACCGCCATGTGGTGACAACACGAAACCTTTTTAGTCGCTGCTGCTGTGCGAAGTATTGCAAAGTCTGACATCCCTTTGAAGAACTGTTCTTAGCCGCTGCTGCTATTTTTATTTTTGAGTTGTTTGCTGCTAGAATATATTTTTTATTTATTTTGTCCTCACATGCTCCGAATTTTCGAAACACTTTCAGATCGGCTTACAACAAATCAATTGAACTCTTCCCTCCTTCTGTTTCTTCCTCAATCATATTAACTTTTACTGGACTGTGCCTTTGGAAATCTAGTTGAAGGATAGGGCTTTTTTTCCCTTGAACTCAAGCCACAGTCTTTAGAGAAATATCTGCCAGAAGCACTGACCTACAAAATCTATTAGGCTCTCCCCGCTGGTGTGAAACTCATTTATGTGGCGCTGCTGGATGGGAGGACTCTGCTCGGCTTGGGAGGTAAAATACGAAGTTCAGTCTCACTTTCATAAGTGCAAAAAAGTGGCTGGTGATGAGATAATGTTTGCAAACCTACGGAAAGTGGTTTAGGAAGTTATCTCCTGGTTTTACCATACAGGGTTGAAGATGTTCCTTGAGGGCTGAGACCATTAGACCAGGTTTAACATCCAGGTGCCAGCTCCTCTGGGTTGACTCCTGACCTGCGGGAGCATGACAGGAAAACGGGGCTGAG
The DNA here is from genome assembly GCF_037038585.1 of Patagioenas fasciata. NCBI lineage: Eukaryota > Metazoa > Chordata > Aves > Columbiformes > Columbidae > Patagioenas > Patagioenas fasciata. Next base: position 68,602,642 of record NC_092524.1, on the reverse strand, counting down.
AGCCCTAATGAGATATGGGAGGAGAGAAATGCTGAATTTCTTCAGTGACGCTAATGTCGTTCTCCCACTTCCATGCTGTTTAAGCATAAGCTGCATAAGAAGGGCAGCTGGGGGCTCTGTGCATGGAGTTGGGTTGAGGCAGCCATGGCCTCGAGCCTGACAATGTTCAAGCAATTGGACAAGACTCTTAGACACATGGTTTGAATTTTGGGATTGTCCTACACAGCAGTTGGATTCGATGATCCTCGTGAGTCCCTTCCGACTCAGGACATTCAGTGATTGTACTCGTAGTGTTGTTGCACTGTGCTGCTTGCAGACCACGAGCGCTGGGTTGGAGCTACCTGGTGATCTTGCTGATGGGAACTGGGAAGCGACTGTCGCAACTGGAGGCCAAATTAGAGCTGACTTTCTCTACTTTGGCAGAGGCTGCAGAGAAGTCTAGGTAGCTTGAAAGAAATAGTAGTCCCAAGGCATTTTTCAGTCACTTCGGCTTTCTTTATTTTCCTCTACCTGGAGAACAGGAGCTGAGGGGAGACCTTCTCGCTCTCTACAACTGCCTGAAAGGAGGTTGTAGCATGGAGGGGGTTGGTCTCTTCTCCTGAGTAACAAGTGATGAGAGGAAATGGCCTCAAGTTGTACCAGGGGAGGTTGAGGTTGGATCTGGGAACAATTTCTTCCCCAAAGGGCTGTGGGGCATTGGAACAGGCTGCCCAGGGCAGTGCTGGAGTCACCATCCCTGGAGGGCTGGACAGACGGACATGAGGTTCTCAGGGACATGGAGCAGTGCCAGGGGTGGGTTATGGTTGGACTCGATGGTCTTGAGGGTCTCTTCCAACCAAAATGATCCTATGATTCTACACCAAGATCAGATACTGGAGCAGAGTTTGTGGTGGAGTCCTAGGGGTCCTGTGATTGATGAAGAGGTACATACAGCACTGGCAATTAATGAGTTTTCATCGTTAGCAGACCCAAAGGCTCTAGAAGAACTGGCTCTAGCTTCTTTCTTTGTACGTTTAGTCTTTGGGTGGAGGTGGCTTTGCTCTGCTCATGCTGTGGGCCATGTGGATGTTGGGCACCTCCCAGTTAGAAACCGCGGTGCCATGGCAGCTCTGCATTGTGGTAGCACTGATAAACCCCATTGCGGGTGCTGGGCTCTGAATGGGGCCACAACTTAGAGTTATAGGATAGTTTGGGTAGGAAGGGACCTTCAAAGCTCATCCAGTCCAGCCCTTGCCATGAGCAGGGACATCTTCACAAGCTCAGGTTGCTCCAAGTTGCATAAACTTGCTGATGTCTACCTGTAAAAGACTGTGGGGATGTACCCATAATTTCAGTACTGCTCTGAGACAGTAGAATACAGAAAGAAGGGGTTAAGGAGCAAGTGTGTCAGCATTTATTGGTATCTTCATTGAATTTTTTAATGTGTCCTTGTTACTAGCTGGAAGGGAAAGGTTGTAGGTTAACTGTGATCATATGTAACTTGTCAGTTGTGGTGTGGCAGAGATGGATGTTGAGAACAGAAGTCATTTGTGGGGCATGTCCGAGAGAGAAATGTTTCTTTACTCCATTTCTAAACAGAGCAAGATCTAATGAAGGACAGTGAGGATGATTGGTCTTATAACGATAGATATATGAACATGTCGTTGGAAGCGTATCGCTAGATGACTGTAGATTTTATAACTTACATGATTTTGGTGCTTACTGATGTAACTAGCAACTTCTTCACACTCTATATATTCTCTATAAATGTGTCCTTAATGTGAAGTGTGGCAAAATATCAGAAGCTTAGCTCTTTGCTCTCCGAAAGAGATGGAGATGCAAAGGCATCTGTCTGCCCCATCCATGTGTGTGAGTGAAAGAAGCAGAGCAAATAACATGTTGTGTACTTGGAGTGGATCAGATGAGAAGGGCAACCAGCCCATAAATTTGAACTTGGACTTGCCTGACACTGACATGTGAGATGAGTAGAAGAGTTCTGAGTTTCCCTCTTCGGACAGTTTTGGGGATTTTGGCCATGGTGACAGTTCCCTCAGACGTTACACCTTGTTGGATGAGTGAAGTTAAAGCACAGCACTGCCTGTGATCATCACGACATAAGGTCATGGAGCGGCTCATGTTATATCCAGATGCTTTTCAACGCTTGGTCTGAGCTGCTCGGAGCTGGATGAATTGGGGACAAACCTGGAGCAAGGCTGAGCTTTGCCTTTCCAGGTCGGTGACAGGAAACCCCAATCCTTCTGCCACCCATTCTTACTGCCCCATTTGACTTTTGGATCTCATTATGTTTCTCTTTTTCAGTGCTGTCCCCAGAGAGCGCTGGGGGATGTGTCCCAGACACATTAATAAAACACCACACTGCGAACCATCAGAAGGAGCCAGCAGAATTTATTGTGCCCGCTCTTTCTCTGACCTTCCATAATTGCTTCTGATTATTCTGTTAGAGCAGAGCATTTTCAAGTAATTGTGGAGATCGGATGCATGTGTAAAACCACAAAGGTATTCGTAAAATTTACAAAATCACGGACAGGCATCCAAATTGTGTGTCAGCCCGCTACGTTTTTCTTTCTCAAGCGGGATGTTACCCAGGCTGAATAATGATTTGTTCCTCAGATGAAGCTGCATGGTGAAGAGTGGCAGAACCTGACGTGGCCTTTGGTATTTATTGCTGCTGTTGATCCAGATTCCAGGGTCAGGGGAAGTTTTGTCTGTTTACAATGTGTGGGGTTTGGCTGCTTTCAAGTAATTTTTTGGTGAGTTCTGCAGGTTGAGCAGTGGTCATCTCATAAGAGGATTGCAGAACTGTCAGAGAAATAACTAGGGTCTTAATGAGCAGGGTTACCTATGGCATTCTTAATGGATACATGTCTGGTCCATGTTTAAAATGTAAGTGGTGGATATCGCCCATCCTTCCAGGCTGTCAGTTCCAGTGCTTCACTTGCTCTTGTTTTCCTCATGGCCAAATCTTTCCTGGTGTGGTTCAGACCCATTACTTGTCCCGGTGACCTTCTGACCTATCCTTTCCTCTGCAGCACAGGAGGTTCCACTTAAATATGAGAAGAAGCTTGTTCATGGTGAGGGTGTCAGAGCCTGGCCCAGGCTGCCCAGGGAGGTTGTGGAGTCTCCTTCTGTGCAGCCATTCAAACCCGCCTGGACACCTTCCTGTGGAACCTCAGCTGGGTGTTCCTGCTCCATGGGGGGATTGCACTGGATGAGCTTTCCAGGGCCCTTCCAACCCCTGACATCCTGGGGTTCTGTGACCCTTGTGGGTCCCTTCCACCTTAGGACATTCTATGTTTCTGTGACAACTATTTGCAGAGGGCTGATGGAAACAGCAATATTTCCTGCCCCACACCACTGTGTCTGTATTCACAGTGTCCCAGCAGGGACCGGCTCCTGCTGCAGAAAGGCAGAATCCCACTGCTGGCACGCAGTTCTCTAGAGTCTTCCCACATATTGAGGGAGCTGGGGCTCTTTTACTGGAGGAGAGGAGACTGAGGGGGGACTCATTCATGGGGATCAATATGGAAAGGGGCAGTGTCAGGAGGATGGAGCCAGGCTCTTCACGGTGACAACCAGTGATAGGACAAGGGGTAATGGGCTCAAACTGGAACACAAGAGGTTCCACTTAAATTTGAGAAGAAACTTGTTCCTGGTGAGGGTGTCAGAGCCTGGCCCAGGCTGCCCAGGGAGGTTGTGGAGTCTCCTTCTGTGCAGCCATTCAAACCCGCCTGGACACCTTCCTGTGGAACCTCAGCTGGGTGTTCCTGCTCCATGGGGGGGTTGCACTGGATGAGCTTTCCAGGGCCCTTCAACCCCTCACATTCTGGGATTCTCTGTGATTCTGTGATCTACCATAACATATATGGTGTATCCCACCTTGGGCAGGAGGATCTCCTATCCAGAAATGGTCTCTGGGAGGAGACATCTCCTTACACCACCCAAGGGAAAGGCCAAACAAGCTGAATTCTTCATCACCTGCCACATCCCAAGCCCTGGCTGGGTTGGTCATGACCATATTGATTTCTGAATATTCCTGGAAATCAGTTTTTGAGCTCATCAACGCCAATGTGTTTCTTGCTAGTGTGACTCTCACTAATATTTTAAAGTTTGTTGTTTGTTTTTTGCCTGGTGCTCTGTGTGTCCCCTGTGATGTGTTGTATTCCTGGTCGCCTAACCTTGGTTTAAGCATAAAAATCCTCATACAACTCATAGTGGGTTGACAACTCATCCGTCTTCAAACTACTGTTCTGTGTCTTTGGAGACTGTAGCGGTGTGTGGTCTATGTGATATTTTTTCATCAAACTGTCAACTTTTTTTTTTTGTTTTAAAAAAATAATGTTAAAAGTTAGAAATCTGTCTTTATAGCTGAGAGCCTGGTGTGGTTGTGGGCTCCAGAGAAACAGTTGTGAATAACTGGGCTCTAAATCCAGCATTTCAGGTCACAAATTCTGTTTAGCATGGGAGCTTCGTACAGCAGAGCCCGTTGGAGATGCTGTAGGAAAGAAGCAGGACGTGAACAAAGTGCCCCTTGTCATCCCCTCCCAATGTGAGGCCATCGGTCACTTTCAGAACCAAAACTCGAGCTTTGCATGTTGGTGACAAACCCTTCGGCTTTGCCGTTGGCTGGAGCTGCTGGGCATGGGGCGTTCGCGGTGTCGTGGGGAATGGAGGAGCAGCGAACAATGGCCAACATCTTGCTCTCTCTTACATGATTTAGAGGGAGGCACTGATTTACCAGCGGAGTTGTTTGTGGGTGGGTTATTCAGCTGTAATCAGGGTTCTAGAGCTGGAGTCCGGACCTGAGCAAACTATTGAAATTAATGGGAATATTGCCTTGAGTCAGGTCTTGTTTTCCCATTGCAGTATTTTGTCTTGTTCGAATCTGCTTGCAAATAGACTTGTACTTACTGGTGCATCAAGTGAGTTAATTTTGATCTTGGCTTGTACTTATTTGCAGGTGCTCATCTATCAGCGCGATGCTTGTAACTTGCTTTCTTTTGCCTTCTTCAGTGATTTCTGCAGACCTGAACTTGCCAACTAGAAAGGATCAGACTGGGGGAGCAGATCGCTTGGGAGGTGTTCAGGTTTTGTCTGCTGCTTTGTGGAGTATATTTGAGGGGGTTTTTTGTAGAAAAGCAAACAGCTGACTAATAATCTTCAGTGTTCTATACCGTTTCAAAGTGATAGCACTGTTAATTTGGTGATAGCAGGAAGACTGTGCTGTGAAACTGGAGGAGATTGTGTCTTTGTTATTTTCTTGTATCTCAAAGTGAGGAAGCCTACTCTGTTAGTTTTTCGGGAGCAGCAATATGTTCTTATCTTAAACATACCGTGTCACATTAATAATTAATCACAAGGATTAAAAATAGAAATAAATGTGGAGTACTAATCTTGCGTATAGATGAATCCTCTCTCCATTAAAAACTACGGCATTACACCAGTGTGTAGCTTGTGTGAGTGAGATCAGGATCAGATCACTGAATATTTAGGTGCTTTGTCTGTGTTTGATAATTCCTATGTCTCGGTGCTTTTTGGAAGACTGCTGGAGTCTTTTTATAGCACAGATTTTGAGCATCTGACACACAAGCTCCTTTGGACAATCGGGGTCGGTTTTAAATAGAAAATACACAGAGTTTGCTCAAACTGAAAATAATGCTTCTTTATCAAGCTATCACCTTCCTCTCCACTATGTGAAATGTGGCCATTTGTGAGCTTGGGTTCAGCCCAAAGTAACTGCTTACAAATAACTCCTGTACAGCATAGGAGTTCATTTCAGGTTTACACGGTGTAACCAAGATCTGAGTCCTGCCCAGCCCCTTGGGTACCCAAACACTACAGAAGCAGAGATCGGTTTTAGAGTGATTTGTGGTACCTTGGACTTGAAGTTGCCTTTGAACAAAAGCATCATCTGCTCTCTGTACAGCCTGGCTTTTTCTTTGGTTGTTGTTCTGTTTAAGCAGAACATAATAAAACTGAATGGGTGTATTTGTTTTCGGGGAGGGTCGTGAGTTATTAAAATAGAAGTTAAACTGGCTCTGGCAATTCTTGTGGACTGAGATGAACGTCCTGAGGTGGCTGGTGAGGGGAAGTGGAAAGTATTCTTTACTTTTCCACCTCTGTGGATGGCTATTAATGGTTTTATTCCTCTCAATTAATTGCCATGCGTTAAAGAAAACATGATAAATAAAAGCTCTATGGTTTTTTTCCTGTGGGATTTTCTTACTGGTCCATCCAAATCTAATTCACCCAGACCTAACGCATCTGAATTTCCAGCTGTCTGTTGTAGGAAAGCAGGTGGGAGAAGTGGTTTTGCTAAGCCTAGAAATAAACAAGTAGTGGAGGCTCCTCGATATCACAGATCCTCTGAGATCTTCTTGAATTTTCATGAGAGCAGCTGCACTCTGGAGCCGCTTCTCAAGGAATTCTCTAATATTGGGGCTCCAGAAGTCTCCTTTGTGTGTGTGCTTTGTGGTCCGCTTGGATTAAACAGGAAGATACAAGTTTAAGGTGCCGTTAGTGTAAACTCTGCTCAACCTTTGCCAGTTTTGGTGCTGACGTGCTGCAGGTGTCCATGCGATCCCACCAGGACAGGGAATTTCCACAAATGTTGGTTGAGAAGAACCTCCAAAACTACTGAGTTTCACCCAGCAGTATCACAGGAAAACATGTTTGTCTAATAATTCCTTTGGAGACAGTCTGCTCGCTGTGGATTGTGAGCTTTGCTTGTCTGCTACCATCAGCGACACCCTTAGATTTCCGAAATGTTTGGCCGGGGAGCAGCTTCTCTGGTCCAGTTCCCTTGACCGAGTTTGCTCGGCAGCTGGATCAGCTGGTTCTGTGTGTGTGTCCGTAAAGCCTTGTGGCTAATAGATGTTTTTAAGGCCAGTTAAGGTTTCATGAGCCATCCCTGTGCCCTTGTGGCCAGGAAGGCCAATGGTACCTGGGGTGGGTTAGAAGGGGGTGGTCAGTAGGTCAGAGAGGTTCTCCTGCCCCTCTGCTCTGCCCTGGGGAGACCACACCTGGAATATTGTGTCCAGTTGTGGCCCCTCAGTTCCAGAAGGACAGGGAACTGCTGGAGAGAGTCCAGCGCAGCCACCAAGATGCTGAAGGGAGTGGAGCATCTCCCGTGTGAGGAAAGGCTGAGGGAGCTGGGGCTCTGGAGCTGGAGAAGAGGAGACTGAGGGGGGACTCATTCATGGGGATCAATATGGAAAGGGGGAGTGTCAGGAGGATGGAGCCAGGCTCTTCTCAGTGACAACCAGTGACAGGACAAGGGGTAATGGGTTCAAACTGGAACACAGGGGGTTCCACTTAAAGATGAGAAGAAACTTGTTCCTGGTGAGGGTGGCAGAGCCTGGCCCAGGCTGCCCAGGGAGGTTGTGGAGTCTCCTTCTCTGCAGCCATTCAAACCCGCCTGGACACCTTCCTGTGGAACCTCAGCTGGGTGTTCCTGCTCCATGGGGGATTGCACTGGATGAGCTTTCCAGGGCCCTTCCAACCCCTCACATTCTGTGATCTGTGATTCTAATCTGACTTCCTCTATATTTGTATTACACTATATACAAATATATATGATTCTATAGTCTAACATCTGATACATAAACCAAGACATGTATGTGATGTCATTTTAAACCATGTGTGTTAAAGCCATAGTATAGTGGTCAGTTCTTCATTGAAGCTATGAGAGAGTCCCTGCAGTCTCTGACTGTAACTGGGCTCAGACTCCCTGGTTCCTTGCAAGGGAACGTGAAGGTTTATGTCTCAAGCTGCAGTGAACTTGGACACTGTGCCTCGCTCCCGGGTTTGGACGGAAATTGGTCAGTCCCAGCTGAAGGGAAAGTCATTTCAGGCTCTGAGTATTTATAGATACCAATCAATGAACAAGAGAGTACAATTATTTTTAGTCATGGGAGCAAATGCAAACTGGTTTGTAGTGCACAAGCTGGTTCTAGCACCTGGTCCTTTGTGTGGCCTCACTCGAGCTCATGTCAGTGGAGCTTGCCCATAAGTCACCTCCTTTTAACAATTAGATTTGACTGTAATTATGGGCTCTGGTTGACTTCATCTCTGAATGAAGTTTTGATTTTTTAATTTTTTTTTTCATATTCTAAATCGGGACAAGCCTTGATGAGAAATTCCAGTTACTTTACTGGTGGAATTCAAGACTAACAGTGGCAATCAGAGAAGATCTTTCCACCTGTTTACTCCAGTGGAAACCTACAGATTTTACTGAAATTGTTGGAGATTTATACTGGTGCAATTGAGAAAATCTGACCCATGTGATATAGAATCATAGAATAGTTTGGGTTGAAGGGACCTTCAAAGCCCATCCAGTGCCCCCCCTGCCATGAGCAGGGACATCTTCACCAGCTCAGGTTGCTCAGAGCCCCGTCCAGCCTGGCCTGGGATGTCTCCAGGGATGGTTCAGCCACCACCTCTCTGGCCAACCTGGGCCAGGCTCTCACCACCCTCAGGGCCAACAATTCCGTCCTCAAGTCCAGCCTGAATCTCCCTCCTTTAGCTTAAAACCATCACCTTTTGTCCTATCACAACAGGCCCTCCTGGAAGGTCTGTCCCCGCCTTTCTTATCCGCCCCTTTTAAGTACGGAAAGGCCACAACAAGGTCTCCCCGGAGCTTCTCTTCTCCAGCTGAACACCCCAGCTCTCAGCTGTCGCAGTTCAGCACAGACTCGATGCAATTCTAGGGGCAAGGGAACACCATTTAGTTATTGAAGATTTGAAGCTTGGATTAAGCAGACGAGATGCTAGAGCTGGTCCTAGTCCTCTCCCAGCTGGTGACAGGATTGTGACTGCGCCCCATCCTTGGTCTCCCTCTCTGGAGCCTCAGCCGAGGGGATGCTCTGTTGTACAGACACTGCCTCTTGCTCTGTGTATCTGCACAGCAGGATGAGTCCCTGACTCCAACTGTTCAGGCACTTCTGTAAAACAAATAACACTTCATTCCTGCAACAACAAAGCATCCCCAAGACTTCAGGAAAGCACCACGGATTTGTCCTTCAGTAAGTTATTGGCACCAAGTGAAATGCAAACTTCATTGGTGGTTTTTTTTCCCTCTTAAAACGAACATTTCTCAGGCTTTGAAGCATGAAATAAGTGAGCCCCATAGAGAACAGTATTTTTAGCTTCCAGGATCACATGATGTGCCAATGGCTTCTGTCAGGTTCATCAGTCTTTCAAAATTAAACTGGTGGAAGCAATAAGAGTGCTTGGCAAACATATTCTGTTGAAACATATAAAAGGTAAAAACTTCTAATCAGACAGCATGAAGTAAATCCAATCCTCTTTATAGAACTCCTAAACAATTCATATTAGCAGCACTGGAAACAAGCTTACAGGCTTGAAAAACTATAAAGAATTTTTAGTCTTAATTTTTTAATTTTGTCGTATGCAGTTATTTTTTTATCATCAATGTGTCCTTTCTTCCCATACAAATCAGTCTCATCCACAATAAGAACCAATTAATTCAGTATTGCACAGTGGTTTCTACTTGAAACAAACAGCTGGATACCTGCAGTTATCCTTTGCTTATTATTTTCTTGAATGGATGGGATGCAAAACAGGCAAAAATGTATCATGAAATACCCTTACGAGCCAGGATTTACACTGATCAAAGACAGAAGAGACAGAGGAAACCTTCAGAAATCCTCCTCAGTTTTGGTGGGGCTTTTGAAGGGTTTTTTGTTGTTTGATTTGGGGGGTTTGTAGTTGTTTTTTTGGTGTATTTTGTTTGTTTGATGGGTTTGTCTTTTTTACTTTTTTGGGTTTGCTTTGGTTATTTTGTTTGTTGGGTTTGTTGGGTTTTTTGGAGGGGTTGGCTTTGTGGTGGGTTGTGGGTTTTTTTTTTTGCTTGGTTTTAGTTTTGGGGTTTTTGTTTGTCAGGTTTTGTTTGCTTGTTTGGGGGGGTTTGATAGGGTTGGTTTGTTTGCTTCATTGCGATCAGACATTACAATAAAACCACAATGGGCAGCAATTGCCCATCACCATTCTGACCCTCGCTGGGCAGGTCCACACCTGCTGAGCATCCACCACCACACACACAAAATCCTCCTGCAAACCCTGCGGAGGATTCAGGGTGAGAAAAGCTGGAGTGTTGAGGATGACAGAAGAACTGGTATTGGTCAAGGTCAATGAAATTACAGAGCAAAATCTGCCAGTCTTCATGATTTTCTAGGATTCTACATTTCTTTCTGGTTTGTTTCATGCTCTGGGTATGATGTATTGACAGCAACACTTGTTTTGGAAAAAACAGATAGTACCTTCAGTATTTAAAAGGGGCTGATAAGAAAGATGGGGACAGGCTTTTGAGCAGGGCCTGTTGTGATAGGACAAGAGATGATGGTTTTAAACTAAAGGAGGGAGATTCACGTTGGACACGAGGAAGAAATTGTTGTCCTGAGGGTGGTGAGAGCCTGGCCCAGGTTGGCCAGAGAGGTGGTGGCTGAACCATCCCTGGAGACATCCCAGGCCAGGCTGGACGGGGCTCTGAGCAACCTGAGCTGGTGAAGATGTCCCTGCTCATGGCAGGGAGGGCACTGGGGGAGCTGGGAAGGTCCCTTCAACACAAACTATTCTATGATTTTCATTTTAGAGAGTGTGTTTTAGAGTCTCTGTGTAGCCATCCAAACTTCTATCTTGGCCTGTTTTATTAGTCTCCACCATTCACTGTGTGCGAGCAAGTGAATAGTAGCGGGATGCCTAAATTTCAGCTGTTGAGGTGTCTTGCCGCGGTGGTTCTGTGCTTGCCATCATGATACAAAATGCTGCTGAGAACTTTAAAATCTGCCCTCAGTCACTCAGCACCCATTCAGAGCTGAGGAACCTGAGGAAACTCGGTGCTCTGTAGTCATTGTGTTGGTATTAATCTCTGCAGTAGCTACAAGCCACAATCTCATCTTTTGAAAACCGATAAAATTATTCCTTGCGTCTTGCTGCCCCAGCTGGAGTTAAACACGATGATGAATCCTTGCAGCTTATTTGGAAGGGCCATAGAGGCAAACTCTTCAGCATAGTACAAGCAATATAATAAGGGACAATGTCTTTCAAGTTGCAGGTTGGGATGTTCGTTTTGGGATTCTCAGTAGAGGTTGAGCTGCACTGGAACAGACTGGACCGGGGGGTGGTGGAATCTCCATCGTTGGTTTCCAAGATGTTGCTGAATAAAGCCATGGCTGACCTGCTTTAATATTGGTACCCCTTTGAGTGAGAGGTTGGTGGGAAGGGACCTTCCAATGTCTCCCACATTTCTATGACTCTGTAGAACAGCTGCTTTTTATAAATAACTCATTGATGAGCGGTGTTTAATTAGTACCTATGACTGCTGTTGTTGAGAGATTGTGTGTGTTATGGTTGGGTTTGTTTTCTAGTTTTCACCTCCTTCTTTTGGAGCAGGGAATTGGGCAACAAGGCAGAAAAGATGCTATAGCATCAAGACTATATTCTGTAGGCTTAGCTTTTGTGCCTCGCGTTGTGTGAGCACGAACTTGCAGCTGGAATAGAAGGATTCACAATGAAACAGTTTTCTGTTGTCCATGGGGATGAGCTTGACTTCGTTCTTCACACTCGGAGTATTTTCTTTACTAGCGTTATTCCTTATCCCACAAGTATTAGTGCCCCACCTGGCGATGAGAAGTTTGAGATGTGATGACCTGTTGTCTTTCAGCTCCTCTCAGAGTTGTGTTGTGTGGGAAAGCCTGCACGATGGAAGAACTACTTTTATTTACCTTGTATAAGAGCTGCCTTAACAGTACTAAATGCCCCAGCATATTAACTGGGATCTCCATACTGGTGGAGCCTGGTAACACCTGTATTCTTGGTGGGTAGCGTTGCTGTGCAAAATCTCTGCTCTTCACAAGCAACTGTAAGAAACTTCTTGTAGCTTCTGATGGGCCATTTTGTGTGTTAACTTAGTCCTAATAGAGCCAGGAGAACTAAAGGCTGATTTGATAAAGATGAGAAAGTTGGAGGTAAAGTCTGATGCAAGGAGCTGGAGGGTTACTTAGAGAATTACCTTCTATAATGAAGCATTTGACTCACCGTGATTCTCCTGGCAGGGACTTAATATAATTTGCAAGTGGTGAGAGTTCTGTAATGGGATGAACAAACACTCGAAGGGAGAACTAAACAAAAACTTGCACTTTGGGCATGAGCAGGTGTTCTCAGTCCTGCTCTCTTTTCTTTGGGGGGATTTGCTGTGCAAACAGCATCTCGGGCTTACTTGAAAATCTGGAGATAGTTTGCTCTTTGTGTGTAAATGTATTCTCTTCCTACAAACAGCATGACAAAAAGGAAAGAAGGAATTTTTTTAGATGGCCTGAGGAAAATCTTCCTTGCAAAGTCTAATAAGGATCAAATTAGAGGAAATGAGATTTGATTAGCTCCAGAACGGCCAGCTTCATAGGACTAATCCTTGGCTTTTTTCCCCCCTTGAATTGCGTAGTCATCAGCCAACGGTAGGATTGCTTTCATCTGCTGGAGGCAGGAAACAAATGATGTGCTGAGAACAATAGTGTCTCCCTCCTTTCCATTTTTCTTCCTCCCCTTCCTTCCTTCCCCCCCTCCCCTTCCTTCCTTCGCCCCCTCCCCTTCCTTCCTTCGCCCCCTCCCCTTCCTTCCTTCGCCCCCTCCCCTTCCTTCCTTCCTTCGCCCCCTCCCCTTCCTTCCTTCCTTCGCCCCCTCCCCTTCCTTCCTTCCTTCGCCCCCTCCCCTTCCTTCCTTCCTTCCCCCCCTCCCCTTCCTTCCTTCCTTCCTTCCCCCCCTCCCCTTCCTTCCTTCCTTCCTTCCCCCCCTCCCCTTCCTTCCTTCCTTCCTTCCCCCCCTCCCCTTCCTTCCTTCCTTCCTTCCCCCCCTCCCCTTCCTTCCTTCCTTCCTTCCCCCCCTCCCCTTCCTTCCTTCCTTCCTTCCTTCCTTCCTTCCTTCCTTCCTTCCTTCCTTCCTTCCTTCCTTCCTTCCTTCCTTCCTTCCTTCCTTCCTTCCTTCCTTCCTTCCTTCCTTCCTTCCTTCCTTCCTTCCTTCCTTCCTTCCTTCCTTCCTTCCTTCCTTCCTTCCTTCCTTCCTTCCTTCCTTCCTTCCTTCCTTCCTTCCTTCCTTCCTTCCTTCCTTCCATAGCAAGAGATTTTAAGACCTTCTACCATTTGTTCAGGTGTGGCCCTTGGTGATCTTGGTGATGAAGAGACCCACTACAGTAGGTGCAGACTGAGCTAATTAAGTCAAACGTCCATCTTCCAGCGACGCTTGTTCATGCTCCGTCTCACCACTCGTTAAGTCTGTGTTTTTGAGCTGAATTTAAGCCTGAGCTTGCTCAAGGGGCCATGTCTGCCGTCCCCATCAGCTGGGGTGAGGAGGAGGCTGTTGTGTCATCTCCGGTGGTGGAACAGGGACGTTCAAGGACAATGTTCCTCAAGGTGATCACCGGTTGTTCCAGGAAGTCTCGGACAACTTCCAGAAAGGGTTTTAGGTTGGCTGAATACAGAACTGTGAGTGCTTGGCAGTTCCCACAGCAAGAGGTTGTGTTTTTAGGGTGAGAGGCGTGGGGGTTATTTTTTTGTTGTTTAGTTATGGACCTTTGACAAAAGTCTCTGGAAATTCTACGTAGGATGAAATTGGACAAAGGCAAGTACATGGATTTTTTGACTATTTTTGATCAGCTCTTTTGCAGAGCTTTGGCTTAGTTTATCAGTAAAAGGAGCTTTACCTGACTCTCTGGAAAATAATATTGTCTGTAAGAAGTCTTTGGTGAAAGGAGGTATCGAGCGAACTTAAGCCGTTCCTAACTCTGGCAGCGGAGCCTGCTCCTTCTTTTAGAACCAACGCACAACAACTGAACAAGACAATCTGATACAAGTATATGGGCTCATTTAACATTCTGGCAATTTGAAGCAGGCAAAGTTCATATTAAATTTACTTTTCCCCCTAAAAGATCCGCTTGATGAGACATGCCCTTCAGGGATAAGTTCCTCTAATCATGAATAAAACATGCGCTTTCCAAGGAAGACAAAGGAAGGAAACAGAACTGAAAGATTCAGCAGTAAATTAAGACTATTGCTATGGTTTTCTGTGGTGCTTTTTTTCCTTAGCAGTATTGCTGTCAAGTTTGGTTGATGCAGGCAAAGGTTGTGTGTTGATCTCTTCCCATTTAACTTCCTTGACTTTTGCTTTATCCTGGTGTGAAATGACTTGGAGTGTATTAAGGAGGGCTTTTGCTTATTCATTTATTTATTTAAATTGTGCGTGTGATGTGTATTCCTTTCACCTCCTGCTATTTAATTATGCTTGTGTAAGGCTGCAAGGATGGAAACTCAGAATCAAGATTGTCTGTTAGTTATAGTAATTTCTTTTGAATTGTATTACTGCAACTGCTGGATTCCTGCCTTTCAAACATCTTTATTATGAAGTAAATAAATATGTGAAGTGGGAATCAATGCCTGACATAATCAATCAGCCTTCCTCAGCGAACTTCTTTTGCTGCAATACTAACAACATATTTATTAAATATGAATGATATCTTTCTTTAGGAAGATTCTTTGACTGCTGGGTGCAGATAATCTCCTGCAGACTGTAAAACAAATACTAAAGTCAGCATAAACCGTTGTGATTTGCCCAGCTAAGCTAACCAGGCATGTTTTCTATAAAATAACTGAATTTGGAGGAGTTGTTCTTGCCTTGCAATTAAGGGAAACAAAATGCAGTATAAAAGCATCACTGTGCTTGACCCTTTGGTGGGAACATTATGGTTGTATTCTGAAGACGCTGACGTGAATTGTCAGGATCAATACGTATCTTGGTGAGTTTGATTTGGTATTGAGCGTTTAGGAAATGGAAAAAAGAGGCTATCAGCAACGAGCAGTGGTTGCAAATACTCCCATGTGGCCTGGGATTTATTTCAGACGCTGCACTGCTCTGAGCAGCGATCTCCAGGCTGCTCCTCTGACGTGGCCAGATGCCCACATCAACAGATGATGCTCGTCATGAGGATCTGCGCTGAGTTCAGGATGGTGCGACCGTTTTGGCTGGGTTTGCTCTGAAGTGAAGGCAAACAGGAAAGTTGTATCTGTTAAGGCTGCACCTTGAATATTGTGTTCAGTTTTGGGCCCCTCACACCAAGAAAGGCCTTGAGGTGCTGGAGCGAGTTGAGAGAAGGGAACGGAGCTGGTGAGGGGCTGGAGCACAAGTGTGATGGGAGCGGCTGAGGGACCTGGGGGTTCAGCTGGAGAACAGGAGCTGAGGGGAGACCTTCTGATCTCTGAACTGCCTGAAAGGAGCTTGGAGCCAGGGGGGTCGGGCTCTGCTCCCCAGGAACAAGCGCCAGGAGCAGAGGAAACGGCCTCAAGTTGCGCCTGGGGAGGTTGAGGTTGGATGTGGGGAACAATTTCTTCCCCAAAGGGCTGTGGGGCATTGGAACAGGCTGCCCAGGGCAGTGCTGGAGTCACCATCCCTGGAGGGTTGGACAAACGGACATGAGGTTCTCAGGACACGGGGCAGTGCCAGATTTAAGTTATGGTTGGACTTGATGATCTTGAGGGTCTCTTCCAACCGAAGTGATTCTATGATCTTTTCATTGTTCACCTTTCTGGTAATAATACACATCTGAGCTGCTTATTACCATGGTGTACGGTACAACATCTGGACTTCACACCTGGAATGTTCTTCTGGTGGATGGTGGTCATGCAGGTAAAAGCAAATTCCCCTTACTCAGTTCCGTGGAGTTTGGGAGAATTTACCAGTCGATGCCAGCAGAGAACTGATCCCAAGATCTCAATGCTCAGACCACACAGACGCTTGGGTCGGTGGGAGCTTCCCAGTCTGTGCTTCCCATTCTTCAGGCCTCTTATTTCCAAAGAAATACACAGCGGCGTCGAGCCTGGTGCAGAACTTCATGTGCAGCTCATAGGTGCCTTGTGAAATGGATTGCTTAATGGAATGAGTTTCATTTGAACAAACAGCAAAATTCTATCCGTGTTTGATTACTTGGAGGTGTAGTAATGAGGTGGGTGAGAGCACAATCCTGCTTTTACTTGTAAGAATGATGTTTTTTCTGATGCTTCATATCTCGGTCTTGTTGCCACAACACAACTGCACAATAATCCAAGGTCTTCATGGACAATTCAGTAATTTTGATGCTTAGGTAATCCCACTAAACGCTTTGCTGAAGCATGGATGGTTTTGCAGGGGGTAACAGTGTTTTCCAGCGATCCATTCAGCAGCCTTTGCTCTGCTCCTGCCGCTCTAAGTGTGACTCGTAGTTTCCTGATTTTTGATTGACAGTAAAACAAATGCACATCCCGGTTTGCTCGCCATCCTTTTTGTTGCATGGTGAGGATGTGCTGGGTTGAATGGACTCAGGGCTCTGGTGCACTCTGAAACGTCTTGGGTGATTTTAGGACCTTTCCCATGCTCACAAACGTCACCAAGTCACCTGTGCCTTGTATCCCAGTGGCGAGCAATAAAGATACTGAGGGGTCTGGAGCATCTTATGAGGAAAGACACAGAGAGCTGGGGCTGTTCAGCTGGAGAAGGGAAGCTGAGAGGGATCTGATCCATGCTGATCAATATCTCAGGATGGGTGTCAGAGGATGGACCAGACTCTGTTCAGTGGTGCCCAGCGCCAGGGTGAGGGGCAATGGGCACAGACTGAAACACAGAAGGCTCCATCTGAACATGAGGAGCAACTTCTTTGCTGGGAGGTGCCAGAGCCTGGCCCAGGCTGCCCAGAGCGGGTGTGGAGTCTCCTTCTCTGAGACATTCAAACCCGCCTGGACCCGCCTGTGTGATCTGCTCTGGGACCCTGCGTGGGCAGAGGGGGTGGGCTGGGGGATCTCCATAGGTCCCTTCAACCCCAGCCGCCCTGTGGTTCTGTGATCCCACAGACCTGACACTCATTTGTGCGAGCTCGGTCTCCAATACGCTTTCCCTGCCATAGTTACTCCTGACCAGATCTACCCTTGGGGTTTTCCTAAAGCAAATCTGAACATCTTGACTTGAGGCTAACACCGGCTTTTTAGCCCTTACCCACCTCTGCAGTGAGGAGAAAGGAGCACAGGGGCCACACAACAACTTGTAGGGTTCAATCAGATATAAGTTTCAGACTGAGGGAGTCCAGCCACGTCTGCACGTGGAAGTGTGTAAACCTCTGCATCTCCACGTGGATTTTAGCCTCTTGCTGCTGTGTGCTGCTCTTTGGTACCCGATGTTGCTCAGGACATCAATCCATCAATCCTTTGTTTGCCTGCCATGCTCGGGCTGCGTGCCAGCTCTGCAGAGATGGGCTTGGTAAACTAAATCCACTGTGCAAATAATCTTGCCTCGCTTGTTTGGCTTTTTCAGGCATTTTCTCGGGGACTTTCATAAGCTGAAGTGAGTCCAGTGGAACAGCACAAATGCCAAAGGCTACTGAAAAAGCAGGTGCGATCTGATGAAGACTTTTCATCAGGTGGAGGACAAGCTATGGAGCTTGCACCCCATCTTTGCACTTGCTGGGGCACATTTACCCCCCATGAGTGGGACAGTGCAGCATCTGACTCCGTGGAGTGAAACTGAGATTATTGCTTCTCTCTCTGACAGAAGAACTGGTGCATCCTCTGCCTACAGCAATCCTGAGTGTCCCGTGGTGGTTTTGCCCAAATACCAGGGTTCTGTCTGTGCGAGGGGTTTGGCATCTGTCTGTTCTTCTTATTTCTCTAAATGCTTACACAGAGTCAGCCCAAGGGAATTTAGAAGCAGTTCTGCTCTTGCTAGGCTTCTTGTTCCTAAATGCTTCTGATTTCTTCAGCTGGTCTGGTGAATGAAATACTTCAGTTCCAGGTTTTGTGTGTTTTGCTGTGTTTGGAAGACTGAACCTGTCACAGGATCACAGCTCCTGTTGTTGCTGTGCAGAATTCCCATTGTATGATGGTAGGGCTGGCAGAAAGCGGGGGGACAGGAGTTGGGGAACTAAGGCAATTGTCCACTTTCCAGTTTATTTTATTCTACTATTTGTTGCTAATGGTCGCAGAAAAACATGGTTTTTGATGTATCCCCACAATAAAAAGTTACAGGGTGTAATGTCGTGGGATCTTGGGGGCCAAGAGTGTATCACCAACTCTTGGGGTCCCATGCAACCTATCCAACGTTGAGGCAGTGTGTCCATCTTTTTGAAGCACCCTGTATATCACAGTACCTGTGACAGCAAGGACTTGGTATAGCGACCCAAGAAGCCATCCCCAGCCTCATGTTACAGATGTCCTTGATGTCCAGCTCTTCATCTGAATCTAGGTGAATTGGTTTTGGTTCTTGGTGTCAGATTAAGCCATTTGTGGCAGATGAGATTTTTTTCCAACCCAGCATTAGCTCTCAGAGGAGCAGCAGTCCCCAAAAACACATGGTTTGAAAGCTGAAGTCAGATGTTCCATTTAAAGAAAGGCTTGTCTGCTGGTGAACCTCTCATCAGGTATTGGTCTTATGCTGCAGCAATGCTCGAGGCTCACATTGCTGAAGTATCATCATTCCGCTCATACGCCTTTGTCTCGGTATAATCAGCAGGGAAGAGTTAAGGATGGGCGAGTGCGCAAACCTGCATACCCATCACAGATTCGGATTTGCAGTTTTAACCCGGCAGTTCCTATGCTTGCTTTGTTATCGGATCCTGTAATGAGCATGAGTGCATAGCGAATATTGCCCTGAAAGTGGGGGAGAAACATGGTTTAGATTAGTTGCTCATAGTGAGGGAGAAACGTGGTTTAGATTAGTTGCTCATAGTGCTCACATCCTGCTTTTAGGTGGCAAAAATATTAAAACTTGACTGTTATCTACTTTAATTTATTGATGTGCGCTTTCAGCTTATCTTGATGTCTTTATTTTTTGACTTAGTGTTCACATCAGGAAGACAACACAGCCTGAGACAAGTTCAAATTTTGATCTATTTTTTTGCGGTTATTACTCCTGTTTCCTTAATCAGTGCAAGAGCAATCAGCAGCTGGTTCTACTTACCATCCATCACTATTTAGAGGCATCGATTTGCCACTGGAAGGTGTCGATATTGTTGACTGAATGTTACTACTTTGCCTCCTTTTCCAGCCTGTACCAGACACGCGTTCTTATTGATATGTCCTGGGCAGCAAGCAGTGCGGTGTGAAGAGCAGCCAAGTGAGGCAGGACAGATCTCCAATGTGAGCAGTGGCTTTATCACATTAACACCCAGCTGGGAATTTTCCAGCTGACAGATGCCAGAAGATGGCAATTTGTTGGAGGGATGGCATTCTTGTGGGAATGCTTCATCCGAGCTGACAGATGAGGAACACCTTCCAGGTCAAATAAAAACATTCTGATTGAAGGGAATAACCGGTATGGATGCAAAATACTGCCTCTGGGATGGAGCAACCTGCACAGATTCACACAGTGATTGAGTTGGAAGGGACCTCTGGAGATCACCCAGTCAACCCACCTGCTAAAGCAGGTTCTGGAACAAGTCAGAGCAAGACCTGGGGTTCCTGGGGAGCAGCACATTGAACCTGAGTCGGTGTATGGGTGTTGAAAGCTAATAGGACAGGACTGCGTTAGCTGGAGTGTAACCAGCCACCCGAGGGAGGTGATTAACTAATTCTCTTGTCTCAGCACTGGTGAGGCCACATCTGGACCGCTCTGTTTTGCACTGTGGTTCAATAGAGGCTGGAGATCTCCAGACTAAAGAAAATGGAGTGATGACCACTAAGGTGGTCAGGACACAGTGTGTAGTTGTGGTCTCTAGTTAGTTAAAGATGTGTTAGATAGAAGATGTCCCTCTGCTGTGCAGCTCTGAAAAGAAGCGGTGGATATGTGTTGCAATGGGGAAAATTCAACTGAATATGGGTGAGGGGATGGAATCCACCATGAGAGCAAGTAAGTGCAGAAATAGGGGGCAGTTTGGGAATCTTCATCTTTGGAGATGTTCACAACTTGACTGGGTAAGGAACACTGACTGTGATGTGGGGTTCTGGCTGGATGTGGGGATTCCCTGCAAGCCTCAGTTAATCTGTCATCCTGCTGAGTGCCCCTGGGTTTGGGGTGATGGCTTTTGTAGGTGAGGTTGTCTGGACCCGGCTTTCCTATTCTAGTGGTTGAACAGCCTGTCAGGGAGGAGATGGGGCACTTCTCTGGGCTGCTGGAGTGTAGGATGGGTTCCCTGCTCCAAAAGAGCAGGGTCCCTCTCCCTGTTTTGCCATGATAGTGTTGTAGGCTCTCAACTTTCTCTCTGTAGAAAAAACCTTAATGTGAAAATCTTGATGTCTGCTTTCTGGGCAGCTCTTGTGTTTCCCGGATCCCATGTAGGCTCTGACATTACCGTTAGTTACGGAGGAAAGGAGAGGCCTGGGTTGTGGTTACAGAAGGGTGATGAACTGATGATGATGGGTGCTGTGCATGCAGATGGCTTGTGACCAGATGAAAGATGAAGCTGTGAGTCCTTGTCTGCAGAACTTCATGTTCCCTGAGCCATTGTCATCTCCTAGACAGCCAAGACAGGATGACCATGAGCCAGCACTGGGCCCTTGTGGCCAGGAAGGCCAATGGTACCTGGGGTGGGTTAGAAGGGGGTGGTCAGTAGGTCAGAGAGGTTCTCCTGCCCCTCTGCTCTGCCCTGGGGAGACCACACCTGGAATATTGTGTCCAGTTGTGGCCCCTCAGTTCCAGAAGGACAGGGAACTGCTGGAGAGAGTCCAGCGCAGCCACCAAGATGCTGAAGGGAGTGGAGCATCTCCCGTGTGAGGAAAGGCTGAGGGAGCTGGGGCTCTGGAGCTGGAGGAGAGGAGACTGAGGGGGGACTCATTCCTGGGGATCAATATGGAAAGGGGCAGCGTCAGGAGGATGGAGCCAGGCTCTTCTGGGTCACAACCAATGGTAGGACAAGGGGCAATGGGTTCAAACTGGAACACAAGAGGTTCCGCTTAAATATGAGAAGAAACTTGTTCCTGGTGAGGGTGGCAGAGCCTGGCCCAGGCTGCCCAGGGAGGTTGTGGAGTCTCCTTCTGTGCAGCCATTCAAACCCGCCTGGACACCTTCCTGTGGAACCTCAGCTGGGTGTTCCTGCTCCATGGGGGGATTGCACTGGATGAGCTTTCCAGGGCCCTTCCAGTCCCTCACATTCTGGGATCCTGTGACAGCCCATTGGGCTCTGGTAGGGGAAAGAAGGAGCCTCATAGAGGCTGCTCCAGGACATTCTGCAAGTTAATGGGGTTAAAATTGCTGTTCACACTGGGCCTGAAATTGGAAGAAATCTTTCCATTAAATGTTTTGTTGTGGGAAAGTATGGTGATCAGGAGGAGATGGAGTGTGCCTGCCAGCTTGGCAGCCTTTGATAAGGCTGGTCCTCAGCAAAATCTGTGTTCTTTTGCTCGTTCAGCAAATGCGAATCACATCCCAGCTGCTGAAGAGGAAAATTTAAACCATTTGGGCCAGTCGTCTAGATCCAGTATCACAATTTCTGGTCCTGTCAGTGTCACTCCAGTGCCTTTCTGAAAGCAGATGGGTGATCACCTCTGTGGCTGAGTCAAATATGTGGTTTGTCCACAAAGGCTGAAAGCACGGGCTTGTTCAGTACGGAACGGAGCGAGCTGAGGTCATGTACGGTGTCTGTCTTCAGAACAGTGAAAGGAAGGGAATGAGCTGTTCCTCATGATCCTTGAAGTCAAGGACAAGAAGTCTTTGGGCTGAGGCTGCAACAGGAGATGTTCAGCTTGCACTTCAGGAAAGATGGGTCAGTGCTCGGAGGTGCAGGGATGGATTTCTCTGCGTGGTGGTTTTCCAGACCAGTCTGGGCAAACCTCTGGTTGTGTCTTGGACCAGGAAAGGATAAAATGAGACTCAACCACATATCTGTGCGTGTTTTGGTTGTTTTACATATGTTGGAGCAGAATACACTGAGAGGAGTGACTCCTCTCTACTACTACACGAGTAGTTTTCCCTAAAATCCAGGGAGCTGATTCACCTGCTCGAATGGCTCCTTGTTTCAGAGGCACGAAGGAGTTAAGAGGGGGATGTCTGGGTGCTTCTGCCTTTGTGACATGAAGCACAAGGTGGAACTGGGCAGGAGGCAGGGCCACAACCGCCCCCGTATCATCCCATGTCCAGGTGTGCAGCTGGCTCCCGAAAGCCGGTGTGGGGCACAAGGCCGTGCGTCACAGGACAGCTTGACAGCTCCTGAGGCTGCACGGTTGGGAAGAATGTGGACAGGAGAACAATCTGTTCGCTGCAGGTCTCTGAAGTGGATTTGTGATGTTGGCACAAAAGCCAGCTCTGTCCTGGAATCCATCTGCTGCCACGCACAGAGCGCAGATGCCAGGGCCGCTTTCTGCCATGGGGATGTTCAGATGGGTGCGCTCATTGTGAGCCCCGGGCTGTGGTTGATCCAGGTGGCCTTTGTAGCGAGAAGGTCCCGTCCCTTTTCCTGCTGACAGACCCCAGTTGCAGCGTTGCTTGAATGATTTCACTTTTCTCTCTGAGTAGTTTCTTTTCTAAAACTTTTTTTCTCTACAGTTTTGTTTGTCTTTGTGTTACCTCCCCTCCCTGCCACACCTCCCCTCCCTGGGGGACAGCAGGGTGACCATGAGCCAGCACTGGGCCCTTGTGGCCAGGAAGCCAATGGTACCTGGGGTGGGTTAGAAGGGGGTGGTCAGTAGGTCAGAGAGGTTCTCCTGCCCCTCTGCTCTGCCCTGGGGAGACCACACCTGGAATCTTGTGTCCAGTTGTGGCCCCTCAGTTCCAGGAGGACAGGGAACTGCTGGAGAGAGCCCAGCGCAGCCACCAAGATGCTGGAGGGAGTGGAGCATCTCCCGTGTGAGGAAAGGCTGAGGGAGCTGAGGCTCTGGAGCTGGAGAAGAGGAGACTGAGGGGGGACTCATTCCTGGGGATCAATATGGAAAGGGGGAGTGTCAGGAGGATGGAGCCAGGCTCTTCTCGGTGACAACCAGTGATAGGACAAGGGGTAATGGATTCAAACTGGAACACAGGAGGTTCCACTTAAATTTGAGAAGAAACTTGTTCCTGGTGAGGGTGTCAGAGCCTGGCCCAGGCTGCCCAGGGAGGTTGTGGAGTCTCCTTCTGTGCAGCCATTCAAACCCGCCTGGACACCTTCCTGTGGAACCTCAGCTGGGTGTTCCTGCTCCATGGGGGGATTGCACTGGATGAGCTTTCCAGGGCCCTTCCAACCCCTCACATTCTGGGATTTTGGGGTGAACTCAGGAGAAGCTTTTTTTCTGTTCTGTTGAGATTGCTGTTGGTACTGTAAGGAACCCAAGGGATGCTGAAAAAATGATGTAGGATATAAAAACCACAATTTTATGCAGTGCACCTCACTTTCTCGTTCTGGATGGAGATCACTGGTGTGCCTGAGCTGAGGGGGAGAGGTTACCCAGGTTCTGCTCAGTGATGCTCCCTTCTCCTTTGCTTTACTCTGTATTTTCAGCACATTCTCGGTGGGGGTGATGCTGACTTGTCTTGTGTCACTCAGCACCATTTTACTGCAGTCACCTAACACATAAATCTCATAAATGAAATATGTCAGCGGGAAGCAAACCCAGACAGTACTTTTGTTTGGAAACTGTGCTGTTTTCCTCCATTAACCACCAAGACTTTAGGTTCTCAAATACTGGCCCTCACATAGAAGTTGTAAATAAGGCAGCTCTGGGTTTTCTAGGCTAAGCTCTTGAGGTACAGTGCTGGGAGGGTTGCATTTGTGAAAAGGGAAGTCTCACCTCTATTTTAGTGTGCCTGATTTATGGTAGACTTTGCAAGCCAAGTTCTTGGGTTAGAAATAAAAATTCATGTAGAAAGCAGCCTTTTGGGGCAAGTTAGAAATAACTGTCTTACAAATGTTAATGTTAGTTCTTGCCTTAACTGTGAAATGAGTGTGGTTGTGCCATAATTTAAAGGTAATAAAAACTAAATAGGTTTATAAAGATGCGTCTGTATATAGGTCTTTATCAAGACCTTGCTCACAGCTGTTGCAGGTGATGGAGGATTTTTGTAGAGCATCTTTGGTCTGTGCCTGAGTTCACCATGTGCACACGTTATATATGAAATTGCCATGGTCAGTCAGTCCGTCCAGCCCAGCCTTGTGTGCCTATGATTGGATTCATCAGCTGAGCATGCGAGGAACAGCAGCATAATTGCGTTACGGTACATCAGCATCTACAGGGAACACCATGTATTTACACTGTCTTTGATCTCTCACATTGATCTCGGTTTAAATCAGTGCTCCAACGGATAAGAGGCTGTTCCTTTAAAAAAGAAATGAAAGTTTAATGCTCTTTGTGAGTTGTTTGGTGATAAAGTCATAGACAAACAGGCTGAAAAGAAAAAATTTAGTAGTAGTAGACCTGACAAATCAGTTTGTCAGTATATGGAGAGGCTTTATGGCTCAGAATAAGGAAAGGCAGCTCTCTGAATCACTGTCAGGTTGCCGGAATGAAGTACCTACTTACGCAGGCAAAATAGTTCATTGTAATGCTTGAACGGGCTGTTATTTAAAGACCTGCGAGTCTCGTTCTATATACAGCAACACTTCAAGGGGTAAAAAGACTACATTTATATTGCTATTTTACTAAAATTCATGCTGGCGCGGCAGCACTGGGGCTCCAGTGGAAGCTGAGTTGGCTCTTTTGATCAAAGCCGTGGTTGTGCCTGCTCATAACCTAGTGAAAAATTACCTGTGAAGATGAGGTTTCTCGTTCCTGCTCTCAGCCTGCCAGGATGTTTGTTCTTCTAAATGCTTCATAACCACTCGCTACTTGCGGGTTTTTAAGTGATGAGGCTGGAAGAAGGTGTTTTCCTGGCTAGGCTTTCCCTGTATTTGAGGTTTGATGCTGTATTTTTTTTTACTTAAATAATTCTCTGCTGTTACAGAGACTGGGGACATGGCTTCAAATCTTCCAGTACAAAAGAGGGGAGCTCTTCAGCCTCTATAGTGGTGGGAGGGGGCAGCTGAATCCTTGGCCATTGCTCTGTGCTCTCAAGCCATCCTCAGTTCATTAGCTCCCCCTGGTAGATCTAATGAGGAGAGGCTGGAGTCACCTCCGTTAGCTCTTGGTCCCTTGGTGTCACTTGGCCTCTTGCCTTTGTGCTGGCGTCCCCTGTGAGGTTCAAGGCTCATGTGGAAATAGGAGTTCGATTCACTTTTCTCCCACACTCCTAATGAAAATTAAAAAATAAAGAAGCACATAGTTGGAAATAAAGGTGACCTCCTTTTACTTAAACACAGCACAGTCCAGATTGAATTGCATGTACTATGTATGTTTGCTTTTAATGATCTGTGTTCAGTTCTGGGCTTCCCAGTTTGAGAAGGACAAGGAATTACTGGAGAGAGTCCATGGGAGGGACACAAAGATGCTGAGGGGTCTGGAGCATCTTTGTGATGAGGAGACACTGAGAGAGCTGGGGCTGTTCAGCTGGAGAAGAGAAGCTGAGAGGGATCTGATCAATGGATCAATATCTCAGGGTGGGTGTCAGAGGATGGACCAGACTGTTCAGTGGTGCCCAGCGCCAGGGTGAGGGGCAACGGGCACAGACTGAAACACAGGAGGCTCCATCTGAACATGAGGAGAAACTTCTTTGCTGGGAGGTGCCAGAGCCTGGCCCAGGCTGCCCAGAGCGGGTGTGGAGTCTCCTTCTCTGAGACATTCAAACCCGCCTGGACCCACCTGTGTGATCTGCTCTGGGACCCTGCGTGAGCAGGGGTTGAACTGGGGGATCTTCAGTGGATGGGAGGCAGGACTTGTGTGGCGTGAAAGTATCTTGGAAGCTCTTGAGAGGTGAAGACAGGAAGAGGTGCTTCAGTTCTGCCTTTCTTCAAGAGCTGAAATGCAGCTGTCCTCATTTTTTTTAAGTTGTGACTTTGTCATCCACTATATGGTCAAGAAGAGAGACTAAAATGAGCAACTCATTCTCTTTTTTTTGTGTGTGTGGTTTTTTTTTTCCCCCTCACATTTCATAAACGTATCAACAGGATTGTGACCTGAGACTAGAAAACTCCTGGCTTCCTTCGCTTGTTCTGTTCTTGCTTCTTAATGAGCAGAGAGAGGGTCTTAATGAGCAGAGAGAGGGTCTTAATGAGCAGAGAGAGGGTCTCTTTCAGGGGGCTTTTCTGGCGCCGATGGCCGAGGTGGGAGCAGGGTGGCAGGACTGGTGTGATCCCCCCACAGCACTCAGGCTCTTGCTTGCGTTTCTGAAGCATTGTTGGGCTCTCTGGTGTTTTTTATGGTTTAATTAAGAACGTGTCAAGGCGGTTGTGCTTGGATTCTCTGTCTTGTCTGGGTTGTTCATGCAAGGTCTCGCTTTGCTTTTCATGGTCCTGTAGTAGCTGTGGACTCTGTTCCTTTCCCACCTCCGTGATTTAGGGCTTGGTACAGCAAAGCCCTTAAGCCCATAGTTTATTCTGAGCCTGCAGATGATTTCACTGAGAGCAGAGTTTAGGTTTCTGTTCCAATTTTTGTTGTCGTTATTTCAGTGATAATCACAGAGCTCAGGTGAGACAGGTAGAACCACAGAGGTTGTTTTGAATTGCCAGCATCTCTGCAGCGAAGAAGCCAGTGGAAGAATCCTATGTAGTGATGCAGATACAGAGCAGATGCTCCAGCTGGGCTGGTTTCAGATGTGTGTCTTTATGAGAAATATGCTCCTTGGGTCTCACTGGTGTCTGGGGGGTGTGTGGGTGCTGGTGGGTCCACAGAGGGACAGTGTCTGTGCTGGTGACAGCAGCTCCTTCTGTCCCTCACCTGGCTGGGTCTATAATGCTAATGAAGCACATGGCTCTACCCCATGTTTTGATGACTAAGCCGTTACAAGCATGAGGAAGAGAAGCACTGAGAAATTTTCTGCTTTGGAAGGGAATATCGTTGCTTGGTTGATTTGAAAGCCAATTTATGGCATCGGGTCAAAGGCGGTTGCTTCTGCTGCTTCCCAATTAGAAGCCTTACTTATTGATGGATGGCCGAGGTGAGGAAGTGAGAAATCTTGATTTGCTTTTCCTCCTGAAGAGTTGGCTTGTTATCGAAGTGCCCGTTTCTCTTCTCCTCCGAGTAGGTCCTCATTTATTTCAGGAGAGTGATGATACCAGTAATCATTGTGGCTGTTTTCATGCCGTGGGGATACATTCCATCAAAACTGGCCTCTGCTACTCCAGTGACTCATTTTCCTTCTGGGATGTTCTGAGGATACGCCATGGAACAAGCTCTGTCAGGCTGACCTTACAGATGAGGGATTGTGCTTTGGATGGATGGAGTAATTTGCCCAAGGTTACCCAGGCAGTCTGGGGCAGGGCAGGGATTCAGATTTGCCTCTTAACGCCTTTTGGATCATGCTTCCTTCTGCCAGCAGAGCCTGCCGTGGCTGAAATGTAGCAAGTCATGCAGGAAAAATGACTTTCTTGTACTTTCTGTCCCTCTTTGAGGTGGTGCTATCATATAATCACACACAATTCTTGTGCCACCGCTGGGGCACAAAGAAGACAAGACGCTTCCAAGCCAACAGTCAGCAGGACAATCCCATGGATGTTGTGGCCTTGCTTTGTGTGATATCCTCCCATGTTTCCAGGCACAAGGTTGACTGCTCCCTCTTCTCCTCCAAGCAGCTGCTCCCCGCTGTTCATCTTCCATGGAGGCTTTAAAAAGACCCATTCCTCAATCTTTATGGTTTCTCGTGAGCATTCAGCAAAGCAGGTTAGTAGCAGTCAGGAGAAGGCAGCATCATGTAGAGTCTTGCATCTGGGCAGGAACAACCCCAGGTTCCAGTATAAGTTGAGAAACGACCCATTAGAGAGCAGTGTAGGGAAAAGGGACCTGGGGGTCTTGGGGACAGCAGGGTGAGCATGAGCCAGCACTGGGCTTTTTATCAGCAGAGACTTCACAAAGACTCAGTAGGGAAAAACATATGAAACAGTGGGACTGACTAAAAAGGAGTACCCGCTGCTTGTGGCTGTTTCTTTATTTTCTGAACAGGGTGATTGGCAATTTGTCAGCAATGGGAAGTACAGCAGAGCCTGTCGTAAGGCTGAGCAAAGGGCAGAGCCTGAGGTCCCTCCAGCACTGTCTGCTGTGCTTTCTGGCTTTGTTGGGTGTCCGGGGTTTAGATTGCGGAGAGACAATAAAGCTGTGGCAGATGTATTGTTAACCTCCTCTGCCCCCGTCAGCCCCTCCCTCTCCCCCCTTCCCACTCAGCACAGGCGATCGGAAGGGAAAGAAGGGCAGAGAGAAGAGAGCTGGAAATATTAAACATGTTTTACTAATGCTACCAATAAAAATAGAGAAAATAATACAAAATATACAAAACCAATCTTGGAAGTCCCAGCAACTGCAGAGCCGGCAGCCGAAGTCCTGGACTGGACTCTCAGCCAACCGGAGCTGGATTCAGTCTGTCACTGGCCTCAGTTCACAGGGACGACTCCCAAGGTCCTCTCCTAATGTCGCCATAAGGAAAAGGGACGAGATCCTCGTGATCTCCCACTTTTATATGAAGTATCACGTGAATGGGATGTTATACACAGTTGGTCAGTTTTTGGTCACCTGTTTCTCGTTGCCCCTCTGTCGAGATGTCCATCCATGCTTATCAATAACTTCGCATTCCATTGCTGTGTTCACCAAAACATGGATCTGGATTTCAGGAAAATGCAGCTGATATGAAGCTTTAGCTGACAGGCAAATTCACTAAAAGAGAAACTTGTTTTAACAAAACCAGGACGTTGGGGCAGGTGGATTTGGGAGCAGAACAGGCTTGTGGAGAAGGATTGTTTCAGGTGACCCAGAAGATGCAGTTGATCTTCCCAGGGGGAAGAATAAGATGAAGGACGAATTGTCGCTGTGAGCAGGTTTGAGCTCCTTCCTCCTCCTCTTCTGCCCTTTCTCGCTGTGTTCCTGCTTCAACAGCTGAATTGGGCTCAGTAGAACCACCAGCGCACATCCATGGTCATTTCTCATGCAAATCACTGTTCCTGCTCTGGTGGAAGGTGGAGAAGGATGGGGAATGTCCTGCTGCATGTGTTACCAGCTGGGATGGGCTCTGAAGTGCCTGTGTTTGATGATGGGGGCTGAGGGGCTTCCGAATGGCAGAAGATGGAACTGGCAGTGTGGTCTGAAGGCAAATTTTAAGGGATTTGGAGGGGTCCAGCTTGTGGCCTTGCTCCTACTTGTCCATGTGGTGCTCAAAGAGTCCATGAGGCACAGCATTAGGCTTAAGGTGACAGCTCTAACCCTCAGCAGGTTCTTGTGGGGAGGGGGGAAATGAAAAATCCCAAGTCTCAGATGACTTTTGCTGTATTTTCAGCATGTAGCACTGAAACACCGCAAGTTACGTGCTGCTGCTTTATGTGCATCTGACCCAGTGCTGTGCTGGTTTAACTCACTGAGACAGCAGAAATCAAACATTGGGAGAGAGAGGGAAGCAGGAATATTCTTTTTATTTCGTTCATCCAGCAGTTTTGAACACTGGGAGCTGTGCAGGGAAGAGCTGAGATTGTGTGGCTGGAAGCAAAAGCAGGGTTGCTGGGGAAAGAAGGACAAGGGCAGGTAGTGGGTGCAGAGATCTTTTTCCTAATGGTCACAGCGCAAAATACACCCCTGGCTGCACAAGTCCCATGGGGGATCACACAAGCACATTGCACCAATATCTCAGGCTCCCAGAAGAAGAAAACCCTAAAGAAACCCTTTGAGTACCTGGGGAAAGGGGCTGGGCTGAGCTTTCTGTCTATGGAAAAGTGCAATACCTGTTCTGTGTTCATTTTCCCCTTCCTCTTATTCAGATCAGATAACGCTGCCCCATCTCAGCTGAATAATTTTAGTATTCACGTGCTTGTGCCCTGCCAGGCGAAGGACTTTGGTTATCGAACAAGATAAAGCTGCCAGCCTCTGTGCAGCAAACGACCTCCGTTCTTAATCTTCTTCACTCAAAATAACAAGTTGCTTTATGAAACATTGCAGAGAAAATGCGTCTGAGAAACCGCACAGTAAATCCTGGCTTCAGGGGGATGAAAAATGTTGTAAGAATTTATTTCTTGACTCTATTTTAGCATAATTTCCTGGGAGACAACTGAGATTGTGTGTTGGTGCAGTTCACCTTGTTCGTACTCAGTGCCTTATTTAAAACAAGCTAGATGCAGATCTTGGGGTTATTCTTATTGGAATAACAATTAATGATTAGTATTAAGGTCCTATAAATCCCATGAGTAATTAGTTAGTATTGGAAGTCAGAGAACTGATGCAAGACGCCAGTGTGGAGCGGCAAATCCATAAGATTTGCTGGCTCTGCTGTTCTGGATTTGCTTATTTCCATGCCAAGGGGACTCGAGCGTGTCCAGTGCTCCACTGTAAGTTGGGGAATGATCTATTAGAGAGCAGCGTAGGGGAAAGGGACCTGCGGGTCCTGGGGACAGCAGGGTGACCATGAGCCAGCACTGGGCCCTTGTGGCCAGGAAGGCCAATGGTACCTGGGGTGGGTTAGAAGGGGGTGGTCAGTAGGTCAGAGAGGTTCTCCTGCCCCTCTGCTCTGCCCTGGGGAGACCACACCTGGAATATTGTGTCCAGTTGTGGCCCCTCAGTTCCAGAAGGACAGGGAACTGCTGGAGAGAGTCCAGCGCAGCCACCAAGATGCTGAAGGGAGTGGAGCATCTCCCGTGTGAGGAAAGGCTGAGGGAGCTGGGGCTCTGGAGCTGGAGAAGAGGAGACTGAGGGCTGACTCATTCATGGGGATCAATATGGAAAGGGGGAGTGTCAGGAGGATGGAGCCAGGCTCTTCTCGGTGACAACCAATGACAGGACAAGGGGCAATGGGTGCAAACTGGAATACAGGAAGTTCCACTTAAATTTGAGAAGAAACTTGTTCCTGGTGAGGGTGTCAGAGCCTGGCCCAGGCTGCCCAGGGAGGCTGTGGAGTCTCCTTCTCTGCAGCCATTCAAACCCGCCTGGACACCTTCCTGTGGAACCTCAGCTGGGTGTTCCTGCTCCATGGGGGGATTGCACTGGATGAGCTTTCCAGGTCCCTTCCAACCCCTGACATTCTGGGATTCTGTGATGACTGGAAGTCAAAAGGCAGAAAAAGTACCAAGGGAGGTTTTCAAATGCATTTTAGCTTTGTGTTACTTGCTTTTTTATCCCAAGTGCACCAAGTTTTTTCTTTCCCCTACCTCCAAACGAGGCCAAATGCTCCTATTTCCTAAATTCTGCCTAAATGGAGTGAGAAGTCATTTTTCATGTAATCCCACCTTGCAGCTGTGACGAGGATGTGCTGCAAGTTACTTTGCATGAGATTTCTCAGCAGTTGTTGATGATGAGGCTGAACTGATTAAAATAAGTCCTCAGTTTGGTTGCCAATTAAGCAATATAACTTGGTCAAACTTCCCGAGCGTGGCTCAGCCAGCAGCCACGTTTGCTGAATCCCTGTGATTTTTCTACTGATTCCAACCACCTTCCCCTGGCAATGGGACTATAGACAGAGGAAAATGGCAGATGTGGCTTTTTCTTGGTGACATGCACTCACATCCATTAGATGATGGGGTGGAGGTATCTGTCAGGAAGATTTGCACAGGTGCCAGAACAGTCAGGTGTAGCAGAATGGAAATTGTGGGGAGGAAACTTGCAGGGAAACCTTTGGAAAGGCTGTGATGAGTTGTGTTGGAGCTGTTCGCCAGCTTCGAGCCTTTCAGAGTAAGCAGACAGCTGTCCCAAGAGAAAGATTGGGGGTTTTTGACCAGCTATAGCTCATCCTTGGGTAGAAAAGTCATGCAAAGTGGTTGGCACTGCTGCAGGAGCAGCCCAGCGTATCCAGGTAATGAGAACTCACATTACACCAACATAGAGCCTCAGCTACCATGTTTCCACCGAAAATAAGACAGGGTCTTATGTTAATTTTTGCTCCAAAAGATGCTTTAGGGCTTATTTTCAGGGGATGTCTTATTTTTCCATGAATAACAATCTACATTTGTTCTTGAACAAAAAAATCGATGTTTATTCAAATATAGTCGTGACATCACATTCTGTCACATCTGTCCTGCTGCAATCTATTGCCAATTAGTTTTTTTACAGGTGTAGCTGCCTGGACACTATTTAAATTGACTTTTTTAATGAACTTAAACTAGGGTTTATTTTTGGAGTATGGCTTATATTTTGAGCATCCTGAAAAATCGTGCTAGGGCTTATTTTCAGTGTAGGTCTTACTTTCAGGAAAACAGGGTATATGTCCACTACGCCGCACTGATTGCTTCTCATTCCTATAACCCTCGCCAAGAGGGACTAGTGACCTTGGTGATAATTATATCTCTCTACATATGCCTTCGTATTCTGCTCCTTGAAGTGTCTGAAAGCTTCCTCTTTGATATGAGGCTGCTCACCAGAATACATTATACTTTCCCAAAAGAAGTACTGTGCTTGTTATAATTACCGCAGAAGTGCTGAGCGTTTTTGAGTGCTTTTCATCATCCCCAAATGTGGAAATAGATGACTTGGCACTTTCTTTTTACTGCCAGCTGCTAAGGAGGCCAGTTCTGGATTAGTGGAGCACAGGCGAATCCATTGCAAAGGAAAGGTCCGTGGTGGTTGTAGAGCACTGGTGCTGTTTAAGGACCATGACTATAATGCTGGAGATTGTGGTTTCTCTCCTACCTTGTATATAGACTTTGTTTGTGTTCGTTTGACTTGGTTTCTAATTGCAGTCAGTTTTCAGGAGATGTGCTGGCTCTGCGGCCTAGTGCCTGGTAGAAGAAATGGTCGTTCGTACTCTCAGTCATAGAATCATAGAACAATTTGGGTTGGAAGGGACCGTAATTATGGGCTCTAGTTGACTCTGTCCCTGAATGAAGTTTTGATGTTATTTTTTTTTCCATATTCTAAATATAAAAAGAGACCAGCCTTGATGAGAAATTATAGTTACCTTTACTGGTGGAATTCAAGACTAACAGTGGTAGTCAGGGAAGATCTTTCCACCTGTTTACCCTGGTGGAAACCTACAGATTTTACTGAAATTGTTGGAGATTTATACTGGTGCAATTGAGAAAATATGACCTATGTATTATAGAATCACAGAACAGTTTGGCTTGGAGGGACCTTCAAAGCTCATCCATGAGCAGGGACATCTTCACCAGCTCAGGTTGCTCAGAGCCCCGTCCAGCCTGGCCTGGGATGTCTCCAGGGATGATTCAGCCACCACCTCTCTGGCCAACCTGGGCCAGGCTCTCACCACCCTCATGTCCAGCCTGAATCTCCCTCCTTTAGTTTAAACCCATCACCCCTTGTCCTATCACCCTGCTCAAAGTCTGTCATCTCACTTGAGGCAGGTGGAAGGAAACTTCATCTAAGCCAACCCACGTAATCAAGACCAGGCAATTTGGCCCAAGGGTGCTCCCCGGCCAAATGTTTGAACCAGAAGTTTTTTCCTTCATTTTTAATAAAGAGGCTCGATTTTCAGAGTTGTACTCAAATCAGTCTCTGGCTGTCTACAGATGAGATTTGGTCTCCGAAATGTAGCTTCTCCCTTCAACTTCCAACAAAAGCATTGAGAGCTACTTGCAAAAAAATCAGCATTTCAAATTAAATCCCCAAAGACAATTCTCAAGAGAATATGGCTTCCCAGACAGTTTAAATCAATCTGTTGTCCTTAGAAAGAAAGCATGCGGCCTATGAATTTAGGGAATGGGACGTAGGGTTTGCTGAGCTGCACAAACATATTATGAACACGATAAAGCCAGAACACTATTTGCATGCAATTTAAAAACTAAACTTTCACCAAGCCTTTAATAAACTAATTAATCACTAGGGAAGACTAATACTCTGGAACACGGAAGTTTCTCCAGCCGGGTTTGTTCCTTGCACTTTACCTAAAGACATTTGTGGTTTGCTGGAGAAACTTCTCCCTCTGCTTAATGCTACTTTTTAAAAATAACCCCGGTCCTTAGTAGCTGGAAGCGCTCAAGTGTCAGATTTAATGACGTTATATCAATTTGGCTAATGAAAGAGAGTGCCTCTCCCTAAAAGCAAGCTTCACTTGCCGAAGGTTTGCAAGTTATTAAAAAATGGGCTTACCTCAAATGAGGAACGTGGCCGAATGAGCTTGATGTTGTTCACTGCTTTGGGATTCTCCAGGGGATGGAAAATCCTATTTTACTGGCCAGCTTCGACTTCTCTGCTGAGACTAATGAATGTTTTTACTACAAGACCGGCAATGCTGGTCCCTTTCCCTCCTCTTGTTTCTCTGCTGCCGGATGATGAGAAGCTGGAGCCCAATTCTGACATGTACCTCTAAGGATGGTGGTGGAAGCTCCCTGACGTTGGTTCACACAACTTCATTTTGTTGTTAATTGACCTTTATTAACCCTTTCATCCGGAATTCCTTTGGAGTCTCGTTCTATGTATTGCTGGCTGTTCATTCACGTATTTCAAACGCTTGTTGCAATAGTTCTTCTTTCAACCTCATTTTCTCAGGGTACGAAGCAGTGATGTTGCTCTCATTGCGTGTGTGGTGCTCCCCAGAATTTTAGAATCTCTTGGACCTTTGGATCGCTTGGAATCTCAGCTGAATTCTGATTCAAAGAGAGATTCGATCTGCTAGTTCTGTGCATACAGCAGGCAGAGTAAGGAGAGAAGTCCTCAGCACCCAGCTCTGGGAAGGTCTATGGTATGAGCTCAACCCTTAGACGTCAGAGGAACAACAAGCAGACGGTCCTTATCCACTTCCTAATGACAAGAAATGCTTTAGTCTGAGTTCACATCACCTTGGGTATGAAAGCTAAGTAACTGCAGGAGACAAAACCTTTCTGGTTTTCCCAAATGGTTTTCTTTTACGGTGGTTATTTCCCTGATAGTTCTAAGCTTTTTGTGGGTTATATGCATGTTTAGTGAAGAAATAGTGACGTTATGGAAAAGCAGGTGGGTCAGATTTCTCTCCGGGAAGAAGAGCAAGGATTTTGTTGTTCCTGGAGTATCTCAATTCTGAATTATTATAGCAAAAAGATGGGTACCATTGCTGCGGGTGCAGGAACAGGTCTTGGTGTGCAGGACTCTGTGTGTAAACCTGGGGAGAAGAGCTGGTGCTCTGCTGGTTTGTACCAGGCCTTGTTCTGAGCTCAGGTCTAGCAGTCCAGAGTGCTGTGAGTTGGTGCTTTGACATGATTTTAGAGATGAGCAGCATTTCTTCACAGTAGAGCTGGCCTGGGTTTAATTGTGGATGTTTAAACCCTACCTGGATGTGCCCACATCAGTGTGTGCGGTCAGCAGAGTGGCAGCTTGAGGAGAGAGGTGCTTTCATTGCCGGAGGTGGCACATGAGGGTGGTGGCTGTGGCATGAGCCTTAATGACAGTGACTCATCAGGTCGTCATGGACAGCTTTGTGTGGCAAGGTCTTGTTTACCAGAGGTTACAGGGCTGCCTTCTATAAGAAGCTGCACCCTATGCTTGTGTTCTTCAAGCAAGTGATGCACAGACACAAATGTTCAAACACAACTTTTATTGGCAACTTCACACATGGCAAAGCTCCCGGAAGGAATGGACGCTCTCAGAGTCAGGGATGCGGTGGCTGTGCAGGTGGTAACGGAGTCCCTGTCACAAGCCTCCTCGCGATGGCCTCTCCAGCTGCATCGGGTCCCACTCCCCAGCGTGTGCTTTTGCTGGGCAGGAAAGGTGCGGCACCAGTTCCCGCTGCCGACGGATCAGCGTGTTCCCCATGTCCAGCGTGCTCGGTTCTGCCGCACCAGCTCCCCGGGGAGTGTCTGGAGTGGGCAGTGTCCCCCAGACACCAGAGGACACACAGAGTCACATGGAGTCCTTTGTCCCCAGTGTAGACATCACCGGCTGCTGCGCTGGGGAGACCATCGAGAGGGGAACACCGCCACTGCTGGCAGAGGGCTGCTGCACACGGTGTTCCCTTTGCTTTCTCTGTCCTGCATTCTCCCCTCTTTTTTTTCCTGGAAGACAACAGTCGCCTGCCGGCAGCTGTGACCACCGCAAACACAGCTCTGCGCAGGAAGAGCTCTTTCAGTGTCCTTGGAGCGCCAGTGTACGAAGCCAACGTTGCAGCGTGACAAACTCAAGCCACGCACTCTCACAGGCATCAGGATCCTGCTCCAGGTGGCGGAAGAGGTTGAGCGGTTCAGCCGTTCGCAGAGCCTGGGGCAAGATGATCTCCTCAGGCACGTTCTCGTTGCCAATGAAGAAGTGGTTCAGGCGTCCCTCCTCCAGGCAGCTCTGCAGGTACAGCAGGATGTCCTCCAGCCGCTCCAAGAAATCCCTCCTGCCCCAGTCTGGCAGGGGTATGGTGGTCAGCAGGTGCATCATCACGGTCTTTAACGTACGGGTGGAAAAGTCCGTGTTCCGCAGGCTGTTGGCGCAGAGCTGCAGGCATCGGAGGTGGACGCTGTCAGGCTGAGCCTGGCTGGCAATATGCCTGAGGAACTTCATCTCTGCCACAGCGTAGCTCTCCGGCCACATCGTGCTTGGGGTGTAGGCGGCCTCTGTATTCTGGCTGCTCACGAAGATGTCCGAGTCGCCTTGCCTCACCCCAAACATCAGCTCAACGAAGAACCTTTTCCCCCCGCTTTGTGTCAGCTGGAATTTGCAGGAGCGGTCGGAGGGCAGCACTGTTAGGCAGTGTGTGGCTGACTCAGGCAGGATCCTCCAGGAACGTCTCAGCATGTCCTGGAAACAGCGGGCGATTTTCTGCACGTCGAGGTAGGAGTCAGTGCAGAGGTCGTGTAGGATGCTGGGGCCCTCATCCCTCCACTGCTCCTCCTCGTGGTCGTGGAGGAAGCAACGTGGCTCTCCTGCCGGCTGCTCCGTCTCACAGGTGCACACCAAGTCCACACGGATGCAAAAGTTCCTCACCGGCCCCAGGTGGCTCGGCTCGAGGTGGAAGATGTGTCCACGGGGGGGCTTCAGGAGCACAAGCAGCCGGTAGGTGATGTCTTCTTCACGGGGACTCCAGCCTTCGAAGGCGCTGCCCACCTCAATGGCATTTTCCAGCACTTGGTACCATGGATCGAAGAAGACATACTTGAAGACCAAGATGAATTTTTCCACCAGGTGCTTAACAGCCTCGCTCTCTCTGTCCCAGTTCTGAATTGGCCTCTGGATGCGCCGCACATAAAGCCTTCGCAGGTCATCTGCACCTCTCTCTGGCCCACGGCTCCGTTTCCTGAGCCACCAGCAGAACCCGAAGAGCAGGACCAGGACTCCAGCAAGGGCCCAGCAGTGCCAGTGCTGCAAGGCATGGAGGAGCAGGGATGCCCAGGCAAAGCCGCTCTGCTCCTGGTTGCTCTGCTCCTGG
Source organism: Patagioenas fasciata (assembly GCF_037038585.1). Lineage (NCBI taxonomy): Eukaryota > Metazoa > Chordata > Aves > Columbiformes > Columbidae > Patagioenas > Patagioenas fasciata. The sequence continues at coordinate 68,565,385 of NC_092524.1, read as the reverse complement.
TTGCTCAGCTCCCGGCTCCTCTCCTCTACCTCCCGCCACAGCCGAGTCATCTCCCGGCTCAGCATCTCCGCACGCTGCTCCATGCGCTCGCGCGTCTCCTCATCCGGCTCATAGCCGACCGATTGAACGTTCAGCGTAAGAATTTGCCAAATCACCAAGAAAGTGTCCAAAACAGCCATGGTCTGTGGAGAAGAAAGAGAAGGGGCTCAGTGGGGCTGGGCGGGATGGAGGGTGCTGGTGGTGGGGAGAGCGGGACAGGGGCCACAGGGAGCTGGGGGCAGGCAGGAGCGGGGCCGAGGCAGCTGGGAGGCAGCAAGGGCTGCCCCGGCCTGGGGCTGTGGCTCCGTGCCCTGGCCAAGGTGCTCCCGTGAGCGGCCGGGCCCTCCATGCAGGGTGAGAACCCAACCCCGGGGTTCCCGTCCAGCCCGGCCTCCCCCGGCCTGCGCACTCACCGCTGGCCCAGTCTGGACTGGGGCAGCGCTGCTGCTGGCGCCCCTGATAACCGCCCCGCGGGGACTCGTCCCCTGTGATGTCACAGGCGCCAGAGCGCGTCACAGGCACAACCGCCGGCCACCCCGCCTCAAGCAGAGTTGCCTCAAGCAGAGGTGAAGGTGGAAGCAGGTAATGGGTGATACTGGGTGAAATCGCAGCCAGAGGAGGGTTTCGGTGAGGTTTGCTTTCATAGAATGTCCTGAGTTGGAAGGGACTCACGAAGATCATCGAGTCCAACTCCTGTCCCTGCATAGGACAACACTTAAACCCAAATAAGGATTAAAATATTAACCTAACTGCATCAGCTTTGGGTATGGTGTTCCTCCTTTCAAATGATGGCATCTTGTTTTCAAGGACAGTCGCTGGCTTTTAGATTCACTGCCGGAGTTGGGATTCCACTGCTAAGTGTGATTAGGGGGACGATGGGGCTGCTAAAAGTTCAGCAGGACGCTTGGGCAAGGTGGCACTTCTGGGTTCAGAACGTGGGCACCGGTAGCCAGTGTTGTGGCACAGCTCGTGCTGCTTTGTGTGGGGTTAAATAAAACTGGGAGCTCGGTTTGTTTGCTCTCTGGGGAGCAAGTTGGATGTTGTGTTGGGATAAGCTGTCAGGGCTGTGTGTTTTGTGCCTCTTGCTTGTATCCTTCGTCTCTGATGTTCTGCTAAGGAGGGAGTAGGGATTTAGCAGAGACTGGAATAGGCAAGGGAACCGTATTAGAATGATGCTGTACTGCTTTTGAATGGTTCAGGTCAAACAACAATTTAAACTCTGATTTGTGATACAGAGCTGCATCCCAAAGCTGTGCTCAGCACAACACGGGGAGGTGGATTCCACCTGCCCCCACCATCCTTGCAGTACCTGGGTTCTGCCTTGTGTCCCACAGATTTCAGAGCAGTCTTTCATAGAATATATGTAATCCAACCCCTGCCATGAGCAGGGACATCTTCACCAGCTCAGGTTGCTCAGAGCCCCGTCCAGCCTGGCCTGGGATGTCTCCAGGGATGGTTCAGCCACCACCTCTCTGGGCAACCTGGGCCAGGCTCTCACCACCCTCAGGGACAACAATTTCTTCCTCATGTCCAGCCTGAATCTCCCTCCTTTAGTTTAAACCCATCACCCCTTGTCCTATCCCAATAGGCCCTGCTCAAAAGTCTGTCCCCATCTTTCTTATGGGCCCCTTTTAAGCACAGAAGGTTCACAGTAAGGTCTCCCTGGAGCTTCTCCAGCTGAACACCCCAGCTCTCTCAGCCTGTCCTCCCAGCAGAGCTGTTCCAGCCTCAGATCATTCCTATGGCTTCTCTGGCCCCTCTCCAGCAGTTCCGTGTCTTTCCTTAGGTGACTGTAAGTTATTCCAGCGTGTTTCAGTGCCTAAGGGTCCCCTTTCCCTCCTTGACCTTGATGAGAAGGCAGAACAGATTCCTCTCTGTGTTCTTCATGCAGGATGTAACAGCTCCAAGCTGCCTTTTTAGTTCTGGTTTCCATTTGTGTTACAGCAATAAGGAAATACTGAATACAGGCTGCATCTTTAAAATTATTGCTGGATGATCCACCAGGAACCCTCAGAGTCACCGAGGACTGAAGGTTGGAGACTATTCCACTGTGCTTACCTCTGATCTTGGGCTTTCTGCTGGGCATCGGCCCTCGTTGGAGATGGGTTCCCTGCCTAGATGGACATTTAACCTGACATGGCAGAATTGATCTTGCATTAACTTCCGCTTGCCCAAGGCAATGTTAATCCCTGCTGCCAACAGGCTGTACAATATTTTGGGAGTTTGACTTGTCGTTTACTTCAGCGCTTGTTATTTTTTGCAGGCTACACTCGGTGACACCATGAAACAGGCTAAAGAAAAGGGGTGATGGGGAGAAGTAGGTTTGTGCTGGGAGGATAAGTTTTACTGGCCGTGTGATGTTTTTCACTTCTTATTTGAGCTCTGAATGTCTTCTAGGCTTTGGAGATACTGTAGGACCCTTTTGGGAAGGGTTTATCCCTAGAAACGCGTGTATTTGGTGTGAACAGATGTTTAGCTTTCCACCTGGTTGCTGTTTCTAGCAAATTCATTATACGTGGAACTGGACAATAGTCGTTGCAGATATTCTGACCTCACAGTGACTGACTGTTGTTTGCTTTTCTTTGTTTTATTTTGTCATGTTCAATGGTTTTCTGCTCATCCTGGTGCGGGCCAGGAAGCTGCTTCCTGCAGAGCCCGTCTCACAAAGCCTTTTGCACGGCGTTTCTTCATTCTGCCTGTAGCGTGGTTACGTTTTTCCCTGTACCTTTGGCTTTACCAGGAATTACGGTCATGTCCAGCCACTGTCTGTGTTTTATTCATAAGGAGACCCTGTGACTGCAGAGCAATATTGCCTCATGAGGACTGTGTGTCTTTGAGGTACTTCAGTCAGTTAGCAATGCTTTCCTTCCCTCCTTTGTAAGTGGGTAAGATGCACATGTGGATCAAGCAATTGTTTTTAACATATTTGTTCTCTTCAGCTACATTTTACACTTTCAAGATTGCACATGGCCAGCTGGATGCAGGTAGCTTCCAAAGACCAGTTTGTGAACTGGAGAACAGCTCAGCTTTGCTTTCATAGAATCACAGAATAATTGTGGTTGGAAAAGACCCTCAAGATCATTGAGTCCAACCATAACCCACCCCTGGCACTGCCCCATGTCCTGAGAACCTCATGTCCATCTGTCCAACCCTCCAGGGATGGTGACTCCAGCACTGCCCTGGGCAGCCTGTTCCAATGCCCCACAGCCCTTTGGGGAAGAAATTGTTCCCAGATCCAACCTCAACCTCCCCTGGCGCAACTTGAGGCCGTTTCCTCTGCTCGTGGCGCTTGTTCCTGGGGAGCAGAGCCCGACCCCCCTGGCTCCAAGCTCCTTTCAGGCAGTTCAGAGATCAGAAGGTCTCCCCTCAGCTCCTGTTCTCCAGCTGAACCCCCAGGTCCCTCAGCCGCTCCCATCACACTTGTGCTCCAGCCCCTCACCAGCTCTGGTCCCTTCTCTCAACCCACTCCAGCACCTCAAGGCCTTTCTTGGTGTGAGGGGCCCAAAACCAACCCCAGGATTTGAGATGCGGCCTCACCAGCATCAAGTACAGGGTGACGGTCACTGTCCTAGTCCTGCTGGCCACAGTGTTCTTGATACACACCAAGATGCTGTTGACCTTTTTGGCCACCTGGATACATGCTGGCTCGTGTTCCTTGCTGAGGGCTGGGCCTCATGAGCTTTGCCTTGTGGAGCAGTTCAAATGTGAGTGTTGGGTCCCCGGGCTGACCGAGGGTTTGGGCAGGAGATGCGCTGGGGTCTCCTCCCAGCTGGCGAGCAAGAGGTGGTACCTCTGCCTTGGCTGGATAGGACGCAGCATCCACATCGTGCGGTGTAAACATCACTTAGTGCCTCAGCGGTGGCTTTTTGGTGACCTGGGTAGCTCAAACGGAGGAAACAGCACTCTGAGATCTCCTGGGCTTTTTGTGGTGCTGCCTCTGCTGCTCCATCCCTTTGGAGGAGCGATCTGGCCTTGTCTCTCAAAACCAGCTCTCTGCTTGGCACTGTTTTAATCCTGCTCGGTTCAGTGATCCAGTTAACCAAACAGGCCCTCAAACGTGGCGCGGCCCAAGGGAGGAAGCGGTGGGAAGGGAGAGCATGGCATGTTCAGACAGGGAAGGCAAAGGATGGAAACGCTTGAAACTGGCTTTTCTACCAAAACCGGCACCTTGTCGAACCATCCCCGTGGCGTGAGTCAGATCTCTGCAGCTTGGCTGGGCCGGATGTGGCAAACGGCTCCATCTCGACCGTGTCCCGGCGCGGTCACCGCTGCGGCAAGCCGAGAGCTCGGCTGAGCTCAGCATCCCGACAGCGCTGCGGCAGCACCGGGCACAGCAGCTCGCGGCTGTTCCCAGCAGGTACTTTGGTTTATATATAATTTATCTTGTTTGCAGGCAGGGAGCTCGCTGCCCTGTCAGCGCAGCGGGGAGCGCCGCCGTGCTGGGACTTTCAGTCTGGACTTCAAACGTGGGTTTTGAATGCTCCAAATGTTCCTCTTCTGCCCTGAATCCAGTTTATTGAGTTTTTGGGGTCTGGCTTTTACCTGTGGTTCGCAAAACTCGTTGTATGTGAACAAAGCAGGGTTAAAGTGCTCCAGAGAATCCGATCTGAAGAAAAGCACAGCTCTGGTTTGTGAGGGTGAGTGTGACAATGCCAAATACATAGAATCATTTTCGTTTGAAGACACCCTTAAATCACCGCGCCCAACCCCTGGAGAATCCAAGCTACTGTCTTTCAGTGTTCCTTAGAAGATGAGCACACAGGTGCGATACCCGGGGCTGGGTTCAGTGCGTGTGCTCAGATTTGTCTGCATTTAAAGACGTAGTTCAGTGTCTGCTGTTCTCTGCTGCCCTGGTGGGGCCGGGACTCGTGTGGTCTGAAGTGCTTTGCGTGTCACTTGGGCCGTGCAGGACCCGTTGCCTCCATGCTCTGGGTTCGTGCACCAATTCCATGCCCGGTGTGTGAGATGCGGCAGCTCTGAAAGGGTTACACGATGTTAAACACTTTGCAGTGTCTGTGGGTTGTGCAGAGATATTAGATAAGGTGATAATAATGTGTATTTAGGGTAGTTTTGACCTTCTGTTGCTGCCTGCCTTCCTTCTGAAGATGGATTTCTTTTTTCTAGAAAGTCTGGCTGCAGATGCTCAAATGGTCCCTACTGGTCCTAGTCAGCCAAGTATTTTTTCAATTAAGAAGTGAGCATCCACTTACTCCAGAATCCCCAAATATAGGCTTCATTGGACTTTCCAGGAGGCCCTACACTCTTCAGTTATTGCTTACAGTTTTCCACTTATTAGAAATGCCTTGGTCGTGTGAGCTAAAAGAACATAAGACTCCAAGGGCACAGGGTATTTGTGCAGCCTTCCAGCATCTCTCTGCTCCCGAGAGGTGGTTTTGCTGTTCCCACCCAGCTTCTACAAGGTGTCTTTACTGATCACGGGCTGTTCAGCAGGGCAGAGTCCCAGCTTAATCAAATCATCTCCAGTACCTCTGGTGTGATTGTCTATATCTGACTATTTATAGCCCAATACCACGTGCATCAGGCGTGTGTCCCAGATTGTGTCTGAGAGTATGTTTGATAACAGATTTACAACTGTGGGAAAGAAGCGCAGCGACGGGCACAGAATTTAGATGGTGCTGCTGCATATTCGTGTTTCCTAAGGATGTTACAGAAATGCAGGGGTGCTGCTGCTTAATGTATTCACTTTACCCCATCTGTGGTTGTACCATTGACAGGACGTGGGAAGCAGACCAGCAATCATTTCAAGAGATACATCTGCTGCTGTACCTGATTTCTGGGGAAGATTTTTGCAGAAAGACAGTGGATTCAGCTGGTACATAAGCCTGTATAGGATACAGGCGGTACCAGGTGGATGTGTATGTTGAAGGCATACAGGCATACCTGCCTGGTTTGTAATCCTCTCTCAGTTGAAATCCTGACATCAAGACTAGATATCTTCAATGTGGCAACACCAAAATGGAGCTGAGCTAAAGCAGAAAGCCATGAGTGAGGTTCTGCTGTGCGTGAGCAAGCAGAACGGATTTTTCCGACGGGATGGCTTTGAAGGCAAAGAAGCGTAAAGATTATAAAACCCTCCAAAGTTTGCTCCTGCCTACGGCTGCGAGGCTTGGAGTGATGCCTCGTGACCCTCCTGCCTGCAAACTCTTTTTGCTTAATGCAAAGCTGGCAGAAATATTGGCAGTTGATAAATTAGCGTCTTTATTTGTCATTTCAGTCAAGACGCCTCGTCTTTGTAACAGATGTGGACAACCGGTGAGACTGCAGGCAAATGCCTGAGCGCTGGTTTCGTCTGAATTAAGAGAGGGAAGATCTACCTACAGAGAAGGAATAAATGATGCATGCGCTAATTTTTCCCCCACTGCTTCTGTTTTTCTCCGTCACAGGTGGAAAACTTCAGCTGCAGCTTGTGTATGACCATTTGAGCTCCTTCAGCTTGAAATGTCAGGGAAAGGGCTTGACAAGGTGATTCGTGGAAGATAATAGTGCTTTGAGAATTTCATGGAGAGATGGAACTGCGGCAGGAGTGAAGCAGGGTTCTGCACTTGGGTAGGAAAGGGATAAATCTGTCGGAGAACGAGGCGTCATCTGTTCCCTTGCTCTGAGAACAGCTTGTTTTTCCAAGATCTGTCCCTTCACATGGGAGAGCTTTGTCAACAAAAAAAAAGGAGGGGAAAGGAGTTAAAACTTCCTGCATAACCTACAATCCCCACTGGTCCCGAATGAAATGAGATGTAAGCACCTCTCTGCCTTTAAATAGCACATGGGCAATCAGTCCTCAGAGCCTGGTGATAGCATCACTAGCACTGATTGGATTCAGGGAATTAAACAAAAGAACCAAATCTGTGCTGCTTTCATCTGCATGTGAATGGCTGAGGGAAAAAATCAATACTTGTTAGCTAAATAGGGACAATATTGTCAGCGCTGAAAGTGATTTTCCATCCTCTATACTCTATTTAGAGCTTGCGAATGATCTTGTGTCTGCTCAGCTGAGCCTTGGCAGAGAAGACAAAGGATGATACGGGGGTTAAGGCTGGAAATGGGACTGAGGTTTGGGTTTAATTCCCTGCTGTTCCATGAACTCCTCACGAGACCTTGGGAGTATTCTAAGCTTTTTGCAGTTTAGGCAACATGTCTCTTTTTTACGTGCCACAGTCATTTAGATGGGGAACACTTGTGGACTGGAAGTCTTTGTTCATGACCAAGTTCAACTAAGTCTGTCTCCTTTTGTTCGTGGTGGATCTTCCTCAGTTTTGGGTTGATGGTGGTGCCTCATCCTTCTGCTGTATGATCTATTCCCACTGGTTAAACTGGGAAGTCAGAGGGGCCGTTAAACCTCGTTGTGACTCTGGTCATGGCCAAGATGCCTTGGCTTTTCCCTTTGTGTAACTTTTCAATATAAACTCAGACTAACAAGCAGGCAGGAAAGGTGTCTCTGCCTTTTGTCCACGCCAGCTATAATCTGCACCGCTTTAACTGGCCAAGCACTCTTCAGTGATTTATAATTAACAGAGACACTTTCAATGGTTTGTGGCTTTTTTTTCTCGCTGGTCCTGCCTATGTTTGAAGTGGCCTTACCTGTGTTTAATTTTGCCTTGTGGATTCTGGAAGAGAAACACAGATTTAAGCAGTTCAGAAGAAAGATTAAGCCATTGTTTTAGCTGATCTTCATGCAAAGGAGCCTGCTCTGCCTGTCTTGGGTTTGAGAAATCCTATTATACTGCAGCATAACTTGGAGGGAGGATTTAAGTGATCATGTTAGCAGCCCACCTTACACTACTTTTAACTTTTATTTGCACTTGATAAGTCTGCTCTTGGCAAAATAGCTTTTGTTGTTGTTGTTGTCTTGAAAAATGAGTCCTATCATTTGTTGTGCTGCAGCACGGAAGCATTTTGCAGTTTTCTCTCTGAGGAGTTTTAGCAGTGTCTGCTACTTGGTGATTATTTCCACTTTGAACCCAACGTCCACCTGAACCAGAGCTGTTGCTACGAGGTTTCCGGGAGCCTCACAGTCACAATATTCTCCATGGAGTTCTTGCAGTGTACCTGGTAGAGCTGCGAGGTCTCTCGTCACCGGTGAGTTCTTTGGGATGTTCGTTTGGGTATTCAGTTTGTCCTTTCTGACAAAGCTTCCTGCAAAAGAGTTTTCTTCAAAGACACTGAGCTCCTTAGTCCAAAGCCACTTGAGGTCTTAGAGCTCTCAAAAGCCTTCAAACGGTGGCATTTCAGCCCGTCTGCTACCTGCAGAATGATCTCATGTATTTCCCAAAAGACAGTCACAGCGCATCTCCCCTGAGACCTCATTAGGAGATGAGAAGACCTTCCTCTGCGGACTTATGGCTTGGCTTTCATCAGGAGACAACACAGAATCATTTTGGTTGGAAGACACCCTCAAGATCATCGAGTCCAACCATGACCTAAATCTGGCACTAACCCATGTCCCTAAGAACCACATCTCTGTGTCTTTTAAACCCCTCCAGGGATGGCAACTCCACCACTTGCTTGGGCAGCCTGTTCCAATGCTTCACAACCCTTCACAACATTCTTCACACCTGGGGTGGTGTGAGACCTCTCGAGCTGTCCTGCCATAGAGCGGGAGGGGTCTGGTTGAACTTAGTGCCAGCCAACTCTACTGCAAGAACGTTTTGTGCCCGTGTCGAGGGTTTTGATTGCGGGGTGATAATAAAACCGTGGAAGATGTATTGTTAACCTCCCTCTTCCCTCCTCCGCCCCCTTTTGCCCTTCCTTCTCCCCCTTTCCCACTCAGGACAGGCAATCGGGAGGGAAAGGAGGACATAGAGAAGAGAGCTGGAAAAATTTAAAATGTTTTACTAATGCTACTGATCAGAATAGAGAAAATAATACAAAATACACAAAACCAATCTTGGAAGTCTCAGCAACTGCAGAGCCGGTACCTGAAGTCCTGGACTGGACTCTGCAGCCAACCGGAGCTGGATTCAGTCTGTCACTGGGCCTCAGTTTGCAGGGACGACTCGCAAGGTCCTCTCCTAATGTCGCCATAAGGAAAAGGGACGAGATCCTCGTGATCTCCCACTTTTATATGAAGTATCACGTGAATGGGATGTTATACACAGTTGGTCAGTTTCTTGATCACCTGTGTCTCGTTGCCCCTCTCATGGGATGTGAATCTGTCCTTATCAATAACTTCTCATTCCATTGCTATGTTCACCAAAACATGTGTCTGGTTCTCCAGGAAAATGCAGCTGATATGAAGCTTTAGCTGACAGGCAAATTCACTAAAAGAGAAACTTGGTTTTGACAAAACCAGGACAGTCTGGCCAGGGATCTCTGGCTCATTGTGCTGCTTTGTAACGTGTAGCGGTGCTGGCGATTTAATGCTGCTTTGCCCCTGTGGACTCGGATCAGAAAGGATGAGAACAAAGCAAGAGCCTCATGAAAAGGCCCTTGATTTTTGTTGGAATCACAAGATTGCTGGCACTGTCTGGAGCGCACCAGGACCCAGCGAGTCATTTCTCAGAACTTCCTGCCCTTCTGGAGGAGAGAGCCTTAAAAATTTGGCTTTCTTTACGTCTTTGCAGGAATGGTGGCTTCAGGGCTATTGTGAAATCAGTGCAGCGCAGTGGATGGTTGTAGCAAATCCTTTCCCTGAAGGAGCTCTCTGACATCTTCTTTGGTGTGTACAGAAACTGCCTGCAGGCTTGACAGGACTGTTGTTTGCTGGGGTGGCTTGGAAGAGCACACAGGTATGGAAACTGGTCCCAAAAAGCTCTCTTGCCCCGTGGGTTCTGAGGTGTTCTGCCTCCGATCTTCACAGGCCAAGCTTTGGTGCAGATGTGCTGTCTCTGCTGGGCCTCTTACCCTTCAAGCTAATTCTCCTCTGTGTTTTTCCTTCTTTCCAGTTTCCTTTTATTCTGTATTCTTCTTCCATGGCAGTTTCCAGTGTTTCTCACCAGCCTTATAGTGAATTTGTGTGATATATCTGCTCTTCTGTCCTTAGAACCTCCAACATCTCCTATCTTCTTCACCAAGTGTCCTTTGCAATCATTTCCCGATGACACCCACAGTCGTTAAGGTGGGGTTTGTAAAGCTGTCTTTAAAGTCATTCCTGGGCCTGATGTCTGCTATGTGCTACATTTAAAACCTCTGGTTTTAAAAATCATCACAGGAAAGCCGAGGAGCATCTGCTTCGCTTTCACAGACAGAATGTCAGCAAACTGCTGGGGTGACCAAAATGATGTGGTCACTAAATCACTGCGATGTTTGCCGTTGTCAGGTTGGAGTTCTCCCACTCGAGCCTAAAAATAAAGCGCTTTCAATTCTGCATGTGCAGGCAAACCGTCACTTTATGTTAAATGGATTGATTACATGTTCTGCTTAAGTGTGCCCAGTGAAGCAAACACCACCAAAACCGGATCATCTTCTCTGCTGTAGCATCCTTTTCACTCCTAAGACTTCTTTGAAGAAATCAGAGGGTCTATTTAGGCTCGGTCTTGAGCATTCAAAATTGGCTGGATTTTGCCCAACTTAATCCTTTTCATGGAAGAGCCACTTGCTATCCAGTATGTATGAATGCCAAAGTGGCTAAAACAAATTGGCATCGGGTACGTGGTGGATCCTGCAAGTTTCCACTCTGCCCTTGGAAGTCTGTGATTTCCTTCTGATGCCAATATAGTCCTGTTTGGAAGTGAAGCGAGAATTCAGCAGTTGTTTCCACGTTGGCTGGATGGCCTGGCAGTGGGAGAGATCGCTTGTACGTGGGTGTCATGAGGGCTGACAACGTCCCTGGCAGCGTGAGCTGCTGCAAAGCTTCCATTTTAGTTGTTTTTTACAGAAATTGCACTCATAACTTTAGGCCTTTCTTCAGGTGGAGGTGGATGCGGGTGCAGGCGATCGCTACCTGCAATAACTGCTCTGGTAAGGCAAGGTGGGTGATTACACCAGTGTCACAACTTCAATCAGAAGATTGAAACTACTAAACCTACCTGGTCCAAAAAATATGTTTTGAAGTCATAGCTCAAGCCTTCACTTTGTTTAGCCTTGTCTTGGAGGTTCAACTGGTCTCTTAACACTATAGCAGAACCAGTTTCTAGAAAGTGTGTTCTTGCCTTCCTCGTTTTTTGTTGCTTTTGGTGTAACAGATGGAATCCAGTGTCTCCGTGCTATAGTGTTTGCTCTAGATTTCTCCACCCCACAGGCACTTTCACGTGTTCTTTTCCCCAGAGAACACAGATGAGCGTGGTCAGAAGACCCTGAACAACCTGCACAACCCCTGCAAAAAGCCCCTTGGCTCTTGACTCATCCTCAGAGCAGCATTTTGGAGGTTCCAGAGGTGAACAACTCCTGATGAAGCAGTCTGGTCAGCTGCACATACACAATTGTTTTACAGCTAAGTGAGCTGAGGTGATTTTTATAAGCTGCTCTTTTTTTGGATGGGGACACATTCACGTGTTGTTTAAGGGCAATTTTCAAACAGCCACGATTGTCTTGTTGGCTTCTGAGTGAAAGGTGCCTGTTTCAAACCAAAGGACTTTGGGGAAGTTCCTGCTCTAATATCCAGACAACTTAGTCTGCATGGACGTTGCTGTGCTAGATTTCTTATTGACTGAATAAGACTCGTTTTTATCGTTTTAAGTGGAGCTTTGGCCATCTTTGGCTTTACTTGAGTTGTTTGGTGAAAGGGTAGAAACACCCAGTTGCATCTTTGCTGTGCCAGCTGGGGACCTTCCGGTCCCACTGGACTTGGCTACAACCCCCATCACAAGTAGAACGGAGGAGCTGCTCAGGTGAGTTTTAGCTCTGAGCATCATCAGCCGCACACAGCTCGCAGTTGTATTCCTCGCAAAGCAGCATCTGAGTGCTGGAGCACCGGGAATCACCTGAATCTCCTGCCCTGTTATTTACTGATGCTCAGAGAGGTCAGTGGCTTGTCTTCTCCTTTCACTATTTGCCCATGCCACAGGTGGTTTTGACCAAATGTGCTATATTGTTGTCCTCTTTCCAGATTGAATTATTCTTTCTTTTTTTTTTTTTAAAAAATTGAGTTTTCCACATTATTATAAGCTGTTTTGTTTAATACTGGAAGAGATGAAACACTACATACTGTAGGACCTACAGATATTCTGAGCTGGTGGGTGCTCTCAGAAGAGCCAGGTCACGTAAATAAGAGCAGCCGTTTAACTGCTGTGAGTTGCTCTGGCTTAGGTCAGGCTGAGATCAACTTTGATTAGAGGATCGTAGAGCTGGGAACAGCTCGCTGATTAATGCTCAGAAGATTCTTCTGGAAGCAAAATTCAAATTGATATTTTTAATGGGTTCTTGAGGCAAAAACGTCTGGGTGAGGGCTTGTTTCCTTACAGTTTGTATTAAACCTGTTGTTGATGTTCCGGAGCTTAAATATGTTTATAGGTTCTATAACTGAAAGAAAGGATAGTCTCGGGATATTTTACAGATATATTAAATATCAGCTATGATATGACCGATAAACACATCAGACTGTGGGCTACTGGAATCATTTATATCCTGCAGATGCGGAGGCTTCGTGCATCACTGGGCTTTGTGCCTGACAACTGCAAGGATGTTAATTATTATGCTATAATTCATCAGCTGAAGTGTCTTGCAGCACTGTTATTAAGCCAAATTCCAAGGCCTTTACTAGGTCATTAAGCAAAAAGTAAGACTAATTTACTCTGTTATTAATCAATGAATTAAATATATTCTGAAGTCTGGTTTTAAAAAGCAATGTACTGCTTGGGTGAAAAGTGAATAAATTAAGTAAAAATGAGTAAAAAGAACAATAAATAACTCTTCATATCAGTTTAAATAATTTTGGAAAAGAATTATTATTTCTGCAGAGCCGTATGAGCCCAGACCAGTTCCTGGTTTGAGGAGCTACAAGGCTGACCCGAAACAGTGAAGAATTTGCTGGAATTTTACCCAGTAAATGAGGTCCTGATCTTGATCTGTGTTCTGCCCCCAACTCCTGGCTTGTGGCTCTGCAATGGGATGCATCTGGGGACCCTCCTCACTGTCCCAGCATGGACAAGGCATCAGTTTTTCAAATCTCCCCAGGCTTAACATGAACTTACAAGCTTCTTGATCTTCTTGGCCTTGGTTTCAGGGCCCTCGGGTTCATGTTCTACCTTGGGTAAGACCCTGCGCTCAACAAATGAGCTGTGCAAGGGGTGGTGGTGGCCATCTGAAGATTATGTGGTCCCAGCTACCTGGGTGAGCTTGTTGTCAGTGGTCAGTGAGTCACTTTGCCTCAAATCCCATGATTTGTGTTGTCCTACAGCCCCTCTGCTCTCTCTGGTGCTCACATTAGTCCCTTGTCCCTTGGCGTGTGACTGACCAGGGCCAGGCTGGTTTTCATGTGTGATTTTCCAGGTGACTCCTGTGGCATCAGCATGGTGTGACCTTTCAGGAGAAGCCGGGTCCTTCCCACTGGAAGCACTGGTCAGCTCCCAATTTATCTGTGGAGGATCTGCTGTGTGAGGAAAGGCTGAGGGAGCTGGGGCTCTGGAGCTGGAGAAGAGGAGACTGAGGGGGGACTCATTCATGGGGATCAATATGGAAAGGGGGAGTGTCAGGAGGATGGAGCCAGGCTCTTCTCGGTGACAACCAATGGTAGGACAAGGGGCAATGGGTGCAAACTGGAACACAGGAGGTCCCACTTAAATTTGAGAAGAAACTTGTTCCTGGTGAGGGTGTCAGAGCCTGGCCCAGGCTGCCCAGGGAGGCTGTGGAGTCTCCTTCTGTGCAGCCATTCAAACCCGCCTGGACACCTTCCTGTGGAACCTCAGCTGGGTGTTCCTGCTCCATGGGGGGATTGCACTGGATGAGCTTTCCAGGGCCCTTCCAACCCCTCACATTCTGGGATCCTGTGATCTCCCCAAACCTCATACCCAGCTCATGAACCAACCCCAGCTCTGGTTGCTGGGCTCCCCTGCTTGGCCCATCACCAAGTTCTTGACTGCCAGGACCATCTCTGTGCTTTCATGTCTTTTGGAAGTGCCAGCTCAATGGCTTCCCACAGGGCCAGGAGGTCAAATCTGTGAGCCTGTCAGCTGAGCCATTTCCAGTTTTCTTGACCTGCTTTTGCATCAGTAGCTGACAGGCTCAAATCCCACAGCACTGAAGAATTACAGCAAATATTTACTCTTCTTTCTGTTGTGGCAGCACCGGAGAGGCTGTCTCTGACGTGTGAAGCGTGTTGTGCTGAAGCACTGCTCACATGCTTGGATTTTAGAGACAGATCGTGCCCCAAGAGCATCCAATTCAAGCAGGCAAGGAAGCTGCAGAGAGGTGAATGTATTAGGGCCAAGTCATGAGGGTGCCTGTAGCTGAGGCAGATATTAAACAAAAGCCCCACGAGCTCCTTTTGCTGCAGACCGTGGTACCTTTTGCTGTTTCGCTGGGCTGGAATGAGAAAAACACATTTTGTAGGCACACTGTGTCTGCCATTGCCCCACCAAGCGAAGGGAAGTTGGAGAATGCTTTACTGCTCTTTTGGTTGTTTGGGTTTTTATTATGTTACATAAGTCTGTAAGCTTCTACGATCACTAGAATGAACTTTTCCCCGTATTTCAAACCCAATCGCTTGTTTTGACGTTTGCAATCTGACTCTTCGCTCGTGCCTTTCCGGTGGTTGCGTCGAAAGGAGCAGCCCATGTTCTCTCATTCTCTTTACGTGATTTGAAAAGAGAAGTTCGGGCCTCTGTTAAATTCCCATTGAGAGCCAAGCGCTGGAACGTGAGCTAGGTAAGATTTCACCCCAATATTTATAGTTCGGTGATTTAGGAGAAAAGCATTCCAGCCGGTTCTAGGCCAAGGAAGGAGGCACGAGCGTCTGAGCAGAGAACTGCAGGAGAGGTGGAGCCGGGGACTGACAAGAGCAGCCGGTACCGGAGGCAGTTTCTCTTTTACTGAAGTGTCTATTTTTGGCTCATGCATATTATGGCACAGATATTTCCCAGAAGATAACATGGCTTTTATTTGAAGCCAGCTCTTTCTGCTGACTCCAGGTGGAACGTCAGGGTATTTGGGTTATGGGCTTGTGCGTGTGAATCACCTTCAGTAGGATGGGGAAAAGGGACCCAGTTCTGCTCTGGATTTTTTGTAAGGCTCAGCCTTGCGATTAGTGTGATCAACCTGTGGCTTTTGAGCCAGATGTGATTTAAGCACAATACAAATGGGGTGGTTTTGTGGGAGTGGATCTGTGCTGAAGGAGATGCTACAGGATGAAGGGGGAAATAAGACACTGTTGACCAGGGCCACACAACAGCAAGGGCAGCCCAGTATCATCACAGAGCGTGCTGGGGAGCTGCTGAGCGCCCTTTGGAGATAACTTTGTATTTTGTTCTCTGAAGAGCATAGTCACTGGATCTCAGCTGAATGGAAGTTTGGGGTGTGCTGCCCACAACACTGGCTTCCCTGTGGTCATTTGTTGCTGTTTAATTAGAATCATAGAATAGTTTGGGTTGCAGGGACCTTCAGAGCCCATCCAGTGCCCCCCCCGCCATGAGCAGGGACATCTTCACCAGCTCAGGTTGCTCAGAGCCCCGTCCAGCCTGGCCTGGGATGTCTCCAGGGATGGTTCAGCCACCACCTCTCTGGCCAACCTGGGCCAGGCTCTCACCACCCTCAGGGCCAACAATTTCTTCCTCATGTCCAGCCTGAATCTCCCTCCTTTAGTTTAAAACCATTATCCCTTGTCCTATCGCAACAGGCCCTGCTGAAGTCTGTCCCCATCTTTATTATCGACCCCTTTTAAGTCTGGAAAGACCACAGCAAGGTCTCCCCAGAGCCTTTTCTTCTCCAGTGGAGTTGTTTTGTGTTGGCTTCACAAAGTTATATATGGAGTGGTCGAATGCTGTTATCTATAGGGAAGGATCACACAGGGCTATCCAGCTAGTCAAGTAGGTGAATTTTGCAAAATCTGGAGTTGTCCCAGGGCTGCAAATGATCCTTTTTGTCTCTGGAGGGCACAGCAAGGCTGGGCCGGCGCTGAGCGCGGGGAGCTTTGTGCCACAGACAGTCTCGGCTGCGGGAGGGTGTTTCGATGTGCTCCGGGGGACCTCGTCTGCCACTCCGTGGCTGTTTGGTGACAGCGGAGATGCGCCGAGCAGGGTCAGAGGCTGCGCGGGGGCTCTGCACTGCAGCTCAGGAGCTGTCGCTATTCATCTCTTCAGAGGTGCGGTCGGAGCCCAGAACAAGCTTTAAGTGCTGTATGGACAAGAAGGCACGTCGGTTCAGACCTGTGATTTGTCTTCAGCTGGGCTCACCTTCAGAGGTGTCAGAGAAAAATGGGTGGAAAACGAGTCGCCAGATGCATTAGTATTCTGTCCATCACAAACAAATAAGCTGCAGGAAACTGGGGAATAGATGTGAAGGAGCCTGGTGCTGTGGTGCGGAAAGGTCATGTTCTGCCAATGCAAGCAGCGCCTGGGAAGAAAAAATCACAGGACAGAACATGGTTAACCCTGGTCGTGAGTGATGTGCTTAGAGCCCAAATCCATCACTGTTACAGCTCTGCAAGTGGGAGAGATACAGGGAGACTATATGAATAAGAACATCCAGTTGCAGCAGTGGCTGTTCTACCGTTCCTGTCTTCTCCGGCTCAGATGGACAGTGAGCTAAATCCAGCTAAAACCACCACAGATCCCTGTGAGTGCTTATTCCCCTCTGCCTGCTTTATGCCCCTCCAAGTGCTGCTGTAGGGCTCACTGCCCTGCGATGGGGTGGCTGCTCTGTCTTTGTTCTTTTTAACTCCTTTCTTTTCCTCTGTTTCAGATGTAAATGATGTGCCTGGTTTGTAAGGGCTCTGCTGACCATCCATGTCCTGTCTGGCTCTGCTCTGCAGAGCTGCTCTTCATTGCCCGTTTAAGGCAACTTCTCACAAAGCACCCTCAGTCTTTCAGCTCTGCTGCCCTTTGCGTGAAGGAGGCTTCCTCCCAACAGCCATGTCCTTTCTGCTTGTTCCTCAGATCTCTGCTTAAAAACCTCATCTCCTGATGTGCCTTCAAACCCCCCGCAGCAAGTCCTGTAACCCGGCACCTGATCCCCAAAGGTGAACTCGTGGGACTGTCCCTCAGGACTGACCAGATGTTCTGCTTTGTGTCCCTGTTCTTACTGCCCGTGGGAACAGAAGCTCTGAGCTGGGTGACTTCCACAGCAAGCAGTTGTGTTAAAAAAAGTCGGTTTTCGTGAGTGTTTTCACTCTGGGTCAGCAGACGTGACCTGAAACTCCTGCTTTTTGTCAGGCACCCTGAGGAAACCTTGCTATGAAATACTCTTTGTCCCCTGACACAAAATACTTTGAATCAGGAGGAGAAAGAGCTTCCAGTTAGGATTTTTTGGACTGTGGCTGCCACAATGGGGTGCTGGCTTGTCAGACAGATAAATATAACGTGTGGTCAGACAGTCTGTCTAAACCAGTTTTGCTTTGGAGTTTGGAGCTCACCCCAAGCAGGACAAAAGTCCTGTTGAGCCGTACTGTACATGAAAGGTCTTGAAGCAGAGACCTGGTAGTTTGTGTCAACTGTAATAGTACATAGGGACTCAAATAGGATTCATGACCATAAAGGACAACCGAACATCCCCCCAAAAAAATTCACCATGCACACAAAAAACCCCAATAGCTTTCTTAATGGACCAGAAAGGTTTGTTCTCCTTGAGGTGGCATCTCTGTTCTCAAAGTGAAGCTGTGGTCTTTGCCTACTGACTGTACCACACCAGTGCATGTACAACGTGGTAACACCCAAGCGGAGCTGGAACAGGTCTAAGCGTTGCTTAACACATCTCGCATGTCTCTGCAGCTGGATCGCCGCTGTGTACAAGGTACTGAGCATATTGGCTGTTGTTTTTGGGATAATCACCCTTACATACTCTTCTCTTACCTGCATGGGTCAATATCATGGTAGATCACACAACAGGGAGAGGAGCATCAGCTGATGCTGGGACACGTCAGCCTTGGTCACGCTTCCACTGGTGTAAAAGAAGTAGGGGGAATATGAACGGGACTTGAAATATTTCATGTTCGTTGAGCTTGGATACCTCATGTGAGTCTCTGGGACGGGTAAATAGGCACTGAAGTCACTGAGTCTGTCAGTGTTTTCCTCCTGCGAAGGGCTCTGGTAGGTGCTGGCAGGACGTGGTTTGAGGTGTCTAACTCGAGGCAAGGCAGATTTTGAAAACCTTGGCATCACATTCTGCTGGGGAGGAACCTTTGACAAACAAAGCAGGAGGGAAGGGAGGGAAAAGAGAGGAGGGAGGCTGGGAAATGAGCTCTGACTCTGCAGAGTGTGGCCTGGATGTGGCCATCGAGGGATTCCTCCAGCCCCGCTCCTGCCAGTCACCTCTCCAGCTCCATCCCTTTCCCGAATGCTTCCAACCGGGTGATCTTCCTCTCTCCGCCCCTCCTCCCTCAAAGCAGTTGAAACCTTAATTCCTCATGCGCTTCCCTGTCAGCTGTTGTTCACATCAACTTTCAATGTCTGCAAATAGCAAAAAAATGAAGCCCTCCCTTCTGGTTAGCGTCCACGGTCCCTGCTCCCTGGCGTGAAGAGTCAAAACAACACGTATATGATGTGCAGGGAGGCTGCTCGGACCGTACTGCCTGTTACCGAGTTAAGCACTGAAATGAATAAGCAAGAGGGATTGAATTTACACCCCCCCACCAATTGCAGTGATTTTTCTCACCGAAGCACTGATCCATTAAGTTTTGAGTCAAGCACTGGCTAAGTCGATTTTAAAAATGCATCCAGTTCTGGCTGCAGGCGTGTTGCAGGCTGGAGCCTGGCGGGGAGCGAGGGGCATTTCTCAGAGGTTTGTGCTGCTTCTTCCTGGGAGGAGTGGGTGACACTGGAAGCTGTGCTGCCATCCAGAGACCTGGACAGACTGGAGAGCTGGACGGGGAAAAATGTAATGGAATATAACAAGGGCAAGTGTAGAGTCTGGAATCTGGGCAGGAACAACCCCAGGTTCCAGTGTAAGTTGGGGAATGACCTATTAGAGAGCAGTGTAGGGGAAAGGGACCTGGGGGTCCTGGGGACAGCAGGGTGACCATGAGCCAGCACTGGGCCCTTGTGGCCAGGAAGGCAAATGGTACCTGGGGTGTAGTTGTGTTGTTCTTATGGTAATTTTAAGTTTCACACTGACCTTTAAGCTGTAAATATCTTTTGGGGACTGACTAGTAAGGGAGAGGACAGGCCTGTGATGAAGTCATTGAGCAGCAGCTGAGGTCTCAGTTCAGTTCTGGGTTTGACTCGTCTGCACCTTCGGAAAGGACGTGTGGACTCCAGTCTGGAATTGTGAAGTGGTCCCTCAGCTGATGAGAACAAAGTGTGTGGATATCTTTTGGGGTTCATAAACACAGTTATAGTTCCTTCCTCTTCCATCTTAACTATTTCTCTTGTATCCCTTGGCATGCAACCTCCTCGGACCAGGAGCCAGCTCTTCTTGGTACACTTGCTGGTGGTGACTACAGTTGGGGTTGGCTCCTGTTGTATAAGTGGTAGCGAAGTGGAGCTTCCTGGCTCTTTTCTGTTGACAAAGATTTGGCCTTGACTTGTGTTGCCCTAAAGCACGATGGCTGTTGTGGTTGCTTTTCTAGAAAAAAATAGGAGACAGTGGGTTCAAGCCTTCATGATACTGTGTGTAGCACAGATGTGCAAACCAGAGGTCGCTCTGCTCAGTCAGGTTTGTGGCGATGGGCTGTGCTGCCTGTGTTGGACTTGGTGGTCTCTTCCAACCAAAATAATTTGATGTGTACCCTCTGAGGTTTCTTCAAAAGACACCTTGGGCACAAAGCCCTCGTGGTGTCTGCTCTCACGCCATGGGGTTGAGAGCCCCAGGAGAGCTTGGCTGTTTTTCTGACTGAGGTGTAAATTGTAGTGAGGCGCTTCTGCCTTCCCTCAGGCTCCCAAAATTTCCTGAAGAACAGAATCTAAAGATGAGTTACATTTTGTCTGGGAGCCTATTGACTGCTGTGGTACATTGCCTGGCAGAGAAAAAGGATATTTAGGGTCAGGCTCTAAACCCAGCAAGGTGGTTACTAGAACTGCATTGATTTCAGTGGGACAGTTTTATGAGTATTTATTTATTTATTTAATAGGAACAAAACCTAAATGACTAAAAATATCCTAGACCGAAGTCTCATTCTCCATTCTCTGGTAGCTGCTATTTGTGATGCCTGTTCAAAAAGCATATGAAGCATCACACTTTGCTAGCCTCCGCTGTTTCATACACTGCTGATGCACACTTTGCATAGAGATAAATGAAACCAATGACTTCAGGAGCTGAAAGGCTTTTGAGCTGGGTCCCTGGGGCAGAGGAGGTCAGGACTGCCAGAGAAGGTGGTTTTTAGAGGGTTTGCAAGCACCACATCTTCTTACTCTGGAAAACTGGAAGGAAAGCAGTACAGAAAACAGTACAGACTTCAGTTCCCCAAATGCCAGCAGAGTTGGCAAGAAACAGTTCGTACTGACTTTAGTTAAGATGGTGTAGAGTAGTGGTAAATATTGGGCCTGAACGGACTTGAGTTGGTTGATGGATGTGGTTGACATAATTCAGTAGCTGTATTTTCAAAGATCAGGTCTATGATGCTTTGATCTCCATAAACCCATCAATGTTCAGCTCCTTCCCAAGGGACTGAGCCGTGACGGCTATGGACTGTTTTTCTGACTCTGACGATGGATCTCAGAGTAGTTCTCAGGAATTAGTTGTCTGATTTTTTCATTTGTTTGATTTTGTTTTTAATCCTACACCCATATGAAGCAGATAAATACCATATGCCCATCTGCCAGCTGAATCGTCCCAATTCACACACACAGACTAGAGATCTACTTACAACAGATACCTAATTTAGGTAGCGTGACCATTGGAGTGTCTGTGCTTAAGACAACGAGTAGTTTGAACCTTTTACTCCCCAGGGATCTGTTTTCCTCCATGGAGAGAGGAGCAGTCTCAGACTGAGCTCAGTCCTTGTGGTGCGGGGAGCTCTCTGCTGTTGGGGGCCATTGGGTGGAATCTTTCTGTAATGAGGAATCTGTGTCGGTGCAACAGCACCGTGAGGTCCCTTCGAATCTTCGTGGTAAAGGACAGCATGAAGCACCATGCTCTGGTAGTAAGCAGAGCACAGCACTTTGGTGTTTTTCCTGAAGAAGTCAAATGGGAAGTTGTTTTGCTTCGTGGGATTTATTTGCTAAATCACAGAACAGAACCATAGAATCATTTTGGTTGGAAGAGATGCTCAAGATCATTGAGTCCACCCCTGGCACTACCCCATGTCCCTGAGAACCTCATCTCCATCTCTTTTCAGCCCCTCCAGGGATGGTGACTCCAGCACTGCCCTGGTTTGGCTGTTCCAGTGCTTCACAACCAAATATTGTATTATCCACAAATATCATCATGGGGTTGGGAAGGGGGATGTCAGTGAGTTTTAGGGTAGTCTAATGGCTTTGTGAAAATCATGCAGGCAAGGAAACACGATGTCTCTGGGAGCTGGCTGTGCTTTGTTCGCAAAAAGGGGAGTCTATGCTTTTCGTCAGGTCACAAAACCAAGCCAGGGCGGGATTTCTTTCCAGCCTCTCCTGTCTGGAGACATCTGGGCGGGCATAGAGATGCCAAAGAGAATTACCAGCAAGCCTCACAACCCTTCTTCCTTCAAATATTAATGATTCTCTCTGTTTCTAACCACAGCAGGCTGAGCGCTGCCTATAGATCTGTCGTTTATGTAGGAAAGCCTGTGGTCGAGATGAGTATGTCTTGCTTGGTGTGTGTACATCTTGCTCGATGTGTGTACCTCCCTCACCCATTAATTTACAGGGAAATACCTTTTAGGATGAGCTGAGCTACATGTGTCAAACTTCAGTGTTTGCTTATGTAAGAGCAGCAGTTTTCCTCCTGGGTTTTGCCCTCAAAACCCGCAGCGTGACCATCGCACACATCTGTGTCAATGCTACTGGCAACGCAACTGAAAATCTCTGTCTTGGTGCTGTTGTGGGAACAGCTTTAACCTGCCCGTGGCCACACGTGAGAGAATCACTGTAGCTCTAAACTGATGCTCACTCCGTAGCTCAGAGCTCAGAAAGATGTTGGAGCAGATGGTAGAGCTTGAAGAGCTCGCAGACCCTCCCAGATGGATGTGGTCAACTTGCATTAGTTGTGGTGGCCACCGGGAACAGGACAAGAAGTTAAAAGGCTTAAACTGCAGCCAGGCAGAGTTGTGTTATCTCTTCAGTGAATCTCTCGAGCAGATTGTGGAGTCGTTACTGGAGGGTTTAGATAGCATGTCAGGCACACATCATCCTCCCGCAAGGCTGAGTGGATCCTTCGCTGTGCTGGAGAAATGCATCGAGTGACTTCTGGGGGTGTCGTCTTAGCCCTGTTGTGTGTGGGATTCAAAGTTTTAGCTTTGAAGAATAACTTGGTTTTTTGCTTGGCCAGTTGCATGACATATTGCAGGCATTGCCCTTGACTCCTTACAGGCTCGGCGTGGTTCTGGGCTGCAGTAGGGATGGATTATAGGGCAGAATTGGGAAGGTCCTCCAGCTGCGGAGCCATTCAGCTCCATGCCCTCTCAGCATTGGTGGCCACCACCAGGTATGTCTGGGACAGCTGCCAGAAGGCAGAGGCAAGGTAAAATGTGTTTCAAATGTGTTAGCCAAACACCCAAAGTCAGTGGTCCCAATTTAACTGCCCTAGAGATTTGCTCAAACCATCACACTAGATATGTCCCAAGGGCTGGTTCTCAACCTTCACCAAACCTGGTGTAGGTGAGTTGGAGTGGTGTTGTTCTACCCTTTAGGTGCAAATCCAGTGTTGCTTCCATCTTGCGGATCACACCGTCCGTGTGCGGCCTCAGTGTGATTTCCACGCTCGTTTTAGTGGGTAAGTGACCAGTGAAAAGTCCTAAATCTAGTAATAGCTAAATTTATACTTCAGTTTTCAATGTCAGCTAAATACTGAAGGGGATTTTCACATGGTGTATGAATAATTAACACTAGCTATTGGTTTTTGGCAGTTCTCTTGCTAAGGCTAAGCTCTGTGCAAAGGAAATAAAATAAAATCACCCTTTAAAATTTCCTAAAGGGAAGAGGAAAGGTAAATAATTACCTAACCTCCTGAGATTCTGGTAAAGTCAAAATCTTCCATTGAAATGACTGAGGAAAAATAACTGGCCTCCCTCTAAGTCAATTTAAGATTTTAATTGCAGCTAAATTGCAGAATTCAGTTAAGGTTCCCAGAGCAAACTGTAACTGTGCGTCCCTGGTTGCACTCATCCCCTTCCATGATGGTGCATTTTAAAGGCGCTGACCCAAAATGCCACATGGGTACCCAGAAAGTTCCACTTTAAAGGTAAAATTAGAGTTTAAAGGTTAATTTTATATAAAAAGCTAGAAGTCATATTTAGCTTTCCTGGAGGAATAACCTTTTTTTTCACCTTTCTGTAGTATTTTTCTGAGCGTGCATCACTTTGCTTCTGTTGTGCTTCTGCACGGGGATGCAATGCATACACTGGAAGGGAGGGGGCTGGAGCTGCTGCTGCAGCTTTACGTCTCCATCTCTTGATGTTGTACAATTCAAGGCCTTGATTTAGCTTTCACCAAAAGCCCTATCTGTCTTCTGCGATAAAATTCCCTTTAAAGCAAAACAAAGAGTGCAGTTTTGCGTGAAATATGTCATCGGAAGATTGTACCACTCTGTATTCTGATTATCATAAGGAAAATACTGAACAGATTATACTTAAACTCTCTGAAGAAATTCACCTCCAGGCTGAATGCCAGCGTGAGAAACATTGGCTTGAAAGGGAGCAGTTTTGGAAGGTGATAAGCCCCTGGAAATAGGATGAAATTCCCAAATGCTCCAAAACTGTAACAAACAGCTTATGGTAATAAAGAGTTGGCAAGAATAATCTCTGTTTGAGAGGAGCTTCCAGAGGATGGAGCAAAATGAAGTCACTTAATAGCAGTTGCAAGTCTAGCCTCACAGCATCATAGCATCATTTCAATTGGGAGACCCTCAGGATCATCGAGTCCAACCATCACCTAATCTAACTCCAGCACTAAACCATTAATGAGGTCATTTTTTTTCCTACTAGACACTGGTTTGTCCCCACACCAAGAGTGAAGATTTGTCTTTGTGAAGGCAGGAGATGCACCCAAGGGTGATGTTTTGCATGGACTCAAACCTTCTCTCAGGAGTTCCCCATCTTAGCACCGGTGCTTGGATGGGACAGGTCTCTCTGCCTTGTGTGTACGTTCACCAACTCGAGCCCTGGGTAGGATCTGCTTTGGGAGAGGTCTGAGCAGGGTTTGGTTTGATGGCTTCTCCCCCCAGTTGGTCTGAGGTGTGTGAGGCCAACGGGGAGGTTGCCAATGGTACCTGGGGTGGGTTAGAAGGGGGTGGTCAGTAGGTCAGAGAGGTTCTGCTGCCCCTCTGCTCTGCCCTGGGGAGACCACACCTGGAATCTTGTGTCCAGTTGTGGCCCCTCAGTTCCAGAAGGACAGGGAACTGCTGGAGAGAGTCCAGCGCAGCCACCAAGATGCTGAAGGGAGTGGAGCATCTCCCGTGTGAGGAAAGGCTGAGGGAGCTGGGGCTCTGGAGCTGGAGGAGACTGAGGGGTGACTCATTCATGGGGATCAATATGGAAAGGGTGAGTGTCAGGAGGATGGAGCCAGGCTCTTCTCGGTGACAACCAACGGTAGGACAAGGGGCAATGGGCTCAAACTGAAACAAAGGAGGTTCTACTTAAATATGAGTAGAATCTTGTTCCTGGTGAGGGTGTCAGAGCCTGGCCCAGGCTGCCCAGGGAGGTTGTGGAGTCTCCTTCTGTGCAGCCATTCAAACCCGCCTGGACACCTTCCTGTGGAACCTCAGCTGGGTGTTCCTGCTCCATGGGGGGATTGCACTGGATGAGCTTTCCAGGGCCCTTCCAACCCCTGACATCCTGGGGTTCTGTGACCCTTGTGGGTCCCTTCCACCTTAGGACATTCTATGTTTCTGTGACAACTATTTGCAGAGGGCTGATGGAAACAGCAATATTTCCTGCCCCACACCACTGTGTCTGTATTCACAGTGTCCCAGCAGGGACCGGCTCCTGCTGCAGAAAGGCAGAATCCCACTGCTGGCACGCCAGCTACTGATTCTTTCAAACATATTTGGCATGGTGATCCCTGCTTGTTCTGTGATGGGGTCACCTTGAAGTTGTTACTCCTTCAGGGTTCGTTACCTGCGTGGCCACGTGGTTCGATTAGGTTCGTTTGGTAGTCATCAGTACCTGGTGACATCCATTGGAGTCAAGCTGCTTATGGAAGAGCAGCACAGTGTATAAATCTCTTTTCCTTCTATTGCCACCTTGCAACAACAAGCTAATTCCATTTAATACATAATGCCAACCCTTAATTGGTGATACAAACTGAGAGAAAATGGGCAAAAATGGATACAAATGCATCTTGGCTCTGATTCAGCTGGTCCTTCGCTTCCTCTGGATCTGAAGAGGAATATTAGAAGGTGACAGTGTGTGAAAAGCCTCACTGGGAGAGCACCAGTGAGAATACACTGCCTTAATGTAGCTGCAGACAGGGAACCTGACAGCTCTCTGCTGCAAAAATCAGGTTGCTTAAGACATTTCCCTTCAAATTAGGGTATTTTGGAGCATCTTTCTGTATTTGGTTTATTTCTCTCTGGATTTGTACATCCTTTTTTTTTTTTTTTTTAATTGTTCTTTTCTTTGGAATAATGAATAATTTAGGCTCATAAAGTGTAAGAAACGCTGCTCTCCCAGATTGCCTTCAAATGTGCTTTGAAACCTCAAACGTAAGCGCTTCATCGGGTGCAGAATTACAGCAGTATGTCACCGCAGACTTCTCTTGTCTTCCTGCAAATGCATCCAGACACAGTCTCTGCCCCTGAGCGACTTCATCCTTTCAACGCTGCCCTGAGATACAGATCTGTGACCTCGCAGCCTGGAAAGCACCATGTGCAAGCAGGAGGCATGGAAAACAGAGCCGGAGCTGCTGCAGGTTGCCAGTGAATTTGCGGTGCAGCTGGGGTGAGTTTGTGGTTGGGGTTGAGGTGTCCGGATGCAAAGGGGTGGTTGGAGAGTTCGTAGGTGACACAAGAGGGAGCTGTGGGCTCTGCTGAGATACAGAAGGGTTCACCCGGGTGTAAAACACACGTGTGAATGGTCAGGAGAGGAAAGACATTTCAGGCATCTGTTGTGCTCCTAGGGTTACTTTGCTGCTAGTTAACCCTGAATGATCTGGAGAGGAAGTTGGAAGACGTCTTCCCTGCGGAACAGACGTAAAAAAGAGATGATTTATTCCCAAATCTGCTGCCGTAGTGGACACGTGAATTAAATGCGGGGAACTGCAGTTGCCATCCAAATGTTAAGCTTCGTTGCTTGTTGATACCTGTTTATTTTAAATTACACCTGATTGCAATTCTGTGTGATAAATGGTCAATCTTTTAAAATTGGCTTCATGTGAAGTGTTTTTCCTGCCTTTCTCTTACAAAGGAAAGGATGGCCTGGAGGGCTGATGCTGATCTTGGCCACAGGAGCCTGAAGTTTGTCTCCTTACTCATCCGTGTGAGCTGCATGGAGTACATTGCTCATTTCTCAACCTGGAAATCAAGTCCTGATTTTGGAAAAAAAAAAAATACATTAGTTCTGCTGGACTTGATACGTTTTTTGGTGTCTGATTATGGATGGGCAAGGGAGGACGGCAGATCTCCAGTTCCTGCCTCACCTTTTGGATAATGGCATTGCTCCAGTTACCAGGTGATCTGTGGCTCTGAGCACCATCAGCATCCCCTGACCATTGCTCTGGATCCTGCCCTGTGTGTTGGGCTGTGCCTATTGTCAAATGTCCAGCGTATTTTTGCTTGAAGAAAATAGCTGTTTTCCCTCCCCCTTCTCTCCTTTAAAGCTTTTTAAACACCTCTTGCTTTTTTGTCCTCATTCTTGCCTTTCACCCCAGTTCCTGGGTGGATACTACGTGCTATACTTGATAGAGTCTGAGCTATAAATAAGAAACAGTTTGTTGGAAAGTAAAATTAGCAGGCCAGATTTTCAAACTCGCTTCTAAATCTGTGCCGAGCCACCTCGGAGTGCACATGTCCTCGTTTTCCGAGGTGCTGGATCTTGTTGTTATCCTTAATTTCCATGGGAATTTGTGATGCTCAGGAGTCCTGGAAATCAGGTCACTTTTATATTTGGGTCCTGAGCATGGAGAGAAGAGCCTGATCTCCACCATTGTGTTATTTTTGGAGAGACTAAGTCGTGGAAAGATTGGAAGCTCAGCCCAGGTCAGTCCCTCACAGAGTTAAATGGGGATTTTGGGGAGAGAGACACCTTTAATATGTAATGGATAATATGAGATTCTCAATGAGTGATCACAGACTCGCATCCCCATGGTGAAATACTGCAAGTCCTTGAATTCACGTCCATCGTTTCACTTTGGCTTTTGTGAAACATGGCTGTAGGCATTCATCAAAAGCTGGAGCCGTTACCCTGATCTGAACGCTGCTGAAAGGGATTTGTCCGCAGGTTGGGCTGGAGGTCAACCAGAGAACTTTGTCTCTTTGTAGGATAATTATCCTAATGCGGTGCCAGCTCTGATCTCTTAGAGCCACTGCAAGTGTTGCTGTCTGTGGGATTACAGCAGGGATACAGTCAGGCGACTGAGAATGTTTTTAATAAGAAAATAAAATCCAGAATTTAGGCATATGGAGAAATGCAGCTGTGGGTATATCATGGCAGCTCTCAGGTAAGTCTCCAGCTCAAATTAGATTACCCATCTAAGTGCATAGCACTGATTTACCACTAATGAGCACAACCGAAAATGCCCACAGATTTCCTGATCTTTGATTTTTTTGCCGCTTAAAAAACTGATGAAAATCAGAACAGGGACGGCAGGTTGTGCGTATGAAAAAGCACTTTGCTGCGGTGTTGCACGCTGAATAACGCAGCTTGTGTTTTATTTTAAGAGAGCGTAACACTGACATTATACCAGTGATTTAGTTATCTGAGATCACAGTTTCCTAGCCAGTATCCCGCTAATGCGAAGGAAAATACTTTTGAGGTGTAGATTATCCTATGGATTGGTTCCTGTATCAGGGAGCTGGTACCGTGTTGTGAACCAACCGAAATACAGCTGCCACTGCTGGGGACAAGAGCAGCTATATCTCTTTCTTTCCCAGGGTGCAGGTATTGACTGATTAACGTGCTATTCTTGCCCTGGTTGGGGGCACAGGGAGCCAGAATTAGAGCTGAGACAGCTTGAGCTGATGCTGGGGACCCTGCTTGGTGCTTCTGAGCCGTGCACTCAGCATGGGAACCAAAGGGCGCATTGCTCTGCCCAAGCCTTCACGTTTTCGAGTCCTGCTGACCCTTTGGGAAACAGGCAGTGAAATTATTAATCTTTTCTAGTTTATTAAGATCTATAAACACAGTAGGAAGCCCACAAAGAAAGTGAATCCTGTGGCTACTTTACCCGTGCCACAGTAGCTCATGCAAGAAAGCATCATCAAGGGAGGCGATGCGTTTGTTCTGCTGGAGTCACTTTATGGGGTGTCCTTGCTCCAGGACAAGTGGGGAATACAGGGGCTCTGCAGGTGAGATAAATGTCCAGATCTCACTGGAGTGCAGATGTCCCTTTTGTCTTTTAATTTGCTTTGTGCTTTAGAAAAAAAAAAGCCAAAAACCCAAGTGTTGATTGGCTGCAAGTGGAATAAGAGGGAGCTGCAGCTGGAGCAGGAAAGGGAAGGTGTGACAGGAGGGGCACTGGTTTGATAGATGCTTGTTGACAATGCAAAGAGAGATAGTTGCTTCATCTGCCACTAGGAAAATAGTTTTGGGCTGTTGACTGTATTGTTGGCAGCTGTGCCTAGCACAGCTTTTGTAATTAAATTGAATCTCTGGTTAGGAAGGCACAAGATGATAAATGCTGCAAAGGATGTGGTTGCAGGATCTCTCATTTCTACAGCTGTGCAACCCAGGGCCCTGCTCTGCGAAACCAGAACGTAGAGTATCAAACAGAAAGGTGTTCATATGCAGAGCATCCAAAAGAGGTTTTCTTTGTTAACTTGAGAACCTCCAGCTTCTCCCTCCAAAGCCTGGTACACCAAGACAAGTCCTTGGCATCCCATCCCATCCCATCCCATCCCATCCCATCCCATCCCATCCCATCCCACTGCTTGGAGCTTTGCAGGAGGAGCAGCAGCTGCTTCAGTCTGTGTTTTCCATGCCCTCTCCCAACACAGCTTTTCCCTCTTTGGGAAGAGTGTTTAAATAGGTACTTTAAACAACCAGGGATTACAAGAAGAGGTGGTTTAAGCTGAATTTGACTTATGTGACTTCCAAAAGCTTTGTCTTGGAGAGCTGGTCTCCTGTCAGTGCTTGCTCACTATCAGCTGTCCTCCTCCCTCCTCGTTCCTTCTCCTCCTGCGCTGCTGCCCTCTGTCCTGCCCTTTGCCTTGATCTCCATCACTGTCTTCTCAGTTCCCCCTGTGCCCAGCAGCATCCCCAGGCTGCCTCCTGTCCCTTGCATCCTTCTGGGGTCCTTCATGGTGGTACCTGCTCTGGGGGGCACCAGGAGCTCTTGAGCCCAGAGCTCTGTGGGAGCAGCAGTTCCAGCTAAAGGGCCTTGGACAGATTATACAGAAGTGTGGTTTTTATGAGTATAAGAAGTGATAGCCCAGGCCAGTGAGAGTGATATCTCAGGTCAGAAAACCACCCCCATATGTACGATGTGTGAATGTCCTTGGGCCTGGTCTGTGAATGAGTGGGAACGTAACTGAAACAAAGATAACATCAGTGTGGTATGTTTTTAATAACATTTATTGGCAAAACATCTTATGTAACATCTTAGTCCAGGTCCGTATCTGTAAATCCTGTAAATAGTCACTGGCTAATACAGAAGGCCTCAGCCTGGCTTAGCTCTCTGCTCTACCTGGCTCTGCGCTCCTTCCTGGACAAGATGTCTGTCTGTCTGTGCATGTCTGTCTGTGTCCCGGTGTGCGTCGTTTCTAATCACCGCAAGCTCAGTAGCTTGTGCTCCTCTGAAAGGAATGAGGACTAAGTTTCAAGATCAGTTTGCAAAATTAGGGCTGGTTTAACCTCATCCCTGGCCTGCGCGTTCTTAGCCATTTGTTCCTGGTTTGTTTTTTCAGCTCCTCGCCCCGACGAAACCATCACGAGGTTGTTTGGGGACCAGGTTAAAACTGACTTTCCTTTGTTCTGTGTCAGAGCCTGGCTCAGCACCACTCCACAGCTTTAGGGACTCTTGAGCCAAGCAGGGACATCTCAGCTGTCCAGGCTTATGCCAGCAACGCTTGAGTGTTGTCTACAGCACCAGCCAAGCCCCAGGGCTGCCTGAATGAGCTGGGCTTAAACCCTGGGCCTGTTCCTTTGCTGTATGACAGGCAGAGCAGTTGCATGAGCCAGAACATCCCTTTGCTCCACCACTCGTGGGAGAGATGCTGTGTCACCCCAGCATGGCAGGGGACAGCTGGGCTGGGCTGCAATGCAGAGCACAGAGCCTATGTGTATATGTACATGTATGTGTGTGTATATATATATGTATATATAAAAAACATATAATTATAGACATATCCTCTATATATATAGACACACAGTGGCATAGGTGTGCTCACAGGCCAAAGAAAATGAGGCCAAAGCTTCATTAGGTAGGAGACACTCTACATCACTTTAAGGACCAACTTGCTAATGTGCATGAACTCCCTGTCTCAGGTGGGCTGTCCTGTGCCTCTCTTCTTTTATACCTTTTTTTATTGCTTTTGGCATTCAGGAGGGAATCGTGTTAAACACCCAGAATCCTGCAGCGGAAAGAGCAGGGGGCAGGGGAATATATCTAAAAGAGAAAAGAGAGATAAAAGAACAAGTGCAATGAAACCCCGTGCAACCTCCTTTTGAAGTAATTAATGAGGTTAATGCTGAGTTTTTATTCATTTACAAACCCCAGGAGATAATAGCTGGAGAAGATCTCCTGAAATAGGGTTCCTCAGAGCAGGGAAAGCCATTATGGATGGCTTATTGCAGCGTAAAAACAGTTTGAAAATACCAGTTGTGGGAAAAGCTGCTGTTCAGATGAGAGTGGGGTGTGAGAGAGGCCGGGCTGGCTCCACCTGTAATGGAGCCCAAGCAATACAGGGGGACGTGTGGTTCCCCGGGGTCAATTCACCGCATAGTTCTCATTATTAGAGCAATTTGTGTGCACAGTAAATGCAGATTTGCGTTACTGGGTGAGCTGCATAGCGGGCATGACACATGGAAATCTGGTTTTAATTTTGTTTTGTTTTTCCTTCAGACTCTTGAAGTTTTGGTGGAGAGAGGAAATAGATTATTAGTCTGACCGAGCTCCCTCAGGAAACTGAATTTGTACAAAGTCCTTGCAGAGTGAGGCCCACAGGCAAGTTACGCACATCAAAAACTAACTCAAAGGGTTTTGTGCTGCCAAGTCGCGTCTGTAAGAAGCAGAAGAGTCTGTTTGCTCTGCCAGGGTCTCTGCACCATTACCCTGCGTTATCCCTCCCAAAGGACCCTCTGCCAGATCCCAACACCCACCTGCCAAAAGGCCCCTGGGGAGCAGCCGTTGGTGCTGCTGCATCTCAGGGCGACTCATTCCCCAATGTCCCACCCGAGGGAAGGACACCACACCTACCAGAGATGGGTTTTGTTCTTTCTTTGCCCTTATCTGTGTCCATGCCCAGCCTGAGGCTTGGGAAGCTTGCTACAAAGCACCTTATGGTGTACCCCCCCAATTTTGTAGCCTTTTTTTGGTCTCCTACCAAGGAAGGTGGTTCCTTTTCAAGGTCCCATTTCCTCACTGGTGCTGCACTGCTGTTTTGGACTTGTGCATTTGTAATCCTGCGAAGTTACCAGTTGAGCCACAGGAGTGCTGGGCCAGCCTTGTTTTACAGTGCCAGTTTGCAGATGTCGAAGCTGCTGTCTGTGCTGGAGGCCGAGCCTGGGAGAGCTGGAGAGATGTGCCAGGGAGATGAGCCCGCAGCGCCCATGAGTGCCAGCAAATACACCCACTTTCCACAAGGCTGAACACCATAGCTGTGTGTTAAGGCCAGGGGATGGATGATGTTGGCTGTATGTGGTCCACATGGCACCAGGAACCTTACACAGTAAGTTTAAGAGCCAGGATTAATCACGGTCCTTCTGTTCCCTGAGCAGCACTTACTGGGAGGAGACCTTTTATATGCTGGTGCAGTGGGCAGGATGCGGTGTCTATTCAGAAATGGTGGAAGTCAGCTGTTGTGCTGCGATTTGTTGCATGGCTGGAGCAAAACGTGGCCTCAAGTTGTGCTGGGGAACGTTCAGATTCGATATTAGGAACAATTTCTTCCCCAAAGGGCTGTTGGGCATTGGAACAGGCTGCCCAGGGCAGTGGTGGAGTCACCATCCCTGGAGGGGTTTAAAGGCGCTTAGATGAGGCTCTTAGGGACATGGTTTAGTGCTGGAGTTAGATTATGGTTGGACTGGATGATCTTAAGGGTATCTTCCAACCAGAACGATTCTATGGTTTACATGAAAGTCATAGATGAGGAAAAGAAAAAGGTCTAAAAAACCTCCATCTTTTCATCAACATGGATTCTGGGTTCTGAAAATACTTCTGCAGAAGTGGGGCAACCCCTCCTCAAATACTTAACATGAATGTGGAGGTGTTAAAAATAATCCTCTGAGTGGGCAGTTGTGTCCCATGGGCTGTGGGAAGTTGTGCTGAATCTCTTGAGGTCCGTGCACTTGATCTTCTCTGACCAGACCTACCAGTTCCTACCCATTAACAGGCCACGCTCACACACAAGTATCGTAAGCAGAGGGTTGTTCTGGGCTTGAAGATGCTGCTATCCAGCAAAGGACATAAGAGGATGCTTGGATGCCAGATTAATTGGTTTGGGAACTGAGTGCTGATAATAGCACAGCAAGTTGCCTAACGAGGAGATGGGTTCTCCAATAACTTAATAGAATCCTGCTGCGGGCTCTGATTTACCTCTGACAAGTTAAACCAGCTCCCAATCAATATCGTGCTCTGTTGCAGTAAATAGGCTTGATTTTAAGTATTGAGTAAGAACTTATTTTGGATTAAGGTCTGATTTTTAAAGGATGGAGTGCACTTCTCTTTCAAGTAAAGAGCAGATCAAGCCTGTGGATGGCTGCTGGCCCCCAGCTGGTCCAGATCTCGGGTTCTGCAAAGCCTTGCTTGGGGAGCCAGTATAAGCAGGGGTGCATCTCGTCCCTGTGAACTGGAAGGCAGCAGAGATCTCAGGGGTACTTTTGGCTGGAGCATTTTCACTTTGAACCACCTTGTTTTGAACCACTGGTCAATTCTTTAGGTGGAGTGAGGACCTGAAGAAATGACTTATTAAAATATCTCCCATTTCCATCAGATGAAGCGGGTTTGCAGGACCTGCTGCTGGGGTGGTGTGTTTGCTTCCCCAGCCCATGATGGGGATGTGTGTGGGGAGGGTGAGCTGTGAAAGTGGGGCAACGAAGGGCAATGAAGATGCTGAAGGGAGTGGAGCATCTCCCTTGTGAGGAAAGGCTGAGGGAGCTGGGGCTCTGGAGCTGGACAAGAGGAGACTGAGGGGGGACTCATTCATGGTTATAAATATATAAAGGGTGAGTGTCAGGAGGATGGAGCCAGGCTCTTCTCGGTGACAACCAATGATAGGACAAGGGGCAATGGGTTCAAACTGGAACACAAAAGGTTCCACTTAAATTTGAGAAGAAACTTGTTCCTGGTGAGGGTGTCAGAGCCTGGCCCAGGCTGCCCAGGGAGGTTGTGGAGTCTCCTTCTGTGCAGCCATTCAAACCCGCCTGGACACCTTCCTGTGGAACCTCAGCTGGGTGTTCCTGCTCCATGGGGGGATTGCACTGGGTGAGCTTTCCAGGGCCCTTCCAACCCCTCACATTCTGGAATTCTCTGATTCTGTGAAAGTGTCCCTGGAATAGGCTCCTTGTGCATGGGGCTGCCAGTTCCTCTCTGGGAAAGAGTCCCTTCCACGTTACTGAAAGGATATCATCATCCTGAAGAAATCATAGAATCATTGAATAGTTTGGGTGGGAAGGGACCTCCCCAGCTCCCCCAGTGCCACCCCTGCCATGAGCAGGGACATCTTCACCAGCTCAGGTTGCTCAGAGCCCCGTCCAGCCTGGCCTGGGATGTCTCCAGGGATGGTTCAGCCACCACCTCTCTGGCCAACCTGGGCCAGGCTCTCACCACCCTGTGTGTCAAACATTTCTCCGTTATATCTAGTCTGAATCTCCCTCCTTTAGTTTAAACCCATCACCCCTTGTCCTGTCGCAACAGGCCCTGCTCAAAAGTCTGTCCTCATCTTTCTTACAGGCCCCTTTTAGATATGCAATAAAGTCACCCGGGAGCTTCTCTTCTCCACGCTTGACCCATAAGTGTAAATGTAAAGCATGAGCCTGTTTCACTTTTACAGACTGTTTCTGGTGCACATGCACTCAGCTTTTCATATATGTTGAGAACAGCATCGATGTCCCTCCTCTTATGTTGGAAAACCATCCCTAGTGGTGAGACGATGGCCGGATCCTGCCACCACCCATCACCCTGAGCACAGTCCCATGGGACAGTGCAGGGACTGGCCCAGTGAGAGTATTAGAAACAGGACTGCTCTGGTGAACACACAGCTCCCACATTTTCATTGTGTCACAACTGTTTAATCCTTCCTTTATCCCCTAATGCTGCTCAGGAGACTTTTCTTGTGTTCTCTTCATTGTCTTGCTAATAAGATGTCGCACGTAACAGAGATTTCCACTGAAAGGTATTAGGGAGGATTATATGAAGATTAGACAACAAGCACTCACAAAAGGTTGGAGATTTCTTAGTACCAAAATTTTTCATTCCTATAGCGCAAGGATTTTACTGGGTCGTTGTTTTATTTTTCAATGGATTTGTGGAGAATTCCTGCTAGAAAATCCAAAAAGTTGTTACTGATCAAAAGAATTCACTCAAACTTCAGCACTGCTTTATTTTCCAGACTAGTAAGAGGTGAATTTGTCGCCTGAGATCTTTTTGTTGTTTGTATAATATTGTTTTTAAAGTCAACCTAAGTTCTGGGGGAGATAGAGGGGGAGTTAAACTCACACAGGATCCTCCTGCTGGACCAGGGATACGTGAGCATCCTCCGTGGTACCCGTGCTGATGGGTGCAGGTAAGCTCGGCCCCTCAGCAGAGATCGGTGGTTTCAGAGGAGCTCTGTGGGTGCTGGAAGGTGTTTTGTGCTGAGCTTTTACAACCACAGTTGTAAGGACTGGCTGTGGTGGAGTGGGGCTGATCTCTTGCAGCTGCCATTTTTGGCTGTTATTTCACCCTCAGTAAATAAATGTCGCTGTAATTTTGCAGAAGCCACCTTGGCGTCTCATCAGCACTTAAAATGGAAAATAAAAATGCTTTTAAGTCAAATAGCCCGAAACCAAGGGGTGGTAGATTTTATGACTATCAGAGCAGCTGGAAGTTAATCCTAAAACAGAATCAGCCGTTGAATCAGGACTTGGTCGCTTTGTTCTCCTTGAAAAGCTACAACATGGAGTGGCGTGTTCGTGTTTCTTCCCTGTGCAGGAATTGTTCACAAGGCTTCACATCTGCCTCGGGAATCTGCTGAAACCCAGTGTCTCCTGCTCATGGGTGTCAAACTGTTTTGGCTTTGAGAGACCTAAATTACTTCCAAAGAAGACACAGAAGGCCTAACAGCAAGTGGTGCTTGCTGGCTCCAGGCTTGCTTTTCATTCTGATATTTTGTGCCTGTCCTTAACAGTGGTTCTGAGTTGCCTGTGGTATACAGGATGGAAAACACCACTTGGATGCAGTGACAAGATGCTTATTTGGGAATTCTGCAGAGCATCCTACTTCTGACACCCGCTGTGAGCTCAGAGTCTCTTTTCCTTCACCCTGGTTTTTATTACTAGCTCAGCTAATAATAGCAAGTTTTTATTATTAGCACGTTTTTTATTATTAGCTCAGTGTTACTTGAACGTAGTTGAAGTGAATGAATGGGACAAGCTAAACAAAAAGCAAGGCCTTTACTTTCAGGAGGACATGAGTGCCCACACGGTATTTCTGAATATGTTTAGCACCTTCTGGAGACCGGTTCTTCATTGGGAAGTAGAATCTTTTATCACAATCCCTTTATGATAGAAAGTGGACCTATTCTGTCCTCGTGTTCCGAGGTGGTCAACCCCACCCATGCTAGACAGCTGGATCGGAAAACCCTTGTGTAACGGGAATTTT
Source organism: Patagioenas fasciata (assembly GCF_037038585.1). Taxonomy (NCBI): domain Eukaryota; kingdom Metazoa; phylum Chordata; class Aves; order Columbiformes; family Columbidae; genus Patagioenas; species Patagioenas fasciata. The sequence goes on along the minus strand of NC_092524.1, from coordinate 68,529,062 downwards.
CTACCTGGTGTCATCTCATTGAGTGGTTCTCTGGTCTCCTTGGTTAACAGCTGGCCTGCTGGCCCACTGACCTTTCCATTAATGCAACTAAAGTCTCTTACTTCTGGCCCTGACAGCGCACATGTGCAAAATTAGTCCTTTCTTTTGGGCAGGAACCTTTTACACGCAGGACAATGACTTGCTGTCGTCCTTCTGTCTTCTTTAAGTTGTTTGACCCCAGTTCCTTCTATTGTCACACACAGACTGTGCTTTGTTTGGTTTTATTTCATACCTCTGATCACTTTAGTCCTTTATAAGATCTTTTCTGAAGCTTCAGATCTCGCTTTGAAAGCTCGGTGAATTCCGCGCGCAGCCGTTGAAATTAGAGGGGCTGTGAAGTGTAATTATGATTACGATATTGAAAAAAAAAAAGCCCAAAACCATCTAATTAACTGCTGGCCACCTAAAAGGTGGCAAATATGAGGAATGATTTGCTGTCTGGCTGACATGCTTTACAGTCACGATGACAAACACAAACTGGAAGATGTCTCAACTCAAATCTCTCTTGTGGTAAAGAAGGGGCCCTTCGTAATTGCGGAGCCAGGAAAGAGAGACAGCTTACTCATTCCTGGCAGCTTCGTTAATAAAACATGGGCAAGGCAATTAATTATCTGACGTGCAATCGCATCTAAGCTGTTTTAATCAGGGGGGAAAAAAAAACCAAAACCAACAATGTAAGTGTTGGGCATCTGATTTGATTTTTCTGTCTGGAAGGTCTGTATTGGGTTTTTGGAGTTAATACCAGGTTTATTCTCTGTTGTTGAGCAGACTGTGTGTCAGTTGTCTGCTTGTGCTGTGTTTTACTTCCAGCGAGTTTCGGAGTGGCCAGGCTGAAGTAGGAACCTTTTCTCATGTTCTCTTAAACTTAGAAAGAGTTTGAAATGGGGTTGATTTTTGATGGGGGATGCACAGACTTTGGGTAGATCAAAGCCAACCGGGTAGTTTTTCAGGCATGGTCCTGCAGCCCCATCACTTTGCCAGTGATGAGCAGATCCCCCCATCTCAAACTGATGGTATGAAATCTATGTTGGGGTACTAAACCCATTTTGTCTTGATTCCGAATTAGGATCCATTCAGCCTGGCAAAGGCTCTGGTGCCAGTAACACCATGTGCACCCGAAATAAAATTCCTCTTGAATCCTTTTTCACCGAGTAGCTTTTTATTTTTAATTCTTCTGATTTTTCTGTAAATACGAGTTTCTAATGTTGAAGGTGACATTTATTATTGTTGTCAACCCGAAATCCATGTTTTGTTTCTTATAATGTCAACATATTGAAAGTGCATCTAAGTTGATGTATTTGCTTTTCCTATGAAACGCTGAACGACTTTTATTAAGATTGGAGAACAGCTTTCTATGCCCATAATTCACATTTTTCCCTTATAACTGCGTTAGAAGTTGAATATTTCTTACTACAAGATATTTTCCTGTTATAACAGAATAAAAGAACTACAAAGAGGCATTGCCAGCTCTGGAGATGCTAATGTGTATGTCCGGATCATTGTGGGTTGGCGGTTTATGTTTCAAAAGTCGCGTGATTAAGGAAAATCTGTGTTTTATTTTAACCGACATCTTTAATCCTTGTGCTTCCCAGGGAAAGTTTGGAAACACTCGTGGTCAGGTCTGTAAAACCACATAGCAAATAAAAACCTTTCCAAAAGCGATAGCAGATGTTAATACTTTCAGTTAACTGCTCGTGGTGAGGAGAGGGTGCTGATATTTAGGGAACCATCAGGGATATTGGGTTTATTAGCAAGCAATGTATTGTGGTCAGTGTTTGGAGCATTTCAGGTGCAGAGAGGATCTGGCCCCTGGTAGCCAAGGCACGAAGCATTTGACACAGTGTCCCACAGCATCCTCACAGCTCAATTGAGGGAGTGCGGTCTGGACGATCAGGTAGTGAGGTGGAGTGTGAACTGGCTGAAGGGAAGAACCAGAGAGTCGTGGGCAATGGGGCAGAGTCCAGTTGAGGCCTGGGTCCAGTGCAGAGCCTCAGGGGTCAGTGCTGGGGCCGGTATTATTCAATATATTCATCAATGACTTGGATGAGGGAATAGAGTGACTGTCAGCAAGTTTGCTGGTGACACCAAGCTGGGAGGAGTGGTGACACTGGAAGCTGTGCTGCCATCCAGAGACCTGGACAGGCTGGAGAGTTGGGCGAGGAGAAATATAATAAAATGTAACAAGGGCAAGTGTAGAGTCTTGAATCTGGGCAGGAACAACCCCAGGTTCCAGTGTAAGTTGGGGAATGAGCTATTAGAGAGCAGTGTAGGGGAAAGGGACCTGGGGGTCCTGGGGACAGCAGGGTGAGCATGAGCCAGCACTGGGCCCTTGTGGCCAGGAAGGCCAATGGTACCTGGGGTGGGTTAGAAGGGGGTGGTCAGTAGGTCAGAGAGGTTCTCCTGCCCCTCTGCTCTGCCCTGGGGAGACCACACCTGGAATATTGTGTCCAGTTGTGGCCCCTCAGCTCCAGAAGGACAGGGAACTGCTGGAGAGAGTCCAGCGCAGCCACCAAGATGCTGAAGGGAGTGGAGCATCTCCCGTGTGAGGAAAGGCTGAGGGAGCTGGGGCTCTGGAGCTGGACAAGAGGAGACTGAGGGGGGACTCATTCATGGGGGTCAATATGGAAAGGGGCAGTGTCAGGAGGATGGAGCCAGGCTCTTCTCAGTGACAACCAATGATAGGACAAGGGATAATGGGTTTAAACTGGAACACAGGAGGTTCCACTTAAATTTGAGAAGAAACTTGTTCCTGGTGAGGGTGTCAGAGCCTGGCCCAGGCTGCCCAGGGAGGTTGTGGAGTCTCCTTCTGTGCAGCCATTCAAACCCGCCTGGACACCTTCCTGTGGAACCTCAGCTGGGTGTTCCTGCTCCATGGGGGGATTGCACTGGATGAGCTTTCCAGGGCCCTTCCAGTCCAGGACATTCTGTGATTCTGTAACTGGTGATCAGAGCGTTTCTAAACTGGTTTCCCAACAGTTCAGCTGGTTTGCAGAAGCTCCTCAGGGTCTGAAAAGGCCACTCAGGTCCTGGATGACAACTGAGCACCGCTGCAGATCTTTGTATTGTCTTTGAAAGGCTGTTTAGCTGCTGCTGTTAATCTGATTTCTGGAAATTGCTTGCTTGGGAAACCTAAAAACAGATCGCATTGCATTTTTTTCTCTGTTAGGAAAACAGGGTGGGTATTAAGGAGTGAATTCCTGGGCTGATTTACTGAAAATAGCAACTCATGTTAGCGTGAACTGAAGATCACTGTAGAAACACCCAGCCACCAGGGGAATTAAAATCCCTTCAGATTTTGTAGTATTTCTCACATCTGTTAAGTGAGATTTTAGCAGGCAAGGAGTACCCTGCTTCTTGGTATCTGCAGAATACCAGCAAATCGGGATGAAGCTCAGTTTCTGCCTCTTCTGCTTTAGTGTGCCTTAAATATGAATATTCTCAAACCATACCTGGTTATTAATGAGGTTGAGATTAAGGGCATCTTTCTGTTAATGTCACAAGCCAGGGACTTGGCTGGGAGCAGCAGATCCCAGGCTGAAATGTTTTAAGCAAGTGGGACCCTCTAAGCACTTAAATACTCGGAGCTCCTGTGGGTGTGTGAATCCAGTGGCCACCACTGGAGTATGGGCTTGTGATTGCTGGTTAATTTACACTTGGGGAATGATTAATTGCTGTATCTCTGTGGTGGGGTCAGGTGTTTGGTCATGTAGCCACTGGATCATAGAATCATAGCTCATAGAATCACAGAAGGGTTTGGGTTGAAGGGACCTTCAAAGTTCCCCCAGAGCCAGCCCTGCCGTGAGCAGGGACATCTTCACCAGCTCAGGTTGCTTATATAGGATATAGAACTGCTTGTATAGAATTTGCTTAATGTGAGTTTGCTTAGCGTAACTTCTGCAAGCTGTGAACCTTTGAGCTTTCTGCTTCGTTAAGTGAAAAAAGGCCCCAGAGTCTTTAAGCCAGAAGATAAGGAGAGCTACGTCCCTGGAGATAAGTAAAGGAACAGAACGTGTCTAACAGAATCATGTTTTGGCTGTTACCAAGAACAACTTTTCTCCAGCTGCGGGTGCAAAATAGCACCTGAAGGTCAGAATTTTAATTGACAACCCACCTGATGAAAATTGAGAGATGCAGTGGAGAACAGGGAGACCCCAGACTCTCATTTTGCCATTGGCCCAGAGGGACACTTGGGGGGCAGGAGCTTGGATTTGGGGGGTATAATTGTCCAGGGTCCCTCTTCAGGAGGCAGCAGCTTGAGCTGCTCTATGCTGTCGCTTATGAATGAATTATTAATTTTAGGAGAATTTCTGGAATCCATGTCTGAGTCTCTGCTATGGAAAACCTAAGGAAAAGGAACTTCCCTAGCGTTTATCAAACACAGCCGATATTCTGGGTTGCTGAGCAGGAGTATCCAAAAGTATTTAAGTCACTGAGAGTCAAGACAGACTAAGGAATTCAGGATTTGACTCTTCAAAATCCATATAGTGTGGCTGGGCACAGCAGTGAGATGTATGGTACTTTTTTCTGCGAGCCTTGGAATTTGTTTTGGATTGAGTTTGTTGTTTGAATTAAATAACATATACTGCATGCTTGTGGTTTTGCTGGAAGCGAGGTAAAAGTTCAAACTAAAGCCCTGACTTTGCTACGCATAAAAATCCCTTTTGTGGGATACGCCTGTTTTCATCTCGGTTTGACTGTTTGTCTCTTCTGCGTCTTGCGTCTGATTTGTATTCCACCAGGATAAAATGAACTTGGTAATGGCCTTTTAGCTTGTCATGCTCAGTCTGGAAGAGCCAATAAAAGTCATGTTTATGAGAGTCTTATAGTCTAGTGGTTGGGAACAGACTGACCTGTTGGCTACAGGAGCGCATGCAAAGTGGGTTTCATATGGATCTTGTAACTAGTGGTGTTCAAAACAAGCAAAGACTACAGTTTTGCATCTGAACGCTGTTTCAGAAAATGGATTTGAGTCAAAGAAAGTCCTTACATGTCTTTATCAGGTGTTCACACAATGTGTTTTCCCATTGTGAGCATCTGCCTTAACATGGTGACCAGGCGTGAGCGAGTCACATCCCCATCATCATGGTCAGTGGGTTGAAGTGGGTGCCTTCACAGCGTTACTAATCTCATTTTACAGTAGACATCTAACAGAGACCAAGCAAGTTGGCTTCTAGAGTTGCCAGTTTCCAGCCATTCACCTTAAAAAGAGTTTGGTATAGCTGGTTCAGATTTTGGCGTCCCAAGCCAAGTGAGATGAATCGCATTATCAGTGTGGAAAATCAGTGTTTCCTGTATTTGTGCAGCTGTTTTCCCTTAGCAGAGATGATTCTGTCTCCCTGGGGCCATTGCGCACTTGTCATCTTCTCTGGATCAGATATTCTGTCACTCCCCATCGGGATTATATTAATATTGTAATTTTGGTTATTAATTGTTTCCCACAGGGAAAAAAGCCACCTAAACCAAACCTGACATAGCTCAATTTGTTCACTGATTAGGACTATAGACATCAAAACCAACTGGTGATGCGAGACGGTGTAGTGTCCTTCATGGAGACCTTATCCTTTATATCTTAACCACGAGGTAAACCTCCGAATGATTTTGCTCTCTCTTGGCAGTTTTGTCAGCAGAAAGTGAGTACATCTGTGACTGGAGTGTGGTTGGTCGTGAGCAAACATCCACCCTTCTGGGTCCGACACTGGAGATAAACCTCTGGTTACTCAGAGGTCAGCTACAGCTTTGGAACATAGAATCATGGAATAGTTTGGGTTGAAGGGACCTTAAAGATCACGTAGATCCCTCCCCTGCCATGAGCAGGGACATCTTCACCAGCTCAGGTTGCTCAGAGCCCCGTCCAGCCTGGCCTGGGATGTCTCCAGGGATGGTTCAGCCACCACCTCTCTGCCCAACCTGGGCCAGGCTCTCACCACCCTCCCTGTAGAAAAATTGGTGTAGTTTACAACTTCAGTGAAGTAAATAGCCTTTACATTTGCAGTAGATCCCATAAATATGTATGACTGACTGCTGCAGACAGAGATGTTGCGAGCCGGGAGGACGGTGTGTGTTTTGACAGCATCGGTCCCTTTCTGCCGTGAGCGTGGAGTACTTGTTAGTGGATGTGACTCAGCGCTCTCTAGCTCCGACTCCGCTTCCAGCGCTGGTTTGCTCTCTGGTTAGTGAGTCAGCAAGCTCCCAGCTTCCCTGTGCTCCCGTCTGGATTAATATTTAGTGAGCCGGGGGACAGAGCTGGCTGCAGGCAGCGTGCCTACACAAGGATGGCCATATGAAGCAACCTGGATGCAGTTCAGAGGCCTCCAACCACTGGGACGCTTGTCTGGGGATGCGGAATCTCTCCCGAGACATGTCACATCCAATAATCATCTTTTGCAATAAAAGCAGTGCAAGGGGATGGATGCTGCTTCTGTCTCGAGAGCTTTGGTTGGTGTCTTAGCAGTGTTCGCTTCAACTGGGAACAGATGCGGAGGTTGTGAGCCTGCAGCCCGCGTTCTCGTTTTCACTGTGTCGTTAGTTACACGCCGTATAATTTGCACTGCTGTAATTCATACTGCGTGTTTTCCTGGCAAACAGGGACTCCCGGAGTGAAAATAATTGCATATGTAGATTGGTTATGTGGAGCATTGGATTGCATTGGGTTTTGTGAATTCCAGACTGTGGAGCCCACACGCTTGGCAGCAGCTGACGGGGACCTGGGGCTCAGAATCACAGGATGATATTGGGGTTGAAGGGACCTCTGTAGATCCCCCAGTCCAACCCCCCTGCTCACGCAGGGTCCCAGAGCAGATCACACAGGTGGGTCCAGGCGGGTTTGAATGTCTCAGAGAAGGAGACGTGGTCAGAGAAGTCGTGAGCTGCATTTCCAGGTATCCCACAGCTCCCACTCCCTGCAAATGAGAAAACTTCAACACACTGTAGACTGAAAGCGCAGAATTTGAGTCAAGCAACGGCATATGGAGATCTGTTTTAAAGATACTTGAAAACTAGTTTACTGATGATTTTTTGGGGGGAAAACACCCATATTTTCCCACTGTGGTGCCTTGCATAAACATGAGGTGAGGTGGTGCAGCGCCACAGATTTGATGTTGGCTTGCAGTCTGTGCAGTAACTATCATACCATCCTGGCAGATTTGGGCATCACATGCCGCTTGTAGATGGATTTGCATCTGATGTAGCTCAGGAGAGAGGGACAGAGCTTGCTTCTCTCCCTTCTGCTCCATATTTCATTCTTCAGCTCGTTTAGGGTGGAGGTAGAGAGTACATAGGAAAGATCAGAGCACCTATATGAATAGCACCTCATAAGAAGTGCAATCAGGTGTTCATAGCAGGAGCAGAAACAGACGGGCAAAGCTCTTGTGTAGCCAGAGAAGCTGCAGTCTTTGATGGGAGTCACAGGTATCAATCACACATATTTTTAGAACAGTTTTATATTGGCTTCTTTTCTCTTGTGAGTGTTGTACGAAGCGGAGATTGCTGGGGTAGTTATTTGAAAGAGGGCTTTGTGGGTTTGCATATGGCTTCTGAGTTACAGTGTTAGAATGATGGCTGATTTTTCCTTGGGAGGAAATGCAGCAGCTTTTAGACGGAATCACGTTCTGCTGTTAGTCTTGAAATTGTCTGAAAGAAATGTCTCGAATTGCTTGACATTGTCTCATGCATTTCATCCTCACCGTTGTTAAGGTTCGTTAATGATTCCATTATAAGCGCCCATTTGCAGAAATGGTTTTCTAAAAACAATCTCTGTGTTATATTATTATGTTGTTTATATTATATAAGTGCTCAAGGACTAGACATGGATTAATAGATAGACTTGTGATTGTGGAGCCAGCAATTACTTGACTGCTGATTGCTCTATCACAAAGTCTGCTGACTCTCCGCTTAAGATGGGAGAATAAAATTCCTTCTGCAAATTGAGGAGATAATTTTGTTTGGAAAAGTGGTTGTTACACAGTGCTGGAAATCATCTGCATGCAGATAAGCAGTAAAAGCCAGTTAGCTTTATGCAACACAGTGTGTTGCTTTGGAAAAGACTGTCACGGTGGAGAGCGTTACCAGTCGCAAGCAATATAATGAAGATCCTAAAGGAGAGCTCCAAGCCTTCTAGGGGAGGACATGCTGGGTGGAAACCAGGCAACCGTAACCACTTTTTTTCTATGTATTTGTTCTGTAGTGTATCCCATGTACTTGGCACTGAACATGGCCCCAAGCCTGACAGTGTTCAAGAAGAGACAGGACAACGTTCTCAGACACATGGTATGAACTTTGGGGTTGTCCTGTGCAGGGACAGGAGTTGGACTCAATGATCCTTGTGGATCCTTCCAATTCAAGGCATCCTATGAACTAGGAGATACCGGACTATGAGATACTGGGGCGGGATGGCCTTGGGAAGAGAGGGTAGTGAGGTCCTTTCTCCTGCCCTTCTGTAGGGTTAACCACTGTCTCTTCCTGACTGTATCAACAGAATAAAGAGTACAGGACACTCTGGCTCCCAAAGAGGAATAGGAGAGCGGCATTAAAGGAATGTGCAGGGCAAGGTCGTGCATTTAAAGTAATGTCCTGTGCTTCTGGCTTGGTTGCCACAAAGACCTAAGGGTGGTCTCCTGCCCCTTCTGGGTATGGTGGAGTCACGAGCTGCTGCAGCTGAGTTCTCCACATGTGCCAGGCTCTTTGACTGCGTCCAGAGGGTGGTCTGCTGGGGACTCTGCTTCCTCCCCTCTGTTCCTCCGTGTGTGCTGGCTCCTTATGGGTGGGTGAAGGGACGGCTCCTTGCACACATACCCATCACATTGCTTGTTATTGTGTAAAACATGTGAGATGCCACCCACCTGCTTTAGGAAGCCAAGCGTGTGACATTCTAGGTCAGTGATTCTTGATCCTTTTCGAATGTCCTTCCTCACAGAACCACAGACTGGTTGGGGTTGAAGGGGGCTCTGTAGATCCCCCAGTCCAAGCCCCCTGCTCACGCAGGGTCCCAGAGCAGATCACACAGGCGGGTCCAGGCGGGTTTGAATGTCTCAGAGAAGGAGACTCCACACCCGCTCTGGGCAGCCTGGGCCAGGCTCTGGCACCTCCCAGCAAAGAAGTTTCTGCTCATGTTCAGATGGAGCCTCCTGTGTTTCAGTCTGTGCCCGTTGCCCCTCACCCTGGCGCTGGGCACCACTGAACAGTCTGGTCCATCCTCTGACACCCACCCTGAGATATTGATCCCATTGATCAGATCCCTCTCAGCCTTCTTCATGCCGACTCTTCCAGCTGGTGACTTCTCCCTGTTTGGTGATATAGTAGGGGATGGAGGACCAAACCCCAGGCCAGGAACAACTCCCAGTAATATAGATGATAATAATAAAAAGAGAGTAGAAGAGAGAGAAGATGTCAGGGAAAGAGGGGAAAAAAATGTCCCAGCTGCCTCAAGGGAAGTGAGGAAGAAATGTAGACCAGCCGTGGCCTATACATATATATATATATATATATATATATATATATATATATATGTATATATATGTCTCCTGGTGGTGGCAATTTTTGTAGGGCATTAAAAGAAGAGTCTCCTCCAATACCATTACTTTGCTATCTGATACAGGGCTAGATACTACTGGCTCTCTTGCCCAAGGCATTCCTGATTTGGCAGCTCTATAGGAGTTGCATTATTCAAAGTTTGTTTAAAATAATTATTGTAATCATCCCTATATTGTCACAGTGTAAGGGACCAGAAAATTGCATTGCATAATTCTCTTGCAGTTGTCTGAGAAATCTGCCGTCTGCTTTGCTAACACAGCGCAGATATTTGATGAAACCCTTGCTTTCATGCAAAGGGGTTGCCGCGCTTTCAAGTTTACGCAGCGCGATCGCTAATATATATTTATATTTTATCCGCCGCGCTTAACAGTTGAACGAAAAGAAAAAGTGTTAGCGGGGGTCAAGCATTGTTTGAATGTGTTGCAAATGGTTTCCCAGGGAAACAGCAAATCAGTCCTCATAGCCTGCTGCAGCATCTCCAGAAAAACATCCAGCACCAGCCATAGCCGGGGGTTTGCTATAGGACTCGGGACCAAATGCGATGCAGACCGAAGACGGAGCGAGCGTGTGAGTGGGGGAGCAGTTTCAAAGGATGAAGAAACATTCGGCGAGAGTGGCACCGTTACCCTCTTACAATGTTTCTGAATTAAATTCGCCTGTGCCAGACGGTAAATTCTTTTTTCTCCTATATATCGAACCCTAGGCAGGGATTTACTTTGCTCCTACTCTGTTCCATGCAAAGTAATGTGAATGTGCGTGTGTATGTGTAGGTGTATTTTTAAAGTAACTAATTATTGGTTAGCATTTTTAGCACTTTAATATCATCTAGGAAAAGTACAGTTAAATTTCTGTTGCTCGTATTCAACTGCTGTGTGAATGATTTCTGATGAAGAAACTGCTGTTGAAATGGGAACAACCGATAAAGTTGTCGTACTTCAATTCTGGCTTTTAAAATGTTGTGAAATTAGGTCCGCCTAATGTTATCCAATTTTCTGTGGTATTTTAATATTATGCACTAGATTTATTGGGTTTTTTTGCTTTGAAGACAGAAGCACCAACTTTTTAGTGCTTGCTGCCCCTCAGCTTGAGATAGCAATTGTTCCCTTCAACTGCTTTCCCCCACCTTTATTTTTAGAAGTGTCAGCTCTAAAGCAATTCCTTAATGCAAAAACCACAAGATAGAGATTGTGAGATCGGTTGTGTGCTCTCGATCGGACACGACAGCCTCGTTCCTTGCAGAACACATCGCGACTTCACATCACACTTCAGTGTCAACTGGGAATGGGGTGATGTTGTCCAGAATGGGATACGACTGTGCTGGTGGCTGTGATGCAGATGTAAAGCTCGGTATGCTGGAAAAATACAGCGGGTATATGTGTGGTATAAATCAAAGGTGGACAGCCAAGCTTTCTAAAAATATTCCTGATGTTCACGTTTTTGTTTAAAATGTCTGTAGAAATCTCAGGCTTTGACTGCACTGTTGCAGGTTTGTGATATTCAGCATCAAATGTTTTAAAGAGCTGAGTGGTACTTTCTGAAGTTGCTTTTCTACCAGAAACAGACTGTTTTCCCACCAGATGTGGTACATTGTTGAGAACACCCAAGCCGTAAAATCACAAGGTGTGTGCTGTCTCTGGTTTGAGCTTTGTTACGCCGGCCAGCAATGAAATGTGATTCCTCTCGCTGAGTTAAATTCAGTGCTACATCCAGGATAAAAACAAAGCAAGAGCCGCGGTGCAGCGCTTGTCAGCAGAGCGTGACTTCCAGTTCTTCGATCTACCTGGGTCACACTGGCTTAAATTACAAACGGGGCTGGGTTTTGATACAGCAGGCAATAGTTTGTGCCATTTTCCTTTGGAGCGTATGTGTGATATTGAGTATTCTTCAGGCGTGGTGGTTACCTGGTGTTCCTTTCTGGAGGGGAAAAAATGCCTTAAAGAAAGTTGAAGGAGCTGATGGCCCTGCCTGCTGATGTGGGTCTGTCGCTGTTGCACAGCACCAGGTTCTAGGACGTGCAGAATTGTGATTCAGACAGTCGTCTGCTGTTAGAGCAGCGGTGTTGCGGCCGGGTGCGCTGGCTTCTGTGCTGGTTAATGGGACGATTTGCTGCCCTTTATTCCCTGAGAGCTCCTTGCATAGCTCAGGCTCATGTCACGCCAGGCAGTGAATGCAGAGGATGAGAGACCCCTACCCCATAGGGTCTAAGACAACTCAAAGTCGTGGTCGCCTCCAACGTAACCACTCCAAGTGCTGTCAGGCGCTTCTGTTCTGTCCGGGCTTAACCTCCTCCCCATGCTGGGCTGCAGCAGCAGCATCAGGTATTGTGCTGCCTGCTTCTTTAGGCAGGGAAAATCCAGCCGTGGTAGGAGGAAAGAGCAACAGACTGGAAGTGACTACATGACAGCGCTTGTCAGATCCGACAGGCTGAAAATGGAAAGGTTCTTGCTGGGGATGAAGCTGGCCAAGCTGAACTAATACTGGACCCATACATTAAATGTGAGTGTTTGCAGCCAGTTTTACAGATCAGCAGAGGTTTTAGCAGGGATTCCCGAAGAATCCTAATGGGGTAGGGCAGTCAGCTTCCCAAGAGCACTGGTCCTGTCCCCCGCTTTCCTTCCCAGGCGTGGGGAGGGCACGTGGAACAGATGCTGCAGCATCTTGGGCGCTGAGCGGAGAGCAGGGACCAGCACGCTCCGTGTGGGCACTTTCCAGACACTTGAGGTTTGTGGCTTCCTAGAAACCTTCTGTTAGAATCACAGAAGCTGCTGGCTCATGGGTGGTGGAGTGAAATCCAAGCAAGAAGCCTCCTTCAGTAGTAAAGAGGCACCCAGATGTTTGCAGATCACCACACAGAAAGCACGTGGAAGGAAATGGAGCGGGGACAGCGGCCGAGGAGGGTTGGCACGTGGTCTGTGTGGGTCTGGGAATGCGAGGTGGGTATTGAGGTGAGACCCACAACAACAGAGTACTTTTCAGAACGTGCCTTTGCTTTGGTCTGACCAGCTCTCCCGGCCCAGCCCGGCATCAACTACAGCAACAGGGCTCTATGTAGTGACCGCCTGAGATGGGTGGGATGTATGGACACCGTGAGGAGGAGACTTGTCCTAAATGCGCCATCGTGGAAAGGCCGGGGTGAGACCTGTCAGGGGTATTGCCCAAATGGCAGTGGAGAAAACAGTTGGAAGTATCTCCTGGGGTTACAAAATGCAGGAATACAGTGATAAATAGAATCGTAGAATCATTTTGGTGGAAGAGACCCTCAAGATCATGAAGTCCATTATGAACCTAACGTGGTCCTTACCATGTCCCTAAGAACCTCATCTACTCGTCTTTTAAACCCCTCCAGGCATGATGATTCAACCACTTCCCAGGGGAACCTGTTCCAATGCCTGAAAACCCCCTTCAATGAAGACATTTTTCCCAATATCCAATATAAATCTCCCCGACGCAACTTGAGACCGTTTCCTCTTGTCCTATCACTTGTTCCTTGGGAGAAGAGACCAAAACCCTCGATGCTACAATCTCTTTACAGGCAGTTGTAGAGAGCGAGAAGGTTTCCCTTCAGCCTCCTTTCCTGTCTTTTGCCCCAGCTGCTTACCTGTAAAATGTTCTTTTAACTCTTCCTCAAATGTGCTTAATTAGGCTCTAAGGCAAGGAAATTAAAGCATGTGCTTACTTCATGTACTGCAGTGCTGCCATGGACACTGAGCCCGAGACCGCCAGGTTTGGACTCATCCTGAGGCATCTCAATGTCACCGTCAGTAAGTACTAAGGAAGCTGAGCTTCCAGGAGTCAGCAGGAGAGGTGGGCACCTCCGAGAGCTGATTCATCTCCCAAGGCTGCTGTCTGAGGGAGCTGCAATGAATCACCCTCTGGAGACACCCATCAAACTGGAGAGGCGGTTTGTGTAGATGACTACAGGCGGTTTGATATCGGGCTGTGTGTCAGCGTGCTCACTGCTTTTACACTCAGATCTTAGCAGACACGTGAACCGGCCTGGATTTATTGCAGTGTTTCTTGGAAGTAGACGCTATATTGTAATTATTTAATAATGAGATGCAGATGAGTGCTTTCTGCAGTGTCCTGGGCCTAAACTCCATTCACAGCAACTCTGTGCCAAAACAGCTGCATGTCTTCTACTGAAGCTACTCTTGGTTTACTGCAGTGAAAATAAAAATGAGAGTGTAATTCAGAATGTCCATTACTTTTTAGAAATGTCACTCAATTTTAGCAATAACAAGATTCATTTTCAAAGGAAGCTTTATAGAGATTCACAACGTTTTATTTTGGAGTGAAGTATATGAATAGTGAACCTATTGGAGGTTCATCTGGTATAATTTATTACAAAGCTTTTAACAGAGGTTTTCTTTAATGGGACGATGTGCAGCTTTGAATGAAGTGATTTGTGTTTATCTGTTGCCCAGTCAGTGCTGAAGTGCTGGAAAGCAAGTTTGGTCCCAGGCTGATGAATCTTGTGACTGGCTTGAGTTGGTGTCAGGTCAAGCATATCTGGGGAAAAGAAAGTCATGTAGATCTTTGGCAGCGAAGGACATCCCTTGGAATGTGTGTTCAAGGAACTCATTCAGAAGTTGTTATTGATGTGATCTCATAGAGAATCTTCATCATAGAATCACAGAATCATAGAATAGTTTGGGTTGAAGGGACCTTCCCAGCTCCCCCAGTGCCACCCCTGCCATGAGCACGGACATCTTCACCAGCTCAGGTTGCTCAGAGCCCCGTCCAGCCTGGCCTGGGATGTCTCCAGGGATGGTTCAGCCACCACCTCTCTGCCCAACCTGGGCCAGGCTCTCACCACCCTCAGGGCCAACAATTTCTTCCTCATGTCCAGCCTGAATCTCCCTCCTTTAGTTTAAAACCATCACCCCTTGTCCTATCACAACAGACCCTGTTAAAAAGTCTGTCCCCATCTTTCTTATCGGCCCCTTTTAAGTACAGAGAGGCCGCAATAAGGTCTCCCCGGAGCTTCTCTTCTCCAGCTGAACCCCCCAGCTCTCTCAGCCTGTCCTCCCAGCAGAGCTGTTCCAGCCTCAGATCATTTCTGTGGCTCCTCTGGCCCCTCTCTAACAGGCCCATGTGTGTCCTGTGCTGAGGACCCAGAGCTGGACCAGCCCTGCAGGGGGTGCTCACCAGAGCGGGGCAGAGTCAGTATAATAGCATAAATGGAAGCTCCTTGTCTCTTCAATATATGTGTGTTAAATCTCATTATGATTATTACTGCTACTGCTTCTAACAATAATGTACATTTGCATGTCCTTGGTGTACAAATCTTACAATTTTTCCACTCCAAGCACAGATTGTGTACAAATGCTACACCTTGTCTTGCCGGGGCCTTTCACAGACCTTGAACTTTGTATGAACAGATGTCACTGATGTTCTGACCGCAGATTTCATCTGACAGATCATATCAAGCACAGGGACAGCAGCGTGATGTAACTTCCATATTGGCAGTGCAGCCCAAAATCATCTGCTGTGTGGCAACCGGAGAAGCTGGGAGCACATACACAATCCCAGGTTGCTTTCACAACTAAGGTGGACCATACACAGATGGTCCTGCTCAATTTCAGTAGTTTTAATTAAATTCTGAATTCCTTAAGTTGCCAGATCTCATAGTGTTATAGATGCAGATGCACCCAACTTCTCCTTAGCTCTTTTTATTTGTTTTGCTCAAAACTGAGTTGTGGTTTTGCAGTTGGCAGAGTTGGGCTCATCTTTTCTCTTTGACCTAATGATGCATCGTTGGTCTATCTGGGTATTATCAGGTTTTCTTGCTGTTTATATATTGCTTTAGATTGTTGTGCTTCTTCTCTAGATCTTAGCTGTAAGTGGTATCAAGGTCCATGGCCGCCTTGTTCATCAGTCTGGATGTTACATCAGGAGAAATTAGCACCTTGGGACTGGTCCCAACACCGTGACCATCAGAAAGCCAAGGAGATGCAGGGCTGGAGGGTGACATCAGGAGGTTACCTGTGTCATCCCAACTCTAAGGTAGAGCCAGGTATAACTTGGCCATCCCCACAGGTCTCTCTGTCTCTTAATGGTCACTGTGCTCAGAGCTTTCCTTCAATCAGGCTGGAACTGCTCATCTGGAAGGGTAAGTAGGTGCGGGGGTATAGAGTGACACATCCCTTGATCAGCGGCTCATTTAGTTATAGGATGTGAAATTTAGGTTGTTTACTCCCTCTGGTGCCTCTTTGTTCGCTTTATAACAAGGATAGGAGGACACGTGGAAGTTGTTGAGGTTTCTAATTGCGAGTGAAGTTGCTGTCTGCCGATCTGAAGTGAATGGCTGTGTACAGACACCGAAGGGATAATTGGCAGAAATTGCTGATGGATGTCACTGTTAAACTACAACAAAAATATCTGCTTTTTTGCTTTCTCTTCTTGACAATAGTTAATCAGAGTACAAGAGAAATGCTGTACACCATCACTGAGTCATTTGTTTTTCGTTAAAATCTGAAAATCTTGTTTTCCCCAAGATAGGTTGTAACCTTCTTATCCCCTGCAAACACAAAAACTTCCAAACCAAGCAAGTAGTAAATGAGCAGGGCTTTACTCTGAGCAGACATATGTGCATAATTCTAATACACAGACCACAGCAGTGTTTCGGAAGAATGTGTTTAAAAGGAGAACATCGTCTCCAAATATCTGAGACGTGGCAAAATGGTTTTTCTTCACTGAATGAGAGATGCTTATTCCTCAAACCTGTGGAGCACGCGGTCTGCAAATCAAGCTCCCTGATTTTTGCTTGGGTTTAGTAAATGTAATTACGGCTTCATGTCCTGAGTCAAACTGCTGGTTCTGAACTCATTAAAAACTGGGGAGAGCTTGCCCTTGAATTTTAACTTCCGAGTTCAGCTGTTACCTCCAGGCACTTCAGTGTATGCCCAGAACAGCTTTGCTGATGGTACTGAGTTGCAGTGGTTTTACACCAGCATAAGGAAAGGCAAGATATTATTTTAAAGTCACTTTGTCTGAAATAAAATAAGCTATGGACCTAACTCACCGATGGATTGATGGTGTTGGATAGCCCTGCCCTCAGTTGTGTGCCAAGAGTAGCAAACAATCCATTTAAAGCCGTGACTAATCCAAGCTAATGAGGTTTTATTGTAAAACGGGCAGAATAAGCTCTCTTCACCTCTACCAGTAGCAGTGCAACTCAGTCCCCTTTCCCGTGGGGTCGTATGCATCTGATATTTCCCTGGCCGCAAAATTCACGTCATCTTCTCCTCACTGCGTGACACTAAGGCCAGAATTAAGTCTCCAGCCCTCACGATGGTGAACTGATTGTTATCCACGTGAGCCTGTGCGCAGGCTGTAGGAAACAATAGGCTCGTGATGTGTGAGCGGGTCCATCATCGCCGCGGATGCTTGCTCCTCGCAGGTAGCGTCGCGGGGTGAAGGAAATGTTGTCAGTTCTTTCACCGGGGCCCAATTTAGCAGGAGCATTCGATTGACGTACATACCGCATAACACCAGGCTGGCTTCTACCTCCATCCATCTGTCAAATCCCGGCGATTGTTTCCGCGGCAGTGGTGTGAGGGCATCACGTTGACAATGCAAAAACAATGACATATTAGGAGCTGAGATTTTGAGGACACGGTAGAGTAAGCGTATTTTAATACTGAACGAGTAAGATAGATTGACTGACTTTTTGGAAAAGCTGGTCTCTCTCCAAACCACAATGGTAGCCACCGGTGACCACCACTCTCTAGGGCTTTGTGAACATGGTATGAAGAAACTGTCCAGCTCACTTACATCACCTATTTAATCATTGATTTAGTTGTGTCATCAAAAAGAGAAGATGTATTTTGGCACATACCAGCAAGCCGGGTGTTGCTGTCTCTAAATAAGCCAGCGCTTCATGTTGGTAATCCAGGCTCATGAATGCAGGGATGGCTTTTGGAAGGGAGTTGGTTTCCCTGTTTGAGAGGCTCTAAATTTCCAGCAAGGCAGTTGGTTAAATAATAAAAGAAAAAATCAGTTCTGGACATAAAAATTCTTTCCAGAGCTGCGTTTTCATGTTGCATTGATTATTTTACTCTGGGACCTGGGCCTTCTCTGCTGCCTTGTGCCTCCATACAGCGTCTTGGTGTTGTCTGCACCTACCAGAAGAAGAGGAAACAACTTCTCGGAAGATGTGGAGGTTCTGATTGTTTTTTTCTATAAGGGGGGGTCCAATTAGTCCATTTAATTGATTTTTAGTAATAACTTTGAAACCACAAAAGTTGTCCCAAATGAAATTGCGCGAGGGGTATTTTGTATTCCAGGCACTGCTGTCACATGCTAAACACGTCATATAGATGTAAACAATCTGAATATAGTTGAGTTTGAACCTCAAAGCATAATCCCCTCTCTCCAAGCCCCCTGCAGAACAGGAGTGATTTGTGCAGCTGAGGAGAGGTCGTGTTTTGTCACTGTGTGTGAAGTCTGCGTATGAACTAAAACACATGAAATAAGGTGTCACATCTTTCAGAGGATCAGGAGCTGCTCAGAGGTTACAGCCGGTGGGTGGAAAGGGCTCAGGACAAGGCACAGGCTGCTGGTTGCTGGTTTGAGTGGACATGGCAGCAGCTCCCAGTGGCTCCTCTCCTCCCGTATTCAAGAACGTGGAATTTGGTGATATTAATCATGTGGTCTAGGGTAGTCACAAGCATAATTAGCTTGCTAAATTGAAGTACGCTGGGATAAGTGTATCATAATTAATTCAAGACAAGGACAGACTTTGTTATTATGGAAGCATGTGGAAAGCTGCGGGTTCTCCTTGCCGGTTTCCCTTTGGTCTTCATGTGCAGAGAAAAGGCTTTACCTCCTATACTGTAAAGTGTCCACATTTTCAAGGCAAGGGAAGGGCTTTGTTGAAACAGAATGATAAACTAAAAATAACCTTTAAAAATGGGAAAGAGCAGGGATTCGTTTTTATCCAATGATGAAAAGTCATCCAGATGGATTTGGCTCATTAAGACGTGCTCGATTCAATCGCGTGTGGTCCTTTCCAGCTCCTTCCTTTGTCAATACCGTGGGACTGAGTGTTGCTTTGACACTCGATTATAAGCTCCAACCAATCAAGGAACGTTTTTAGCAACGAGGTCTGGCAGGTTTGGTTTTTTCCTATTTGTTAGGTTTTTTTCCCAATCTCTTCCAGTAACATTCCCTTAAAATATCAAATGATGCCCAAGCTGCGGATTCATTCTCAGCCTGGGATTAATCTGTGCTAAAACCATGGATCGTGTTCATGGAGTTGACTGGGTCATTCTACTAGGAACTGGGTGAACGTTCTGTCCAGAGTTACCAGTATCTGTTCCAACCTCTTACATCAAGTAGTCAGGTTGAAGGAAGATCAGGTAAAGATGCAGATCAGGAAGATGCAGATAGTTCCAGGGCACTATTTTTCTCATCCTAAGGGTGACATCTAAAATGAGTCAGTCCAGCTCCTCCTTTGCTCTGGAGATGTATTATGGTACCTTCTTCTTGCATAGCTGCTTTTCCATTTTCACATGGCAAGCTGTAGCAGCACCCTGCTGTTGTCCTCTCTGGAGAGGACATGGTGTCACTGCCTAAACCCATGAGGTCTCCACGTGGGGGATTTGTGTGATGTGTGGAACTCACAGGGTGTGAATTTTGGGGTTGTCTTATGAAGAGACATGATTTGGATTCAATGATCCTTGTGGGTCTCTTCTGACTTGGACCGTTCTCTGATTCTATGATGATTTGTCAAGGTATAAAGTTCGAAGGGAGATGCTGCTTTTTGGTTTTTTGGGCCTCAGTGGATCCTTCCATTATAAATTGGGGAATGACCTATTAGAGAGCAGCATGGGGGAAAGGGAACTGGAGGTCCAGGGGACAGCAGGGTGACCATGAGCCAGCACTGGGCCCTTGTGGCCAGGAAGGCCAATGGTACCTGGGGTGGGTTAGAAGGGGGTGGTCAGTAGGTCAGAGAGGTTCTCCTGCCCCTCTGCTCTGCCCTGGGGAGACCACCCCTGGAATCTTGTGTCCAGTTGTGGCCCCTCAGTTCCAGAAGGACAGGGAACTGCTGGAGAGAGTCCAGCGCAGCCACCAAGATGCTGAAGGGAGTGGAGCATCTCCCGTGTGAGGAAAGGCTGAGGGAGCTGGGGCTCTGGAGCTGGAGAAGAGGAGACTGAGGGGGGACTCATTCATGGAGATCAATATGGAAAGGGGGAGCGTCAGGAGGATGGAGCCAGGCTCTTCTCGGTGACAACCAATGATAGGACAAGGGGCAATGGGTTCAAACTGGAACACAGGAGGTTCCACTTGAATTTGAGAAGAAACTTGTTCCTGGTGAGGGTGTCAGAGCCTGGCCCAGGCTGCCCAGGGAGGTTGTGGAGTCTCCTTCTGTGCAGCCATTCAAACCCGCCTGGACACCTTCCTGTGGAACCTCAGCTGGGTGTTCCTGCTCCATGGGGGGATTGCACTGGATGAGCTTTCCAGGGCCCTTCAACCCCTGACATTCTGTGATTCTGTGATTCTGTGATCCTTGCTTGATCACTGATAATTGCTGCGTTAGACAACCAAAGTTACATGAGTTCTGCCTTCCCTTCATCTCACATGCGGCAACTGTGCGCATGTGCAAGGTTTCATTGCTCTTCTGTGCAAATGGTGATTTGTTGTCCTTACTGCTGGGACCGGGTTTGGTTAAGTTAGGCCAACATATATCTATTCACCCTCCCTGAGAAAGTATATCCTTAAAATATGTTCAGTTTCTGTAGCATTAGATGGCCCAGGCTTTCTAGCTGTAGCAATGAAATATTGATAAATCACTGTAGTATCTGATTGCTTTCAAGCAGAGTGAAGATTTCATTGAATCAAGCTGTGACTTTCGATTAAATGCAATCTCTTGAATTGCTGTTCTGGTCCCAACTGCTGAGTTTCTCAGTGTACAGGGAAAGATTGATGCTGCTTTGTTGTAGCAGATATAAATAACTCAAGAGCTGTTTTTGCATGTGAGGAGAAATAGGTTTCCTTGAAATTTTGGTTGCGGATCATCTGCTATACGCCCGCTGAGTGCAATGTGAATCTTGATCTTGTCCTAAATTATATCTGAATGGAGATGTAGCGTGTCTTTCAACTTAGTGAAATCTCTTTAAATGATGCATATCCAAGTGAGTAGTGATTTGGGTCAAGGCGCCTTGGTGGCTGATTCTCAGAGGACAAGCAGTCAGAAAGGGCGTTCTGAACATAAAACTTCTTTAAGTTACAGACCTGAGAAATTGTAAGTGCCTGTTTGAATGTTTAACCCCCAAATACTCGTCTTAACCTCATGGAGGCTGGAACTAGCTTCTGGCTATCAAATAAAGGCATAATGTCTTTATTTATGTGTGTGAATGGCCAAAGGCTGCCGTTTCTAATGTGCTTTTCAGCCTCAGAGTGACTTGCAAGATGTTTATAGTCTTATGAAGCAGGTAATGTTTTCCTTGTTTGACAAGTGGGTTATGAAATGAGTAGAACAAAGTCAAGCAGAGTTATGAAATGAGTTTAACAAAGTCATTGGGGGAGTTGTGTGGCTCTTAGATTATTATTTTCTCCATTAAAAAGTATATTTATGAAGTTGAATGGCTTTTTAAGGATTTAAAAATACCCAGTAGGCTCTAAAAAGCTCTGTAGAGAGTAAAGCTCATTGAAAAAATGAGGGGAGACAATACAGTGTTTGAAGTTCATATAGGTCTTCATTTTTCAAAGTTGACTTTTCTGGGTGTACAGTCGCATACTGTGGGTTGTATACGGCATTGTTAGGATTTGTAGGACTGCGTGGCAAGGTGCAACCTAGACTTGGGTGTCCCCTTGTGTCAAGGTTCCCTTATACTGGACAGAGGAGAAAGGGAAGAGCATCTTTGAGAAGGATCATCGCTGGGGGTTTAGCTGTTCTTTCAGTCACTTGTCTTCTTGGTGGGTAAAAACTACCCTTGGAACCTCTAAATAACCAGAGAGAGGGTTTTTCTGTATAATACCACATTCTATACATCTCTTCATTTGTGATTTTTTTATTATAGTTAGACCTGGTGCACCAAACGTGGCTTTAACTTCATGGAAGGTCATCTGAACCCTATAGCTTCCTCTGGCAAAAGAGTGTTGACTTGATTTATGGAATCTCTTCAATCTTGAACACAGCCCTTGCTTTTGAGTATACTTCTATGTTGCTGTTTGGCGTGGAGTTATTTGCAGAAAGTGTCCTGAAACAGCTCGAGTTGCAGCAAGGAATGTTGCCCTCTGAGAAGTTTGCTGTATTTGTTGCACATTTGACCCTTTGCATGTAGGTTTTGTGTCTATTTTTGTATTCTTTTCAATAGGAAGTAGGTGTGATTGTCAAACTAAGTCCTTCCAACTCATGGGAAGCTCAGTGGCTACTCTGGGTGTATGTATGTACCGTGAGTTTAGGTAAGATGGTCACCAGTTGAAGCAGCAGCTGCAAACAAGCGGTGGATGCTCTGAACTGCCCATGAACACATGTTTATACACTACCAAGATGGCCTGTCATCTTGCCTTTCTGACTGAGAAGAGGATTTTCTTGTGCTGCTCGTGTGTCCACCTCTTAAACAGCCACCTTCAGTAAATTATGTGCAGGTTCACTCTGCCAGATTCCACCGCTGCACTCTTTTCTGTTGTTCACTGGTTCTTCATCCAGTCCTTCAAGCTCTTAGTTGTAGAATGTGGTGTCCTTCTTACCGGCAAACCTTTTGCCTGGTACCACTGGTATTTCTGGGACCTGGTCTTCTCTGCTGCCTTGTGCCTCCGTACAGCGTCTTGGTGTTGTCTGCACCTACCAGAAGAAGAAAAAGCAGCTTCTCGGAAGATGTGGAGATTCTGATTTGGTGAATACAAAGGCTTAAAACTGGCATCTTCAATGGTTTAGCAGAAATGTTCAGCCAAAAGACCTGTCAGTGACCGTGGCTTCATTCCACGCGAGAGCCTGACGGATCATGCTGGAGGATGGAAGGAGGATGCTCTCCTCTGGGAGGCTGTGGTTCCTCAGCCCTCCTTTCCACCCTAAGGGAGAACGGTGACCTCTCCCCTGGCCTGATTCAGTGTCAGTGCTCAGGAAGGGGCCCACGTGAGTACAAATTCCTTTGCCTGTTCAGACCCTATGGAAAGAGACATAGGGCCGAGAATATACTGCAGCGTAGGGCTCTTGTTTCTTCAGGGGAAAGACTGGTTTTCATGCAGCACCTATTTTTTTTTCTATAAGGGGGGAGAGAGTTAAGTATTTATTTACTTATTTACTTTATTCTCACCAGACCTGAAACCTTGATTTTTTTCAGTATGTTTCCTTTTCTTCCCGCTGAATTGTTTGCACGCATTTCACTGACAGGGTATTGAAAGCCCCGCTTTCCTCCAAGGACTTTACAGCCAAAACTGATGCAAACTCTTTCTTCTCAGGTGCCTCACGATCATCTGTCATCCAATGCAAGCCAGGAGGCAACTGCCCCAGCAGACACAGAGGCATGACTAGGCAGCTCTCCCCTCTATCTGTTGCTGAAGATTCTGCTGCTCCCATTCTTGAGCTGCAGAATCGAAGTCCTTCGGGAATCTGTCGGCACAGCAGAGTCGAGAGGCAGAGCAGATCAGGTAGGCACAACCAGCCGCATCCCCGGCCCCACAGCATGCCTGCGAAAGGCTCCTTCTCCTCTGTCTTTTGAAAAGATGGGGCAGAGTCCCGAGCGTGTTGACGTTGGTGGAAAGTCCTTCCCGTACCGGGGTGCAAACTGGGGTTAGGCGGGAAGGAAGCGAGGATGGGAGGAAAAGGCCTCCATAGGAACACATGATGCGGTAGATCGCTGAGGAATTATAAGGCCAGTATGCACAGAAGATCTTGAAAGGATGATTAGCGTTAGCACGCAAATTACTTTTTACAAAGTGGTTGTTTTTCCTCAGCTTCGGCCTGGCCAGAGACCAGGACCTTTAAGAGCCAGCCATGTTCCTTCTCAAAGACAATGACAATCTCAGCTCATACCGTGGACGGTCTGATGAAGAGGAAGAGAAGGAACAACAGGTGGAAGTGTGTCTTGGGAAGACCATCGCAGTTCAGATCGTCGATCCGCTGCACATCAGGGCTTCCATCATCGGGCATGTGTCACCCACTTTACTGCAGCGGTTTAGTTCAAAGGAACCTGTAGATATGGCGAACGCGGACTTCCTCACCATGGTGTCCATCCATCACCAGCAGGGATGGGATGGGAACAGTTATAATGTGCAACCACAGGCCTTTGAGTCTGCAGAATTGTACTGTTGAGGAGAGAACCGTTAGATGACTGGAATTATTTAGCTGTCCAAGTTCTTGGGAAGACTGTCGGTGTAGATATGGTGAGCAGAACGGGTAGGAAGAACAGGTTGGATCTCCCTTGCACACTGGAGCTGTGGGAGATGAACCTTCCTCTTGTCACTTCACCACCGATGGCAGGAAGAGTCCGCCACTTTCTTCTTGTGTTGGGGGATGGAGGGATCTCGTACTCTAGGAGTCCTCAGAGAAGGCCTCAGAAAAACGTTGGAGGTGGTTATTGCTGCAAAGAGTGGATGATACAGCGTTTTGCGGTAAAGATCATACCTAAGATACCAGAAAACCAATTTATTCTCATTTTTGCAGATATGAGGCTGAAATAACTCTGTGCATGCTGGCTCTAGGATGCATCCAAATCAGAATCAGTCTTCTCTAAGACAAGACTTTAGTCCCCTTGAGAAAAGAGTAGTGCCATGACATCATACTCTTCTAAACATTTAGTTTGCATTTTTTTAATTTCCCTTTTAATCCTGATTTTCACTTCCTCATCAGTGAGGTCTAAGTAGGACTGACCTGACAGGTAAGTGAACAAATATTAAGAATGTTATTTTCTAGGATGTAGTTGCTAGAAGAAAAGTGTTAGGTTTTGGTTTTCCTCATCTCTCTCTTCTGAAAAACGAAAGCAAAAGGCTTCTCTGTCATTGTCTTGTAACAGAGATGTCACAAGCAAGAATTATATTACAGACAATAGGACTGTGCAGGGGTATTTCTGCCTTTCAACACAGTTTGCTGTTGACCGGTGTCATCTCCGTGTGTCACCTGCAGTGTCATCTCCATCCTTTCCCTGTCCTTTCATCCTTGTCGAGTTCTCAGATTGTTTCTGTGCTCTTGCCAGGGTAAATCTGTTGGGTTTTTTTGTTCAGACTGAACTGGTTTCTGCCACCTCGCTATCTGTAAAATACTGTCTGCCAACCACTTGGGCTGATCAATTTGTTTTCCCTTCATTAGCAAATCATTTGCTATCAGACACAAGTGCTATTTTCTAGCTCTGTCCAGCCCAACTTCGTGACTCGGAAATCCTCAAACCTATTTAGTATTAATTGTGTGCCGGCTTGCCATGTGCCTTTGAGTTCAAGCCCTGCGATTATTTTTGCAATTATTTCTTATCTTGACCTTTTGATTCTTTGGCCACCATTTAGGTGAAAGCAACAAGCTACTGTGTCACTTTGTCCAGGGATCCATCTCAGTTTCACTTAAATTAAATGTGAATATCTCACCTAGGTAGACATAAGCACCTCCAGTGGACTTAGATATATTATATATGAGGATGGAATCAGGTACCTTCTCACCATGCCTGTCCATTATCATTAAATATAAAGGGGCCCTAGCCAGTATGTTTAGTCTGAATACACAATTATTTGCTAACTACATTACGTGGGATTAATCGTACCCATTAAGTGCTTAGGAAAGCTCCCCACTGTACATTTAATCAGGCTAAAACTTCCTTAGGTCTTTAAATCTAAGGTAGGACTTGGAACAAGATTATATGTCTGTGCCTTTCCTTACCATTCAAACCTGGGACTGTAAAATCCAACTCAAATGCTAACGTTAATGTCATGTATAGTAACAGCAATTACATAGTTATTTGGTAACTGAGGAATAGAAAGTGGGGATAAAGGTGCTTTGCTCTTGTATCACTGAACAATTATTTTAATTGTTAGCTGAAGAAGGACTAATTGCATGGTACTTGTGCTTAGCAGGAAAACCCGCAAGCGTATGTTACATAATATGTACTTTTCAAGCCATTCTAACTTGTGAATAATCTGTAATTTACCTTTTAATAGAAGATGTCAGTCATTATTAGTACCATAAAAACATCTATTTTCTCTCAGCAGCCAAAGGTAATGCTGAAACACTTGCCTTTTCAGACCTGTATCTGATTATCCTCTGCGTGTTTTTAATAAACCTGCAATTTTATTTAAATTCTTGATTTACTACTAAACAGTGGAACCACTAAATACTAATTATATTTAGGAAAAAAATACACCATGCAATTACAGAAAGCTCCATGTCCTGGTTGGGAAAATCCATGATTGCAAATGCGCTCCTTGCTATGATGTATCGGGTTTTAGATTTAATTTTGGTCTAAAGCAGTAACTCGAAACTTCAGTTTGACATTTCTTAATGGCTGTAGCAGAAACAGTAATATAAAAGGGAAGTAAACCTGGGTCTGAAGGGGTAACTTTTTCACATTTTAAGTTGAATATAGGACAGCATATGCTCTCACTGCAGTGGGTCTATAGCTCCTTTTCCATCAAAAATTATAGTATATTGTTTCTTATAGATCTCACATCATGTGTTGATGTAATTGGTAGTAATAGTGAAGAATAGCCGCAGGTCATGGTTTTTAGAGGGAATTCCTGTTTCTGGTATTAAACTGGTGTGAAATGGGGTGAATGGTTGGAGTTCGGTGGTGCCACTTGAGCTCGTGTCACCACGTTACCGCTCCGCAGCGTCCAGCGCCGTTTGCTCCCTTGTTTTCAGCCAGGATCTGTGAAATCAGAAATGGGGTTCGTGGGTTGCCCCTGGGGAAGATGTGTCCGGAGAGCAATCGCCAGGCAGCGCCATTGAATTGGCTGCGCTTCTGTGGGGAAACCTGCAGCGGGCTGCAGGTTGGATCTGAGGAGTACTGTGCTGAAATGGGGAACGCCAGCTTCCCAGTTCCTCCTTATTTATGTGCGGAGGTTTCTTTCTAGGCACGTGTTGAGGGTTTAGATTGCGGGGTGACAATAAAACCCTGGCAGATGTATTGTTAACATTCTCCTCTCACTTCCCCACTTTTTGCCCCTCCCTCTCCCCCCTTCCCACTCAGCACAGGCGATCGGGAGGGAAAGAAGGGCAGAGAGAAGAGAGCTGGGAACATTAAAAATGTTTTACTAATGCTACCAATAAAAATAGAGAAAATAATACAAAATATGCAAAACCAATCTTGGAAGTCCCAGCAACTGCAGAGCCGGCAACCAAAGTCCTGGACTGGACTCTCAGCCAACCGGAGCTGGATTCAGTCTGTCACTGGCCTCAGTTCACAGGGACAACTCGCAAGGTCCTCTCCTAATATCGCCATAAGGAAAAGGGACGAGATCCTCGTGATCTCCCACTTTTATATGAAGTATCACTTGAATGGGATGTTATACACAGTTGGTCAGTTTTTGGTCACCTGTTTCTCGTTGCCCCTCTGGCGAGGTGTCCATCCATGCTTATCAATAACTTCACATTCCATTGCTGTGTTCACCAAAACATGGATCTGGCTCTCCAGGAAAATGCAGCTGATATGAAGGCTTTAGCTGACAGGCAAATTCACTAAAAGAGAAACTTGGTTTTTAACGAAATCAGGACAGCACGCCAAGCTTCAGTTTTGTGTAGTTTCCCTCTTTTTAAATTCAAAACTAGAAATACACTCGACTGCAAAAAAGCCTTTCTCCACTCGGGTACATAAAACCACCAAACTCTTTCTTTTTCCCCTCACAGCTTGCAGATATTTTTTTTAAAAAGGCACGATTATCGAGTTAAAATCTTGAATAATAAGAACGTCTTCCTGGATTCCGATGTACAGGCTCAGATAGCTTTTATGTTGCACACTTGCACAGCAATTGACTTTATAATGTGGTTGGTTCCAAGGGATATAACTCTGTGCTAAAGGTTTGGTTGACAGAAGAACAGCTGATAACGCTGTTACCTCAATCCTCGATATTGTGTTTGTATTTTGTTCCTATCCCCTTGAAATGACAGAGGTGGCCTTACCAAAGTATTCCTGAAGTATTTCTATGTAGGATTACAGTGTTTGTGGGGCGTAGAGGAGTTACGGGGGGAGGCAAGGATTGTTTTGAATGCGTTTATCAGGCGTGCAGCTTTTCTCTTATTCTATTTGCCTTTTTTTCCAGGAGAAGAAGGAACGCAAACGCACACAGAGAGCAGCAGCCAAGAAGCGGAAGGACAGACGCGATGCCAGTCTTGCACATCCATGTTCCTCAAGCTTATCTGGAGATTTCTGATCATTTTGTCCGTCTCATCCTCCTGGGTCGGGACCACGCAGTTTGTCAAAATCACGTATGAGACCTTTGACTGTCCTTTTTTCATGACTTGGTTCTCAACAAACTGGAACATTATGGTTTTTCCCATTTATTATTCTGGGCACCTTGCAACTGCGCAGGAAAAGCAGTCTCCAATCAAGAAATTCAGGTAGGTTTTATCGTGGCAATATCCCTTTGAACAACCTGGTTTCTGTGGATTGAGGTCACTGCTCTTCTTAGCTTGACCCGTGGTGTCTGAAGACAGAATAAAGGTCGTGCTGCAGAAAATCTCATTCATAAATAGCTTGCAGAAGGCTAACAGATGAGTGATATCTTGAATAAATGGATAATTGATTGTTAGAGAGGGTTTTTTACTGAGTTGAAAAGGTCAGTAATGTGCTTATAATCTTGCCGTTATGCTATGTAACAGCACTATATTTTGTGTTCTCGTTGGGATCAGACCTTTAATTAATCTGTTCTAGTCCATTTATGATAGAACAGGAGCGTAAAGTGCAACCAGAACAACTCACACTTGAGAAGAAGGATGCTCAAAGCCCAGAATATGGTTTCCATGAGGAAGACCATGGCTTGCTGTCTATGCTCAGCTCATATAGCAGGATGAAAACTGCCCTTCCCCCCTCCCACTCAGTCATAGCACAGAGGAGGAGCATCCCAGGAGCCTTCTCTGCTCTCTTTGGCCACGGGGTGGGAATTAAAACAGGTTGCAGGCTCTTGGCTCTTGTCCCTCTGTAGTTCTGAGGGGTAAGTTGGCATTCCTGTGTGATCTGCTCTGTGACCCTGCGTTAGCAGGGGGATTGGACTGGGGGATATCCAGAGGTCCCTTCAACCCCAACCACTCTGTGATTCTGTAATAGCTGAGTGGCTGTTATCCCGAGGAAACGATGTGAAGACTTTGTCCCATCTTCTGCCAGGCTCCATGTGGAAATGCCTCATGCTTTGTTTCATGAGAGCCAGGGGAAGACACCTCTGACCTCAGCCTTTCCTTACCCCTTTCCTTACTCCTACCTTCCACACTCCATGGCTGCAAAAGAGCCCATAGTACTGACTATAACATCAGTCTGCAGGGTGGAAATCTCTACATCCCTCTTCAGTAGCTGCGGTGAAATTGTAGAAATACAAGGATAGACTCAAAGAGATCATCCAGCCCAACTACCAGCACTGCAGCAGGACCAGGCTGGCTTAGCTTCACCCTAGCCCTTAAATCCTCATCTAACCTGTCCTCAGGGCTTGGAAGTACCACCACCACCCTCTGGGACTATTCACTTCACAGTTCCTCCTCCACTTCCATTATTCCACCAATCTGAGAGTGACATAGAAACTTCTTTAAAGGATAGAACTAAATTCAGCTTGCCAGGAGATAACACACCTTGCTCATGGAGGGAAGAAATTCCGAGGAGAATTTTGAGCTGGGACCTCATTCTGTTGCTCCAGTGCAGAATTGCTTTGAAAACAACCCTATTGACTTGAGCAGAATTGTCTGTTCTGCAAAGGTATTAAGCAGCCTGTGACCTGTGCCTTGTTCTCGCGGACAGGGGTTCGGCACAGCTGTCACCGACCACACAGGGAATTCAATTTGTCACTGTCACGCTGGAGCATAGCAGGGCCGAAATCTTCCCTCGGCTGCTTTTGCCAGCATCTGGGGTGTAATATAGCCCTAAATTATCATTTCTGTCAAGTCAGCGTGACTGATATCAAACGGTTGCACTTAATTAACTGCTTCTCTGAAAACCCCGGTGCTTTTGTGCATTAGTGACGCCTTCATTCAGATTCTTGCTGGAGTATTTGTGGGAATGTCAACAGTGTCAGCTTGGCTTCTGGGTACGGGGTAAACTAACAACAAATGCACAGCAGATGAGGACGAAGGTGAGAATAAATATCCCTGCAGATAGATCCTCTGCAATTGCTTGGTTGGTTGGTTATATACCCATCGGAGCAGAAACTTGGGGAAAACATCTGTGACAATGCATAATATCAGTACGCTTAAATAATGGATGCATTTCCCAAGATATTAGGAGTTCATGCTTACGTGCCCAGAGTAATTTGTGCACACGTGGTGATGTGAGGTTGGTTTGCGAATGTGTGGAAATGGGAGGTCAGTGTTAGCGTGGATTGGCATCTTCCCAGAGTGTTTCCTATTCAGGAATTTACATCAGGGAGGAGGAAACTGCTGGCAGGTGCTGACTTTATATGGGGCCCAACTGCTTGGTCTGTGCCCTGTTATGACTTGACGACCCAAACTCTTCCCATTTGGATATGGGAATGGACATCTCTTTAAGATGAGCACTCAATTTTCTGATGGCTTAAAGAGCTGCAAAGCATCATTTGTAGTTTTAAATTCAGTTATAGACAGATTTAGTTCAGAAGGGATCTTTGGAGATCATTTAGCCCAGTCTCCTACCCAGAGCGTCATTCTTTTCAAAGCCAGATCAGCTGGTTGTGTAATTGTTTGGTTTGTGTTCTTTATATTGTTCCTATTACGTGGCTTTTTATTACATTTTGTAAGATTTCTTGTTGCCTCTTTGCTGGTCTTATTTCTGTGGAGTCCTGAGTTCTTGTCAACAAAGCCCATCCTGTAGCGATTCCAGGCCTACCTCAGAGTCCAGAGGTGATTTGTCTTTGTGTTTCTGCAGGCTGTAGTTACTCACCAGGCGCTTTGCAGACATTTTGTCCAGCCAATATTCCCGGTGGATCAGAACAGACGGCGTGTACGAGATCTTGGCAGAGATCAGTGATGCTGCGAGTGACTCGCAAAGTGCTGCCCCGGGCTTGCAAAGCTGTGCGGAGCCACTGGAACTTTAATAAATCCCACTTGGAAGGATAAAAGTCTCAATCTTCAACTTAAGATTGGCTTTCTGAAAGGCTTATAATCTTCAAAACTGTGAATTAGGTATTTCTTCCCTTTCACGCCTTACCTTAGAGATTAAACTTTGTGGTCTTAGAAACTGACTCACAGTTATTACCTCCCTGCTGCCTTTCAGTAAAATATCTTGGTTATTTTGAAGCAGAAGAGACAGCTTTTAGTACCTTCCCAGTATTGTAGGTAACAGTTATGTCCCACATAAAGAGCTTGAAATGTGAGACCAAACCCATTGCATTAGTGGTGAATAAAATGATTTGAAGCTCAGTAAGCTCAGCAATAGGAAATCTAACCCTGCCAGCATTTACCACAGCAGGAAACACTCACAGACTCGACATAGGATCCTAATAGAGTTATGATTTGGAATAGGTGGATGATATTTTGAATATCGATAGATTTTGCCCTCCCATCCACTGTCTTGGCTTCTCGAGGACAAACACTGTGACATTCAGCAGCTTTCTGCCAGAATATATCCACAATGTGGTTAGTCCTGCAGGCACTGTGCATCCTTGAGGCACTGGCTGGGAAGAGTGTTGGTAGGCACAGGTTTAATAAATATGAACATATTGGGAAGAGTTGGTTTTCTAGCAAGGAGGATAACAAGATGTGACCATCACTTGAAGTAAAACCAGAGCCCAGAGTAGCTGATATTTGCCATCATCTGTCATCTGCCCAGGGAAGTGGTTGAGTCACCATCCCTGGAGATGTTTAAAAGATGTATAGATGAGGATCTAAGAGACATGGTTTAGTGCTAGAGTTAGGTTAACGGTTGGACTCGATGATCTTGAGGGTCTCTTCCAGCCAAAATGATTCGATGATTCTATTCTATGATTCTACCTGCAAGTTTGTCACCTACAAAACTCTCCATCTATTCCACTTCTGGAATAACACTGCAAATCTGGATGTTCCCTACAAGGGTCTTTGCAGAGGAGAGATGAGGATCTCTGAAGATGCTGATTCCGAATGGCTCAACCCAGCAGCACAAAGCAGCTTCCCTTGGGCCATTCCTTTTTGGAGGACATCATTGCCATGGTGCTGCCCCCCCAAGCCAGCCACTGCTTATGTGAGAGGTTCACACACAATCCCATTTCCTTCTCCTCCAGCTTCTGAGCAGACAGATGCAGCTGGCCAGGTTCTTTCTTAATGTTCAGACAAAAAACAGCGGAACTCGATCGATCTTGGAGAACGATTCACGAGTTGCATAACCACGATTACTCTGTTCGGTGATCGTCTTCTGAAATGGAGCTAGAAGATCTTTTATTGCAGCAGATGCCATCATTGAGATAAAAGGACCAAATGGCGGCGTAACAACTTGTGCTCACAACAGCTCTCGCGGTGCTTCTTGCTGCCATAATGTCACCGGTGGCCTTGCCAAGTTTTAATCCAGGTGATGTAATTACATTCACCGTCTTCACGTTACCCCAGGTTGCATCCCTTAGCTCTTTATTTTCTCTCAGCTGTTTTAAAACCAGCTGCTGCATTACTCTCCAGAGGCTGCTGCGCGTCAGGGGTGAATAAACCCATTTTTCTGCAGGACGTGGCACCAGGATAACTGAGAGACAGCACAAGCTATTTGGTGGGTGCCAGAGGCAAAGCTGCCCGAGGTGCTGTAATTCCTGCGAGCGTGGCACCCTGCCCAGAGCTGATGGCTGAGGGCTACCTGCAAATAAAAAGAGCTATTTATGTTAGAGGGCAGGTTTTAAATAGACTTGTTGTGCATTTGGAAATAGTTTGTGTCATAGTTTCAGGGTCAGCTGCCCTTAGATATGTCTCTGCCTTGAAGTCGACAGCCTACGGATATTATCCGTGCGGGGAGGGATCCGTGGAGCCGTCTCTCCTGAGCCCAGGGTTTTAATCGCTGTCATGTCGTGGTGACTCCTGCAAGTTTAATTTTAGTTGCATGCCAAAGAGGCTGAGTTAACCACTGAGCAACCAGCCCTCACAGAGCCCCAGGCAATCTACTGTAGCCATAGCTGGGAAAATTAAGTATTCTTCCTATGTCCTCACTCGCTGAGCATTAATCATGGAGTTCTCCTAGGCACAGGAGCGAATTCATCAGGTCTCTGTCTTACACAGCATGAGCCTGTCACAAGTCTTTACTGTTTATTTTTAATTGAGAGGTGAGGAACCGCTGGCCCTGTTTTGTCTGGTCGTTGTACGCTGCTCTGTGTGTTGGAGGCTCTTCCCTCTGCTCAAACAGATCATTGCCCGGGGCCTCTGAAGTGCTTCCAGATTTCTTTTCCTAGCTGTGAATCTGTGCTCATCCCTCCCACTGCTTCTGGAAACTCAGAGATGAGTGACATTTGCAGCGTTGCCACAACTGCCTCTCCCAAATAGCTGATCAGCCCACAGCGTCCAGCTCGGAATAATGTAATAACCACTGAGGCTTCGTCCTCCCAAGGATTCACAGTCAGGGCGCTTCGGACTCCATCCTCCTGACCCTGCTCTGACTTTGTCTGTGTGCAAACGTCCCAGAGATCTGCAGGACAGCAAACCCTGACCCATCTGGCATCCCCCACCACTTTTTGGCTATGCAAGGCACCCGTCCTCCCCGTGGATGGAGGAGCAGAAGCACCAGGCATCTTCCCAGCATCTCCCCAGCCATGGGCGACCATGGAGGGTGACTGGGGTACAATTTCCCATGGCACATTCGTAGAAGAAGCTTTTCCTGCTGCCTTGCAGACTCCATCAGTGATGCGCTTGGCTGGTTTTGCTGTTTCCTTCGTACGCTGTCAACATAGCACTGGGGTGCTTAACCATGCCCCGTGTTACTGTACGCAACCCAAGCGCCTTCCTCTCTTGTTTTAATACAGCACAAGCTTGTTTCCTCTAAGACAGATCCTGACAGCTTCCAAGACAGGTTGGTTTTACAACCGTGTAACGATCCAGTGGTGCATCAGAACCGACGGCAGAATTCCCGCTGGGCTGGAGGGAGCAGCTCCGGACAGGTCTGTAGTTCAGAGCACGGATCTGTTCCTGCCAGGAGAAATCCTGGCTCTGGTGTCACGTCGTGGTGACACAGCCGTGGCACAGCCACATTCAGAGGCCACCTGTCTTGAAATGAGAAGTAGTCTGAGCTCAGAATCACCCTCTGCATCCACCTAAGTCTCAACATCTTTTAAACGTAAACTACTGCATCTGCATGTCAACAAACATTCAGGTCTGTGCTGCCAGTGAGTCCCTTCTCAGACAAGGAAACTCATCACCTTTAAGTGTTGTTGAAATCAGTGATATGAAAGCCTACAGTCAAACGGGAGCATTGATTAATTTTCCTCACTATTTGCTTTGCATCCCAGGTAAATGATACAAACTATTCCCGTTCTATGTGTAACAACTCTGTTCTGATCTTTGGAGATCAGACTAACTTGTGAGAAGGTCTGGATCAACCAGAGGGAAGGAGATAATGAGCAGATCTGCCTGCCTGAGCGTTGGATACCCTGGCACAGAGTTTGAGAAGGGAATTTATCATTCCCAGAAATGACTGCTTTGTACCCCAGATCACTTTAGTGCCAGCAGGGAATGAATGGTTATTAAGACGTAGCTGATCTCATGTATTACATAGAAGTTATTATTCTGCTTTCCTCGAACCGAGAGTGATGGTTTCCATTCTTTGTAGTAAAAAGCTACAACATTTTTAACAGTAGAATTCCCCAGAATTACAAAAAGGGCTTTAGGACAACTGAAAATGTTTGTTTTTAAAGGCAAAGCCAACCCAGGATAATTATTACACCACTACCATCACCCCCCAAATAGCTTTGACTTCACATTGCAGCACGATCTTTGAATTTACCAATTAGTTCTACGTAATTAGGATTTTAGCAACTTCCAAACACAGCCATGTTTGGCTGTGAGTGCTTTGGGGCCTTGAGGCCTCATGGCATTTCAATCAGTCCCTTAATGTTGCCTCGAAAGGATGTGTTGTGTTTGATGGCACCTTGGCTCGCTCCATTGGCGTTTCGGTTGTACGAAACATTCGCTTTGGGAATGTTTTAAATAGGCCTTTCAGAGAGCCTGCCACGTCAAGAAATGAAGTGTATTGGGAATATCACGAGGAATCCCTTTGACCACGAACGCAGACAGTGGAGTTGCTAAAAAACATCCTTCCCAGCTTGGGACAGGTTGAGATGTCTCAGGAGGGGTTTGGTGATGGACCTTTAGTCAAGCTGCGTGTTGGTCTTCTCAGGTACCACTTGTGCTGACCCCAAAAGCGATGTCTTCTGAGCCGACCCTTCTCTTTCTCAAAACCCTCAGAAACAAACATCTCCTTTAAATTGTGTGTGACGCAGTGTTTGGGAAACTGGAGATGTAGTTTGCGATTTAGACCACAGAGAAGGGTCTCTAAGTGAACACAACTTTTCGCTATAAAACAAAATACAGCTGTTAAATACTCTTCCCTTTCCCTCCTTTCCTTACACTCTTATTGCCTGGCTCAGTCCCACCGGTCCATCACTCTTTCCCACCCTGGTGATGTCCCTGGCAATATTTTAAAGTATCTTTAGGTGATTCTTAAAACTTACTTGGCCATATGTTTCAATAAGAAGCAAACCAGGTTTTGGAGCAGACCAAGAAAAGATTATCGAGCTACAGGGAAAATATTGCAGTTATAATCCCTCTGTTCACGGCCTCGAAGGCAGAGTCTGGGAACTGTCGGTGCATTATAGATAACCCACATTTCTGCGTGTGAGTCCCTGGGATTATTGTTGCATAGAGTGCGATTATTCCAGGTAAGTTGCTGCTTTTCTATTTGCGAAACTGTGGTTTTAAGAAGCTTGTAGGTTATTTTCTCTACGTGAATTAAACAACAGCTTCTTATGGGTGTGCGGAGCAGCTCGGAAAAGCACTTAATTGAATGCAATAAAAGTCTAAAGGATGTGTTTTTTGTGCTGGAGTGAATGCTAAGGAAAATCCTAGCTGAGTTTTAAACTCTTTTCTTTTCATAGGGAATGCAGTCGGATTTTTGGTGAAGATGGTCTGACGCTGAAACTCTTTCTTAAAAGGACTGCTCCCTTTTCTATTCTGTGGACTTTGACTAACTACCTGTATTTACTGGCTTTAAAGAAGCTGACAGCCACAGACGTCTCTGCCCTATTCTGTTGTAACAAAGCTTTTGTCTTCTTGCTTTCTTGGATTGTGCTGAAAGACAGGTTCATGGGAGCAAGGGTAATGACATGCCTGATTTTCAACTCTTTCTTCTTGTCATAATTGCCTTTAAATCCATAAGCTATTGTGCTGCCATAGTACTGCTGCATTATGGTTTGTATATACCATGAAACCATTTCTCATGTAATTTTATGATGCAAACCTAAACCTGAAGATTGCTTAGAGATCTCAGGCTCCAGGGGTAATACGATGTGGGAATTTAAAGAAGCTATTACAGCTAAGTGTAATTTGATGAATTAGAATAAGAGGACTTCCAGTTCCATATAAACCTATTCTGTCTTGGGTTACAGTGCTGAAATACAGTCAGTTAATTGTATTTTTAACTTAGTGATTGATGTTTACATTCTAAACAAAGCAATTTTATTCCTTGTTTGAGTAGATAGCTGTTTCCAGTATGTCATGTATTTTTCTTACGCCACCCTGTTACTTTTCATGTACACATAAATGCATACAACTGTGCATGGGCCAAATATACATTGAAGGGGACCACAGCTGTTTTATTATGCACTAAATTGTAATAGGACTCACTGGCAGTAATAGGGACCCTGCCAGTTCTGCTGGTGGAGATTCCCCCATTGAAAGGGCTCAAGGGCTAATGGTTGTGTTGGGTACCATCCCAATTGAACTGTCAGGAGCCTCGAACTTTATCAGGGACTGGTTGGGACCAGGTCTGATGCCTGTGACCAGCAGTTGGATTTAATTTCCATGGGCAATGTGGTGGAGCAGGACATTCATCTAGGTTGGTTTCTTTTTAAAGAAATGAGGGCAGCAGCTTGTTTTGATTGATAGTGTGATAGAAGGGTTCAGAAATTGAAAGAAAAGGCATCCTGATCCATTGGCATCTGATGTAGCTCTTGGAGAAGCCACCAGCAGATGGAGGAGAGCACTGTGCTGCAGGTTTGGGAATGGAAGAAGGAATTGTTTAAATTCTAATTAGTCTTAAAGACTGATTTTAAGGCCTAATTTCCCAGTCAGACAGGGCTGCTCAGGCAGTTCGTAATGGCTTGAGGCCTGAGCACCTCAAGACACGCTCACACGAGTGAGCTCTTAGGCGAGGATCTGCCAGGAGAGTTTTGTTAGGCTGGCTCAGGGCAGGGTCTGTCCAGACCTGGCAAAACCCAGGAGGTGAACCTGTGTTTCGCAGAGCTCATCCACGGACACAAATACCATCCTGCAGTGCTAAACTTAGCCAGACACCTGTATATCTGTTTCATATACAATTTAAAATACAGCATCATCAGGTGAATGTGACCAACCCTCAGCCTGCTGAAGACCAAGCAGGGTTTCAAATCCTTTCTTCTTCTCTACAGAAATCAACAGGAATGGTAATTTCTGAGGCTGTAGTTCCTTCCTCTGGCCCTTGACCATCTCAGCTTCCATGGATTGCACTGGATGATCTTTCAAGGTCCCTTCCAATCCCTAACATTCTGTGATGCTGTTACTACTTGCTTGTGTAAGCTGATACTGAGTCTAGCTGAAAAAATAGGAAATTTTGATCCTTTTTAGCTATTTTTTGTCTAAAATCAACCTCTTTCTAGAAGAGTAGGCACAGCTATTGTATTTTCTCAGCCTACTCTCTTAAAGAAGCCCAGATAAAAAACACTAAAGCTATTTTAATTTATTAATTTTTCACTAAGAAATCATTGCTATGAATATGCATTAGTATTAATGCTGTAAACACCATGAGATTTGCACAAGAAACACCTGGCAGAAGTAAGCAGCAAATCCCGCGCATAAAAGAAACTGTTTTTTGCTGCTAACTGGCAGATTGTGGATGCACAACACTGGAAAGGTAATAGAAGCATTTTCCAGCAACCCTCCTGCCAGAATGACGCTTAATGATGTTCAGAACCACGCAGGAGAGTATTTTGAGAACTAAAACACGACGAAGCAGCGCGGTCTCAGCCCTTTGTGCTGTGAATGCCTCTGCCGCTTTCACCCCCAGCCTCTCGCAGAGTTAGGTTATTTGGACAGTAAGGAAACAAGAAAGAAATACGGGATTAATCGCGTGCTGTGAGTGCAAACGCACTCAGAACCCAGGAGCACAGGTGGTTTTTCAAAGGAGCTCGGCCCCCAGCAGCAATTTTGGAGCTTCAGAGCCGTCGGGCACGTCTGTGGCACATGGTGGGGATGCAACCGGCTCCTGGGTACCTGAGACAAATTCCATCCTCCCGGGCTTGAGAACCAACGTCCATCAAGGCTCAGCGGCTCTGCAGCAGATCTCAGCATCACCGGTTCCCTGCCCGCAAAGGAAAGAGTGTTCATATGAGAAGGACATCTACAGCAATGGCTATGTAGCTATTTACATGTAAAAGTGGCACAGGTAGAAATTGTTGTCCCTGAGGGTGGTGAGAGCCTGGCCCAGGTTGGCCAGAGAGGTGGTGGCTGAACCATCCCTGGAGACATCCCAGGCCAGGCTGGACGGGGCTCTGAGCAACCTGAGCTGGTGAAGATGTCCCTGTCATGGCAGGGGTGGGATCTACGTGATCTTTAAGGTCCCTTCAACCCAAACTACTCTATGATTCTGTGACCCTTAAGTACCTGGTGCCCTGCACAAGAAAACAGCACAATCCCTGCCTGCATCGTAATCTTCTTTCTTGGGCGTTGCTGAGCATC
This sequence comes from Patagioenas fasciata, assembly GCF_037038585.1. Lineage (NCBI taxonomy): Eukaryota > Metazoa > Chordata > Aves > Columbiformes > Columbidae > Patagioenas > Patagioenas fasciata. The sequence continues at coordinate 68,490,523 of NC_092524.1, read as the reverse complement.
TCACAAATGAATAATGCATCCCTGTTACACTGGGACTTCTGGAAGCTCAGACAGCTTTGGCTCCGAGCAAGCACAAATATTTAAAAGACTTCAGGTATTTGAGGAGTTCTGTTGGCTTGTGTTGCTTGGATTTAACCATGTGCTTAAATGTTTGCACGTTTGAGCCCTTGGTTGTGTTTCATCTGGGAAGCAGAATTAATGCTTATTAGGTAGTTATGGAGTGGTCTGGGGACATTTTCCCCCCAAAATGTTGTCTGTAGTCTCGAGGCAGGTTTCTTTGCTACAGCACCTCATTTATTGCTGTGCTCCACATGGAAAAAAGTTACCACCCTCTTCCATTCATTAAAAGCCTTGTTTAATGTGCTGCCAGCTGCAACAACCAGGTTTCAAAAACAAACAGGGGACAGTTGCTCAGTAGAGGTCAACTGTGCTAATGCTGTGGTGTATAATTTACATGAAGAGCTCGGAACATGCGACTTAAATAATGTTCTTGCTGTTTTCTAGTGTCAGGTCTTATTTGTCTAATGTCTCATGAGATAGAGCTCCTGATGTATCCATCATTTTGGTCGTTTCAGACAAACAAGTGCTTGGCTTTCTAAATATTTGATTAAATTAGGAAACTGTCTCTCTGAATTTGGTGTAGTCAGACTGGGAAGGTTTTCTTTCCTAATAGGAAGAATCTCCTATGGGGGATGATGGACCTACCAATCAATATGAGAAAAGGAGTCCCTTGCTGGGTCTGAGCAGCAAGTTCACTGACAACGAGACCTCGATCCTTTCCCTTGGAAGGAGGAGATAACTTCATTGCACTTTTGTTTTGCCTTGTGAGAGGCATTGCTTGATATATTACAGCTGAAATATTCCAGCAGTATCTTGTGTAAATCTTGTGCAGATGGCTGACCAGGTTCACACTTCATTATTGTGAGACAGAAAGTTCAAAAGAATTGGAGATTTCAAAATATGTGTCCAATGATTAAGGAATAGTTCTATGACCTCCAGAACTATTGAAGTGTCTTTTCAGTTGATCTGTGTCTTGTGGGTGATTGAGCTTGAAAACTGGGATGTTTCATGCACTGTTCTTGAGTGTTGTAATGAGATTGATGAGTTCCTGGTTTGAGGGCATTTATGTGGCCTTTCTTGTGGATCCTTGAGTGTCAGACTGCCCAGGGCAGTGGTGGAGTCACCATCCCTGCAAGTGTTTAAAAGATGTATAGATGAGGTTCTTAGGGAGATGGTTTAGAGCTGGACTTGGCAGTGTTGGGTTAATGGTTGGACTTGATGATCTTAAAGGCCTTTTCCAACCAAAACGATTCTGCGATCCGAATTTATGTGCAAGGCAAGACGTACAGCCTGAGATGGAACCAGCCAGGCAGCGTAACAGGCCAAGGGGAAGCTTCTGGAAACTGTTTGGAGGGACCATGCTGGTGTCTGAGAGGTGCTGGGTCTCATTCTGTGTTGCTTCAAGGCTGGACTTGTGTGGTATTTGTATCTTAGGGTGAGCTGTAAGGAGAACAGCAGCATTAGACAATTACATTACTAACAAACTGCTTGCTAAAGCAAAGGTAGGAGGGAGAAGCTCTGGGGGACCATTCCCACCGAACGTATGTGACCCCAGCCCTTGTCACCCTCGCCCATTAGGTTGGGGACCTTGGATTTAAAAGGAAGCTGAGGGAAAACTTTATCACTCTCTACAAGTACCCGAAAGGAGGTTGTAGCATGGAGGGGGTTGGTCTCTTCTCCCAGGTAGCAAGTGATAGGACAAGAAGAAATGACCTCAAGTTGCACCACGAAAAGTTCAGATTGGATATTACGAAAAAATTCTTCCTGGAAAGAGTTGTCAGGCATTGGAACAGGCTGGTGGAGTCACCATCCCTGGAAATATTTTAAAACATGCATAGAAAAGGTTGTTAGGACCATGGTTTAGTACTAGAGTTGGGCCATGGTTGGACTCTATGATCTTGAGGGTCTTTCCAACCAAAATGACGCTATGATTTCAAGTGCCATTTCATGGTGAATTTGGAGGTATCAACAGTTCTCCTTCCCCTCTACTCTACCCTGGGGAGACCACACCTGGAATATTGTGTCCAGTTGTGGCCCCTCAGTTCCAGAAGGACAGGGAACTGCTGGAGAGAGTCCAGCGCAGGCACCAAGATGCTGAAGGGAGTGGAGCATCTCCCGTGTGAGGAAAGGCTGACGGAGCTGGGGCTCTGGAGCTGGAGAAGAGGAGACTGAGGGGGGACTCATTCATGGGGATCAATATGGAAAGGGGCAGTGTCAGGAGGATGGAGCCAGGCTCTTCTGGGTGACAACCAATGATAGGAGAAGGGGTAATGGGTTCAAACTGGAACACAGGAGGTTCCACTTAAATTTGAGAAGAAACTTGTTCCTGGTGAGGGTGTCAGAGCCTGGCCCAGGCTGCCCAGGGAGGTTGTGGAGTCTCCTTCTGTGCAGCCATTCAAACCCACCTGGACACCTTCCTGTGGAACCTCAGCTGGGTGTTCCTGCTCCATGGGGGGATTGCACTGGATGAGCTTTCCAGGGCCCTTCCAACCCCTGACTTCTGGGATTCTGTATCTTCAGGTTTAGGTGACAGCTGGGCAGCTCTGTTGAACTGGAGCTTGGATGTTTTAGGTAGAAACAAGGTGGGATTTAGATGTGTGCTGTGCTTTGTGACTCTGCCATCATCACTGCGACTGCAACGTGATGGGGAACCCGTGTGCCTTGGTTACTGGTAAAACAGGGCTGATGGTGAGAGGGAAGCGCTTAACTGCACTCAGGAGAAGTGAAGAAGTTGGCCTAGATGCCAATGGGATTTAGGAGGACTAACATTTTAACTGTAATTTCAGAGATTGGCACCACCCTGGGGGTTGACTCCTGGTTCCCGGTTGTCCCCCATGTGTGGACACCTTTACCTGAGTCAGGCACTTGTTCCTTGAAACATGTTTTTTCTCCACTGACTGGCTCTGAAATGGTTTTGTGGGGTTTTCGTGCTTATTGCCTGTTCTGGCTCATGTCTGCTTGTGTGACCCTCAGTGGCTTTTCTGGGATTCTTGGTAAAACTACGTGAGATCTGAAAGTTGAGGTTTCTCTGCAAAATTTGCTCAGGATGCCTTTAGAGTCTGTGGTGTGGAGCATGTGAGGCTGAGGTTTGTCTTGCAGTAAATATTCCTTAAAGGAAGTTGAATGAGGTTTTTCTAGGAAGCAGTGTCCATCTCACGTTGGTGTTGGCTCAGGAGTTGTTCCAGAGCTGCAGGAGGCAGCTGGTTTGTAGGGGTTAGCGCTGTCGAGGTGAACATCATTAGCTTCTTCCTTTCATATGAGTGGGGAGAATTGCCTTGCCTAGGGAACAGTGTAATTTAATAGATATATGGGAATAGAAAACAGGGTCTGAGCCTTAAATGTCGCTGCTGATTCTGTAACAGCCAGCTTTGGTATCGGCATTTGTGCATCTCCTGCTCTACACCCAGCTCTAATACACAAACAACCTTCTTTTTTTATAATGATAACATGTTTAACATCATACTGATATCTATCTTTTTTAAAATCTCTGTTAAAAGAACTATCTTTCAGGAGTGGAGCTGTGACTTTCCATAGGTCTGGGGAAACACTTTTTCCTCTGCAGTCCGTGGTTTTCAGTGTCTTTGAAATTCAGATTCTCTATTTACCTGTTGAGGGCATTTCGGTAGAGAGGAGGAGTTTTTCAAAGAATAAAACACATTGGGATCCTTACCACTTCCTTAAGGTCCCTGGAGTCAAGACCCAGGATTTCAGATACGATGTAGTTACTCATTTCTGTTCTTTTTCTTTGAAGCTCCTTAGAAGCTCTGTCTGCGATTTTCAAATGAGGCTAAAAACCTAAGTACAAAGGTAAAGGCTTCATAAAGAACTGTGGTCGTGTCTGCCCAAGAAAGCTGGCAGGGCTGTTAGGAAATACGGAGCAGCCTGGAAGAGCTCCCAGTAAGACACTGGTGTTCCCCAGTACAGGGTTAATTCTCCTGGAGTGGTGTCCATCTCAATGTTGGTGTTTTAAGCCAAATTTGTGGCATTGCTAAATATTCCTCTTGTTGTATATAGAGCATAATGTCTAAACATTTCTTGGAGTCGTATCTCCGAAGTAGATGTATAGCTGATAAAATACTTAATGACGAATGTTCTGTCAGTAGGTCCCAGGAGCATTTGCAATGCTATAGCTCCAATACCACTATCAGTGCATACACTTCCATTATGTTTTACATCTCTCCCAACTGTACATAATTTTCCCTGTTTAAGGGAAAGCAAGAAAGCTTCAAGTCAGAGAAAGTAGCTAGTGGCACTCATTAAACCCCCATGCAGCAGTAATCTCTTTCCGTGTAATGAAATCGCGCTGAGCTTTACATTGCTCTGCTGTGTCTCTGCAGATAGTCGCAGCGATAATGGCAATCACAGGAATCGTAATGATGGCATATGCAGATGGTTTCCAGGGTGATTCAATTATCGGGGTAGCATATGCTGTTGGATCAGCCTCTACATCTGCGCTGTATAAGGTAGGTCATAGCTGTTTATTAGTATTCTTATAATCTTTAGCTCTGCGTGTTAAAAATGCACGAGTACCAAGCGAATCGCTATAAAAGCAATGTTTTATTTTATTAATCCCTCCTACATCATTCATACTGTGACCAGGCGCTGTCACGATGTCAGGGAATCTGCTATCAGGGTAATTAGTTGTCTGCTGCCAAACATTCGGCGTGACTTTTCTTGATGAGCCTTTAATGAAATCTCCGTTAACTATGCTGTGAGGGGTTTAGGATTGTGTTTTAGTCATTTCCAGCCACCACGGTTTATCGACACCGTTTTGAAGGGGCTTGCCTTATGCAGGAGGGAGGAGGGAGAATGCGGAGAGTGCCGCTGTCCCCACGCAGGGACAGACAGGGACAGACGGCTCGTCCTGCTCTGCACTGCAGCTCTCTTGCGTATTCTGTGCTTGTGCTGGGCTCGGAGCCCCTGGTATCAGAGGCACGTGAGGCTTTGCCAGTTGCTTGGAAGCTGTGGCTGCTCTGGAAGGAGAGGGATGAAAAGGGCAAGGATGTGTCCAGGTTAGAAACAGGTTGGGCTAAAGGTGGATGGGTTTATTGTCAGCTCAAGGAGGGTGAGGTGCATCCCACCTGCAGTTCTGTGTCCTGTTCTGGAGCCCTCAGCACAGGACACACATGGACCTGCTGGACAGGGGTCAGAGGAGCCACAGAAATGATCTGAGACTGGAACAGCTCTGCTGGGAGGACAGGCTGAGAGAGCTGGGGTGTTCAGCTGGAGAAGAGAAGCTCTGAGGAGACCTTAGTGCGGCCTTTCTGGACTTAAAAGGGGCCAATAAGAAAGATGGGGACAGACTTTTGAGCAGGGCGTGTTGTGATAGGAGAAGGGGTGATGGTTTTAAACTAAAGGAGGGAGATTCAGGCTGGACATGAGGAAGAAATTGTTGTCCCCGAGGGTGGTGAGAGCCTGGCCCAGGTTGGGCAGAGAGGTGGTGGCTGAACCATCCCTGGAGACATCCCAGGCCAGGCTGGACGGGGCTCTGAGCAACCTGAGCTGGTGAAGATGTCCCTGCTCATGGCAGGGGGGAACTGGGGGAGCTTTAAAGGTCCCTTCTAACCCAAACTATTCTATGGTTCTGTGATTAAGTAAGTGTGTGTAAAGAGGAGAAGGAGATTGGAGTTAGTTGTTGTGGGATGAGAAGCTGCCTCCCAGCTTTAGGCTTTGCTTGTCTCGTTAATAAATTTGTTCTGATGGTTTACAAGTCACTCTAAGTACATAAATATAGGCTCATGTAGGACAAACCTTCTATGAGGTTTGTGCTGCCCATGGACATGAAGCAAGTTCTTCCAGGCTGGGCTTTGCTCTCACAGCTGGTTCATGATGTGGAAGTCACTGGAATCCCCTCAGGACCCTGACACGGTATGGATGGTGTTGTTCTTGGGTTCTTCCTTACGCTTGCTTCTTGTGGCATTTAGCATTCAGCTTTGTTATACAGACTCGACCCTCCCCATAGCAATAACATGGTATCCCCCTCGGTGCTAAAAAAGCAGAAAAGGGCAGAAATCAGTCCAAAACACCACTTGAAAAGCTTTTCTCTAAGAAGGGGCCAGGTTGTGGTGTGATGTCCTGGTCAGAGCTGCTCTGTGCCCCCCTATCCCCAAGGGAGTGAAGAGTTTTGCTTCCCATGGCATACATGAGCTCTGAAACCCTCCTCTCCTTTGCAGGTTTTGTTCAAAATGTTTCTTGGAAGTGCAAACTTTGGGGAAGCAGCTCACTTTGTTTCTACTCTGGGCTTCTTCAATTTAATTTTCATCTCCGTTACCCCGATCATTCTGTATTTTACCAAAGTGGAGTACTGGTCCCCCTTCTCTGCTGTGCCGTGGGGTTACCTGTGCGGAGTAGCCGGCCTCTGGTTAGGTAAGTGTTAAAACCTTTGCTCATTGTACTGCTCTTCTCTTCCCACCCAATACAAAATTAGCCTCGGGCACCAACAGTTCCCCTCCTTAAGTAGGGAGAAATCTGATCCCACTGCAAACAGGTGCTCCTTGAGAAATGGTTTGTATTTTTTTCATAAGCAGCCTTCATACTAATAGAAATAGCAGAGAATAAACATGAGGTAGTCATACTAATTGTCTGTTTTCCCGTCTTTGCATTCCTCCCACAATTTCATTGGGATTTCCCTGTCTCTGGCACAGCTCGGTTGCTGTAACTCCAGTTTCCAAGGGCTGTGTGTGCCCAGCGGGTTCCTGGCACATTGTGTGGGTTGTGTGTGCAGGACACAGCACTGGGGCCCATTCCTGTGGGTGCTACAGGGCGCTGAGCAGAGTTTACACAGCTTTGCTGTAGCATGCAAAGGCTGATGCTGTTTCATTACCTGCAGATCTCTTTCACAGCCACAACTTGTATCTTCTAACCAGGCAGGATAGCTGTTGGATTCAGCCCAGGGGCATTTTAATTTCCACATACAACAACATCCTTTCCTTTAGTAAAGTCTCCATTATTTCATAATTGAAGAGGTTTTTGTCTCTACTGTGAGTGTATTAAATGGAAACAAAGAGGATGGCATTGACAGGTATGTGGCCAAGGTGCTGAGAGCACCTTGAAACTGCTCTAGCTTGAGTTACAGCTGTTCTGTGAGCACCTAAGGGACAAACAGCAGGGATAATTTACCACCCAGAGATCTACCCAAGCATCCAACCCCAGCCGCGAGGGAACAATCCTGTGAAGCAGAGAAACATGGGGCTCACTAACTGGGGTGAGAGCTGGAAGAGCACCTTGGAAAATGGTACAAAAGGGAAGTTTTTGCAGTCTGCTTTCAAACTAAAGGAAAGTGTCACATTAAAAATTAATTTATGGGTTGGATTTTCTGGTTTTTAAGTGTTGAACGTTTGTATTTCTGTCAGCTTTCCCCTTGCCTTCCATCACTCCAATCTGCTTAGTCTGCAGTTAACATCTCCATCAGCTCATTGTATTTAAGTGTCCTTTAGAGCCTGAGCTCCCTGCTGCTGTCACTGTCGGTGTGTGTTCCAGATGGGGGAGTGGGAGGCCTTTCACCAGGGAAAGGTCTTGCTAAGACAAGGACAGAATGGCCTCAGCCCAAAGGAAAAACTGGGATGACCATCCTCCTGGTAGGAGGAGAAATGATGGTTTATGACAGCAAAACCGGGATGCTGGTATCTAATTAAAGCTTAAAGCTGTGAAATAGCAGCGTGATAACCTCGGTGTTACAGTTTAGGAAAGGACCTACAGCCCTCACTCTTGCCCCAAGAAGAACTTCTCATTTCACATCTTATATATAAAAAAAAAAGGAAGAAAAGAAAAAAAAATCAGTCAGTTGGACAAGTACCTCATTATTGCGTGCACACAGAGTATATATCATGCTCATAGGGTCAAGGTGGAGGAGAACAGTCTCACTCTAGCACTTTTCCCCATAGTCATTTATTGCTTTCTGGTTTTCTGCAGCTTTCAACATCCTGGTTAACGTTGGCGTCGTGCTCACCTACCCCATCCTGATCTCCATCGGCACGGTGCTCAGCGTCCCTGGAAACGCAGGTACAAGCACCGTGGTGGTTGGTGGGAGGAGGACGAGCTCACGGGCGTGCAGGCAGAAACATCTGTTGTCCAAATGATCTAAATCTGTTGTCACGTATTTCAAAAGCAGTTCAGTCTCCTTCAGCTTCCACAGATGCTCTCAGTTGGTGAAACCCAACCAGGAAAGCTGGTTGCTGCTGAGATGTGATGAGACCCATGGTGCAGGGTAGAAGTTTACTCCAGAGTCTTCTTAAATGGCCCCATCTCTACTCTTCCAGTCTCCTCCTCCACCCAGTTACCCTGACCACTGTGTATTTTCGTCTGTTGTTAGAGAAACATCTGGTTTTGGGGGGATGCAGGTCAGAGCTGTGCAACAGTCAGTACCTGTGAGAGGCTGCTGAAGAGCTCAGGTGTGCTGGTGTTGCTGGTTGTGGAGTTGGGCAGCTGGGCCTGGAGGCATCAACTCCAGCGTTCTGACCTTCATTCTGCTCTTTGCCCATCACGGGTCCATGCAACCCCAAGGAAACATTAATCTCCAGCAGGTTGCATCAGGATAAGAGTTAAGAGATGTTGTGGAGTCTCCTTCTCTGAGACATTCAAACCTGCCTGGACATGACCCTGTAGGATCTGCTCTGGTGACCCTGTGTTAGCAGGTGGGTTGGACTGGATGATCTCCAGAGGTCACTTCAACCCCAACCAGCCTGTGATTCTGTCACTCTCGAGGACTGAGAGTGTGACATGCAGATGTCCCAGCCTGGTCTGATGCTGTAGATCATCCCCTTGCAGTTTTCATGGCATTGTTGTTTCTCCTTCACAGCTGTCGATCTGTTGAAGCACAAAATGATCTTCAGCGTGGTGAGGCTGGGAGCCACCATCATCATTTGCATGGGGTTTCTGCTGATGCTGCTCCCCGAGGAATGGGATGAAATCACCCTGAGGTTCATCAACAGCTTGAAGGAGAAGAAAAGTGAGGATCACGTCGACGACATCACAGAGTCCAGCGTACACACGAGAAGCAGAAGTAGAGCTAATGGGACAGTGTCTATACCACTAGCTTAGGGCTGGTGGACTTCAACTGCACGCAGATGTATATTCTGTGAATATAGCTTAAATTCCCTCACTACTTGTATGCTTATAAACGACATTTACTCTGAACTGGAGCTGAACTGTAAGATAAGAGAAATACATCTATAGTAAATGTTTACATTTATACACTTATCAAGGAACGGGTGTAAATAACTATAATAAAAAGTTTTGTAATAAAAAACGTTTGTGTCTTAGTGAATTGGTGGGTTTGAAATATGGATCACGTCTACATTTATCTCCTTTTGCTGGCAAAAGTAGAGCCGTTATCAAGGAAAGAGATCTTGGATATTTCTAGTTAAATCTCAAAATCGAACATATTGCCTTACTTTCAATAGAGGGACCTTTCCATGAGGTCTTGGAAAGCCATTTCAAACCTCTCCTGGCATTCATCTCCAAAAGAAGCCGATGCTCACAGTGATATTAGGAATTATTAGGAAATAGTATCAGAATACATATTCTGTGAAGTGTGAAACTAATTTTTCGTTATGTTATTGTGGAATATGTGATGAAAGGTATTTCACTTTAACCTGGACATGCACCAGTGCTGCAAACTCATCTCCTCTCTGCTGAATATTGTGCTTGCAGCCAGTGGAAACCCATCAATGTCCTACCCAACACGTCACCCAGGACATCTGCTACATGGACTGTAAGAGTTTAATTCATGGGCAGCTCATGCTTGCAAAGATGAAGTGATTTCAAATTGGGTCCATCTTTTTCGCAACAACCTGTAGTTTTGAGAGTTTTGAGGCAAATAAATATTTTCCGTAACTTCCACTGCGGAAAAGCCTTTCAAAAGCCAAACCAACCAACCAACCAACCTACCCAGTTCCATACTCAACCCATCACCATGTAGTTTAGCCTGGCTGTTCCCTCTTACAGCCTTCCTGCCCACTGCTTGGGAGTTTGACTAGCAGTTTTAGGGCTATTTTAAATGGTGTTTCTCTCAGTCCTTAGGGCTTAATACTGCTGCAAACAAAGCAATTTGTATAAATAATAACAAAAGCACCCTTTTGTATTTGGCTCCCTTCTATTTTATGGCTTTTATCTTCTAATAATTCTTGTCTAAACTGTTCCTTGCAACCAGCAGAGCTAACAAAGTACTCATGTATATTAAAAACAATAAAACCTACAAAAACAAGAACAAGAAACCAACCGAACAAAACCAACCAACCAAAAAACGAAACAAACTTGGGCTCTGTCATCTTATGACGGCAGAATAGGGCCGTAAAAACCAACCCAACCAACCATTTGCACTAAATACAGACGTGTAAGTTTTTAGTATGCACACACAGAGTCTTTTTAAAGTCTCTTCTAGCTTTTGAGAAGATGGACTCAGCCCCCTGTCTGCTGCTTTCAATAGGAGACAGACAAAAATACTCTTAAGTGAATTATGTTGAACAGGAGATACTGGTGGGATGATACGGCTGAGAGTGAAGAGCACATGGCAGCTTGAACACCGCCTCAAGTCCATTTTGGAGTTGGCCTATTCATTTCCATTGCTTGAGAGTTTTAGAGATGGGTTTTACTGGAATTTTAGCTCCTGCCAAACTGAACACATGGGAAAAACAAACATTCCCTTTCAGCGCGCAGCGATGAGTGCATTTTGGCTACAAGCCTCATGGCAGCACCTTCAGGCCCGGGACTGGATCCTTCAAGGAACCTCATTGAGTATTCAGTAGGGAAAAATCATATGAAATCCCTGTGTTTGAGTCAGTTTTCCCCTATTTGAGATGTTTCCCACCAGGGGTGCAGCGTGTGGCTGTCCCATCCCCAGGGTATCACCCTGACATTCTGTAGGCAGCAAGGACATGTAACTGAGCCCAGCAGCTGCCATCCACCTCATCTCAGGCTTAACAACCAACACCTAAGCCAGCCCAAGCCTTCTGCTAGGACAGAGCATCCCCCATGGAATCACAGCTTCTTTTAGGTTGGAAAAAGTCTTTAAGACTATCAAGTCCAACCATTAACCTGGTGCTGCCAAGTCCACCTCTAACCCATGTTCCTAAGAACCTCACCTACATGTCTGTCCAACCCTCCAGGGATGGTGACTCCAGCACTGCCCTGGGCAGCCTGTTCCAATGCCCCACAGCCCTTTGGGGAAGAAATTGTTCCCAAGATCCAACCTCAACCTCCCCTCGTGCAACTTGAGGCCGTTTCTTCTCATCCTATCACTTGCTACGTGGGAGAAGAGACCAACAACCCCCTGGCTCCAAGCTCCTTTCAGGCAGTTCAGAGATCAGAAGGTCTCCCCTCAGCTCCTGTTCTACAGGCTGAAGAGAGAAGCAACTGTTTTTCCTAGAGCACAACTCTGCCTTTCAGCCAGAGAAAACCCATTAAAAGCAACAAATCAGACAATAAATGGAGGCTGTTTTGTACAACCACGTTGATTACCCATCAGAGGAATGAAAACCAATAATCACACCCATCAAGTGACTGATCAGTATGCGGTTACTTCTGGGTATCTCTGATGAGCCCTTCGATCACCTCCAGCAAAACGTGAAGGTTTCATATTGGTTGCACCATCTTGTTTGCCAGTTTTGAGCTGGTAGCCACGTTTATCAGATTCTCCTTCAAGCCAGGGCCCGGCTCTCTAGAAGGAAAACAAATCATGCTACAAATAACCCACTTCAAGCATCGCTGCCTGCACATACGCGCTCCAGAGCGCTCGGCGACCGGGCAATGTTATCTCAGCACCACTGGAGTCCTCAGCCCTGGCTGGGATAAGATGAACATCCCCTGTTAATACAAGCGACAAGCAGCAGATGGGGGAATGAGCCGCATTTCTTGACTTTACAGATGTCTAATACCAGGATCTATAAGTCGCACCGGTGTGCATCCCAGCCAGTGAAACAGCGCGGGATTATCTTCCTCTCTTCGCTGCTCTGTTTGTTCATGTTATCTCCAGCTAAACACGCTTCCAGCATAATAAACAGCAACACTATCACATTGTTATGGTTCTTTCTGCTTTACTGTCCAGAGATTTGCATAAAGTCTAGGCATTATTTCAGGAAAAAAAAAAATCACTGCTGCCCACTTTCCATCTCCTCCTGTGCCTGTGTGTGTTTTTTGTAATTTAAAACTCCTCCTTAAAACGAGGTTTAAGGCAGAGGCAATCTGCTGGTGCAGCTGGATGTTAGACTGGTGCCCTGTGCTGAATCCTGCCCTTGGTTCACCGTTGTTACCTGCACATGGAGCAAACTCTGCTCCTCCGTGGGAAAACACCCTGCCCCAAGTCATGGCAATGCCCTACCCTTGAGCTTTTCCCAGTATCTTCCTTAAAATAAGGGCATCAGAGCACTTAGGGGTGGATGATTTTGTTTTGACTACACTAAACTTGCCGGAAAATCCAATTCTGAGAAGATCGGTATCACTTACAGGTTCCAGCTGAATTTGGTGGAGGGTTTCAGGCCATAAATGAAGTGGGAGAAAGATATAAAGAGCTCTCCTGGGAGGGACCACATGATGTCTCTAACGGCAATGAATGAGACCAAAGCTCCTTCCAGCTCCATGTTTCTACAGCACTTGGGAATCAAACCAAACCTTAAATACAGATAAGAAAACCTGCAACCAAATAAACCCCCCAGTTAAAGAAAAGGATGAGTTTATCAACATCAGGAGATCAGTGTCAAAGCCAGCCTGAGCAGACACACCTCAACCCATCCTTCCCCCGTCAGATGCTGGTGTTAAAGGCAGGTTTAAGCGAGGGGGTTAATGTGGGGTATTACTACTTTCTGCTGAGCAGGTTGATACAATGCTGATAACCACAATCTCCACCACCACACATGGACATCTCACCCAACAAAGCCCACAACACCCACCCTGCACCCTGCACAGCTGCTGTGCACAGAGCCCAGGCAAAGGCACAAAGGGTTCATTTTAGCACAGCTGTTGCAAGTGATAATATTTGGGAGCCTCTTCCAGTACCGTTGGGCCCTTTTGGGACTCAGTTCAACTCCAAGCTTGCTCTTGGTTTGCCCCCCAAACCTGCAGGAAGGGATATTTTTGCATCCTGCCTTCCTCCCTCACCCCAAACCCACATCCCAGCTCTCGGCGCTCCTCGATTTACAAAGTAAAGGATTGTGATAAGTCAAAGCACAGCTCCGGGATACACAGATGCCGAGTTTTTTAGGGACACTCTGAGATATATTGGTCCTTAACTGATGCAGCATCAAGGTCATAGAATCACAGAACAGTTTGGGTGGAAGGGACCTTCCCAGCTCCCCCAGTGCCACCCCTGCCATGAGCAGGGACATCTTCACCAGCTCAGGTTGCTCAGAGCCCCGTCCAGCCTGGCCTGGGATGTCTCCAGGGATGGTTCAGCCACCACCTCTCTGGCCAACCTGGGCCAGGCTCTCACCACCCTCAGGGCCAACAATTTCTTCCCCATGTCCAGCCTGAATCTCCCTCCTTTAGTTTAAACCATCACCCCTTGTCCTATCACAACAGGCCCTGCTCAAAAGTCTGTCCCCATCTTTCTTATCAGCCCCTTTTAATTATGGAAAGGCCGCAATAAGGTCTCCCCAGAGCTTCTCTTCTCCAGCTGAACACCCCAACTCTCTCAGCCTGTCCTCATAGCAAAGGAGTCCCAACCCTCTGATCATTTTTGTGGCTCCTCTGGCCCCTCTCCAGCAGGTCCTGGTCACACTAACGTCCTGGGGCAGGTGTCCCCCAGAGCTGTACCACAGCACCCCTGCTGTGACCTCCCAGAAGGACACTGCAACACCTTTAAATGCGAAGAGGAACATCTCTGCACCTAAAACTCCTCTGGATGAGTACTTGGAGCAATATCAGCCTCAGGTATGTCTGTCCCTTTGCAATCCTCTTCCCTAAATCACTCTACAATGGGTTGTGGTGCCATCCTGCACGACAGGTGGGGAAAAACCCGTATGGCTTTGGAAAGCAACCTGGCCAAGAGAGGGGTTTGGTGGCATGGGGAGCAGTGGGACCCTGTGAGGACTTCAGCAGGTCCACAGTGTGGCAGCAGGTGAAACACCCAGATACATGGCAGGCACTATCTTTAACAGCCATGTGGGTTTTCCACTGCTCCAACACCACCAACACTGCATTTAATTCAGTTTCCCCAAGCTGCTTAACAGGAGTTACCTGTTCTCAGCAGGGGAGGGGAAAGAGAAACAATAAAAATGGGAAAAATAGACATTAAGCATTGAGAAACTCAGGATGGAAGCCAAGTGTTGTTTTTATATTTCCATTTGAGAAGAAGGAGGAAAAAAAACCCACAGACAAAGCTACTCGGCTGCTTCAAACCCTGTTTGACTTCTTGCAAAGCAAAGTCGTGAATGTTGTTGGTGCTTTGCAGATGAAAACATGAACCAGTTGGGTTGCTCCAGGGAGGAACAGTGTCTACCGGGAGCTGCCACCCCTGGCCAGTGGTATTTTGCAGCTCAAAACCTCCTCATTTCTGTCAATGGGGAGTTGAGTGGTTCCATCTGTGGATCTACTGGCCATGAGTGCTGGACTCTTGGCTCTACCATGACCCTCATGTCCTGCACAACCCTCCTCCCAGCACCCCTCTCCCTCTCCCAGTTGCTCCAGACCTCTACAGGATCACTCCAGGGGTCCCGGTGGGATAAGCTTCTGCTAAATGAACCCCAGCTCTGACACTTTTTTGGGCTCTCCTCACACACTCCATTTTTGCTGGTTTCCACATGTTCCACAGCTGAGCCCACAGGTCCTCTGACCTCTTCTTGGAACCATATTCCTGCCAAAAAACCCACCCTGCAACAGTAATCTTTTTGCATAAATAACCCTCCCTACATATTTTCCAATTGCTCCACCTTGGAAATGAATGTCTGACTACACCTCCAAGGAAAATGTGGCCTCCCAACCCCCTCATTCACCTTGGGAGCAATGCAGAAGTGCAGATCTTTCCCTTATCCACCAATCCTGCTGTGTTTGGCCCAAATCCTGCAGCAGCTCCAGAACTGCAGGATATGACACACTTCGGCTGATGTTTTCGGATGGGTTTGTGCCAAAACTGCCACCAGCTGGCAGGAGCAGGGGTGGAGGATGCTCCCCAGCCAGCCCCTGTCCCCAGGCTGTTCTCCCATGCAGGGTGAGACACGCTTTAAATCCTCAGAGGGCCAAAAGGGTTAATTTCCTTCCAAAAACTGAAGATTTAGCAAAAGAGCTGCTTGTAGGAATACCTCCAGGTCAGCCTATGGCCAGCTGAGGCGGTGCCCGTCGTTCAAAAGTCACTTGTTGGTAAAAAACAAACCTTCCCCAGGGCTTGGTGCTGACTGCCCAAGCTGCTTCCCACTTTACCATCATCAGCAGCCACCTCTCCTCCCTGCGGGGGAATGGCTGGAGTCAGGTCAATGTTTAACCAAGCTGTGAACAACATGTAGGCACGTCCGTGGGAATCAGGCCTGGCCTTGGCAGCCAGCACAGAGCTCCCCAGGAGCCACAATCACTCACAAAGCTCCCTCCGTGTTCAGGGAGGACGGTGCACAAGGGGTTTCTCCTTCTCCTTTCAAAGCCACCGCTCCGCAAAATGGGCCTGAGCTCTTCCAAGGCGCATCACAAGGTGACCAAGGTGGCACCGATGCACACCGGGGAGGACCTGCCTGCTCTTGTCACCCCGTGCCAGCTCCTCGGGGTGCCGGGACAGCCCAGCCTGCGTCACGAGCTGCCACCTCTCCGGGAGACCTGGTACGGGAGATCCTCTGCAGGTAAGGGGGGTGGCACCAAATTATTGTGAAGCAGAGGACAGGGACATTGGCTGGAGGTGCAGCGTGGGGTGGGTGTAGGTACATGGACACGCCATCCTGCATGAGTAGCTTTTTGCCATTTCCAGGGCATCTCAGCTTTGGGAAGACCATTATTTTCCCCCATCATGGCCTGTTCTAGGAAGCGTCTCGGTCACCAGAGCCCAGATCCCAGGCTCCTTGCTCCCATCAGTCACCCCCCAGGAACAGCTCCACTCCCTTATATTGACACCAGCCTGTGTTTGAGCACGTCCTTATACAGCAACCCCATAACTCCTGGTTATACACCCATCCAGCTCACCTGCTGCCACTGGGCATGTCGCTGTCATTAGCTTAATTAGCGTTAGATTCTGGGTAATGCGCTCAGCAGGTAAAACTCGGCATTAAAATGAATTACAGCCATGTCTCGCGCAGGGCTAATTTCATAAGCCAAGAGGCAGAGCAAGGCAAATAGCACAACTGTGTGTGTGTGTCTACAAGTGGCATCGTGCAGCCTCTCCCCCAGCCTTTCACAGCAGGGCTTAAACTCCATCAACACACAAAACCTTCCCAGAGGCGAGAAAGGAGGTTTGCACCCATCCAAATCAAGGAGCTGGATGGTGCACTTCTATGGAAAAAATTAACCCCCCTCTCTCAATAAATGTAATTTTCTACTACTTTTCGTTTCCAGAAATAAAAAGAGTATGCTCAAGAGTACTTGAGTGATGTATTAGCTTGAGCTGCTGACTAACTAAGCAAAGCCTTCAAGAGAACAGCTTTTATTTGGTTTAGGAGGGTTCATCTTGGCTTGTGTTAAATCCCACTTCTCCCAGTGGGAAAATCTGCAGATACTAATGTGCAAGGGTGAAAAATAAAAGTGATGAGAATGCCTTGAGCTGTGGCTTTGAGCTGGCAGCACGGCACGGGGGGACAATGGTCCCTCTTTGCTGGCATCACCAGCTGTGCCAGGGACCATCCCCGCCCAGGACTGAGGGGGTTTGGGGACAGCGAGCACTTGGCTCCCAGTTCTGTGTCTGTACAGGATAAGGGTGAATCTCCTGCAAGACACACATGGATAGGATGAGAGGGAATAACTTTAAAAATACCCAAACATGGATGAAACAAACCATCAAACCTCATAAGGGAGAAATAACTTCCCCAAAGCCATATTCTCCCACCAGAATAAGCATCCCCCGAGACCCAGCCCCTTGCCTGTGCTGAGTCATAGAGTAGTTTGGGTTGAAGGGACCTTCCCAGCTCCCCCAGTGCCCCCCCTGCCATGAGCAGGGACATCTTCACCAGCTCAGGTTGCTCAGAGCCCCGTCCAGCCTGGCCTGGGATGTCTCCAGGGATGGTTCAGCCACCACCTCTCTGGCCAACCTGGGCCAGGCTCTCACCACCCTCAGGGACAACAATTTCTTCCTCATGCCCAGCTTGAATCTCCTTCCTTTGGTTTAAAACCATCACCCCTTGTCCTATTGCAACAAGCCCTGCTCAAAAGTCTGTCCCCATCTTTCTCCTCAACCCCTTTTAAGTATAGAAAGTCCACAACAAGGTCTCCCTGGAGCTTCTCTTCTGCAGCTGAACACCCCAACTCTCTCAGCCTGTCCTGACAGCAGAGCTGCTCCATCCCTCTGACCCATCCCACATTCCCAGTGCCATGAACCACCCCCTTACCTTTTGCTTCCCCTTTAGGGATTCCTTATGCACTAATTTGTCCTGCAGATCGAGAAGTGACAACTTCATAACCCCCTTTTGCTCTCACAAGCTGCTGTTTCAGCGCGTGTTCCCCGGCAGCTGGAGTTTGTCTCCAGAGGAACCTCCAGCGCTGGAGATTAACACTCAGGCTCCCAGTCCTGCCTGTGCAGAGCAGCCACAGCTCCGCTCAGCAGTTAATTAATCATTACCAGCGCTCAGCAGAGCCCAGCAATCATTTATCCGATGGAGTCACCACCTCCTCCCGTATCCCAACACCCTCCATCGCTTCCTCTCTTCTCCCAGAGCCCTTCCTTGGCAATCTTCCATGGGGCTCATTTAAAGTGACCACCGAGGACCCCCATAAGGTGACTTCCAAATTATTATATCTCGTTTTAATGTAACTGTTGAATTTGGCATCAAGAAAGATGTAACTCCTGCACTTTATCCCCAGCTCTCCTTCCCTATGGCCACCTCGGGGCTCTCATCATTTGGGAGCAGGAGCTGCTCAGCAACACCTCACTCAGCTCCATGTGTAAAATGGCATCTGAATGCACCAGGGCAGTTTTTGGGGAGACTAAATGGGATAGCAAAACTCTTTTTGTAAAGGAAATACTGCAGTAGGAAGTATTTATTTATGCAAGAAAAAGAAAAGGCAGCAATGTCCACTGGAGAGCACCAGTGCAGAACAGGCCTGGGCCCAGACCATGTTCAGGCCTCAGTGAAAGCATGACTTTAATAATTAACAAGTGATCGCTGGTGTGTAGCATGTTATTTTGGGCTTATTTCCAAAGATGAAGGTCTGTGATGGTAACTCGTGTCTCGCTGTAACCCACTAACTTCTGAACTCACTGGCTGGCTGTAGCCCAACTCTGCCATGGTCCATAAAAACAGAGATATTTCTCAGTTCCACGAAAAAACAACGATAATAAAGTCTCAGGGAGCAAGAAAAGACCGAAATTGCTGCCTGTTCCCAACTTCAGAAGGCAGTAAAGCTCACAGTTTTCTTGGCCAGCTGATGGTCACAGGGAGAAGAGGACCCTTGGTCACACATGGGAGTCAGAGAGGCTACAGGAGACACGGAGGATGGTTATTGTCACATATAGGATGTATGAGGGGCTGTAGAGGTTAAGTAGGAGAGGTACACAGCAGACACAGTTGTTAGAAACCACAGATACATCCTTTCATTATTTCTGCAGCTAATAGAATAATTTATACCACGTGTTACAGGGGTGAAGCAAGAGAGATGTTCGTAGGACATGCCAATCAAAAAATAGGGCAGAAAACTATTGGTGAGTATAACCTAGCAGCCTATGATCACTCAAAAGTAACTTCACTCATTTCTTCTCAAAATTTTAAGGGTCCCTTTCCTTCAACATGGTGCCAGGAAAGGAAGAAACCAGCATCATTAAACAGCACCCACCCCGAAGACCTCAAGTAAGGCGAGTTTGAAAAGCTCCCTGTGTTGCTCTGATTGACCCAATGATATGGGCTTTCTTGGAGATGTGGGCACGTGGGGGAAACCACAATGGGAGAAACAAAGAACCCACTGCAATGCAAGTAGAAGGTCCTACCTTTAGATGACCATCTCTAGTTGAGTTCTGTTTTATTTATTTTAGGCTTAAAGAATTGCTATACATGCTCTGTACCTACGCGTACCTCCACCTTCTCCCCTCAACAGCACTGTATATACTTGTGTACACACACATCTGTGTATCTAAATATAAAAAAGCCTCCCCCAACAAACATGAAACACCCTTGTTCACTCCTCCATGATTTTCTTTTGCCCTTCTGGCACTTCCCAGATTCCATCCACTCCAAGCTCTGAAACCCATAACACTGCTTGACCTGGCAATCGGGATTTTCCCCACACAAAAGCTACCACAACATAACTAAAGCTCAAAAATGTATTTATATCCATATAATCTACTGCAAAGAAGGAAAGGAAACATCACTAGTGCACCATGCTGCCCAAGGGTTAGAGTTGTAATTTCATTAAAAACAACCCACAACAGTGACAAGAAGCCCTCCACATGCATCTTCTGTGCTGATGTTTTTCTGCACCGATGCTTTTATACAATACAAAACCCGGGTGAGGCTCAGGCCATGATGTGCTCACAGGGTTAAGCCGAAGCTGCATTACCGTGGCCGTACAATTCTTGCTATGAATCAGGTTATTTAAAAATCAAGCCCTTCGTCTGCTACACCTGCATTTTCATTGCTTCTCAACACCCTGCCAAACCAGTCGGCAACAGCATCCAACTTCCCCTCTCTTACCTGCTCACTGTTCGAGATGCAAGGCTGATGACGTTTGGCTAAGATGAAGTTCTCCCTCCTTCTCCACGTGCCCACAGAGGCTCAAGGAGGGACACTGACGACACCAGGCTCAGCACTACTCTGGATGGCCCAGAGCTGCAGCTCCCCCAATTTATTCATCAGATCTTTCTCCTCTGGAGTCCTAGCCCAAGGCTTTCAGCTGTGTTTCTTTGCTGCTCAGCCCAGATCTGGGGGCTCTAATACTGAGAGCAAACAATAAAACCAGACAAAGAAAGGGAACAACTTTAGCAGGCCCCTCCAGCATGGGTGAAGCAGAGCATCCTGCTCCAGGAAGTGTTCAGCTGATGGAAATATTTCTCCCATACCCTCATTTAGGAAGGACTTTTAATTAGCAATTAAGGGCCTGCTGCTGAGACCCTCCAAGAGAGCCCAGCTGCATGGGGCACATTAGCAGCCTAGTTAGGCGGCTGGAGGGAGTCCTTAGCTCTGGCTGGGGACAAACAGAAGAAAACACACTTCTTGGCTGTTTAACCCAGGAAAGAGATGTATTTGCCCTGATGGGCCATGGTCTTCTCTGCAGCATTCCTGCAGGTCATGGTTGTCCCAGCCCTGGGTTACACCAGGACCAACCTGTCCTTCAGCTGCCCATGCTGGTCACGTTCCTTCCCAGCCACCTATATCACCCCTTGCCATTAAAATCCTTGGGTGAACATCTCGCCTCCCTGTGCTGCTCTGAGAGCATCTCCACTCTAAAATTTGGTGACCAGCCCTCTGCATGTGTCCCAGAGCAGCAAACCTGCTGAAGCAGAGCTGCTTGGCTCGCACCTTCCTTGCTGTGATTAAGGTCTATTTAATATAATATAGAACAGAAGAGACAGCGGACAGGGTCAGATAAAACCCCGACGCTCCAGGCTGTGGCTCTGGCCAAGACCGGTGCCTTCAGAGAGCACAGGCAGCCACCGACTGTTGAACAATGTGTCCTTGGATTTGGTGTGAGGATGAGGCAGCAGCACCTGGAATGAGCCCAGCTACACCCTGTGAACTGTCACCTGGAATCACAACCTCATTTTAAAATTCCCTGCCAGCACGTAATTTTTACTCATTGATCTTATATCCATTAGAGCTCTAATTATGTATTATTCAGACATTGGTAACACTTAGTGCAGGACAACAAATCTGTTAATCCTACCCCCCGATTCTGCCATTGCTGTTAGGGAGTGTAAACGGCACCACCAAAAACCCTTTTCCCTGCAGGAATATTTTCAAAGACAGCGAAGCAGGATGATGTGGCCTTCCCAAGGACTTCTAAAGGGTTTCGGTCAGGGAGTATTTTCAGAGAAAAATCCCGTGAGATTCACAGAGACGAAAGAGTTGATTTTCCAGCCTGTGACACAACTTTAGCCAAAATCCTGGGACTTGGCCACCCCACCAGGCGCAGTGAGATGAGGGGACAGATGCAGGAGTTTATCTGCCTTGGTGGCATCGAAGAGTGATGCACAACCCGGACTGCAGCTTCTGGTGTCACATGCTGCCATCTAGTGCCATTTTTTAAGCTTCATATTCAGGTTTGTGAGGAGTTTTTTAATGGTAAGAGACATGTGAACCTGGCACTCAGGACTGACAGGGATTTCCCCCTTTACATGATGCTGCTGGCTTCTTTTCTCCTGTGTTTTTGCATTAATTTACAAGAGGCTTACAAATTATAGCTCAGGCTTTGGCAGTTCAGTGCAGCCAGAGGCATTGTCACCATTTAGAGGACACTCTAGCACATATTCAAGGGGTTAATGATGTCTCACATAAAGCGTAATCCAGGTCTTGCTGATGACATCCTCGATGATGCTCCCCTTATTTTTGAACTCCCATCCAAGAAGGGGACACTAATGATATGAAACCATGAAATGGCCAAGGATCATCCCGTAGCGTGGCACGATTTAAGGAGACAACTTGCCTCCTTACAATAAAAATCTGTGCTTAGTCTGTATAGCTTAGTCTGTAAACAAAGTGTCTGCCCACTTCATAAGCCACCAGGAAAAGTACTTTGTACCATGCAGAGAAAGGTCCTGCTCAGGCCAACACAGGTGGGAAGGCTGAGGGAGCTGGGGCTCTGGAGCTGGAGAAGAGGAGACTGAGGGGGGACTCATTCATGGGGATCAATATGGAAAGGGGCAGTGTCAGGAGGATGGAGCCAGGCTCTTCTGGGTGACAACCAGTGATAGGACAAGGGGTAATAGGTTCAAACTGGAACACAGGAGGTTCCACTTAAATTTGAGAAGAAACTTGTTCCTGGTGAGGGTGTCAGAGCCTGGCCCAGGCTGCCCAGGGAGGCTGTGGAGTCTCCTTCTGTGCAGCCATTCAAACCCGCCTGGACACCTTCCTGTGGAACCTCAGCTGGGTGTTCCTGCTCCATGGGGGGATTGCACTGCATGAGCTTTACAGGGCCCTTCCAACCCCTCACATTCTGGGATTCTGTGAAGCTGGATGGATGGAGGGAATGGTGCCCTGTGTCTCACGTAACCAGGATCTGCCCTCAGATGTCCTGGTAGGAGACATTATATTGAATTATGACACATCTCCATGAGATGAGACTCAAAGACGAATACCTACAGGGATGAAACCAATTTCAGACAGGGGTTTTGTCACTTTGACTGCCATGCAGGTCATCCCCCCTGGTTTGTCCATTTCCAAAGCACCATAATAAATATGTTCATCTCCCTGAGCATCTGCTAGAGATGCCAATCTCCTTGCTGCAGCTCAAGCAGCCAGGGCAGAACTGGAGATGGAAAAATGTCAAGCTAGTTTCATTTCAGGTTTTATGATTGTGTGGAACAAGCAATGCTGAATATTATAAATATTGGACTTGTAGAGGCTTGAACCTGCTGGCCCTATGCAAGCAATCACTCCTGCAAAGCCCTGGAGTCAGCGAGAAGTGGCTGCAAGCCCCCAAAAAAAGGTAAGTACATGGTTGAACCCCGTGAATGGGTCATTGCTGGCTGCAGACTGCTTTCCCTCATAATTCAGGCACCCCAAAAGCATCAGTTGGTGTTTTATGCTGCCTGTGCTCCCATCCCTGGCTGAAATAACTGGTGTGTGGGTGAAAGGATGCAAAATACAGGGAAAAAGTTTCTCAATCTCCGGCATGACAGTTCCCTGCTGGGCCAGGACCTCTTATATTTTCGAGGCTAAAGGTTTGAGGACCACTTTTTGAAATGGCCGAGCGACTTGAACACCCACCGCTTGCAGTGGGCATGGAAAAAGCTGCAAGTGCAGTGAACACCCCCTGCAAACCCAAATGTGCAAAAGCGTTTCCCTCCCTTTGGACTGTGAGATTATCTCGGACCAACAACTCAAAGCGGTAACACCTCGGGGCGGGGGGGCAGGAGGAACATTTATACTCTGTTTTAATTAAAATTTTTCCCGCCGTACCCCAGAGCTATGAGATGATAAACTACAAGTGCAATAGAAGTCTGTGATAAATCACTGCGAGCTGGCTGTGCAGGGAGATGCTTGCTGTCTGTATCCCTGGGGAACCCAAGGGGGCAGGCATGGCTTTGGGATTTTGTGGCTGTTTCTCTGTCAAAAAGCACAGGTATATTTATTTACACCCCGTAGGCTCTGGAGGAGAGGGGGCAAAGCCTGAGACACCCCCCTGGCAGGCGGCAGCACTTGCACAAACTGCAGATGCTGGACTTGACCCGCAGGCACCGAGAGGTAACGCTGCGATGGATTTGGGGAGAGGTTGGGGCTTCCCCTCTCAGATGGGGTCTGTCCATCCCCAGGGTCTCTTCCATGGATCAGGGGGCTTAAAGCCTCTTACTAGGACGGTCAAATGAAGCTTTTCTGGTAGTTTAGGCAAAGTTGAAGCGGTGAACACCTCCGGGACCCCCACAATCGGTAATTACTTCTGATTTTTGCAATGCTTTGCTTTCATTAGGCCATGGCCCATGGATAAACCAAAAATCTGCATACGGGTCATGTTCTGTCACATACCCAGTTCGGCAAATACCATTTGCCCTGGTTAAACTACTTAACTGCGTAACTATTTTCAGCCCTGGCCCCCTAACGCTGTGCCTTGTAGAACTGTTAAAACGTGTTTGCTCCTCCGCTGCTCGTGTTGATGACTCGTTTGCAAACCCAGGCAGAGCTGAAGCGAAATCTCCACAGGGAGGCAAAAATCAACAAACAAAAAATCAAGGAATTCAGCTCGGAGAAAGTCCTTGACAATCTCCAGAGAGGCAACAGCATTGAAAGCCGAGACCTCGTCCCTGCTGAGCTCAATCAGCGTTTTTATGGAGACGACCATGGTAAGTAGAATAATTTTCCAAGGAGATGTAAAACTCACCTAAATGCAATCAGAGAAGTTTCCCAGTGGAAGCTGCTTCCACTGCTCCATCTCCTGCTGTGACATAGTAAAAATTCAAAGGACTGAAGGAGGGATGCAGTGAGATGTGGCCATAACGCAGAGCATTGGGATGCTGAGGGACAGGATGCAGGTGTCTGGGCTGCTTGTTTGATATCATCCAAATAGACCTGAGCAGATGTGAATTAAGACTGGAGAGAGTCAAGCTGAGGGCTACAGAGATGTTGGAGCATCTTTCTGACGAGGAAAGACTGAGAGAGCTGGGGCTGCTCAGCTGGAGAAGCCAAGAGGGATCTTATTTCTGCTGATCAATATCTCAGGGTGGGTGTCAGAGGATGGTCCAGACTGTTCAGTGGTGCCCAACGCCAGGGTGAGGGGCAACGGGCACAGACTGAAACACAGGAGGCTCCATGTGAACATGAGCAGAAACTTCTTTGCTGGGAGGTGCCAGAGCCTGGCCCAGGCTGCCCAGAGCGGGTGTGGAGTCTCCTTCTCTGAGACATTCAAACCCGCCTGGACCCACCTGTGTGATCTGCTCTGGGACCCTGCGTGAGCAGGGGGGTTGGACTGGGGGATCTACAGAGGTCCCTTCAACCACACCAGTCTGTGATTCTGTAAACCTGGAGGGCAACCTGCAGTGCTTTGGATGTGGCCGTGACTCTGATCAAAGCTTTGGGGTACTGGTTGATGCAGGCTGGGGTGCAGCTGTGGGGTTTGTAGACGCCAGGGTACACAAGGTGACCTCACTGTCCCCAGCCAAGGGGAAATCGAAGCAAATCTCAGCCGTAACTTTGTACTGACATCCCCGATGCATGAGTTCTGTTATGCTTGGCATGTGACAACCTTTGGCATAGGCTGGAAACATATTACTGAGGGTAAAAGTGCTTAAATCAGTGAAAAACTTGTCTGCCAGTGAACTTTTACCAAGAGAAAGGGTAACAGACATGGCTGCTCCTATTCCATTGCATTTCTTTGTCTCAGCTCTCTTCTGCCTGGTGATAAAACCATTCTGCTTCTTACCAGACTCTATAATTTCAACAAATATAACCCTGAATATATTATACCTCACCCTGCCCAGCCCTGATCATGGAGTCTGGTTTTGGAGGGCATCTCTTGGGATCTTCTTTACATGCTTCCAGCTGCCCACGGCCATTTCCAGCTAAACCCTAGGGGACTGGGCATGCAAGCTTTGCAAAATTGTGGGGTTTATTTTATTATTATTTTTTTTTTCCCGTAAGGAAACACATGGGGTGGAAGACCCTCCGGACAACATGGTGGGGCTGACCTCTCTCCAGGCAGGAGCGAGAAGGTTGAGCTGTGGTTCTCCAGGGAGCCACGGACGAGGGATCTGTTCTGGGACACCTCCAGCACAGACTCCGAGGAGTGGGAAAGGGAAGAGAAGATTTACCACAAACCCACGCTCGTGAGAACCAAGACAGAGAGAGTTTCTCTCTTCGATGACTTCTTTGATGAAGATTTCTAGTGGCACGGCGTGGGGTGAGAGGGACAAGCTGAAGAAATGAGCCCCAGCTCTGGTGGGGGCTGAAAAACCCCCGGTTGGGTTGACCAAGGGTGGAGACACAATGCTTGCGATAAATGACATTTCATGCCCAGAGGAAAGGACAGCTGGAAATGAGGAGATCACTGATGTGGAATGAATAATGACTGCTTGGTTATGTGGCTGCATCAAAATACGCGGGGGAAAAATTGCTTGGACCAAGCACCAATGAAGTGGGGATAGAGGGAGGAGGCTGGCAAAAGAATAAAAACAAGTAGAAGCTGGCAAATATTTTGGGTTAACCCCAGATATTAGGTTCCAACTAAAATGAAGTGTTTTGCCTGCCTCTGGGTTACTCAGCCTTTCTGTTTATCTTGTTTTTAACCTTATGTCCTTTTCTAAACCACAAAAAGCCAGCTCAAAATGCAAGCTGAAATTAGTCATTTAGGAAACCTTTAGAATAAATATTTTGGCATTTCTAAAATTCCTTTTTGACTTTTGTTTTTTGTTAAATTTCATCTCCTTCCCTGCCCCAGACACAGAAATACATGCACAGTCTTCAGTACTAACCTCCAGTTGTATGGATAATCTCAAAAAGCTGAGTTTCATTCACTCACCTTCTCTGTGCAGGGTTCAGCAGTGGAAACTGAGCCATCTCCAGCATCTTCTGTAGACACATCCCCAGGTGGTGCTGATCGAGGCTGCTGCATCCACTGAGCACTTGAACAAGCTGCCCTTGTTGCACCCTGACATTTCCAAGTGTATTGAAAAAGATGGTTATATGAAGCATACCAGATCTATCAAAGAGATACTCGCAGTTTCCATCTCTTCTAAATCATATTTTTTCACACAGTTATCTACTTTTCCATATAAAATCATGTGTTATCTGAGAGAGAACTTCACCCAGCTCTCTCGTCTCTTATCTGGTTGTCTTTGTAGGTCTGTAAAGGCCACCGCAGTAAAGCTGCATCATCTTTGTGGAACTTGGTAGGTTATTCAAGCACATGTATGAAATAATTCCCTGACATTTCAGTTACACTTCTTATAGGTATTAATATTTTACTGTGACAAACTGGGTATGTGAGGTACCAGTGCTACATAAGGGAGGTGAGAACCCACCAACAGCCCTGGGAAAAGACTTGCCTGCATCCATTTTACCTCTGTTTGAAGAGCTGATGAAGGGCATTGAGCCTTCCTCATACCTTCTGCTTGTCTCCCTAGGTTGCTTTCCACTCAGTCTCTTTAAGACCTACCAAAGGGTAACACATCTTCAAATCACTTGTTGACACAGGACTTGGACTCTGGGAGTAACAAATGCAGTTACCATCACAGTGATTTTCATTTCCTTCAGCTGGAATCTCATCCTCTTATTTTTCATGTCAGGATATGCAAAAGAAGTAGATCTGGAGCCAGTTCTCGATTATCAGGACAATGCAGGGCTTGAGTAGCTCAGGACAGGTGAAGCCTGTCCTGCATCACTGTCTCCCTGTGCTACCTCCCACGAAGATGTTTTGGATGTGTCTGCACTCCATCCTCAGCTTCCTGGATTACCTAGCCAAAAAAAAGGCCAGGAGACACATTTTTACGCATATTTGGGGGAATTAGACATCCGTGGCTGACTCAGCTTCAGTGGTATTTAGCTGTTTGTCTCTCTAAGGCTTTATTGAAAATTCCAGGCAGAGCAAGAGGTGGAAATCACAGCCAAAGGTCCAAAGGAAAGGTGGAGCCTCCAGCACAGCTGCCCAGCACTGAGCTTCTCCGTCCTGATTTCACCTCTCTCTCTCTCTTTTTGACATCCCTGAATGTATAACCCATTACAGCATGTCTACGTCTTCATGGAGAAAACGGCTCCTTGGAGAAAGCCCACCACAGAAAAGCCAAGAACACAAACCCCAACCAAGAGAAGGAAGAAGACGAGAACTTATTTTAACAAGAAAGGAGAATTGCTCACAGCTAATGGCCTTTGTCTGTTTGTTTCAAAAATTCCCCTGAGTATATAGCTGATAAACACAGTCATCATGCGGGAGCTGGAAATATCGTGAGAGCTTTGAATGCGATGTTGAGGGTATGCTGAAAAGGTCAATGATTTAATGGGCTGGAACAATTAATCTGGCACTTGTCTATACACCTGTCCTCTTAATGATGTGACACATCTCCCTTCTGTGTTCCCATCTGTCAACAATTAAGCTATAATTGGTAGAAATGCAATTTATCTCAGATAGAGCTGATTATTTTTCCAATAACTGTGTTGCCACATTGGGGAAAAGTGCTGCCCACGGAGAAGAGCGTGTGGACCAGTCAATCCATATCCCAGGCTGTGCAGAGAAGAGACTCTGAGCACTAATTTATCAATTTGCAGCATGCAAAGTTTGCTCTTATGGATGCGATAAACTCAGCAAACCTTTCTACTCCTGGTGCTCCAAATTGATTGACTATGCTGCTCTTGATTTTATTAATTCATCACAACCTATAGGGAGGCAGACAGCAACTCATCCACATCTCATGTTTTCTAACATCCTTCCAGAGGCTGGAAATGAAAATGTTTTTGCTGTTACTAAAGGCAAAACTAAGGCTTTTCTACAAATTACAGAAAATGGAAAACACAAAACCAACAAAACCCCACACCATGTATGCTGCAATTCAGCAAGGAAGGCTTCACAGAGCTGTTTTTCTCTGTATAGCTCCTGAATCCAGATGCTCGATATTAGCTCATCAGTTGAAGGCTGAGTCATTACAGTCAACTATGGGGAGGATGAAACCTGCCACTCAATGTAACTCAGCACACGTGGCTTCAATCCAAGTCACGCACCACAGGAACCAGTGAAACCACAGAAATCCCCTTGCCCTGACCCCAGTGAGCATCCCTGGGGAGGAGAGGCTGCATCCCGGCTGGCAGGATGGGTGCGGGATGAGCTTTGAAGGAAAATGAAGAGGAAATCTGTGCTGGGTTTGATTTTGGCGGTACAGAGCAAAGTGTAGCCAGAGGAGGAAGAGCCGAGAGGGGGGATTTCAGAGCAGGGAAGTAGAGTGGGATTTGTCTGGCCTGATTCTGGCTATTGAAGGGCTGTGACACTGATATAAACCAGTCACCTACCCTGATCATTGCTGAGAGCATGGGAGGAGGAGTAAGGGGTCATAGAATCACAGAACAATTTGGGTTGAAGGGACCTTCAGAGCCCATCCAGTGCCCCCCCTGCCATGAGCAGGGACATCTTCACCAGCTCAGGTTGCTCAGAGCCCCGTCCAGCCTGGCCTGGGATGTCTCCAGGGATGGTTCAGCCACCACCTCTCTGGCCAACCTGGACCAGGCTCTCATCACCCTCAGGGACAACAATTTCTTCCTCATATCCAGCCTGAATCTCCCCTCCTTTAGTTTAAAATCATCACCCCTTGTCCTGTTGCAACAGACCCTACTAAAAAAGTCTGTCCCCATCTTTCTTATATCTCCAGGGGTGACATTTCCCTATTTTTCCTGGGATGGAGTTCCTGCTGGCTAAAATGGTGTTTCTGTATCTCACACCATCTTTGAGACAAGGCTGGACCCATCCTACAGGTTAAACACATCTCCACATAGGAGCTCTGCTGAGGCTGCTCAGCCCAGATTGAGCACCTTCAGAGAATTCACATCATTTTTCACCAAAATAAGGAAAAAAATAGAGATTTTATGCAGATAATGATGTGGCTATGGGTGTCAGCAAATGGCATAGCCCTGAAGAAAGGGGAGATGTAGGTCAGATAGACCCCTGCCCCAAAGCCTAAGGTCACTTGATCTTCCCAGAGGACTGGTGATAGGATGTTTTATTGGTATGAACATGGCCGGAGCAACCCAAGTTCCTGCAGCCCAGGATTAGCTGAGCCAGTTTTGCTGAGGCGTTAAAACAAGATGATAATGCTCAGCCTGAAGCAGACAACTGAGGTGGGGAAGTCAGCACTAGTGGGGAATGTCTGGCAAAATCATCAGTAATTAAACACCCAGCTTATAAGAGGAAATGCTGATGAACTTTACCCCTGTATTTTAAGAAAGCAGGAAGGTATTTCGGAGGTCTTGCAGCTGTACAGGGTGGCTGTAATTTCTCTGCTCCTAAGCAGAAAAAAACATTTACTTACACTTAGTAAAGAGAAGTGTTAGGTAAATAAAGTTGAACAAAGCCACGCTGTAACTGGATCTCATCAAGTAATCCGGATTAATGTGATTTTCTAACCTTTCTCAGCTGTCCTACCTGGTGCTCAGAGCATCTGACCTCCTCAGGAATGCGGGTTTTCAGCACCACGCAACATTCCCCCTTCCCTAACACATACACATGTTGAAAAAGCAGAAAAAACCCCCCATCAAAGGCAGTGGGATATATCCACTAACCTTATTAAACCCTTTATCTGCCCTGCCTCACTGCAAGGTGTGTGACAGGCAACTGGGATTGCTTCAATCTGCTTACACGAAGCCGTGAGAGAAAAGCGTCCAGGAACACTGACTTGAGCAGGTCCGTTTCAGGCTGTACATGGAGATTAAAGTATTATCACCAGCTCGAAAAATACCACCCGTGGCACGTTTTGGTCGGTCTAAGTAGGCAACCTCAGACTGTGCCACGATAGTGCAGCCCTAAACCTGTTGTTTCCCAATGCTGGAAACAGCAATTATGGTTCGCAGCTTTTTTTAAATAAGATTTTATTTAAATAAGCAATGTCATGAGATGGCACAAGGGTCCCTGATGAACTAAGAGCAGGGAGGCAGCTCCTGTTTCTCTTCTGAGCCTCTTTACCTGCTCCCTGTATGGGATGTTGCCCTGTATGGAATGATGTCCTCTCCCTCCCAGCATAGAACAAGAGAATCGTTTTGGTTGGAAAAGACCTTTAAGATCATCAAGTCCAACCATTAACCTTCCCCTGCCAACTCCACCTCTAAACCATGTCCCTAAGAACCTCACCTACATGAAACATTTCATCTGTTCATCCCATTTTTGAAGCTCCTGTTCTTCAAAGCACAGCAGTCAGGAGAAAAGACTTGGAAAATACAACAAATATAAAAAACTAACTTAGTGTCCTGGTTTTGTTAAAAAACAAGTTTCTCTTTTAGTGAATTTGCCTGTCAGCTAAAGCTTCATATCAGCTGCATTTTCCTGGAGAACCAGGTCCGTGTTTTGGTGAACACAGCAATGGAATGTGAAGTTATTGATAAGCATGGGTGGACATCTCGCCAGAGGGACAACGAGAAACAGGTGACCAACTGTGTATAACATCCCATTCACGTGATACTTCATATAAAAGTTGGGAGATCACCAGGATGTCATCCCTCTTCCTTATGGTGACATTAGCAGAGGACCGTGCGAGTCGTCCCTGCGAACTGAGGCCCAGTGACAGACTGAATCCAGCTCCGGTTGGCTGAGAGTCCAGTCCAGGACTTCGGCTGCCGGCTCTGCAGTTGCTGAGACTTTCAAGATCGGTTTTGTATGTTTTGTATTATTTTCTCTATTCCTATCAGTAGCATTAGTAAAACATTTTTAATATTTCCAGCTCTCTTCTCTCTGTCCTTCTTTCCCTCCCGATCGCCTGTGCTGAGTGGGAAGGGGGGAGAGGAAGGGGCAAAAGGGGGAAGAGGAGAGGATCAGAGGTTAACAATACATCTGCCAGGGTTTTATTGTCACCCCGCAATCTAAACCCCTAACACTGAGTAACCAGGAAATATTACAGCAGTGCTGGTGCTGGGATCTCCATCCCAGGGGGAACATGATCCATCTCCACCGATGGGATGGAGCTGCCCACAGGTACCTCTGGTTCGTGTGGGAGTAGGGAAAACATTTATTTCCTGCAGAGCACAAGGGCTGTAGCTTTTTGCCACCTACTGACACGTTGTGGGAACGGCTCGTCCTGTGAGCTCCCTGCAGAAAGGCTCGGTGGCGCTGATAGCGTGTCCGGCATGGGATGAGCCATCTGCAAAAATAAAACTGAGAGTAAATTCGGCACTCGGCACGCTAACAGGAGAGCAACACGTACTTGATCAGTGGTTCCTTTCTATAATTCCCTCCTTGCCCAATTCCTTGAGCATTTTTTGCTTCATCCCTGCAGAGAGCAGGAATGTGGGAGAAATCACACATCTCACTTGGAAAAACAAAGCCTTGGCTGCCCCCCACTTCTATCTTTCCAGTTCAACTATTTTCCTTTTCCTTTCATCTCCCCCTAAAGTCTCTGCCTGGCTTTGGGATTTTTCTTGTTCCTTAGGTGAGACGAAGTCTCCAGATCAGAGTCAGAAGGTCTCTGCAGGTCCCCCTGCCTTGCTTCAGCTTCATTTAAATCCTGTTTTGATGGCTTAAGCAATGCACAAAGGGTGCTAAGTCATCGCTTGGGGTGGAGTTCAATATACATGAGGGAGCCAAGCTCACGTGTTTGTGTGCCCCATCCCTGGAGACATCCCAGGCCAGGCTGGACGGGGCTCTGAGCAACCTGAGCTGGTGAAGATGTCCCTGCTCATGGCAGGGGTGGCACTGGATGAGTCTGAAGGTCCCTTCAACCCAAACTGTTAGCTTGGTACTCAGTTAAAATGTTAGATAATAACTGCTCTGGGAGAAAAGAGGAGCAAGAAAACACCAGTTTTGCAGCACCCCCTTGCAGAAACACTTTTCATTAAACATTGAGGAGCAAACATTGCCTCTTGCTGGTAGCCGCTTGATCCCGGTTACCAACACCACCCAAAAGCAACCAGCGTGGCTCACGATTTATGTCTGCCCTGTATAAAAAAAACAGACTGAGCTTAAAAGCCAGGCAGCCCTTCTATTTAACACACAAATCACCTCCTTCAGTTTAGCCGAGCTGACCTAAAAATACAGCTTTTTGCCACACAAAGCCTCCCTTGTGAGACTTGCCGGAGCTGGTTTTTCTTACAGTGCTGCTCTGTCTTGGAAAGAAGCGACTGAAGCTCCATTTCCCTGTGTTGCACTATGAGGGACTGTGAGCCCATCGCTGCTTCAGTGCGACGGGGATTGACAGAACAACGTGCTTAAAGCTTTTGTTAAGGTCAGATGGAGAATTAGCACACAGTGCCGACACAGTTCTGGATGTTCTCCCAAACTCGATACTTAAAGAAGCAGATATTATTTTGAGCAATATTATTTTATTCAAAATGTGTCTGTAGGTCTTTGCAAAAGGTGTTTTTTTTTAAACTCCACTTTTTCCTTAGGAATTGGCCACCTTTAAAACCAAACCAAACCACCAACCCAAAAACCAAACCAAACCAACCCCAAAACAAGCTTAAAGAACAGGGTTTTGTCTTAGTTTTTTTTTTTCCTGTTTTTGATTTATTGAAATCCCCATTTTCAGCCACAACAAGTTATGGTCGCTATTTGTGTAAAGCTAATTCGTAACAATGATCTAGCTGCACGCTACCAAAAATAATCACCAAAATGTAGAAGGTATTGTGCTAAAACGAGAGCAGAAAATAAGGCAAAAATCAAGGAGCCCCTTTGTCTCTACAGCCTATTTTTTTAGTAACACTTGCTTTCATACTTTATTTTGATTTTGCTCATTCCCAAGGCCCTCGAGGTCCACTTTGTTGTTGTGAGAAGATCTGGAAGTGGCCACTAAGCAAAAGAACACTAAAATATTCCTGCATACCCTAAATCTTGGGTTTTTTGCTGTAGAATTACCTGCTAAAAACAAATTGCCCAGGCCCCTTTTGAAGCCGAGGGTGAGGAGCTGGGAACAGCCTGTTTTGATAACCCCTTCCTTCATCCTTTAGGCACATTATGTTGCTCTGCCCTCATTTTCTTTTTTCCCTACTCCTTCCCATCTTTTGGAAGAAGATGATACTTAATTAACTACCTGCAGGGATTTTGCGCAGCTCAGTTAATGTTTGGAAATTGCTTTGAAGGCAGCCAGCCCCGTGCGGTTTCTAAGGACGAGGGGGCTCCTCCCTTTCTGATTCTTTCTTACACCCACACGCTGCTCTTGGCCTGGGGAGCCCCCTCCAACCTCACAGCGTCACAGAATGGTTTGGGTTGAAGGGACCTTCCCAGCTCCCCCAGTGCCCCCCCTGCCATGAGCAGGGACATCTTCACCAGCTCAGGTTGCTCAGAGCCCCGTCCAGCCTGGCCTGGGATGTCTCCAGGGATGGTTCAGCCACCACCTCTCTGCCCA
Organism: Patagioenas fasciata; assembly: GCF_037038585.1. NCBI lineage: Eukaryota > Metazoa > Chordata > Aves > Columbiformes > Columbidae > Patagioenas > Patagioenas fasciata. The sequence goes on along the minus strand of NC_092524.1, from coordinate 68,456,742 downwards.
ACCTGGGCCAGGCTCTCACCACCCTCAGTGTAAAAAACTTCCCCGTGGTGGGGACTGGTCCTGCCTGGCCATTTGCAGCATCTCCTACCACAGCACTGACTCCTGCACTATAACAAGTGAGGCACTTATTCCATGCTTTAAGCAACCCGATTTCCCATCATGATCCAATCACAGAATCCCAGAGTGTCAGGGGTTGGAAGGGCCCTGGAAAGCTCATCCAGTGCAATCCCCCCATGGAGCAGGAACACCCAGCTGAGGTTCCACAGGAAGGTGTCCAGGCGGGTTTGAATGGCTGCACAGAAGGAGACTCCACAACCTCCCTGGGCAGCCTGGGCCAGGCTCTGACACCCTCACCAGGAACAAGTTTCTTCTCAAATTTATGTGGAACCTCTTCTGTTCCAGTTTGAACCCATTGCCCCTTGTCCTATCACTGGTTGTCACCCAGAAGAGCCTGGCTCCATCCTCCTGACACTCCCCCTTTCCATATTGATCCCCAGGAATGAGTCCCCCCTCAGTCTCCTCCAGCTCCAGAGCCCCAGCTCCCTCAGCCTTTCCTCACACGGGAGATGCTCCACTCCCTTCAGCATCTTGGTGGCTGCGCTGGACTCTCTCCAGCAGTTCCCTGTCCTTCTGGAGCTGAGGGGCCACAACTGGACACAAGATTCCAGCTGTGGTCTCCCCAGGGCAGAGCAGAGGGGCAGGAGAACCTCTCTGACGTACTGACCACCCCTTCTAACCCACCCCAGGTACCATTGGCCTTCCTGGCCACAAGAGCACAGGGATGGCTTCAGGCTTAGATGAAATAAGACATTGCCTGGAGAAAGGGTGTGATGAGGAGGTAAAGCCATCATGGTCCTGCTGGTGCTGGAGACATGGACAGCCTGGCACCTGACTTGTAGGCGTTGATGGTGGTCCTGATGGGTTGATGGTGGTCTGTGAAGCTGTCAAAGGGCTCCCCTTCAAGAAAAGTGGAAGATCGTGTGATTTGGCAGCTGTAGGATCAGATGTTTGGCCTTCTCTCTGTAGGACTGTGGCCTCTATAGAAAGGTATCACTTCTGGACAGGGGACTTGAAGGACCCGGGACATGGCCAGTGTGATGTATCTTCACTTACCGTGGGAAAATAGATGTTCAACTGCTCATAATTCAAGGTTAGCCACCATTTTGCTCTTTTGATGCAACAAACTGATGAGTTTTTTCATCCAGGTGTTTAAATTGTAAGAGCCTGGTCTTCACCTGTGTAAGGAGGAGATAAATAATTACAAAACACTAAACATTGAAGAAAAGAGTCCACTATTAAAAAACAAGGAAGACTGTTAAGTTTCTGAGTTGGGATTAGGTAGCTGCAGAGATAGAAAAGGCTTTTGTATTTAGTCAAGAAAAATCACGGCAGTGGTTATGATGTGGAAGTAGTTAAAATGAACGAGGTCTTACCTCTTCATTTCCCAGCTTTCAAGTGCTCAGATTTTGTAGCTGATGTTCTGTTAAGCACAGTGAGTCCCTGCTCACACCAGGGACTGGAGAGGAACACAGAGATCTGGAGCAGGGAGTGAATCCGTGCTAACAAAAACCTCCAAAGAAAATAATTCCACTTCACCGAGATGTGTTCGCATTCAGACCTTGTACCATATAAATAACACCCACCTATGGCAACCCTACCTATTCATTTTGTTTGTTTGTATAGAACGAAGTTCTTTGCCTTTGGGGTTCATGGGACCGATGGTCATTAGGGCTGTATTTGAAACCGTGATGTTTTTGGAATGAAGGTTTCACAAAGCTGGAGAGAATGGCATGATGAAATTTGGCTCAACGTACCAAAGTGCTTCTATTCAGATGGCTTCTGCCACAAGAAAAACAATGAAATGCTTTTAGGGCAACGTTTTCCTTGAAGTTACTTCCCTTCAGCGGTGGATTTTGCCAATCATAAGCAGATTCTCCTATTAAACAACACCAGTGAGTCAGGAATAAAGTCAAGTCTTACCCTGTTCGCCATGGGACTTCCAGTCCTGAGGGGACACCTCCAGCTCCCCGGGCCCATGGCCATTGCTGTGCCCCATGGCTGTCACCGGGGATCGTGGCCACCACTGGAGCTCTTCAAGCCATTCCCTAATGTCCTTTGATATCCCAGTGTGCCAGCACGCCATGGTGCTGGTTTTATTGATTAGCATACAAACCACACCCAGAGACTGGATGCTTCCAGCACTGCATCATCCACTTGGTGCATTTCGAAGAGCCCAAGAAAGATGACTTTTTTAAAAAGACAAGCAAAAAGATCCCAGACAAAAAAAATATCAACCAACCAACCACCCCCAAACATGAACAGCATTGTCTCAGGTTTCTGCTGGTGCTTTTTACACAGCACAGAAAGCACCACCACCAGCTTCCTTTCCAAGAAGAAAGGTTTTATTTTGGTGACCAGACAGATAAATGCACATGAAGCTCCTAAACTTGAGGAGAAACATCCTTGCTCTCAGAGGACAGACAGCAATCCAGCACCTGGAGAAGCGAGTGCATTACCCACACAATCAAAGCCTGTTAACACAAAATCCAGCCTAGAGATCTTGGGTTAAATGTGCTGGAAGATCAGAAGAGCAAAGTCACCTGAAAGAACCACATGGGCTTTTTCCCCATCCCCTGAGGTGACATTAGCTGAGGCCACTCAGCCTTTGCCCAGGTTCCCAACCTGCAACATCTTCTGCAGAGATACCTTTCCTAAAGATATTAAGGTTTCCTAAAGGTTTCCTAAAGGTTTAAGAGTCATAGCTCCTTGATCTTTTATTGCCAATGTATTCCTCCCCATGGTGTATTTTCAGAAATGGATGTTGGCTTCTGCTCAAGCTCCATTCAGGGGCCTCTTGAGGGACTGTCCCATCCCAACAGATGGGATGAGGGATGAGTTCGCTCTGAATGGGACACGCGCCCTGACTCAACAGATGAGATCAGGTGTGAGTTAACTCCGGGTAATTCTGCGCAGCAACGCGAAGTGAATGACAGACAATCACTCCGGGGTCCAGTTATGAATTTACTAAAATGTATACCACATTACACATGGTGGTATACAAATTAGTGATTAGTGACTTGGCAAAAGTATGTTACAGTAGCACAAAACTTATCAATATATTGACGGCAAAAGTACTTCTACAAACGGTGGATTGGCAACAATTAGTAACTGTAATGCAAAACTTAACAAGACTTTAGCAGCAGAACTTACAATGATATTACTTTATATGTTCAAGAAAAACAAAGAGAGAGAAGAGGAAAACTAAGATATCAGAAAGAGAGAGAGAAAAAGAGAGAGAAAGACATCACCACTCCACAGGTACATTGGTCCCACGATGACCTCTGGAGCATGGGGACGCATTGATTTACACGCTGCCAAACCATATCATACGTTGTGTTGTTTTATAACCCAGTTCATTTACATGCGAGATAGGAGAGGGTGGTTCGTCTCCTCCCTTTGCTCACTCTTCATGCTAATTAGGAAGACTCTTCTGGAAATGGGTCTGGGGTCTTCAAACTAGGGGAAAGTTCATGGTGTTGACCAGAAGTGAGTTGTCTGACCCATCAGGGGTAGCTGTTGGTTCGTGGTTTCTTCTGGTAGTTGATTGTCCGACAGATGGTTCATCTCGGTCATCCCAATTAGGCCATGAGACCTTTTACAGCAACACTGTTAATTGCCCCTATATTACAAGGTGTCTACGCCCATGGCCATAAAACTTTGGGAAAGATAAGACGAGAGGTGCCATCTATCTCTTCCTCCCAAAGTAACAAAAAACAGACGTTTAAGGCATAACAAGGTCCTTTGTTCTGCTAAGGATGGGGGGTGAGCTTCAAGGTTGTCACAGGGACTTGAGCACCACCATAATTTTGGACTGACGTGAAGCTGTGGCCTTTGCGAAAGCTCTGAGCAGGGACCCCTGAGCATCCTCCTCCCGGGGATGTTTTGATGCAGCTGGCTCATGGAGACACAGCCCACACCTCCTATGGTGCCTCTTCCCACCTGAAGGAGAAAGGTCTCTTGCACAATTTTCATTATTTTTCCCATTTCAGTGACTGGCCAGAACCAGACAATAACCCCAAAAGCGTTCTTAAGACATACAAATCTTTACTAAAAGGAAACAGGGGAGTTTTCAAATTGAAAAGCATGGTTTATAATTTCAGGTTTCCTCGGTGAAGCTTAATCTTATTTACCAAGAAGGATTTGGCAGGTGTGATTAATTCCCTGCTCTTAAATAGGAGAACATCTATCTGCTTGCTTAAACTGTCCCAGAAGCTCAGCTCTCTGCAACATGTTAGAGCACGCAGAACGTGCCTATGAGAAGGATGTGGTCCTTTCCTGGCCACGTGCATCTTGGAACAGGGGACATGCTGGACACAGATCTTGGAGTCAACATCTTGAGAAGTCCCTCTACCTTCTTGCTGCTCTGGGAGGCTCCTTGCTGCTGCGTTGCGTTGGAGGAAGAAAGGTTAATCGGAGGGGGCTGGAAGCGCAGGGGCAGGTATTTTTGTTCCTAGAAGAGATGTACACAAGGGCAGGGTTTAACCTGGGTTTAAAATCTGGGTTATTTTATAACTGAGTTGGAAGCTACTCAATGGGAATGCACCCAGAGAGGGCAGGTAGCACTGCCGGCATTCAGCCGAGACCCATCTTCAGGGGAAGGTGAGGGCTGAGCTGCTCTCTTGGTTCATCACAGCTGATTTATGCAGGTCCACCTCTCCCTTCCTCCACTCCCAGCCTTTTCTCTGCTAGCTGAACCTTTCCAGGGGCTGGTTCAGCTCACTAACCTGGCAGAAATACATCACAAGATGCATATCCTTGTCAGAAGATACAATCTTCTCGGAGGAGGGCACACACCTGGTCTGCAGCCAGGATTGCTTTTTCACCCTATTTCTGTTTTTCCGCAGGGCCTAGGGGCCCATTCTGCACCAAAGTGCTCGAGGTTTTTTTGGTTAGTCTTCCTGACATCACCTCTCGGCCTCTTTGGGTATCTCCTTCAGGCCACATGCAGCCCCACAGGTGAATTAAGTGTTGCCCTTTCAGTGCAGATCCTCCCGAACCCTCTGCAACAGGCACCACGTTTTCGTGCTTTTCACTCACGGATTATCATGGATCGAAGGTTGGACTCGATGACTTTGAAGGTCCCTTCCAACCCAGACTATGCTATAATTCTATGATCTGCCAAATCCCACCAAGTACGTATTTGCATGCATGCAGGAGGCCCAGGAGACAGTTCATCTGCTCCACACATTGCTTGTTGCCTCCTTCCCCTAATCACTCCCTCACTTCTATCTCTTCTCCCAACCCCTGCAGGGTAATTTGAAGGGTAACCAAACACCCTCAAGGAAGAATCTGTTTAACCAGGCTGGGTTTAACCCAAGTGTGTGAAGCACACAAAAATACAGGACTTCTGCGTCCATCTCCATCTTCTGCCCCGTGGTACTGCTTTATCCATCGGCACAGCCCACCTGCTTTTCCTCTTATTTCCTATTATAAACCAAGCAGAGAGATTAGACCTGTGTATCCCAACCTTCTCCTGTCTCATTGGGCCCCTCACACCAAGAAAATCCTTGAGGTGCTGGAGTGGGTTGAGAGCAGGGAACGGAGCTGGTGAGGGGCTGGAGCACAAGTGTGATGGGAGCGGCTGAGGGACCTGGGGGTTCAGCTGGAGAACAGGAGCTGAGGGGAGACCTTCTGATCTCTGAACTGCCTGAAAGGAGCTTGGAGCCAGGGGGGTCGGGCTCTGCTCCCCAGGAACAAGCGCCAGGAGCAGAGGAAACGGCCTCAAGTGGCACCAGGGGAGGTTGAGGTTGGATCTGGGAACAATTTCTTCCCCAAAGGGCTGTGGGGCATTGGAAGAGGCTGCCCAGGGCAGTGCTGGAGTCACCATCTCTGGAGGGGTTGGACAGACGGACATGAGGTTCTCAGGACATGAGGCAGTGCCAGGGGTGGGTTACGGTTGGACTCAATGATCTTGAGGGTCTTTTCCAACCAAATGATTCTATGATTTTTGAGTGACCACCGCTAATTCAGGGCAAGGATGTGGAGAAGTCTGAAGGCCCCAAGAGCCATGTCCAGGTGTTTACAGCCAAACCGATGCTGGTGGGCTTGTGGTCATAGGAACCAAATTAAGCATGTAAGCCCAGGACAAACACTTTTAAAATGCACTCATACACCTGCAGTAAGCCAGGCAGTCAGAGAGCAGTGAACACACGGCATATGGAGGCTTAGGAATGGTTTTAGCTTTTGTTCACTGCTTAAATCTATGTTTTAGCTGGGTTAAGCTGGCCTAGGTTAGGGCAGCACTGTGATAGGCAAATTTTGGGGATGATATTCAGCTTGCCAAGCATACTAGGAAACCAGCAGATTTGCAAAGGAGATTTGACTTGCCATTAAGAGTGTCTGCACATTTATCCACAGCTGACACATCTATGGTAAAAATAACCCCCTAAACCTTCCTTTTCACTCACCTTCACACACTTTTTCATACCACCTTTTGAAACCCTATCGCTGGTATCCACTGCGATGCCTTCACCGCCCGGCTCTGCAGGCACCTTGGTGAATCCTCTTGCTGCAGAACAGTGAGAAATAGGGAAAACAGCTAAAATACCCAGGAGTACAATTGCAGGTGTAGTTTCACAGCCAGGTGATCCTTCTGCTATTGGTGCTGGGAATGGGGAATAGCATCCTGTTTTCCCCTAAAGTCCTAATTTTAAGGAAAAGCTTTGGTTTCTGTTTGGTGAAGGGAGGTGGCCTGAGCCTTGAGCCTCACCTGAGCCACAGGAGCCAGAGGCCCCATCCTGCGCCAGGACCGGCTTTAAGGATTAAGCCCCACGGCTGCATAAAGTCCCAGCAAAAACTGCTTTGGCACAAGCCCATAAGATCAGGCTCCTGTAATAAATAAGCAGCAACAAAGGATAACTCCCAAACGAAACTCCTGGCATGGGTGGACGATGGTCCCTCTTTGCTGGCATCACCAGCTGTGCCAGGGACCATCCCCACCCAGGACTGAGGGGGTTTGGGGACAGCAAGCACTTGGCTCCCAGTTCTGTGTCTGTACAGGATAAGGGTGAATCTCCTGCAAGACACACATGGATAGGATGAGAGGGAGTAACTTTAAAAATGCCCAAACACAGACAACACAAACCATCAAACCTCATTAAGGAGAAATAACTTCCCCAAAGCCATATTCTCCCACCAGAACAAGCATCTCCTGAGCCCCAGCCCCTTGCCTGTGTCGTGTCGTAAAATCATAGAATAGTTTGTGTTGGAAGGGACCTTCCCAGCTCCCCCAGTGCCCCCCCTGCCATGAGCAGGGACATCTTCACCAGCTCAGGTTGCTCAGAGCCCCGTCCAGCCTGGCCTGGGATGTCTCCAGGGATGGTTCAGCCACCACCTCTCTGCCCAACCTGGGCCAGGCTCTCACCACCCTCAGGGCCAACAATTTCTTCCTCATGTCCAGCCTGAATCTCCCTCCTTTAGTTTCAAACCTTCACCCCTTGTCATCTGCTGCTGGTGGCATCCAAGTGAATGCACATGGATCGTGCTCTTTGCACGTGGATGAGGTTGTCCCTGCCCAGCCATGGGAAGGGCTTCCAAGAGCACCTTAAGACAACAGGAGAAGCTTTAGAAGCAACTCAGTGTAAACCAACCCCACCAAGAGCGCTGGATTTGTGCCGCACAGTGACAGAAGACAGTTTTGAGGCTGCATACAATGGAAAGAAACCTCAGTTTTAAGGATCAGAAATTGGCAGCTTAAAGCAATTCAAATCTTCCTAGAAACTATTTATGAAAGAAAACGTACAGCGATGCATTCCTTGAATGGTTAAAAGACTAAAAGTCTGCAAAACTGAAACAGGAGTAGAAGGCGGCTGAAGCTGGGAAAAGATCTTTAAAAAGATGTGTAAAAGATGTTTTTCCAAATCTTTGCTTTTTCTTTTCCACGCTTGGAAGTATTTGCTAAGCTGGTGAGCAAAGAGCAGAAGTCACTTCCAGGATCTGCGAAAGAAAAAGGTTCTTTCTGTAGGTTTCCAAGTGTTCCTGGGATTTTGACGCTGGGAAAGTTCCAAAGGACTTTCCAAGAATGCACGGTTTACTGAAAAACAGCCTCGCAGAGCATGGCACAATTCCCCTTGAGAGATAGAAAAGCTGTTTCTACCTGGACAAAGTCAAAACGTTGAAGTTTTACATTTCAATAAATGAATTTTTGGCATATTTCAATAAGGTACAGAGGATGGAATATACTGAGACTACACAGCAGTCTCCTAACTCTGCTCAATGCAAAGCAGCATCCATGTAGATGCTTTCTATATATTCCATTTGCCAGCTAATATATGAAACTGCTGGGTGCTCGTTGGTTCATTGACAGCCCAGCGATCGCCAGCTTTCAATTGGCGCTTCGATAAAACAAAAAAACCCCAAGGAGAACACTTTCCTCTTTCTCATCATACCCAGCCCTGTTTGCTGTAATGAAGAACTTCTCTTCCAGCCCCAAGAGAGCAAGTTTCTGAATGTCACTTTCAGATAACACGATAAAAATCTCTGCTATTTGCAGAAAAAGGCTCCGACTGTCGTTCGCGGCTTGAACCGCATCCCAATTTATTTACTTTTGGAGGCTGTTTACATTTTTAGAGAGCCAAGCTCACTAAGCTCGGTTTAAGAACGCACTTTGTGCCAAGCACGAGATGCACTCAGACCTCAGGCAACCAAAAAGCTGCTGGGTCGAGTCATCGGTGTAAAAAACATTAAAACAGGGAAATATAAAACCCACATCTTCTGGTAAATGGTCTCACCAGCCAGCACGGGTGACGCAAGCCTTTGATTTGGCAAAGGCAGCTTTGCACACCTGAAACTGCTGTTTGTTCCCTGGAAAACTGCAGGAGCCTCAGATTATTGTGGAGAAGGGAGAGGAGAAAGGAGGACATCCTTCATTTGGCAGCTGGTTTTCTTCTTAACGTAATTAACTCCTCCCGCGAGCCCTTATGCTCAAGTCAATGAGGCTGAAGAGCACTCAGCGCAATTCCGAAGCGACGCATCAGCCACTTGCAGCACACGCACCCAACTTGGGGAGCATTTGTTTGTCCTTTCCAACATCAAAGGCTAATTTTGATGTGGAGTAAGAGCCTTCTGCAGCGCAGCCATTCCCCAGGAGGGAGCCGCGACAACACGAGATCATTCAATTAGTTGTCTGCTCTAAATTACTCACGGCAAGGAGCATGTTGACATGGGCAGAACATCTATTTGCAAAGACAGGGATTACAGGGCTGAGTTTGGGTCCCCTCCTTTATAATATCAGTAATAACTTGAGCTTTGCGTTAACCTTTCTTACCTTAGCAAAGCTGCTCAGTCATCTACTTTTTCAACCTTCATCCTTATTGATATTTTACCACCGGCTTAATTTTTTTCATTTGCATCTTACTACTGAAACCAAAAAGTAGAAACTAGTTTCTATTAATCTGCCATATTACATCTTCAGCCACTGACTCCTCTTTATCAGCTTCTCCCACTCTCCAGCACTTGGAAAGAAACATTCAATTCGGTAGAAATGTTATTTTCTTTCCTGTTTTGGCATCTTTTTGGAAAAAACAACCAAAACTCACAAGCATTAGCTGGTGCAAAGAATAAGAAAGACATCAAAGTTCAAAAAACATTTTGGACAGTTGATTTTTTGTCACTCTTTAGATTTGGGGTTTTGACTGTTGGATGATGATGGAACTTCTGGTTGATGCAGAGGTGGGATTTAAATCTGTGCCTCCTACCTGGAGATCACACGTTCCAGCTACTTGCAAGGCAATGGCTAAAAATTCAGTGAATTGTTCATCTTCCACCCCATTGGAAAGAAAAACACGGAGATCTAACAACATGCGAATCACAGAATCCCAGAATGTGAGGGGTTGGAAGGGCCCTGGAAAGCTCATCCAGTGCAATCCCCCCATGGAGCAGGAACACCCAGCTGAGGTTCCACAGGAAGGTGTCCAGGCGGGTTTGAATGGCTGCACAGAAGGAGACTCCACAACCTCCCTGGGCAGCCTGGGCCAGGCTCTGCCACCCTCACCAGGAACAAGTTTCTTCTCATATTTAAGTGGAACCTCTTCTGTTCCAGTTTGTACCCATTACCCCTTGTCCTACCATTGGTTGTCACCCAGAAGAGCCTGGCTCCATCCTCCTGACACTGCCCCTTTCCATATTGATCCCCATGAATGAGTCCCCCCTCAGTCTCCTCTTCTCCAGCTCCAGAGCCCCAGCTCCCTCAGCCTTTCCTCACATGGGAGATGCTCCACTCCCTTCAGCATCTTGGTGGCTGCGCTGGACTCTCTGCAGCAGTTCCCTGTCCTTCTGGAACTGAGGGGCCACAACTGGACACAAGATTCCAGGTGTGGTCTCCCCAGGGCAGAGCAGAGGGGCAGGAGAACCTCTCTGACCTACTGACCACCCCCTTCTAACCCACCCCAGGTACCATTGGCTTCCTGGCCACAAGGGCCCAGTGCTGGCTCATGCTCACCCTGCTGTCCCCAGGACCCCCAGGTCCCTTTCCCTACAGTGCTTTCTAATAGGCCACCTGTGCTCTCCCAGGGACGTTTTTCTTGACTTTCCAGGACGCTCTTGTTCCTACTCAGATCTTTTAAAACCAAGAAAATCTCCTCTCGTTTCCTACTCAATCACCTAAAATCCAGGAATCATCAACCTAAGCCCTATACTATACAAATATATACAACGAATATGCAGTGACCTGCCCTCGAGCTTTAGCGGAGGAGTGTGCGGATTGTCAATCATAAATGGGATTTGATATTTTCTTTTCTATCTTTCTTATGTAGAAGGAGGATCAATAGGGATTGCTGGCGGTGAGACAGAGGGGATGTTCCTTTTATTTAGTTGCATTTTCTAAATGACAACACATGTTCAAGTGAAGAACACAATTGCACTCCAGCAGCGGATCACGCTGAACGCGATCCTAGGAAGGTGCAAGAACCGACGAGCATTGAACGAGGCACATTTTATAAAAATCCGAGTCAGAAAGCACTTTTTAGTTGTAATAGGGTGTTGCTCTCACCTCTGACTTCGCAGGGGGAAAAGCCCCTGGCCCGGGAGGAAAACGCACAGAAAACTGTTTATCCTCAAGAGCAGCTTTACTGGCACTGAATTAAAGGAATATTACTGAACAAAAGCACCACTTGTCCTCCAGAGCCCCACATCTAAAGTCTACAAATCAAGAGCGCTTTTAGAATCTGAAGCTTGCGAAGGTGGGACATGGGCCCTGGGGTCACGTCGCTCCATCCTGCACTGGAACCTCAGTCCAGTGCGGCCTCTCATCTCAAATGTTTGCCAGTCTCAGACCCACAGGAACTGTGGGTATCCAGGATTTCCTTCGCAGAGGACTTCACTATCCATTAAGAACATCAATATGTCATCTATCCTAAACTTCTTTGAATTTCACTCCTATCTTACCCTTGAGCCTTACAATGATCAGTCCCAGTCCTGTCTTCCCCACAGGCAGTCGGGCAGCAATAGGAGAAAAGCCTCCGCTCCTTTCCCAGAACCTTTTCTGCAGATATAAAGACATTTTTCCCTGTTCAAGTCATAGCTCAGGATCCCTCTGCCCTGCAAGACTTGAGGAAATCAGAGATTTGTAAAGTGTGCACACATGAAAAGCTCATTCCTAAAACTACTGGTCTTGTATAGTCTGGACTAGCTCTGAGAAAAATACTTCTTATAATTTCACGTTAAAAGAAATGTTAGGCTTCTCCAAATATATCTTAGCCTGTGGATACTAAGTAGATCTACCAGGGCTATAAATACACCGCAGCACAAGAAAATCATTTAACTCTTATCTTGCACAGAATTCAATGGTTGGAGGAACTGGAGGAGTAAAACAAAAGCAGCAGGGTTGTTCATCACTGGTTTACAACTGGTTGAGAAGGTACCTCCAGCACTCAGCATCCAGCTCCTGAAGCTGGAAATTTCCATTTATACACAACAGTTCCTACCACCAGGACAAAGAAGCGCAAAAAGCGGTGAAATGTCTGTGAAGCGTTAATTTGTAACAAATCCTGGTATTTAGGTACTGGAAGGAATCAGAAAAGCAGCTGGAAGAAGAAAAACTGGAGCTGCTGGCAGGTGAGCAGGGAGTTTAGCAGGAGCTGCTTCCAACTCCGGGTCACTCATCTTACAAACTCATGGCCAAACAGGCACAATATTTGCTGGCAAATTCTCAACAATATTTAGGAGCCTAAATCTAATTGTAGAGGGAATAATGCACCAAGGATTTTCCAAATCCATAAGCTCCCTTGTACACTTGAAAGAGAGTTTGCATCTCCACAAGGGCTGCAAGCAGTTCCACCTCCTGCTTATAACTCAAGTAATAAAACCCCATTTCTTACCTCCCAGGAAAGTCCAGAATGGCTACATAGTCATATCTTAATAGACAGGAAAAAAGGACCCATTTTAGTTCATTTATAACACTCACGTTCATCTAAACGCTATTCAAGATTCTTCCAATACACGCATGGGAATTAAAATCAAACAGCGATAAATGTAAAAATGTTTCCATTTCTCCCTCAAGTGTGTTTTCGTGTTTAGTCGCCAAAGCAAAACAATGATTGGAACATCCCCATTCGAAAGGAAATAGATAAACAACTTAACCATTTATTTGACTGCATTGTATTTAGACAGCTTGTACATTTCTTAACCCCACTGTTTTTGTTCTCATCAAAAAGGATAAAGGGACAGCGTATAACCCACTCAAAACAGCAGTCCAGTATTTTGAGATACATTTGATATTTTCACAGATGCCCACCTGATACCTGAACTCCGATACAGGTTGCAATGTTCATACAAGACCCGGAACTCTTAACATCGCACCGGCTTTCAGCAATTTCTTGCAGTGCCCTGAAGAATCGTTCGTGACACACAATGCAACGCCAATTCCGTTTTGCCGACTTTTCTTGAAGGTGATGAACCTGATCGTTTCTTAAAATAAACAACATAATGCAAACATCCATACCAACACGTCAGCCCAGAGCAACGTTTGGGCAAATTTGAACAGAAAAGTGATCCACTCCTTCGATTTGTCAATGCAAAAGGTGAGAGGGGGGAGAGGACTGTGTTTTAGCGACAGACAGGAGGAAAGACCCACTTTTCACGGCTGGGGTTTGAAAACCTGCTTTCACCTCTTTGCAAATTGGGAACTTCCCACTTGATACTCGAACCCCAAGCAACACAGAGAACAGATCTGATTCTTTCCATAGGAACCAACACGTATAGCTTCAGCATCTTCCGTTGTGAGCCGCGTGTTCCGCAGCAGCCAGAGCAGAACCTTTTGGGCCATGTGCTTTTTATAAAGGAAACAGGCACCTATTTTGCGCAGTTTTCAAAGCGTGCGCGGCGACGACCGCTCCTTACAACGAACAAACAGAATTGTGGTTGAAGTTTGCTCAGGAAATACGTTTTGGGCAGCGCCTTCACGAAAAGCCATTCTGGCCCACTTTGAAGTCAGTTTGTGAATCTGAAGACACCCATGGCTTAAATATTAATGTATAGAAAACTTGCCTGTCTGGCTTTTCAGTTTTTAAACATCAGTGGTCACAGTTTGCAGTTTGGGATACAGGTCCCACAGCTGTTAACAAGGTACAAAACCTCCCCGATCTGTCTCCTTAGTTCAACTGAGCCAGAGCAGCCACCACCTCCTGTGCTTGGAGATATCTGCTCCGATCCATTTAATATTATCAATATTTAAGCCTTAACGATGAACCAAACCTCCTGAAAAGCTGCCCAGAGAATCTGGTAGAGCTGAAGGATCAGGATGATCCGAATGAAAGGTTCAGGTGCATCACAAGGCAATAGCGGCTTTACTCCCAATAACAGACTCCAGTTTACAGCACTTCGACTCGGGCACCGTGTTAAATACATAAAGAAAAGCCAAAAGGGCCAATTTCCGCTCTAAATCTCTCTTTTCAAATACAACTCATGGTTTGCACATGGTAAGAAATGCCCGTCACCGCATCTGCGCAAAATAAGGCTTTCCTTTAAATCCAGTCTTCCTGCACAGGGCTCTTTTCTACATGGTACTGGAGGTAGGGGGTTTCCTGGGTTTGTTTTAAATGTACAGTAATTAGCAAAAGAAAAGACTCAAATCAACTTCTAAACAAACAAAAGAAAGTGTAGTAAGGCAAATCTGAAGATGACGCTCAGCTACAGAAGAGCAGATTCACTGAGTTCATCCTTTTCACAGATTACAAGTCAACCAATGACCTTTTCTCCAAAGTGAAAATAAAACCCCGAGTGATTCATCGAACTGGGCTCTATGATCACGTCGAACGAGAAAATCTAGATGTTGGAATTACTGAAAAAATACTGATGTGTGAGCCCAATTAAAGGGGAAAATATAGAGAAAAACAAAGCAAGAGTGAGTATGAGAAAGAGAGAGAAAAGTCCTTCCCCACTGCTTTGATTTTAGAGGGAAAAAAATCCCCCAATAATTTAGCTCATGTAAGTTTAGAGAAAATGAGAGCAGCTAAAAATGGATACAATACACCTTGAAATTTATTTCCAAGACCAAGAACCAAAGATTGAAGCATTTTAGAACACTGAAGCAAAGCAATCTGAAAAAAAACTGTTCCAACTATCTTAAAATAGCTGTTTCTCAGAGCTTCTAGCAATAATTTTGATTAAATAAAATCATACCAATTTACATTAATTTTCTATATCTTCTTTTTTTTCAAGTCCCTCACTCTTTGAATGAAAAAAGTGCATCCGAAACCAGCAGAGAATGACTGGTGACATCAGGTTCTCTTTTAGCAGCTACTCAGGGTTTTCAAAATAGCTTCCACTTCTGGCTATAAGAAAAGAAGGGCCTTCCAACCCTTGTTTGGGAGAAGTATTCCAAATTATAAAAATCTGAAATAATTTATTATCAAATCCAGAATTTAAATAAAAGCCGAAATTTTTCTCGCAAAGACAATTGAAGAAAGTAAAAGAATAAAAGCATGCACTCCAAACTTAGAGGTGAAGACAAATATACTTATCTATACAGGCACTGGCAGACGCAATTTAATTGTTACTGTTACTCATTGTAACACACACCCCACCCTACAATACATTTTTTTCATTCACTAATCACTGAGGTACCAATATTTAAGAATGGAAAATTCAATATTGAAAAATAAAACCTAAAATTGAAGCCTTTTTTTTTTTTCCTTTTCCAGAAAACTATGGCAATTTTTGTATGAAATGTTAGTATACTCATAGAATTTTTACAATCTACATTGGCTTGTTTTTCTGGAACCAAAAGTCGCGCTCCGCATACAGGTTCTTTGCTAAAATGTTCACTGTGTATGTAATACAGTCAGTAGACTTGCAAATGAATGAACATATCTTGGCTATCAACTGGCACATCTCGCTGGTACCAAGACAACTCCAAGTTTGAAACCAATCGGGTTTAATTCTGACAAGTAATGCGCCATGCCAAAGTGCAACAAATATGTGCGACACTCAATGAGACACTGACAGATTAAAGAGCTGCATGGAAATTACTAAGTCCACCTGCAAAGCAATTTTTGGACAAATTGCATTGCATGCAAAGGACAACTCTGCGCTGTTGGGACGTCAGTTGCTCGACGGGATGGTTTCTTTTAACGCAGCCATAGTTTAAGACGCAGTGCATCGACTCCATTTAAATAGTATCTGAACAGCCTCTTGTCTCGCACAAAACCAAGGTTTTCATAAAGTTTCAAAGCAGACTTATTGGTGATTTCTGTTTCCAATACAACCTTTAAGGAAAAAGCAAAAGAAAGAAGCGGATATTAGAAAGCAGTTGCAATTGCATGACTACCGAACCAATTAAAAGTCCTTATTTAAAATTAAACTTATTAACAAAGAATGGAACTACTTTATTCTTATCCTTATTCACCCCCATCTCCATTCCCACATTTAATAAAATAAAGCAGTTAATCAACAATTGGAACTGTAAACAACTTTCATTCATATCAAGATTTTAGCTCTATGCTGTAAATAGGATTTCAACTCATTATCTAATAGCTAGGGTAAAAAACCAAACAAAACCCCAAACTCTTACCTCCCAATATCTCCCCCCCGAAAAAACCCCTCCCAAAACCCAACCTACCAACCAGGTTAAGGTCCAAAACATCCTTTGAATGAGCAACTGAACTTTTGCATGTCACAACAACTTGGCACATGGGCTTTTCTTTAGCCATTGAATATCTTTGACCTCGATTTAGACTTAGATACAAGCTAACGAATATTTGTGCTCAACCAAACTCAAATCAGGGAAGAAAAAGCAGCTTCTTCCACCTTTTCCCTCCTGTTTTAAGATCCCAGTTGTAGGAAGACCTGCCATAGTAGCTCAGCCCAAACCCAAATGTAAATAGAGTCCAACCTAAGGAAAGACTCAATAGTATCCCAGAAGCTTCAAGTACAGGCAAAAAACTACACTGGTGTTCACAAGAAGTCAAATACAAACACTTGTTTTGCCTCTTTACTCTTGTCCAACTCAATTACTTAAGGATTCTGCTATTAAGGCCAGATGATGGTTGTGCAAGGGTGCTGACCAGACAATGTACGTTTGCGTATTAAACAGGAGCTGATGGACAATCAGTTGGACTTGATGATCCTGAGGGCCTCTTCCAACCGAAATGATACTGGGATTCTAACTGCAGAAAGAGCATGGAATGAAAACGCAGTTGAAGCAATTTCTGCAGCAAACCAGTGATCGCTGCGGGTGTCAAGTCCGCTAATGGCCATTTCTAAACCAGCATTTGATGCCCATGTTGTGTAGTTAGGCCAAAAAAAACGTCATCTACCCCACTTCAAAACTCAGGACTCCCTTTTGTTCCAATAAAAGTAGTTAACACCGCCCCATCGCCTTAAAACCAGGAATAAAGTATTATTCTGTGTTTGTAGAGCAGTTTAAGTCAAAAGACAGAGGCACTTAGACTGGTCACCTTCAATAAGGTTTAAAAGTCTATTTAATGTATATATTTGATCAGCACTCAAGTTTCAAGCTACTCTAACCACATTCCAACTGTTCATTCTCCCTGCACTTTTCAGTGTAAGAATGTTGCATGAATAGTAAACCTGGGGCTAACAACTCAATGAACAACATAAGATGTAGACGTTTGTTTTCTGAAAACGAATTCGCGCATTCAAATATTAATAGTCAGAGTTCTTAAGTCACAGCAGGACAGTCTGTTGTACCCGCTCACTTAGGACAAGCCTAATTCAATTCTTAGTCCTATGGTAAGAATTAGGTTGAATTTCCCTAGCTGGCACCACATAGGATACTTCTACCCAGTCTTGTGACTTGATCAAGGAGTCTGAATACCCCATATCTATTAAAATATATAACTTATAGCAAATTATGGAAGTGCAATAGTTTTCCTAGAGAACGCTAATTTCTACGCAATTATGCGCATTGTGCAACTGTTTAATTCCAATCAACACCAAGCGTTCTGCCAAAGGGCAAATGCGACCCACGTAAATCCAGCGCAAGAGACTATTATTTGAACTCGGAACTACAAATGGCAGAGCAATATAACGAGTCTACATTCAACTGCAAGCTCGCACACCTCGCAATGCTAAAAGACTCCCGACAGATCATTGAATTTAAGGGAGTGGTTCAATGTTGAAATTCAGGTTTGTTGGAATCCCACTATCTGAGCGATTGCCCGTCTTGAAAGCAAACGCAGGAGATTTGCTCTGGGATTCCTACGGAAAACTCAGCACAGTGAAACTTAATTCCCTGATCTCTACAAGGAGCGTTGATCTCAATGCGTCTAAAGACACATTTCTGCTGTCTAAAATGGAAACACGGTAATTTCTCACCCAAATTTCATTCGCTTCATTTTGTGAAGGATTTGTCCCTTCTATTCTATGTCTCTTCTATTGAGCTCCAAACCTTCAAACATTACATTTATTTCTGGTCTCACAGGGTCTATTTTGTTGTACACACTTGCCTGTTAAGTTCTCTAATATTAAACACAATCACATCCTCCCCTGGAGACCAGCAAAGGTCTGATTGCATTTCACAGCATTTTCTGCACAAGTTTCAACTTTCTGAAGGCTGCTGCTTTCTCTTATGTCTATTTCATAAACCTAATATTTTATCTCAACTGTCTCATTTTAACTGTGTTTAGAAGTAAGAACTCTGCTTCTATAGCGAGAGCAGAGTGCGATGCTTCTTGTTATTCCTTTTTGACACCTACCTTTTAGTGCTAAATGGAAGAAAAATGGAGAGGTCGAGCTTTCTTGCTTCTTCATTTCAAACTCTGAATGAACTCAAGTTTAGCGACCACGTCACAGAGTTAATGAAGCCAAATCAAATAAGCAAATGAGGAAAGTTCTCTCTCAGAGGTTGCTATTCTTACTTGTAAGTCTGGCCTATCAGACTCAAATTACGGGTGCTTGTCCAGTGTCCCTAATCAGTTTAACGGCCTTAACATTTAAAGAAAGGTAGTACCCAAAATGTAACACTTAATAATTCAGATAATCTGGAGATTCAGAAAAAGCTAAGATGTCCATAGTTTGATCGTTTTGAATAGAATTACTTAAAGTATAAATGGAATTTTTACAAGTGTGGTACTGAATTCAAATGGCACATCTACCGGCGTGGTCAAAAATTCCCACTTTAAATCACCCTAAAGGTTTCAAGGGAAATTTTGAATGAAAAGTTGCAGTTTCTTTTCAGATTCTACATTTTGCTTAAAGAAAAGCTCTTAAAAGTCCCACTTACTGCAGTCATATTTTGATCGGTTCCCAGTTACACGGTACATTATTTCAGTAATATGAAGTGAATGATTTGTATGCAGATTACTTGGAGTCATTTGTCACAGATGGAAACCCTACGTATGAATGAACAACTGCTCCTTCCTCGCTGCAATTAAGGGATGTAACAGTTCCACATGAAAGACTTCAGTAGAACCATTTTTAAAAAGAAAACCTAACTAAATGTACAAAAAGCAGTCAGATGCCCAACTTGCTGAAGTTAGCACATACTTTCCTTTTTACGCTGGAACAATAATATCTTCAAGACTTTGGAGATGGGAGAAACACTATTCCCCCTTTATTTATTTCCATAGTTTGCATTTATTTAAATGCAACCAACCCATAAAGTTATTCTAGATCATTGTGACCTATTGGAAACTCAGGCCATTACAATCTTGAAAACCTTCAGTTCACTACGCCAAATATTAGAATTCATTACTATCCAAGTCCTTTCTTCAGGCTTGAAGGTTATTTCTAGTTTAACCGCCCACCCCCAAATCAGATCACTTCCCTTGTTTCTACTCTAACATAGGCCATGGTTAAACTATCTTACAGGAAAAATAACCAATGAACACCCAAAAAAACATCCTTAATCACTAAAATATTGCAGCATACTTTGAAATGTCAGCACATCAGTAGTGATTTTCAAGGTTTTCATCTATGGTGTTGTATAAATCCTATATTCTTCAGGACTCAATGTTGATACCTCAAAAGTCCAATCTATATGACTTTGAAAAGCAATGCACTAAGCAAAGCATTTATCAGATTATATGCCACAAGTTATTAAAATTAAGTACATTTATTGCATCTCTTCCATAATTAGATTGAAGGGAAGAGTTTCCAAGCAGCCTTTGGAAATTTTTCATGACGCCCACAGCTGCATATTCACGTTCTTAATCCTGTTCCAAGCAAGTTGCAGAAAACACTGTATTTTTAAATCACAGTTAATCTTATATCATCAAGTAGCAGCACCTTTCTGTTTTCACCACGCTTCTGGTTTTATGATGGGATGTAGAACAACATCTTAAGAGCAGTAGAGATTATTAAGCTATTTACACACCTCACAAAGACAAATTACTGTGATGTGCTATTTCATGTTTGATCAGACAGTGAAAACTGGTGAGGCCAAGCGTCTTGGCTCTGTCAGACAGAGCTTTTAATGGGTGGCCAGTTGGATTTTTCGGGTTCTGGTCATGAATGAGAACTCAGCAATCCATCATGAGGTACAAGTAACCAACATCATTACTCTGTATCACGTACAGCTGGAAGAAACCTACACTTAATGGCAAAGAAAACATGGAAACATTGGCTATTTGGCTGTAGATAATCTGTATGTGAAGAAGAACATAAATATATCAAGTTAGTGTGAGTATGCCTGTGCTGATCAGTGTTGGAAGTCAGAAATATGCTCTGCTTATGCTCTATGTTGTCGAGGTATAATAAGCTCCCATTTCCAAAATTTGTGCCAGCATAAGTCTCAGCCAATGCAAAAGCCCCCAAGGAGAGCATAATTAGTTCAGAATCATCATCCCACGAATTTCCAAAGCGGAGCTGCAACGTGCCCGTACCCGTCCAGCACACGCTTTAAGGAGCTGGAATTGTAGGACCTTCCATTAAAGGGGGACAGGCTGAAAAACGCCGCCTGCACTTGGTACAAAGCATTTATACAGCACCATAGATGAAAATCTGTGACTAAAACCTCCTGAGGTCTCACTGCAGCCCAGCTTGCAATCCTTATCATTTATTTCATTTTTACAAAGGGAAAAAAAATCAGCGAGGACTTTAGAACTAATATTACAGTGGTAGGAAAAAAGCCACAAGAGAGATTGTTGGGCACATATCTGTTAGAAAGCCCAATTCAGAAATGAAGTTAAGTGAGAAATGGTACAGAATAATACATAATCGCTCATAAATCTTACGGTAATGACTGCAACTCTGGTAGCTTGAGTAGAAATAGCCAGTTCTAGTAGTGATTCTCTAACAACAGTAGGCGATTCACTTCTCTGCATGTCAATTCTCCAGCTGCGACGTGAACAGTGTGATACCATTCCTCGATTATTTCTTAATTTTTAAAATATTTTGAATACTCTAGCAATGGCAAATGAATTCAAGAGCACAGTGGAAAGCAATGAAAAAAAAGAACAAACAAGCAAAACCCCTTTTCTTGATTGTTTCAGTGTAGGAAGTAGTAAAACAGATTACAGCAAAGTACATTACAGACAATCATAGAAGCAACAAGCCAAAACAAAGAACCTAAAGAATCACAGAACGTATCAGATTGCACTGTATTGCCTGAGTGCAACATAAATCAAAGAGAGAAAAAGAAATACATCAATAAACAGAGGCATGAAGGAATCTGAAGGGAAGAACTATCTCAAGCAATGAATGAAGTCAGAACACATGCAAGGGTGCTGCAAGAGGCACAACACAAGTGGAAAAATTAACAGAGTACGTGCCACGAGTCCTGCAACAAAAATTGAAGTTTTGCTTAAGAAACTTGGCCACAACACAGTGGGACAATTGAGGGAGCAGTTGAAACAAGGTAATAGAGTGATGAAAGGATCGTTAACGGTGACACACTGCAATGACACAGCGCTCACACAGCAGGAACAAACTAACCATTGCCTTGTAGCACGCAGATGGAAGTTAAAGGGAGAGATAAGCAGATTAAGGAGGATGGATGGAGAGCTCCTCACAAGTTAAACAGCACATAAAGATAGTTAGTTGCTTTATATACAGAAAAAAACAAAATAGAGACTGTAATCTGGTAAAAGGGAACACTAATAACATAAGGCAGAGAAAGTTTGACAGTGATTCAGTCAACTTTCCTTCCAAGTTTTGGTTGACGTGCGAGATTATTCAAGTTCTGTTAGTGCTATGTAACGCGGCTCCGTGCTGTCAGAACAGCCTGATGACTCGCTGTGATCAAACCGCATTCTGCAGCGCCACAGCACGCACCGTTCCAGCATCTCCGCGCGTTCTGAAAGCACGGAAGCATTACACGTGACAGGCAAGTTATACTGGTCAGCAGCACCTTCAGCTAGAGTCTCAGGAGGAAAATGTGCCTGTGACTAAGGCTGGAACAGCTTCGCAAAATACAACAAAACCTGAATTTGAGCACTTATAGTGAACTCAGAAAATCCTTCTCCTACTTGTGCCATGTGTTTTTCTGAGGTTTTCTTTTCATTATTAAGCAAAATAGCTACCAACACACTCCCCACCTAGGAAAAAAAAAAAGTCCTGTAGAAGAAAAACCTGTGAAGTGAATCCACATATAGGAGAATGCAAACCATTTACATTATGGAAGTTTATTATTATAAAAATCTTACCTCATCACAATCTCCTTCAACCATAGCATAAATAGCTTTCTTAACCAAGTTTGTACCTGCAATATAGATTTCAGTGTCAGAGTTGCAATGCAAAAAATGCTGGTTTATATATGACTAACATATGCTACCTATATGATACGATACCGGGGGAAAAAGGGAGGAGAAGGGGGAAAAAGGGAGGAGAAGGGGGAAAAAGGGAGGAGAAGGGGGAAAAAGGGAGGAGAAGGGGGAAAAAGGGAGGAGAAGGGGGAAAAAGGGAGGAGAAGGGGGAAAAAGGGAGGAGAAGGGGGAAAAAGGGAGGAGAAGGGGGAAAAAGGGAGGAGAAGGGGGAAAAAGGGAGGAGAAGGGGGAAAAAGGGAGGAGAAGGGGGAAAAAGGGAGGAGAAGGGGGAAAAAGGGAGGAGAAGGGGGAAAAAGGGAGGAGAAGGGGGAAAAAGGGAGGAGAAGGGGGAAAAAGGGAGGAGAAGGGGGAAAAAGGGAGGAGAAGGGGGAAAAAGGGAGGAGAAGGGGGAAAAAGGGAGGAGAAGGGGGAAAAAGGGAGGAGAAGGGGGAAAAAGGGAGGAGAAGGGGGAAAAAGGGAGGAGAAGGGGGAAAAAGGGAGGAGAAGGGGGAAAAAGGGAGGAGAAGGGGGAAAAAGGGAGGAGAAGGGGGAAAAAGGGAGGAGAAGGGGGAAAAAGGGAGGAGAAGGGGGAAAAAGGGAGGAGAAGGGGGAAAAAGGGAGGAGAAGGGGGAAAAAGGGAGGAGAAGGGGGAAAAAGGGAGGAGAAGGGGGAAAAAGGGAGGAGAAGGGGGAAAAAGGGAGGAGAAGGGGGAAAAAGGGAGGAGAAGGGGGAAAAAGGGAGGAGAAGGGGGAAAAAGGGAGGAGAAGGGGGAAAAAGGGAGGAGAAGGGGGAAAAAGGGAGGAGAAGGGGGAAAAAGGGAGGAGAAGGGGGAAAAAGGGAGGAGAAGGGGGAAAAAGGGAGGAGAAGGGGGAAAAAGGGAGGAGAAGGGGGAAAAAGGGAGGAGAAGGGGGAAAAAGGGAGGAGAAGGGAAGTTGCAGTCAAGTTGCAGTCTCAAGCTTGAACGTTAAAATAATCCATAAAGTAATCCAGAGACTCAGCTTGAGCGCAAGATTCTTCTAACACAAGGATATTAGAAACAGGCTTCTATGTTTAACATAGTGTTATATATAGCCTTCCAAGATGTGATTCATTCCTTTTTGTTGCATTTAAACTCAAAATTCGCTGGCACGTACTTGAAGGACATTCATCTTCCAAGGGAATTTCCTCTTACTAAAACAAATTCTTCTATTAGTAACAGAACTTATGAAACCACTTTTCTTGGGGCTCACTCCCATTTGGATTTGCTAGTATCTAATAACATGGTTGAAGCCCATCCCTTCCCCTCAGCCAAGCATTAATTTAATTCTTTATCATTATTTTTCATCTATTTCACAACAGTTCTACAAATGTAATATCCCTACCTGTCTGTAGAATTGGGGTGAAATTGAAAGTTGATTTCAAAGTTATTAGTGGAAAAAACTGCTGTTCAATGAAATTGCATAAATCTCACTTCCATAAGAAAGCTAAGGAAAAGGAAAAAAAAACCCCAAGGAATCTAGAGAATGTTTTAAAGTACTCTCAAAACTTTAATCAATTATGATTTTCATTGAACGTATGACAAAACTGTACTACATTTCAAACAAATCTTCAGATTAACAGCACGCTTTGAGAAACAGCGAGGTGGCAAGCGTAGGAAAAAGTCAACATACAGAACGCTAAAGTAAGCAATGCTTTACATATAAATTCTATTTATATCATTCTAAAATAATGTACTGACTAAAGCGAGGGGAAAATCTTGCAGAGATCTTCATAATAACAGCATCGGTTCTTATTTACTTATGAACCCAAACACCTGCAATTAAATTATGGCCGTCTCCTTCGTGACTCAGCTAAAAGGGAAGGAGACACAGGGATTTCTCAGGATCCTCTTCCCTCTGCTCCACTTCAGAAACCAACAACGGCTTTTGAACCGCACTGAAGAAAGGAAAGAAATCTGCACATGCTTCAAGAGTCGTCATAATGGGTAGTGCTTCGAGGTTTTTTGAGTTTAGGGGTTTTTTTGAAGAGCAGAACAAAGGCAATGGTACCATTCTGTATCGGATCACCGTATTTTTCCATTGCAAGGAATTTTCTGTCTTTAATCACAAAAGTATGACCTGTTCGGTGGGAACGAGCAACAAAGCACATTTCTAGCCTTTAAAGCTCGCTTTTACATTTTAAGTTAAAAATGTTCTAAAATGTCATCTCGCAATAACCAACACACACAAAAAATCAAGTTATATTAGAACAGATCTTTAATTAAGCCAACTAGGATAAGTGGTGTTAGAATTAAATCCCTTCATCAGGGCAAAAATGATCAATGAGGGAGGGGAAAAATGGTCAATGAGGGAAGGGAAACTCCCTGCCAAGACCATTTCTTTTATGATATAACTCCCCAACAAACCAGATCTCCCTTTCAGTCATTCAAGTAACAACACACAACTATTTTTCTTCTCTTATTAATACAACAGTGAGCTACATACATTCTCCCCAATGGGCAATATATGCATAATTGATAGGGGAAAGCCAGGGGTAAGCTGACTGAAACAAGACAGATTGAACACAACACAGAAATACAGTGTTGAGGGCACAAATAAGAATGCAAAGCAATTCCCACTGTGGTTGTCTGAGAGTGGTAATAGGCAGAAGCAAGGGGCTGCTGACCGCCTTTCTTTTTAGCTTTATCTTATCCCAGGGGTAAACCTCATAGGGCATTTCGGGTTATTCTAACACAAGAAAAAAGGTCACCGGGGAGCTCGTGTGGTTGAGTAATGCAGGGATGACAGACAAACCACCACATCTGGAAGTTTGGTTTTGCTGAAATCTTTATGACTGCTATACTTATCCCAACTATAGGATTGAAATAGGAAATAACAACAAAAAAAAGGCTATTCTTACCAATTCCTTTTCTTCTGTATTTGGAATCCACTGCTAACATGGCTATATAACCTCTGCGGAACATCTTTTTGTGCATATCCAGCTTGCAGACGATGGCACCTACACACTCCTCACCTACCATGGCCTTAAAGACAAACATACATGTACGCATCCTCAGTTCATGATCTCCAGTGCTACCAAAAGCAGTAAACCAGTTCATTTTAACTGAAACAGCCACATAACATTTGTTTGCATAAAAGCTATTAAAAAAAACCCCAAATAATTAATTTTTTAAAACTCATCCAGAAGTATAAATAACATTAAAGGACTCTTATTTCTTTATTACATTCAAATAAAGTTACAGTCAATTAACAACCGATGAATTGTCCTGGAGAGAATCACAGTATTATTCCACGAAGTCTACAGGTGTGTGATAGGGAAAAGGCTAAGGCATAAATGACCTTCTCAACAAGTCCATTTCTGTTTTATACTGATCTGAATTTTCATGTACAAGGGCTGTAGTAGATAACATGCTTAATTCTTGCCTGGTTTTAATGTCAAGGCCACAATGGATCAGAGAAAAATGTTGCTGTGTTTCATCTTTAGAAACTGTCATTTTCAGCCATATGACACCCAAAGAACAAACAAAAAAGCACACACTTAATTTCACACATTTTAACTGTTTGGAGATTTCATTTGTTAAGAGCTACGCACTGACAGTTAATCCCAACGGCACTGTCACAAAAAGTGTGGTCAAGGAGATGTTATTCCGAAATGTTAAGGAAAACAACTCCCCCCAACCACTTATCAAACTACTTGCACAACTATTCTGTTCACCAAAATTTTACCATGAAATATATTAGAGAAAGGCTGTAAGAAAAACTAAGTCATATGTTAACTGAAGGATTAGGCAGCGTGAGGGATTAATGACATTATAACCTGCAGCACTAACACTGAATAATGCTGCAGAGTAGGACAGCATCCAGGGGCAAAATGAAACTCTATTCATTCAGGAAAGATTGACAGAGATAAAAAGAAACTCTTAATTGTACATACGGGCGTATAAGTGGATCCACAGACTTTGACAGACCTGTATCTGTAGTGGGGAACCAGCTTTCGGCTCAAGTGCAGCAGCTAAACCGGGACTACAGCACATGATTGGCACAAGCATGTGCTGGCACAAGCGCTTTGGGATAATCCAAATTTACAGCAGGAAAACACGGCAAATGAAAAGAACTCGGCAAAGCCGGGATCTCTAAAGTCTATGGTATAGACTCTATAGTCTCCAACCATCTAAACATTTTTGTGCACGGCCTATAGGCTAAAGCTCAACGGACAGAAGGTTGGTTCATGCAGATCATATCACAGGTACAGAACCACAGCTTTTTTGTCATAAAAAGAACGTCTTTTAGCATCCCTACCTGGAAGGTGGGTTATTAACCACCTAGCTGTATCAAAGGTGAAAACGAAGCAGCCCAAAATATCCGTGCTGCAGCTCCAAAGCTCTATGACAGAGCATGATCCTAAATGCATTTCTAATATAGTTTAAGCTCATCAGGCAAATAGAATTATTGCAAAGTTTTTATTTGGCAGGAAAATACATGTTTTAGCAGTATCCGAGAACAACTCTGAACAATCTAAACAAGTGTTTCTTAAAAACTGTAGCATGACCTAAAAGGACTGAAATACACAGCCTCTAAGCAGTCTTCCATTTGGTCTAAAATACAGTTTATTCCCTAGGAAAGTTGTACTTATACTAAAACTGTGTATGCAAAGTGTCAGCTCAAGGCAAGTTTTGTGTCTCGGCTCAGACCTGAGAAAACCGGGGAGTTAAATAAAGAGTATCAGCAGACAGACTGCTCATAACACTGCTATAATTATGCAGAGTACCTAGATGTAATCTTATACTCCACTAAAAAAAAAGCAGCACACTACAAACTAGCATGTTACAGTTTTGCTTTGCCCTGAAGTGAACACGTGCAAATTGTTGATTGTAACAGTCATGTGAAGAATTTTGAAGATATATATTTCACGAACTTCAAGAGAATGACATTCTAGACACCGCATATCTGTGTCTGTTCTCATTTGGGGAACTTTGGCGAAAAGCTGCGTTCATGAATCATAGATTTAAAGCGCTAAATGAACGGTAAAGAATTTTGTTTCGGTGATCAAAGCAGCAAATACCCACTGGTTTTACCACTTATAGCCAGAAAGCTGAATAACGTATGACTTTGTAACCAGTTTCCCCAACACGTGAATCTATTTCTCTGTCTTTAGGCAGGTAAATCTGCCAGTTAATCTACGTTTTTCCCACTTACTGAGGGAGTGCTGCATCATTTCCACCTCAGTTTGAGGTTTTTTGTTGCCTTTCCTCTCCTTTCTCCTTCTTTCCAACCTTACCTAGAGCCAGAAATGAACTTGAACTGTGATGTAAAACTTCATAATTTAATTCCCTGGAGAAGGTTGAAGTATTTGAATAAAACCAAACCAGACTGAAATACAGAGAGTGGGGAGGAGAGAGAAGCAGCAGCCACAGAACATTTATGAAAAGTCAATTATGGGCCAAATTTTCTTTTCAGGTGTATGGATTACTTCTAAACATACATGAGTTTCTACAAACAGAATTCAGCCCAAGTTGCTATTATATATTATAAACCCCACAGAGTACTCTTAGATTTACTCAATCATAAGTCATTACCAGGATTTACATATATGAATTCAAATCCAACATTTGCATCAACTTTGTTCTTATGAATAAGTTTAGATATTTAAAATAAAGTAGATTTTAATATCTTTGTATTGCAACCATGTATTCCTAGAAGAGTTAGCACAGAAATGGCTGTAAATCAGCAAGAATATTACTTTTCACAAAATTAAACAATTGCCATTAACTTCATTATCAAAGACAGCATGAAGTCTGTCACCCACAGTCCGAGTATGCATTTCATACCCAGATTCTGGGACACTTGTTCCCATTTAAAGAAGATTAAAACAACCAACTAGCCCTGAAAGAGAAATATTTTGTGATTCAAATGCAGTAGAACCTGCGCTACCGCAACAGAACTTCCCTTCTGCACATGCACCAAAATCCATCCCGAAGCATCACAGAAACAGCTCTGCACGAATCCTTCGGCTCACATTTAGTGATCGTGTTCTTGGATGCCATTAGAGGATACATTTAGGCTAATGGTTTTAACCTAAAGCCTGGCAATTCAGTCAGAGCTCTTTACGATACTGGGCAAATCACTAAGTCGCTCTGTTTCCACTCGATGAAACTGGACACCAGTAATTCCCTCCCGTACAAGGGCATTGCCAGAATAACTACTCTGGTTGTTTTTACGTACTCGGATGCTGCAATAACTGAAGTTTTCACAAAGCCTGTGACAGTGAGAAGCAGCAGAGCAAGCCGGTACCTGAAAGCACAATCGTACCTAAGAGGAAACTGGAATGCAAAGAGAGTTTGCAAACTGGGAGAGAGAATTTCTTCCTAGGTCTGCCATGAGGCTAAGGAGACTTCCCAACCAATTTCCTAATTTTTCTGGTTCTTCTTTTATTCCCCAAGGTTTCCACAACTGAAAAACAGGGGTGATGCCTTACAAGTCTTAATTTCAACAGGAAGGATGCTCAGACTCTTGAATAAAATCCAATGGAAAAACAAAAAAGGCAAAGCATTAATATAAAACAAGACCTTAACTGCAGTCACTTAGGATTCACAACACATCTAAAACTACTCACATGGAATTAATAGGTTATTTTTAAACTTGTGAAAATTTAAATTATAAATGGTGCTATAGCTAGTAGCAAAGTTAAGAACCCAATAAAAGCACAGATTTTCCAGATTTTTCTTCAAAGGCAGCTGAGTGCTACGATATTACGAATTACAGGAGAGGTTACAAAACTCAGCCCCAACTCTGCTTTTATTATGTCCTGTCTATCCAAACTTTGACACAGAGCAAGGTTTCCTAAGCTCACCTCTCCCACACTGAAGTATTTTGAAAACAATTTTCGGAAATAATTAATGTATCAGTTCTAAATGGAAGCTTTAGAACTTGAACACTGCTAAGACCAGAAGCCATGAAAACACTTTCAAAGGAAGCTTCAACTTCGAAAATGCATTTACAATCCATACGAGGACATAGCTGTAGTGATGCTTGAAAGTGCTTCATGTAAAAGAAAAGAGCCCTTTCCTCTGTCATTTTTTTGACAGATGAGTGGTTATCATAAGTCATTTGAAGAGGAATTGGACTGACAGAGCACCTGGGAATAAGTACAAACCAGGTATTTACAGGGCATCCCCAGCCAGCACGCAGCGTGAACCTGCCCTCCCAAAGACAAGTAAGACCTGAGTCTAAGCAGAGAGTTGCAGTTTATGGAGGAGAAGGTTATTACCTTGCAACAGCTCAGCTGTTGGAGTGTAACACATCAGAACTGATCAGGTGTTCTCAACTTGTTACCCCTAGATTCAGGAAGGCAGTTATAAGGATACATGTGACTCTAGTTTCGAAGATGCCCAGTATCTCCAGGTTCATTTAAAGTGGAATATGAACTTCTTTTTTGAGCGTACAGATAGGATGTGGTTTCATACAGTGACTAGTTAGGGTTGGTTCGATGGCTTCCCTCCTGCTGGGCATTCTCACCTCTTCCCTTGTACCAACACGTGTGACATCCTACTGTGAATATGTCTGGAGCCCTAAACCAACAAAAGCCTGATCCTAAAATATATACAGACACACACACACTTTTAAATATATGGTTGTGGTGGGAGGGCTACCTTAGCTTCCCAAATCAGAGAAATGCAAGGGTTAGCCAAGCCAGGAAGAGGGAGCCGAACAAAAAGGAAAAGCGAGGAGCCTTTTGGATCGCACTTGCCCTGAGAGCACCAGTGCACACTTTGGGAAAGCCAAGCCAAAACTCAGCAAGTTTCAAACCCGTGAGACAATCATTGACAGAAACAATCTTAATAACGTCCCCAGGAAACAGCTCTGCATTGTCAGGTATGCAAAACGCTAGACAGCAAAAATACGGTGTTTTAAGATGGTTGATTGAATAAATATCAGCAAGGGACAATTGCTGATCACGCATGGAAAATACACATCCCATGTTCAATTTAAATGGTGTTAGTACTTTCCCCTCACATGTGGAGAAAGGCAAAGAAGCCCATGACAGCGCAACGAAGACAGCTGAATATGCACTGAGAGATTTTAAAAAATGACGGCAATGTTCTGTAAAGGAATTGATTGAACCCCTAGACATAATTTTTTCAAATACAATTGAATTGCAGACTAACCTCTCTCTGCAAGACCAATCAAACCAAAACCTGAAACCAGACGGGTGGGAGGCCACAAGGTATCAAAGGCAAATAATTCTGTGAGATCAGGCGCTATGCTGCTGTTCACCATCCTGACACTGTTCTTGCTAATTGGAATATGCAGTCCCTGACTGAAGATAAATATTTCAAAGAGGCTTATTAGACAGAAGTAGTTCAGGAATCCATTAACTGCAGGAACAAATTAAATTTTATAGAACACAAAGTCTCCAAGACAACCCCTAAAAAACAAACCTTACAAATACTAAAATGAGTCAAACACCACCATCAAATTTGACTCAACATACTGCAAAAGCTTGAAATTATTAAGTAGATAACTATTTGCTAACAGCTTTAGACATTCATAGCCATATATTCTTCTCTATGGTTTTATGTACTTTACATTGTGCCACCCTTCAAAAAAAGTGGCAAATATACAGAGTTCATGTGAAGTTTTGTTGATTCTTCAAGGCTACTAAAAAAAAGAAGCTGTCATTACAAAATAAGCTTAAGACACTTTCTTTTCCTTGAGTGATATCTTATTCTTTGAATGCACTTATTAGAAATCATCTGATCTAGTTCTCTGTCAAACGACTTGCTATTGCTCTTTTCCTAACAAAATTTCCCCAGTTATTCCTGGACAAAAAAAACCCCACAACATTTAAAGTCTAAACAGATGCATTGTGATCTAACAGTAATCAACATTACCGGCAATACACTTGATGCTGAAAGGATGGACATTTGTAGTTCACAAGCATTTCTTTTCAATATGAGGTGAACCGGTCGCACGCACAGCTCAGGGCTTGAAAAATACCATTCTGCTCCCATCAGCATCCTTATAATGGCAAACATGACTCTGTACCGAACAATGTTTTCAAATATTTTCATATTTCTATTTTGTTCCAGAAGTTAATGCTTTGCTCAACTTTGTATAATCCTACTGTATTCCCTTTGCGGGGTTTTAAGAAGCACAGCTCTGAAAATCCTCCTATAAATCACATAAATCCCGCCATAAATTATACCAGACCCTAAACCAAGAACATTCAGGAAGTTTATGGCCAGATGGATTCCATTAGCCTCACCTCCTGTACTCATATTCTATTGAAATTTTACAGAGACACTCCTGAATCGAAGGGTGTCTTGGCTCTGGCTAAATCACACCTTTCAGAGAGGTGTCCAGCCTTGATTAAAACACTGAGAGAGAAGAATTCATCATTTACCTTAACAAGGAAGTGCCACACACTCCCAGAAATGTTCTCTTTTGAAGATATCAGTTTTCCTGTGAGTAAATCAAACACAGCTAAGCTCACGCTATGCACGTACACCCCCCAGGCCAACTTACACTCAGTTTCCTCTATCTGTGGGCAGATTAGCATCCTAAAAGCATCCTTTTCAACCCAGACACAAGTTTTTCCATAAGTAGGCCTGAACGTTTAGAAAGACAGGGTGACATCTAAACCAATCTTTCCAATAGTACAGTAGGAAGAACATAAAACTGATCACACTGTTAGCACAGCAAGGGAATCTAAGCAGCAAACACTATCACACCTGTAAGAAGCAATAGTTGTACTTGTCTTTTTCAAAGCTAGTAGATCAAAAAGTCTACAAAACCTTCAGCTGCCTCTCCATGTATCACTTAACGTTTATAAGCTAGCCATGAAGTCCCTTTTAAAACCATTGTGCAAGAATTACTAAGCACTCATAAGACACTAGTGGGCAAGAACATTCTTTTTTTAAATGCAAACCTAGGAACTGAGACAGAATGACAAAATGATCTACCAAAGGTCACAAAAGTCAATGTCAAACCCAAGATTAGAAGCCTTGAATTCCTGGATCCTAGCCCTGTGCTCAAACCTTTACCCCACCACTTAAAACATCAATTAATGAATGTAAGAACTTCAGTCGTATGTTTTACTTATACAAGCACAGGTCACAAGGGAACTTCATTAGGAAGACAGGTACTTCCAAAAAACCTTGGCCTTATCCACAAAAAAAATTATTAGAAGTATTTCCACAAATGTCAACCCTTTAACCCTCTCCTCCCCAGCCCCAAATCACTCCCCATTCTTGCCCTCCCTGACCCCTCCAGCACTTACCAAAAAGCAAAGTTGTGGCCAGTTGTGGATAAAATACCTATATGTGTAAATGGAGTAGGGTTCAGACAGATCTTTGGTGATCAGTCTCATGATATCGGGCATCTGCAGCTCTGACTCATATCGGACGTATCGTATCGTTAGGTCCTCCTCGGGCTGAGAGTCCGTTCCCGAGCCTTTCAAACTGCAAGCTGCCTCTAAGGACCTGGAGAGCTGCAGCAGGGACTCCTCCTCCTCCTCCTCACCTCCTTCATCCCCATCCTCCTGCTCTTCCTCCTCCAAGCCAGTCCCTCCTGCCAGTCCATTGCGGGCTGCAGTCTTAGCAGCAGTTGTAGTTGTGGCAGCAGGCTGGCTCCTGTCCCCTGTTGCTGCTGCTGGGGGAGAAGGAGGAGGAGAGGGCGCAGTCCTTCCCTGGGGAGGGAGGTGGTTGCTAAGGGGGGACGAGCACGGTGCTGTGGTCGGGGGCGAGGACTGCTGCTGCTGTCCGGAGCCCATTGTTTTGCTGGCTCGCTTGTTCTCCAGCCCCTCGGGGGCTGTCCCTGCCTCCGAGCTGAGGATCTTGCTCTTGAGGGAGGCCCGCAGGTGCCGCAGCTCGGGGCTGATGAGGCCGTTGAGCTGGTGGTTGTGGTGCGGGGGATGGTGG
The DNA here is from genome assembly GCF_037038585.1 of Patagioenas fasciata. Taxonomy (NCBI): domain Eukaryota; kingdom Metazoa; phylum Chordata; class Aves; order Columbiformes; family Columbidae; genus Patagioenas; species Patagioenas fasciata. The sequence continues at coordinate 68,423,646 of NC_092524.1, read as the reverse complement.
TGGTGGTGGCGGTGGAGGCGGTGCTGCTGCCCCCCCTTGTCGCTGCCGCCTCCTCCTCGCTGCTGCTGCTCCCAGCCGCCCGCGGGTCTCTCCTCTTCCTCCTCCTCTTCGGCCTCCTCGTCCTGGGCCCCGGTGCAGGCGGCGGCGGCGGCAGAGGAGGGGGAAGAGGAGGAGGAGGAAGCAGCCCCCCCTCCTCCTCCTCCAGGGAAGGGGGAGAGCGTGTCCCCCTGCGGGGAGAGGACGCTGCTAGGCCCCGGCGGTACCTCGGCCATATCCTACGGGAGAGACCGACACAAACCCACCGAGGAGGGGGGCGTCAGACGAGACGGGGGCGGGGGGGGGGGCGGCCTCCTCACGGTCCGCGGTCGGGGTGAGGGGGGCGAAGGTGGGGGGGGGGGGGGCGCGAACAAAGGCAGAGACGGTGCCCGGGCCCCGCCTCGCCGCCCCGCCGCCGCCTCTTCCTGCCGTCCCGTTCCCCCCGCCACCGCCGCCGGGGCCCTTCACCGCTCCCTTGGGGGCCCCGGGCGGGCACCCGCCGCCGCCGCGGCCTCCCCGCCCGCCGCCGCCGCCACTCACCCCCGCGTCTCCTCAGCGCCGCGGCTCCCACTCTCCGCTCAGCCAGCGGCCGCCAAGCGCGGCCGCCGCTGCCGTAACTCGCGGCCAAGTTTCCTGTCAGCCTTTACGACACTTCCTCCCTTGGCGGCGCGGCCTAGCGACGGCGGGGCGGGGCAGCGAGCGCGGGCGGGGAGCGAGTTCCTCAGGCTGGCGGCCCGGCCCCGCCGCCCCGTGTGCGGTGTCTGTGACCGCAGAATCCTGCGGCCCCCGCTGCACAGCCCGGAGAGGACCGGGACACCCGCACCCGGAGCAGCTGCTGGGGTCGCGGCCTGGCCGGGTGAGGCGGCGCTGGGGTGAGGCTGAGGCCTTCGGGCCCGTTCAGCCCCCGGCCGGTGTCCCTGCGCCTATGGAGCCTCTGTCTATGTCTGGAATATTGTGTCGCACCTGGAATATTGTGTCCAGTTCTGGGCCCCTCAGTTCTAGAGGGACGAACTGCTGGAGAGAGTCCAGCGCAGCCACCAAGGTGCTGAAGGGAGTGGAGCATCTCCCGTGTGAGGAAAGGCTGATGGAGCTGGGGCTCTGGAGCTGGAGGAGAGGAGACTGAGTGGGGACTCATTCCTGGGGATCAATATGGAAAGGGGGAGTGTCAGGAGGATGGAGCCAGGCTCTTCTGGGTGACAACCAGTGACAGAACAAGGGGCAGTGGGTTCAAACTGGAACACAAGAGGTTCCACTTAAATATGAGAAGAAACTTGTTTCTGGTGAGGGTGTCAGAGCCTGGCCCAGGCTGCCCGGGGAGGTTGTGGAGTCTCCTTCTCTGCAGACATTCAAACCCGCCTGGACACCTTCCTGTGGAACCTCAGCTGGGTGTTCCTGCTCCATGGGATGAGCTTTCCAGGTCCCTTCGAATCCCTGGCATTCTGGGACTCTATGATTAAACACCTCCCTTTGCTGCCTCCCCTGCCCCAGGAGGTGGTCGCACTGGCGTTTGTGCTTTGTTTTGTTTTGTCAGCACAGGCGCTGCCCACAGGACGCTGCCAGCAGTGCTGGGTCTGGGAACAGTGTTCTGGTGGGTGATGCTCGGTTACAGATGAGGGAAGAGCACAGGAGTTGTTGCTATTCCTTCCCAAAGCTGCGTGCAGGACGTGGTTCCTCAGCTGGATGGGCACATGGCTGCCTTGTGCATCTGAACACGGTGGAAACTCAACAAAGCTGAGTATCAAGCAATCTAGTTTCTCCACTGCTGTTCCACATTAAATAATCCCAGTTTTAAGAAGACACTGCTAGATTTCAGCAACAAATCCTTTCAGTCGGAGGTTTCCGTTAGTGTACACACGCCGCTTCTCAAAGGACAAAGAAATAGTGCGTTCTTTCTGTTCACAGAATCACAGGATGTTTGGGGTTGAAGTGACCTCTGTAGATCCCCCAGTCCAACCCCCCTGCTCACGCAGGGTCCCAGAGCAGATCACACAGGTGGGTCCAGGCGGGTTTGAATGTCTCAGAGAAGGAGACTCCACACCCGCTCTGGGCAGCCTGGCCCAGGCTCTGGCACCTCCCAGCAAAGAAGTTTCTCCTCATGTTCAGATGGAGCCTCCTGTGTTTCGGTCTGTTCTCACATGAAAGCTTTGCAGGGCTGTTGTAAGACCTGCTCATTTTCATTTGCTACAGTTATTTTTCAAGGAAGTGACAGGTCTGGACTTAAAAGGAAAATCCAGCAACTACTCTACGTGTCCTAACAGGATTCTTTAATTAGGAAGAAAATAGACCGTGGGGTTACAGGTTTCTGTTTATGAATTGCTGAGTTCTGAAGTAAAGTAAGAAAAGAGTAAAATAGCTATTTTAAAGTGAGTGAATTATAAAGCTATTATTCAAAGTAATTAATGATGGAAATGCTTTATTTTTGACAATGAGATATATTTGTTCTTTTCCAAGTCCCCATTGAGAAAGTTTAATGCATATTATCTCTGTTCACATTGACTTCATGTATCCAGTTGCTCTGCAGATTTTAGACACTTATATCTGCTCTGCAAAGATGTTTCACATAAATAATTTTGTTCAGGGGTTTAATGAGTTTTTTTGGTGTGTTTTCGGGCACCAAAGGACACTTGTGGGCCTGATCAGAACTGCTCTGGCTCACCAGCAGCACTGTTACGTTCACTGTCCTCTGGTAGTTTAAACAGAAAGAACAAACAAATGTCCTGTCACTGCAGGGGTGGCCCAAATTCTGTTCTACTTTGCTATGTTGCTGCAGGGTGATTGAGAGCGTCTCAGCCACACATTAGGGTGATATCTGTGTTAGGAAGATGATCCAATGCCACCAAACGTTATTAGAGAGGGTGAAGATCATCTAACTTATCATGGAAACACGCTACTAACTGCAGTGAGGCTACAGGAACCATGCAAAAAAAAAGCCTCTTTTGTGTGCTCTTCTACACACCGGTAATATTCTTTGTTCCGCTTCCAATACCTGTTGAACCACTTCCAACCTCAGAAGGTCTTAACTGTTCCTTATCCGTAGTGAGGATCCATCTGCCCAAAGCAGACATGGGCAGGACAGATGCCTCTGAGCTGGTGCTTTTGATTCCACTTAACTTCAACGGAGAGGAAAAGGCGCTTCTGTGCTGGGATCGAGCTCATCCTAAAGTAGATAAATTGTGCTTTGGATTTGCTATCATCTCGTTCAATAAAGGGAACTTGGCATAACTGGTTTGTCTCGGATAACCCCACTGTCACTCTCTGACGTTAGGTGAAAGGTGTCCTACAGTCACTACTGAGATGGTCTTAGTCTGAGTCCCTACTGTACCTCTTTGTTGTTTTATTTCTTGTCTTTTTAAAATAGCTTTAGGTACATTTTATTCCATAGGTTTCCTCTCAGTGTTTGTTGAACCTCTGGCAGCCTTGAGCACCCTCATGCTGTTGAAAATCACACCTTCTGAAGCAGAGATGGGGTTGGAACACAAGCTTCCTTGTTTCTAGTTCTTTGTTTAGTAACTCTGTGACCTCGGGGGTTTCTATGGCTAACTTACTTGTTAAGAAAACACCCACACTTAGGGAAACCCTGTGTAGTTTTTATCTATGAAAAGAAAGGGAGCTGTTCATGACCTTCCTCTTTTTCTCTTAAGTATTTAAAGGAAATACCTACAAATTTATTTAGCTTCACAATGGCTCTACATTAGATCTGATCTCAAGGAGACCTTGGTGGAAAACGGACATCTAAACATGCCACGATCCCTGTTATAATAAAGGTGACATCCCAGCTGCACCAGAAATAGGGATGTTGGTGACAGAATATTGAGATGTACTTAATCTGGGCAATAAACAGTGGGAGCAGGTCAGTGCTTAACAAAGAAGCATTCTTTTATTTTCTCAAAGAAGGGGAAGTAGTTTGACATGAGCATTTGACATGGAAGTAGAATTCCTTCCAACTAAATGTTCTCCATTGTTCTTCACTTATCAACAATGATTCTTGAAAAAGGTTACCCAGCATGTAACAGTGACCATGTTACTTGAACTCTGAGTTCAGCAGCAAATCAATAATGAAATTGTCACTTTTTCCTTTCCACGTGTCCAAGTAAAAAATAAATGAGACATTTTAGGATCTGATTTTTCAGGTAAGAAGGTTTTCATGTGGCTTGTCAGCGTTACGGCCCCATGGACGTGCCCTTCCTGGGGGTTTGCGTGGTTGGGCTCAGGGACACCTTTGGTTGCAGTGGATGGCTGACCAGCACGACTGTGTCTGCTTCTCCTTGCACTTACCCCATCGCCATGGACTTGTCTGATGATCTGGACTCTCAACTGAACCTGGTTGCTCTCACAAAATCACAGAATCACAGGGTGGTTTGGGTTGAAGGGACCTCTGTAGATCCCCCAGTCCAACCCCCCTGCTCACGCAGGATCACAGAGCAGATCACACAGGTTGGTCCAGGCAGGCTTGAATGTCTCGGAGAAGGAGACTCCACACCCGCTCTGGGCAGCCTGGGCCAGGCTCTGGCACCCAAGCATCTCTGTTTGCTTTGCTCGGGTGCTGCTGGGCTGTGTCTTTGTTGTTGAGGCCACCTTGCTGTCCTCACCTCTTCCACCCAGCCCACCTTGCTGTCACAACCAGTTGGACAACCAGTTGGACAACCAGCGTCTAACTTTGCTGTTCCTTGGCTACTGGGTGTATGAGTGTCCCTGCACCTCGCCACGGAGATCAGGGCTCCTGGTGCTAATTCCCTTGTCTTTTTTTGTGATATTTTAAGGATAAAGAGAGGGTACAAACAACTGGCAGGCTGTTGTTAAACTAACGCGGCTTGACTTTGGTCCTCTGCAGTTGAGATGACTGAAGGCTCCAGGAAGACCTTATAGCAGCCTGCCAGTATTTAAAGGGAGCCTACAAAAGGATGGGGAGGGATCGTTATCAGGGAGTGCAGTAACAGGACGAGGGATAATGGTTTTAAACTGAAAGAGGGGAGATTTAGATTAGACATAAGGAAGAAATCCTTTCCCATGATGGTGGTGAGGCTCTAGGACAGGCTGCCCAGAGAAGCTGTGGGTGTCCCATCCCTTGGAGTGTCTGAGACCAGGTTGGATGGGGCTTTGAGCAACTTGGTCTAGTGGAAGATGTCCCTGCCCATGGCAGGGGATTGGAACTAGATGGTCTTTAAGGTCCCTTCCAACCCAAACAGTTCTATGATTCCATGATTCCATGATAGCAAAGATGTACGTGCAAGTCTGAAATTTCTGCACTGAACTCTGCGTTCAGAGGGGAAAAGCAACACTTGCTGACAGAAGTGGAAATACTGGGTTTGTCCAAGTTCCTGAAGCAGCAAATATAGAATCATACAAAAATTACACAAAGTTATAAACACAAGAAAAGAGGAATTCGGTAAAAACAAAATGTAGGTGTTTGTATCAAATAGCGTTGTTCAGTTCCCAGTGAGGAAACTGGCTGTTTAATGGTAGGATTCATGTTCAGAGAGGGAATCTTCTGTGTAAAATGGTCACTCTGCAAAAAACACAGTTCAGAAAGTGTCGTAACAAGAGAAATCACAAGAGGGTAGTGTTGTACAGCACTCCAGCCTCTCTGCAATTCCCACAGCAGTGACCCTCTGCCATAAACCAAGTTTATTTTAGCAGAGGAAGACACAAAAGTCACAATCTGCATCACTTCCGACAGCAGTCCTTGGGAAGATGACATTTTTCTCATGCGTCAGAATCAATACAGCGGCAGAATTGCCATCTCCACCTCTGTAGGTACGTTGAAACCAAGTGTGAAATAACAGTGAGAGAGGTTGGACAGGTTAAAAAAAAAAGAAACAAATCAAGCAGAGATCTGTCACTGATGCGTCATTGCAATATTTATTCCATTTCTTGGACTTAACTTTTTTCTTCCTGCTATAGGTGAAATCATATGACTCCTTGATAAGTAAAGCTGACTTCTCTCCCCCTTGCCTACTCTCAATGGCAGGAAGAAGTCCTGGCTCAGCAGGAGTAAAAGGTGGGTTGGTAACCTCATTTGAGAATGCTCCTTCTAATAAGGAGCTCTTGAGCTTTCCAGGAAGAGTTTCTTTCTGTCTTTGCTACCCTGCCAAGACTCCTCTCACTTCTCCCCATCTCTTGGGGACACAGCGGCCCTTACTGGTTTTGGAAGAAACAACAGAGCACGGGGAATCTCCCCACCTTTCTGTTGAACCTGCACTTGATGTGTGCTTAGAAACCCAGTGAAAATATACTTAAGAGCAGAGATGCTTCTTTAGAGATGATTTCATAGAACATTCCGTTATGCCTGGCACCTGGCCTGTGAAGCTAATGGGGAATTATCAATTTAAAATGATGTGCTGCACTGTGGACAGCCAGAGCCAGCTCTTCTCTTCACAACCCTTTATCAAAAAGGGGCAGAGAAGGAAGGGTTCAGGGGGAAGCTGCAAATGTGATGTACGGGAAAGCTCAATGTAGAGCTGCAAAGCTAAGGCCGGTAGCTATGATCTCAGCTGATGTGTATAGACCCAACTCCGCTGAAAACAGTTCCTGGCACAGAAGGGAAAGCGCTATGAGAATTACACGTGTTCGGCTTTCTCATCCAGCCAGTTGCTCGTTCCGTCATTGTTTGGTGCTCTCAGCATTGCACAAGGAGATATTTTCACTTGAGCAAGTCAATATGCTGATCTTCTTGCAAGAGCTGCTCACCCACACACTCCGACCCATCCCACTTTATTGCTTGAACAGAGCAGGCTGGCAGGAAATTCTTGCAATAACACCCGTCAACAGTTTTAGGCTCAGTTTGACCACTTCGCTTGGGTTTGGTTTACAGCTGTCAAGCAAGAGCAGAATGTAGTTCCAGCATATTAAAAAATCATGTGGCTCTCTATCCTCTTGAGTGAGTTTGCTGAAAGCTGTACAATAGGCACCATGTTCACCATTTACCGTAGCAATGTATATTGAATATCTCTGAATTTAAGGAAATAAATTGGAGCCAATGAGAAATCTCTTATTTTCTTCAGCAGACACACAGATCAACACTATAGTCTTTTGAAAAAAGCTACCTAAAACTGTTTAAAATATGATTTAGCATATGGTCATTAAAATACAATAATATTTTCAGAAGGTCCTCTGCCAGCTGCTGTTTTGCTTATAGATTCCCTATGATATGAAATATTTAAGTGAGTAAATACCCTTCATAACTGTGGAAGATGAAGAAGATGGGAATGGAAACTTATTGGAATAGGGAAGGGTTGGAAGGAGGAGTTAAGGAATTATGGACACATCAGCTTATCTTAAATTTCCTGAAAAATCCTGAAACAAATAATCAAACAATTTCTAAGCATTTAAGAGAAAACGAGAAGATTAATGACAGTCAACATGGATTAGTCAAGGACAAATCATGTTAAACCGGTCTAATTTCCTTACGTGACAAGAGTAACAGGTGTTGAGACAGAGGAGAAATGGTTCAAGTCGTAAGTCTTGACATGAGTTAGACTTTGACCGGCCGTTCTCACAGGCAAGCTAAGGAAATGTGGTGTATGTGAAGTTGTAAAAGTCTGAGTGCAAAATGATTCAGAGAATAATTCTCAATGGTTCACCAGTAAAGTCTAAGAGATGGGTGAGAGCTGGTGTATTATTCAAAATTTTCAATGGACTAGAAATGGTATTTTTTACATTTGGAGGCAAAGCCAGGCAAGGCTGAACTGCAGAGACAGGACCAGAGTTGCAAAGGATCTTGAGAAAGCAGAAACGCAGTCTGAAAAAGGCAGAACACTTGGATTAAGAGGAGCACAAGGTGCTAGGCTTAGGAAGGAACAAACAGCTACACAAATACAGGCTGGAGAACAATGGGAAAACAGCTGGAGCTCTTTGGAAAAGAGCATGAAGAGGAGCCTGAGCTGTCAGGAAGCAGCAGCTGGAGCCCAGCAAGAATCCCGGGGGCTAATTCAGAAGTGTGCCAAGTGGCACACAGCAATGAGCAGAGAGCTCCAAACCAGGACTTGTCATGGGCTTCTTCAGCTTATGAAAGAGTCAACTAACACAAGACACCATCTTCATGTCCAGGGTGGACAGGGCGAGAAGTACTGACCTAAAGAATCCTGAAAAAGATGTTAACTGCGGCCAGTGAAGTCTTGCAGTCAGCTCCTGGAGAGGGTCACCATGGCAAGCTTTTAAGAACAAAAAATGTATAGCTGATCCTTTCTGGTTACACGGGGATAGATTAGAGGATGTTCTTGAGGTCTTTTCATCCTCTGCTTTTACTAAAATTTCAGCAATAGAATAATCTTTTATTGTAAAAAGTGGATTTTATATTACAAGCACGTGTGATGAACGCGAAGCTGACGCCAGATCATTCTACTAACTTCACTGGCGGGGTACTGAGAATGGAACTAGCAGAGTATTTCGTGTCTGCTAATCTAATTATATCAAAGATTACATTACAGTGAGTATTAAACAAACATTTCAGTGTAAAGTGGCGTATGAAAGTGTTGGTTACTTCTCTCATGTGATGCTACAGGCACAAATTTCCCTTTAACAGGACTCGCTTGGGGAGCAGAAAGGGAGAATATCTGGCCTGGGAAGTGAAACTCCCGCTTGCTCCACACCACACTGCGGCAATGCTGATCTTGTCACTCTCTCTTCATCGTGGCGTAGATATTTAAGATAACTAGAAGCAGAAACTCCGAAACGCTGCAGGGAATTAGGCAACTTCAACCATCATCCTTCTTACAATTTATTACCGTGCATGCGCAAACCCATTTTTATTCACTTAAGACCAGTACCTCCAGTACTTGTATTTGATTTGGGACTATTTGTGATCTTAAGCTTACATGTGGGTTTGAATATATTGCTGGCTGGGATCTCATAGTTTTGCCTTCATTTTTCTCTGGTTCGCACTGAATCAAATCCTGATGTCACCAAACAATAACTCAGCTCTGATTTCCCTGGGGCAAGAATTCAACTCATACTGGCTATTCTACACTGAGGCTTAGTTGGCTCACACAGGGCCAGAGATAGGCAGTGGTATTTTGCCTTTAGTGAGGAAATACAAGTGTCCACATTCCTTTCTGAGGCAGAAAAGTGCTGCTTGCAATGCTCAGGATAGTTCCAGGGATATATTTTTTAATACTTTCAAAAATATCCTCCCGGTAAGTCTTGGCTGTAACTCCTCCACCACCTGCTACTCCTACTCAGGAAATCAGAATTGGCTGGATGAAGGTGACTGGAGTAAAAGTGGCTTGGGAATCTCACCTTTACATTTGTTTTGATGGTCACCAGAACCAAAATCCAGATTTAACTGAATATTCGATCTTGTTTTGCTGTATATTTTCCTCGAATGGAAAACAACAGGACCCTCGATGCTCTGAATGCTTTTACTCTGCTCATTTACTGACACCCTGTCATGACTCTGGACAAAACTGTTACAATTATGGTCTTGATCTAAAAGTTGTGCATTGTAAAAAAAAACCAAACCAAACAACAGACCGGCTGCTGCAGCCTTTACAACAAACAGGTGACATTTAATGGTAAAGCTGTCAACAATACAGTGGACTTGCACAGTGGAAAGCTCTTTCTCCACTACATGACTGCTGGTTTTAATCTCTTTCCTGCTTCTATTTCTCCTCTCCTTTAAAATATAGTTACTATCCCCATATTTTTATGGGAATAGTAACTTCTACATCCTTCAAGGCATTTTGAAAATATGTTCCATGTTGCCTAAGCACTAAATGAACACTGGTAGCCAAAACCAAAGGTGTGGACACTTCAGGGTGGACCCTGAGAATGCAATGGGGACACATGAAAGGAGAATAGAGCTCATTTTGGCCCATGCTAATAATCTGTTTAGTGCTGTGTTTGCATAGAAAACCTCCACCTTTTACTTTTCATGAGATTCAGCAGAAGACTAAGTCACCAGAAGTCTGATTGGAGAGGTGTTTAACCAAAAAGCTTCAGGGCAGAGGGTGTTTTGTCGATCCTTGGCTTCCTGAGAGATGTCTGCATGCCGGCTCTGTTTTGTGCATGCACAGAGCAACCATCCAGCACAGCTAGCACAATGTTTCTCCCCAAAACATCAGAGCTATGAAACACCTGTATGGTGAGGCCAAAGGGCAGCCAGGAAGCTTGGAGGTGGACTTTGTGTGTCGTGTTGGCTCAGCGGGCAGGAGATGAGGGCTGAGGGCATGGTTGGATAGAGAGCAGCTGCGGTGAGAGGTCACACCCAATGTATAAGCTGTGCACAAGTTTGTCAGGATCCTTCATCAAGAACAAGATTTCCAGAAGTCCCATGCGAACCGCAAAATGCAAGTGACCAATAATTCTGCGTGGAAAAAGAATGTGCCTTTGAAGAACTGGCTAGAAGACAGCCTTATTCAAGAAGTGGAGATCTCCTAAATCACTCTTAAACCTCTTTGGTAATTACAAGTGGGAATACAGATTTGGATCTGATTTGGTCTGTGCATCCTTTCCACATTTTCAGGTAATGGCTGTTCCCATTTGCAGAGGTGCATAATAACAGTACCTCCTGCTCCTTCGCAGAGCAGAAAGTCACCACGCAGCAGATAACAGAACAAGGGGTAGTTTATCCTGCAATATAACCCCCTTACTGGGAAGCCTGTTGTCAAAGTCTCGTTAGATCCACTGGGGAGTGTAGGGGAGAGTTTTGCAGGCAACAGCGCAAAACTGCATGAGCCCCAGTGATTCAGTAGTCGGTGCTGGGTTGACTGGAGGGACCCTTCTGGAGGGTTCAGGGTGATGTCCTGGGTGGCAGTGAGAGCCCGTCCTCACCTTGCCCGACCACTCTGCAAGGATGAGGATTATGGATGGAGTTTTAGAGTGGCCCTTTCTGTCTGAGGCTGGAAGAAAGGGCTTCCTGCAAGCAAATCCTCATCAGGGTTTATCCTGTGGATGTGCCAAAAGCAGAGTGTGCAGGAGCATCAGTGCATGTTCTGTGCCCAGTGTGAGTATGGAAGCTCAAATATGACACAGGATAGGTTTTTGTAGAATCACAGAATGGTTTTGTTGGAAGGGACCTTAAAGATCATCTAGTTGCACCCCCCTGCCATGGGCAGGGTCACCTTCCAACCAGACCAGGTTGCTCAAAGTCCCATCCAGCCTGGGCTTGAACACTTCCAGGGATGGGGCATCCACAGCTTCTCTGGGCAGCCTGTGCCAGGGCCTCAGCACCCTCCTGGGCAAGAATTTCTTCCTTATATCTAATCTAAATCTCCCCTATTTCTGTTTAAAGCCATTACCCCTTGTCCTATCACTACATGTTCTTGTAAAAAGTCCCTCTCCAGCTTTCCTGTAGGTCCCCTTTATGTACTGGCAGGCTGCTATAACGTCTCCCTGGAGCTTCTCTTCTGCAGCTGAACACCCCAACTCTCTCAGCCTGTCCTCCCAGCAGAGCTGTTCCAGCCTCAGATCATTCCTGTGGCTCCTCTGGCCCCTCTCCAGCAGGTCCATGTGTGTCCTGTGCTGAGGACCCAGAGCTGGACCAGCACTGCAGGGGGGTCTCACCAGAGCGCGGCAGAGGGGCAGAATCACCTCCCTCCACCTGCTGCCCATAGGGTTGGGGATACAGCCCAAGATATAATTGATCTGGGCTGTGATGGCACGTTGTCGGGTCGTGTTGAGCTTCTCATCAACCAACACCCCAATTCCTTCTCCTCAGGGTTTTACCTGTGCTGATGTCATTACCCTGTTTACACTACAAGATAGCAGTTGGTCTCAAGTTTGGCCTCAAGTTACACCAGGGGTGGTTTAGATTGGATATTAGGAAGAAATTCTTCCCGGAAGGAGTTGTCGGGCATTGGAACAGACTGCCCAGGGCAGTGGTGGAGTCACCATCCCTGGAGGGGTTTAAAAGGTGTTTAGACGAGGTTCCTAGGGACATGGTTTTGTGCTAGAGTTGGGTTAGGTTATGGTTGGACTCAATGAGTGTCTCTTCCAACTGAAATGACTCTATGATTCTGGATTAGGCCACACATTGAGTATTGTTTGGCACAAAGACACCTGAGAGTATTTTGAAGTGAAATCAAGCATTGCAGTTTCTTGATGCATGTGGGGTGTCCAAGTGTTTCTATCAGGGCTTTTAGTGCTATGAATGAGAGTCGGAGGCCCCAGCAACGCCGTGCTGAAGGATCCTTGATTATTGCCTAATTTGAGCCTAGGGAATCAGCCATAACGAGTAGGTGATTGAATGAATTGTGCCTCGCTTTCTTTTCCCCAACACAGCAATTCACTCACATTTGTTCATTACTCAGCCTTGTTTGCCGAATAATTTATGTGCATAATTTCAGGTCGGTAATTCATTCATATACAGCCCGGGTGAGTATTTAGCAGATGAAATTAGAAAGTCGAGATGTTTTCTTTGGGTTCACAAGTTTTTGTTTCTTGATTAAACCCTCAAAAGAGTGTTGTAGGGGTGAGTGCTTGTGACAGTGAATTCGAAATGTAATTTTTGCATTTATCCGCTAATGCGCACATATATTCATGATGTCTTCAGTTGGTAGTAAACATATTGATTGCGAAGTCTCTGAAAAGAGAACACAAAAAAGACCCTAAATTGAACTAATTATTTAAAACAATGAAACATATGAAAAATGAATCTGTTGTATGATCTTTTAATTCCGCATGAAAAAGGCTACACTGAAATCTGGCCAAAAAGTAAAGTGATAAAATGAGTACTGGATGTTTTCCAGCATCCTTTGGAACACTGAGGGTAGAAAATGTCAAACTTCCTGAATTTGAATATTATAAAGAGAAAAAATAAGCATAGAAATGTAACCAAAAAGTCTTATGAACGCAGTGATACCTACCAGAAAAATGGGAAGTGATAGATGTGACACCAGATTTTAACATTTTCATGTCATGATCTAAGTCTATGGCTCGCTCCATCTTGAGTATATCAGTTCTGGTTCATTTATGGATATAGAGGGGGATATGTAAACATATCTATATATATGTATAGTGGGATGGCAAAAGGCTGTAGATCAAGTGGAATTGTGAATTACAACATGTATGTGGGTTCAAGAGGCCAGAGAGAAGCATCAACTGAGAGCTTCTATCCGCAAACATCTTTGGCTTCGGTAGTTCCAAAGAGGCAAATCGTTGTAGACTGAGACAGTGTCAGAGAAAACACACTTTATGTTCATCCTGTTCTTTTCCTTGATGTTCAATTTGGCCCATGCAGGAGACAAGTTATAAAGCAAGTGTGGGTTGAATCAGCCTGGTGTGGTGTGGTTCTGGTGCTGGGCGATGCAAGGGCTACCCTGGAAACCACAGACTGGCAAGGCTCGTTTGTGTAGCAGGCAAATTGGCAAGATGTGTTAGGGAATTTTACACTAGAATACTTGGTAATATTGAAGACTGGGGAAGATCAGTCACTACAAAATCTTTTTAGCAGATTTATCACAATAAATTATTGAAGAAATTACATTATCATGGGATAAGAGGGAAGCTGCGTCAGTAATTACTATTTTTTTTAAAGAGAGGAAAGAAAATATAGAAATAATGATCATTTTTCACCATGGAGGGGTTATCAAGCAGGGTTGCCTAAAGGTCTGCTCAAACTGTTCAGAATATTTGCAGCTGACCAGAAAAAAAAGGGATTTCACAGAGTCACAGAATCCCAGAATGTGAGGGACTGGAAGGGCCCTGGAAAGCTCATCCAGTGCAATCCCCCCATGGAGCAGGAACACCCAGCTGAGGTTCCACAGGAAGGTGTCCAGGCGGGTTTGAATGGCTGCACAGAAGGAGACTCCACAACCTCCCTGGGCAGCCTGGGCCAGGCTCTGACACCCTCACCAGGAACAAGTTTCTTCTCATATTTAAGTGGAACCTCTTGTGTTCCAGTTTGAACCCATTGCCCCTTGTCCTGTCACTGGTTGTCACCGAGAAGAGCCTGGCTCCATCCTCCTGACACTGCCCCTTTCCATATTGATCCCCATGAATGAGTCCCCCCTCAGTCTCCTCTTCTCCAGCTCCAGAGCCCCAGCTCCCTCAGCCTTTCCTCACACGGGAGATGCTCCACTCCCTTCAGCATCTTGGTGGCTGCGCTGGACTCTCTCCAGCAGTTCCCTGTCCTTCTGGAACTGAGGGGCCACAACTGGACACAATATTCCAGGTGTGGTCTCACCAGGGCATTTCTGAGATGCCACAGCTTGCTGGTAGTACACAATTACATGGGATAGTCAAAGCTAAAGATTAATGTCTATTGAAGAAAACAGATCCCAATACCTAATGACTGTCGGGTAAACTCCAGGGAAGCTCTGATAAGCACCAAATTATAAACACAAGAAAAATAACTAAGTATGTATATGTAATGATAGACTCTAATGGCTCTTACCTGCTCAGGAAAGAAATCTATTTGTATTGATAGTTCTATGCAGTATTGATAGTTCTGTGGAAACAAAAATTCAGTTCCCGGTAAAATTGAAGATAAGTAATATACTAAGCAGAGAAAGAGAAGGCAGAATCTGTCTCCTAATATAATCCACATTTGTAAAGACTGTTAGGATAACTAATAGGCATTTAGTACCCAGTTTTCAGCCTTGTTTCTATTCCACATGTGCTTGTTGAATAAAACCGTTGCTCTAGTCCAGACAGCACAAGCTCATCTGTAATTATAATTCGAGCCACTTGAAAGTAATGTATATGTATTTATATGGAAAAAAAAAGTCACCATGGTTAGTTTATTGGCTACAATATTTGACTCTTGTGTAAGTGGGATGAAGGAAAGAAAAATTCTCCAAATATATCCTTTGCTGGGAGGGGCAGATTGGAGCTGGGAAGCCTGGGCAGAATATGCTCCCCAAGTCTTCTGCACCCCGAAGCAGACAGAGAAAGCATGTACGTGCGTGTACAGAGGCCACCAACAACCTCCCCCCAACAAAGGCCCACAGAAACACCTCTGCTGAATGAACACAACCAAAGCGGTTCAATTATTTGAGCAGCCACGTAGATGGAGAGCCAGGAAACCACCGCTGCTGAAATAGCCAGGTAGCTTCCAAAATGTTCTTTGCTCTAGTGTTTTCATAGCATGGATGCGATGATCAATCCTCCCACCCATCTGCTTAAGAAAAGGTGATGTCAAGAGCAATGCACAGACAGGGCAATCCACCATTCCCATTTTGGAGAGGTTAAGACTGCGCCAGGAGGAACCCTGTCCGTCAGATGAGCAATATGTCATTTTGCCCCTGGTAAGCTATGAGCACTTTAGAACCAAATATTTATCTCGGCTGTCTTCTTTTGCCTGGATCCCAAGCAGAGAAATGGCTGTGTCCAAGCAGACTGATAGAGATGGCAGCTGCTGGCAGAGTCTGGTCTTCATTAACAAATTGAAAGTGATGGGGATTTGTTGCCAACCCAAATCCATCTTCCCCATCACCTCTGCTTTGAGAGAACTCAGCTTTGCACCAAACCCAAGACTTGGCAGCTTGGCTTGATTCCTGAAGTGTCTCCCAAGCAGTTTTGCCCAAATCCCCATGGAATGTGAGTGTTCAGCTCCAAATCAGACCTCAGATCCTCGGTGTGATCCCACCACATGGAGCTGGGTGTTCTGAAAACTCCCAACCATATGCAGATCAGCAATCACTTTTATCAGTCTGGTTCATCTCTCCAAGCCTACAGAGGATCCTGGCTGGTCCTTTGATGAAAGGAGGGCTGAGACTCTCCCAGAACACCTACACCTCATCTTGGTAGCTCAGGCAAAACGCAGCTTTTCTGTGGGCAGAGCGGGTGCAAGATGGGAACAGTAATGAAGCGAAGTGGCTTCTGGAGATGACACCGATGTTTTGGGAGATCTCGTGTGGATAGGAGGGTAGAGCCAGGACCCTTTGCTTGCAGATGAGAGGGAAAGGTTTTCACATCATCTTAGCCAAATGCTTACGTTTTCCCAAAACTGTGGTCCAGGCACACTCTTGTGGTTAAAGAGAGCTAGTGCACACTTAGAGAATAGTACAATAGTTTGAGTTGGAAGGGACCTTTCAGGGTCACCTAGTGCAAGCCCACTGCCGTGAGCAGGGACATCTTCACCAGCTCAGGTTGCTCAGAGCCCCGTCCAGCCTGGCCTGGGATGTCTCCAGGGATGAACGGGGCCATTTCTGCACAAAGCAGCCCAGAGAAGCTGAGGTGGCCCTTGTGGCTTGTCCTGCCCATTCAGGTCACAGGATGGCAGCGGACACTGAACTCACCCCACTGAGAAGGCACCAGCTACTACATTTCAGCCACAGCATCCATAATGATAAACGCTACTGCAGCAGTAGCCAAAATTGCTTTAAAAGCCTGCGTGAGTGCTTTTATCCGGCTTCGGCTCAGGGCAGCCGTGTGTGCCCTGGGACAGTTAATAATTTACCACTGTGGATATAAACCTTTCTGCAGGAATGAGCCTGGTTCTGGGGAAGGGGACACGCCAGCTGCTGGACTGAGGGCTGGGGGTTCGGGGTCCCCACTCAGTTAGAGGGGATGTGGTTCATGTCACCCCACACAGGGCATCCTGGATGACTTGATTTATCTTGGGAACAGGCAGCTCTGCCTACACATCCCCCCAGGTGAGCAGCTTTGGATGCTCTCCATCTCATACCCTATGGCCTTAGCAGCTGGTTTAGCTGTGCTGAATCTCCTCTACCTCTGCTTCTTGTGGTTTTGCTGGCAGCCTGGCCGAAGCTCATCAGTACCTGAGTGATGAAAACAGTGTTGGCACTTGTCTGTGAAAATCAGAAAGACCCAAAGTGGTGCTGAAAGTGTTTTATTTTTTCCTTTGCTTCATGCTTTTCTTTTTTTGCTGCCAGGACACACAGATCCCATCCAGGAGGCTCCATGCTGTGCATTGTGCATGGACAAGGGGTAATGGGTGCAAACTGGAACACAAAAGGTTCCACTTAAATATGAGAAGAAACTTGTTCCTGGTGAGGGTGTCAGAGCCTGGCCCAGGCTGCCCAGGGAGGCTGTGGAGTCTCCTTCTCTGCAGCCATTCAAACCCGCCTGGACACCTTCCTGTGGAACCTCAGCTGGGTGTTCCTGCTCCATGGGGGATTGCACTGCATGAGCTTTCCAGGTCCCTTCCAACCCCTGATATCCTGTGATTCTGTGATTGTCTGAGATGCTGGGGTCCATTGGAGACACAGCCTCAGTGCCCACACTGAGTTCTCTGTAGACTGAGCAAAACTTCCTTTTTCCTGCTTTTTGGGAGTGCCCAAGGTCAGGACACCCCTTGGTTTGTTCCCTCCTTCTGACTTGCTCGCCACATCCCTCTGTCATCTAGAAAACACAGAGGCTGTGTCCCTGCTGTACCATTTATATGGGCTGTGCTGCTCATCCAGCTTCTCTGCTTCCAAAAACACCCATCCTGATAGAGCTCTGATGTGTGATTTTTCAGAGCATCCTGTGTAGGGACAGGGATCTCCTTGAGATCACTGAGAAAAACTGTCTCATACTTCCAGTGTGAGCAACATACAGACGTGAAAAGAGAGATCTGAATGAGAAATAACCGGGAAATTACTTTAACTGATCAATATTCCTACTTGGAGGTATTGCTGGTTGCTTCCTAGCTCTATTTTACAGGTAACCCCAGATAACTCTGGAGGGTTTAGGTGGGAGATGCTGTCTGTGCTGGGTTGAGATGCAGCAGCACCCGGAGCAGAGCACAAATTTGGGGTCTCTTAACTCTACCCCATTTCAGACTTGGTCGTGGTGACAGCAGCTCAGGCTGGACTCACCTCCCCCAGCTCTCTTCCCCTAGGATTGACTCTGAAGTACAAATACCGGTATTAGTTGCCTGCTTTGAATATCTTAATATTCAAACATCTCCTTCAACAGCAGGTTGTTCTCTGAGAGACCCCCGGGGTTGTTTCCCTGGGACACCTTGCTCCCATTCTGCCCTGACACTGGAGACATCATTTGACAAATTTGCAATTAAAAAGCACCCCAAAACTAAACTACCCAAAAGCAAAGCAGCCCTGGAAGGTTTGGGGGGGGCTGTAGGATGGTGTTATGGTTTGAACAAAGACTGGGCCAGTGCCTTGTGATGATACTGCCAGGAAATCTCAGACACCTTGGATCTCCTGTAAGGTTTCTAAATATTAATATTTTATTTTCTTGCTGATGGGAAACATGGCATATTTGCATTTTTGAGCCTGAATAGTTTTAATTCAGGGTTTTTTTATTGTACAAGCTCAAGAGGAACATTTACTTTGTTTTCACTGATTAGTTATACAATTATTCCTTTCAGATACCACATGAACCATGAACCATAATATTGTATTCTTTGCTAATACATTTTGGAAGGGGTATTTACATGAAAACACAATACATAAATGTAATGAATTTTTCAAATGAACACATTGGTAATATAAAGTAATCATTATTTTTTTTTTCCTGCACCAAAAATTCATTAAACTTTTCTCAATTAGCAAACCGACTTTTCTAAATAAGCTGCTGATTGAGCAAGAGCTCGTCACGCGAAGCAGCTGGATTTGAGGATGTTGGATGGTGCGTGTCGCTGGGGAGCACATAGGACAGAGATTATCTCCACCAGCCGATGGATCTTCTGCTGGATCCAACACCAACCGAAGGGGGAACCACTTCCAGCTAATACCTAGATGAGAATAATCTCCTGTCTAGGAGGTGAAATGAAGTCCTGGGCCATATCCATCCTGCAGGCTTGTACCAGCACCCACGCTGTTGCCAGCCAGGTCGGGGAGAGGATGCAGTTGAGAACAAACCTGGTTATTTTCAGCTGGATGACGGGGCAGATGTGGCCGCTCACGTCCCTGCAGCTGCGCCGGGAAGAATGAGGCCCGACCGCAATGTAGATGAGTCTCATACACTGCAATATCATTTTTCCTGGATTCAGGAGCCTGGAAAACTGTAAGATGTTGTTTTTTTCCAGGCGTGATTCTGAAACACACGGTCACCCTGGGTTTGCTAGATTGGGTCCAACAGAGCAACAGCAACTCTGTTCAATAGTGACGTGAACTGTTGTAACTTGGAGAAATAAACTCATCCTCCTTCTGAAGACATCCATGAGCTCTGGCTTTTATTTACAGGCTTTAAAACAAAAATTCTATTTCTTCTTTTTTTCCATTATTTCCCGAGGGAGAAATTCCTTTTGTGGACTGGTGAAAATATTCTCTGCACGAACCAGTGAATGATGCTGAAATCTTGGTCTCACTGAAGTTAGTGGGGAGCTTGCTGCTGGCTTTGTTGGGAAGATTTGACTCTGGTCAAGTCTTTTCATACAAAGAGGAATAAATCTGTCAGGAGTGGAGTGTCTCAGCACAATGAACACCTCCCAGTGCCTTTTACATAGATCATACTGTCGTATCATGTGCCTGACCTACTTTGCTTTAATAAGCTCATCTGCGTGCGGTGGAAGATAAGCAAAACCACTCTTCTGACACCAAAAATCCATCCTGTCTGTCGGTATGTGTGTGCTGCTGTTGGTGGGGTCTGATCCTCTCCTGATAAGGGCTGGTTTTCCCTCCTGTGCAAGCAAAACTTCCCCTGGCACCAGTGAGGCTCGAACTGGGAGGGACAGGCTGAGCTGGGGTGTTCAGCTGGAGAAGAGAAGCTCCAGGGAGACCTTATTGTGGCCTTTCTGTACTTAAAAGTGGCCCATAAGAGAGATGGGGACAGACTTTTGAACAGGGCCTGTTGTGATAGGACAAGGGGTGATGGTTTTAAACTAAATCGGGCAAGTGTAGAGTCTTGCATCTGGGTAGGAACAACCCCAGGTTCCTATGGAGTTCCTATAAGTTGGAGAAAGACCTGTTAGAGAGCAGTGTAGGGGAAAGGGACCTGGGGGTCCTGGGGACAGCAGGGTGACCATGAGCCAGCACTGGGCCCTTGTGGCCAGGAAGCCAATGGTACCTGGGGTGGGTTAGAAGGGGGTGGTCAGTAGGTCAGAGAGGTTCTCCTGCCCCTCTGCTCTGCCCTGGGGAGACCACACCTGGAATATTGTGTCCAGTTGTGGCCCCTCAGTTCCAGAAGGACAGGGAACTGCTGGAGAGAGTCCAGCGCAGCCACCAAGATGCTGAAGGGAGTGGAGCATCTCCCGTGTGAGGAAAGGCTGAGGGAGCTGGGGCTCTGGAGCTGGAGGAGACTGAGGGGGGACTCATTCCTGGGGATCAATATGGAAAGGGGGAGTGTCAGGAGGATGGAGCCAGGCTCTTCTCGGTGACAACCAATGGTAGGACAAGGGGCAATGGGTGCAAACTGGAACACAGGAGGTTCCACTTAAATTTGAGAATTTGCTGAATCAATTTGCTGAATCAATTTGCTGGAGCAATTCTGGAGATGAATTCAACCAGTTGTGTTTTACCGGTGAGATGAGGCATGCCAGAAACCAAGCAAATCCACAAAGCTTGGTCTTATTCCTGGGAATAAGGCACCGATGTATCTTTGGGGTCAGCAATGCCTTTGTTTGCAGTTGGTGATGTTAATATTTGGTCCTGTGGGACATCTTGGGTTCATGTTCTTTCTGGTTAATAACAGCCTTTGTGTAGTCGCCCCTTTGCTGGGGGGAAAGGCTAATGCAATACTCACTGCGCTACAGCTGCTGGCTGGGAATTGTCAATAGGTCATAAATAAATCTACCACCGCACAGGAAAGACAATGAGATTATACATCCTCCTACTACTGCCAATTACAGTAAGAGCAACAATTATAAGGTAGCACTCCTACAGCTACCCTAGGGAGAAAATGAGAGGAAAATGTTCCATTAGCCTAATGAAGAGAGTGTGGCAGAGCTACAGTCAAATTTTCTCACTATTAGCCCTGACTGCGTGCCACTAACACACAAGGGAAGCAGGAGTCATAGGGCAACAATTAAAGTTTCTGACAATTAACCCCTATGATGTACATGCCTTTAACCTGATGAGAAAATTAAAAAGAGGCACGGTTACATTTTCCCACCATTAGTCCCCAGAATATCGAATGTGGCATTTGCCAGTGACAATGAAGATTTCTCCTAGGAAATGCCATGTGTGTTGTGGATTTGGTGTTAAAAGCTCTTGGGAGCACTGGAGTGACAAGAAGGCGTGTGGAGATGGCTTAAACCCCTTCTTTTAACACAGAGGAAAGAGTTACTGGCACATTTCCTCATTAGTCAGAGGAAAGGATGGATTCGCTGTGGGTTATTTTCTGGTGTCCACCCCCTGCGATATCCCTGGAGGGGAAGAAAGAAGGAAGACCAGCTTTGGAAGGAACAGTGTTCCAGTATAAGTTGGGGAATGACCTATTATAGAGCAGTGTAGGGGAAAGGGACCTGGGGGTCCTAGGGACAGCAGGGTGAGCATGAGCCAGCACTGGGCCCTTGTGGCCAGGAAGGCCAATGGTACCTGGGGTGGGTTAGAAGGGGTGGTCAGTAGGTCAGAGAGGTTCTCCTGCCCCTCTGCTCTGCCCTGGGGAGACCACACCTGGAATATTGTGTCCAGTTGTGGCCCCTCAGTTCCAGAAGGACAGGGAACTGCTGGAGAGAGTCCAGCGCAGCCACCAAGATGCTGAAGGGAGTGGAGCATCTCCCGTGTGAGGAAAGGCTGAGGGAGCTGGGGCTCTGGAGCTGGAGAAGGGGAGAATGAGGGCTGACTCATTCCTGGGGATCAATATGGAAAGGGGGAGTGTCAGGAGGATGGAGCCAGGCTCTTCTCGGTGACAACCAATGGTAGGACAAGGGGTAATGGGTTTAAGCTGGAACATAAGAGGTTCCACTTAAACGTGAGAAGAAACTTGTTCCTGGTGAGGGTGTCAGAGCCTGGCCCAGGCTGCCCAGGGAGGTTGTGGAGTCTCCTTCTGTGCAGCCATTCAAACCCGCCTGGACACCTTCCTGTGGAACCTCAGCTGGGTGTTCCTGCTCCATGGGGGGATTGCACTGGATGAGCTTTCCAGGGCCCTTCCAATCCCTAGCATTCTATGATTCTATATAGAAAATATCTTGCTGGATTCATATTGGCTAGTAGTGCAAAAGGACAACTTGAACTCTTGCGTAAAGTAGCCACTGGCCTCATCAAGAGCTGCTTCATTTCTTGCAGTCAGTGCCATTTAAGGACTGCAGCCCAGGATTTACCAAGGTTTACTGCACCATCCTGCCTGAAATATTGCCGTTTCTATGGCTTTTTTTAAGGCAAGGGAAGGAATATGGTGTCCTGAAAACCTGCCTGTAGCAAGTGTCAGGCGTGCTGATTTTTAATGGTGGTGCCTAAGGTGTGTTGGAAAGTCATAGCTCAATTTTCACGTCAAAAATTCTGGAGGGAAATTCAAATCTTACACTAGCATGGACTCAGGCCCTCTCTTCACGTTTTTGCATTTTTGCTGTTGCCTCTGTGGCAAGTTGGTTTTAGCTTGAGGATCCATGTCAGGAGCCAGATTGGCATCTATCTGGGGGATGCGGCCTGGCACGTGGGTTGGCTTTATTTCCACACCCCATAAAACGTGAGAAGGGAAAAATCTGGTTTTGGACTTCACACAGGCTTGTGGTGCTGGAGTGTCTCAACACTGCTCAGCCTGTAACGTGATTATCCTCAGAAAGCCCCTCTGTAGAGGATGGTGAGACCTTCCTGGGATCACCTGCAGATCAGGAGGACAACAGCAGAGGGTCCAGGTTGGCAGGATCCCGGGCATCTGCGTCCTGGAACAGGATCAGATATTAGCCCAAGCTTAGCACCATGTTGACAGATCTATGGGTTCTTCTGCCTGTAGCTGCCTCCTGTCCAGCCTGTGCAGGTCTATTTGAGCTAAAATTCTCGCTCCACATCTCAGGAGGGTTTGTGGCTTTTGAGCTTGGCCTTGCTGAGGGCTGAGCTCGTGCTTGGCTGGACCATCCTGTCTCTGCCATGGAAAGGGTGGTAAGGGCAGGACCCTTTCGCTTGAGCTGGACATGGTTCCCAAGCTCAGCCCAGTCCCTGGACTTCTTGGCTTTGCTTGTGGGACTCTCCACACCATGTGTGAGACCCTGAGCACAGGCTGGGCCCAATTGCCCTGGTCCCAGCAGTGAGATCTGCAGTGCCAGACTCCTCCTTGCCAGGCCTGAGATAAACACCCTCAGATGGTTCCTGTCTTGCCATTTTGGGGAGCAGCCACGGATTAAGACTTGCTAATTCCCTTGTACAGCTTCAGATCATCCTCCCTCCAGCTACGCTGAACCACAGTTTTTCTAACTTGCTGCTTAGCGAAAGGGCAAGCACAGTTTTTGCAGCATTGCCGTATCTCTTTGCCATGCCTACAGACACAAAAAGACTCTCCCTCTCATTCCCTTTCTTTCCCACTGTAAGCTCCTTGCCTTCCTAAATGTCCATCAGTGCTCCGGATTTACCGTATTTTCAGTAACTCATTTCTGAGTCTAAAAGAGAACTTGGCATCCGTGTATTTATGTGACACTGGGAATGAGCTTCAGGGTGGGACTTTCAAAGCCAGCAGAGAGGTTTAGAAGCACAAAAGAATGGTGGCTAAATTCTGTGGCTGATTTCAAATTACCTGAGCAGAGAGCCTGTCCCAGCACACCCCCTGGATGACCTGCAACCAGAGCGGGACCTGCTGCACTTGAACCTCCATTTTGATGGAAGATGAAAACGCATAAAGCAGATTTATGGCCACATGGTCCCCAGGTTTGGCCCAGTCTGGATGGTGAGGATGACCATGCATGGCCCAGCACAGAACGTGGGGAAATGTAGGTCCAACCTGTGCCACCAGCTGGGCTTGGCCGAACTGAGAGCTCCCCTTGCTCCATGGGTGACGATGTTGCCCTTGGCCTGCTCCTCAGGGTTCATACCTTGGATTTGGTTGCTTTAGAGAAGGCCCTTTTGCTTGACTATGGAGCAGAGGGATGTATTAACAGCAGCTGAAGAAGTACTAAGATAGAAAATCTCAGATATCCACCCAAATATCCCATTCATTGACAAGGACAATCACAGCAGGTGGGGAAACTGGAGCAGGAGGGAGTTGGAGGAGGAAGATGGTGGCTATGAGACCACATCCATCTCCTCAGAGAATCTTTTCCTCCCTTTCCATGCCTTAGAGGCA
Source organism: Patagioenas fasciata (assembly GCF_037038585.1). Taxonomy (NCBI): domain Eukaryota; kingdom Metazoa; phylum Chordata; class Aves; order Columbiformes; family Columbidae; genus Patagioenas; species Patagioenas fasciata. The sequence goes on along the minus strand of NC_092524.1, from coordinate 68,399,613 downwards.
GTGGGGCTAAAAACTTCACTGCTCTGAGTGATTTGTGTAGTAATTTCAGAGCTGACAAGCACTACGTGGCAAATCTGAATTCCACTTTTAGCCCTGTTAAGAGATAAGGAATAGTGATTATTATAATTATGATGTGGTTACTTTATTGGTTAAATTAACATTTCGTTGTTGGGGTTGCTGTGCAATATACAATATTATTTTACCTACTGTGCCTTCAAAGTCATCTTGTCACAGCAACAGCATGGCAGCATGGAAAAAGCCTTTTAACAAGTAGGTAAATACATGCCTTTGGGGAAGCCAGAGCGATAATTATGTCAGCTTCAATACATTTGACAGTGAAAAAAAATAAGGCTAAAAATAAGTTGAAACAAAAATGATGGAAAATATTGAATGCTTTAAATAAAGTCACTGGAATCGAAAGGGTGCAAGGAATTTAATACGTTGACCTTACTCTTTGGACTAGGTATGAGTAGTCCACCTATTCACACTGCAAGGGTTGCGTTAGGCTTACAAGGGTGTGTAAAGGGATCCTACACCCATTCTCCAGGGATCAATAAAGATGTATCGCTCGTCCCATCTCAAATGGGTGGAATAGTTCCTTCCGTACATGATCATGCTTTTGCAAAGCAAAACTCCTGGAGACGGTGCCCCCCGCTTGGCCATCTGGGGTCAGAGCCCCCATAACACGAGCTGCTGCTTCGGGGCACATTTCCCTTTTCTTTCCCAATATTTTATTCTACAGATGCATCAGTGCTTCATTGTCTATAAACTAAAATTGGGGATGTAAATCAGAAGAAGGATGTTTCATGATGTGCATGTGTGCTCCCCCAGCTCAGCTTCCCCTCCCTCTCCTCCTCCTCATTTAAAGTCAAAAGGTTCACCGAAAATCACAGCTATGAAAACACAATTATCCTTTTTACGAGCTACTGAATATCCCGTGCATATATGATCGCTATATTTGATTACACAACCACTTAAACAATATTCACACACTAGTTTGCATCTGTATGAAGCTACAGTTGGACACTTCGAATGGGTTGTTTGCTGCGTACCATGTTCTCCATGAAGAAAAGCTGCAAGACTTTTGGATAAAACACATGTCAAGTCAGGTATATGCATAAAACGACATTATTTTTAAGATAGCTTGATTTGGAAACAGGAAAAAAATCCCCCGTACTGTGCTTGTCCTAAAAAGTGGGGGAAAAGCTTTCTTCTGAGTGTAATCTTCAAAACCTGAGTTTCCCTTCATTAGGCTGGAAGTGGGAAATATGATTGCTTTTTTTCCCACAATAAAATGCTTGTTTCCCTTAGTCTTCCCTCAGAATGGTGCAGACCATCCAGAGCAGCTGAAGATGAGACTAATCTACCTCCAACACTTCAATAAATCAAATGTAAATGTTTGTTATAATAATGCCTCCATTGTCAGCACCGACCTGGGATTTTTCAACCTCTGACTCCCGGGCAATAACCGGCTGAGGAGCAACAGCCGAGTGCTGAAAGAATTTTTCAACAGCAATTTGCTTGTTCCAATTTACTTTTCAGGGCTGCTGATCAGGATTGCTGGCCAGCCGGTAAAAGGATCTCGTCCTATTAATTTGGCCCAGCCTCTCCTCTTGTTCTCGTCATATTTAGTTTCTCCGGTAGTTCCAATGAGTAAGTTAATTGAATTAGAAGTGCCACCGGGAGCTTGCCTGCGGATCTACGGTTTCATGTAGGAAAGCAGCTCCCTTTGGCTGCAGAAACAGATCCATGCACATGTTGAGAAGGTGAAGAAATGTCTAGAGATGACTTATTCCCCCCGTGATAGCCCCCAATTCTCCTCTCAAATTAGTCAGACAATAAAACTCCCTTCATCTGGCACCGGTTATTCTCCAGCTTGCTCCTTGGACAAACACAAATGGGACCGAGAAGCGTGATCGATGCATTGGAGCAAGGATTGGGAGCGCAGCGATTTGGAAAGTGATTTTGTAGGAACGGATTGATGCCGGTTGTTCTCTCTGTGGCTTGAGGCCAAATGAGTCTGTTTTAGCAACGTTATTTTTAGCAGTGTTATTTTTCTAATTGTTTAGTCCTCAATCTCAGCTCACCCACTGGTATCAATAAATACAACTGGAGCCTGACTTTGTTTCTATTGGCTTTCAATTAAGCTCAGGGTGAAGTATGGACACACTTTTTTCTACCAGTAAGTAGATAAATGGAAACAAAGTCATAGTTTATGCTTGCTATTGCGTTTTTAATGAGAATTAGATGTGAAAGGTGCATAATATTGTACTCCCAAGCCTTGCAGGTGTGGCATTTGTAAATTGAAATAAACCTTGGAGAAGCCCTGCAAGTGGCAAAGTGATTTCATAGCAACTTGAGAATATAACCCTGAGACCATTTCAAAGCTTTGCACAGCTTGTTGTAGTCATCAGGGTGTTTTTTCCCAGCACGATGTATCTCTGCTCACCTGGACCATCCCAGGATGCTGCTGAAGATGTGGCTGCTCTGGGCTTGGATGGGACGGGAGCTGAGAATGAGCCTAAATACTTTTAAAGGCCAAGTTTCAGTAACAAAGTCATTCCCAACCCTCTTCCAGCCCTAAAACTAAGCTACACCGTGCCAGACTCTGAGGAAACATCCACCTAGAGGAGCAATAAATGAAATATAAAAAATAAAAGGTGAAGAATGGGATGGCCAAATCCAAGGCAGCAGAGTTTGCAATGGTGCAGCAAACCAGTTACACCAGCGAACCAGCAGCCTGCTGGGAAACCCACACCATATATATAATAAGCAGCATAGAGAAATGACAAGTAAGAAGCCATCCCTTCCTGCCAGGCTGGGTTTTGCAGCTGAAGCGATGGTTTTGCCTTTAGTGCCACCACAGGAGGGCAGAAAAGGCCTTTGAAGAATATCGGCTTTGCCCGTGAGAACTGCAGTGTTGCTGAAGTAAATCAAGTTCTTCTTTTATGAATATATCCCTGCCCTTTATTGAAATTAGGAGGTTGACCTATTGTACTTCACCTTTAAAACAGAGCTCTGCGCAGTGGTTTAAGGTATTTATTCTCTACAAATGCCGCTGAGGGCTGAAAACAGAAATTATCTGCATATTAGGGGTGCTGTCTGTTTTTGAACAAACCCCCGTTTCTTAAGAAATTAAACCACAGATTACTATGATTAATTAGGAAATAGCTTTTAATGTAATCAGAACAGAATATCGTCCTATATTATGTATTTGATGAATGTTTGTTATTTCTTGATTTGGGAAAAACAGCCACCAAAACTGATGGATTGCCATTCAGATACTTTGCCTTAATATATTTCCCATCTTGTTTATACTATATACTTATATATCCGTATATAGTGTATATACATGAACACAGACTCACACAACCACCGCAAATAAAAAACACCCCCTCCACATTTTTCTTTTTGCTCAAAATCCAGGTGATGCAGTTGAGGCATTTTCTATACCTCATATAAATACGACCCAATCTTCCTAAATAATGTAATGTAGTCATTATCTAAATCGAGTCATCAATTATCCATCACCAACGAGGCAGCACAGAGAGCAGCATGGGGCTCGCGGGTCTTTGCTTTGATTGCTTGTGGTCACCCTGTCGTATTTGTTGTGCTAGAACATTGGGTAGACAACAGTTTGGGCTTATTTGCAAAGCTTAATTTCTTTCTTTCCCTGCTATATAGTCAATATAGAAAATATTTTTAAATTCTCCCTTTTTATTTTTACCGAACCGTAAGTACATGTAACATTATATTTGCAAGAAAGACCCTAAAGCCTTACAGACTATCACGTTACTCCAGATTTTGGCATTTCTTAAAAGGGATTTCTTTCTTAAACCCACTACACTGTAATGGCTCTTAAGAAGCTGTTACTGTCTTGAGTGCAAATCCTTCTTAGTTTGTGTATTATTGACCCGATCAAGTGTGATGGGGGCCTTCGATGAGCCCTCGGGGGGAATTTTGCAGGCAAGTGTTGTAAGGAAACACTTGAGAAATGATCATTGGAAATGGGAGTAAATGAGGAGGGGTGGAACTGGGGTGGGGAAACCCCAGGTTAGACCACAGCACCTTCACATGCAAGTGCTCATCTCCTGGAGCAGCTTTTGCAAAATGCAGATGTATTTAATATAAAGGAATATATAATAATAATAATAATAATAATAATGATAATAATAATAATAGTAATAATAATAATAATAGCACATCAGAAGGATGGTTTAAAGCGTGCTTGTAGAATGTAGAAATTCCCAAATACAGCCCCGATTCTGCAAGGACATATATACACAGTTTCACTTTAGGAGGTTAATTTTAACAGATCCTACAAATAAGGTATTTGTTTAAGTAAATGTCGAATATCTCAGGGTGGGTAAAGTCCTAAAAGTGGAATATAATAATTTTTCTCCCCTTTCTCAGGCATAATTACATACAAACAACCCCCCTAAAATCAGAATTTAGAGTGAAAATCCTGGCGGCCACTTTAACCAAAAAAAAAGAGGATCCTGCAAATGATATTGTTCCGCCTTTCCACTCGCAATAAGAAAATACAGCTTTGCGCCCAATCCCCTAATCAGCTTCTCACGGCCTGACCCAACTAAGCCCTGGATCAGGACCGCGCTCCCGTGGTGCCGTCTGGGTTGCGGCAGCGTTTGTGCAGGTTACACTTCTACAAAATGATGGCATAATTTAGCTAAAAGGCAACATATTGGTGAGTGGGAAAGCAAGGAAAAATATCTTACTTGAGATGTCAGGCAGCCACAGATGAGTTGCCTAAATTTTTGTATTTTGGTGAATGACTTCTCTAATCTGTCGTGATGTATTTTCCTTCCTAAACAGGTTTTGGCACAATATTGCACTTGCTGGAGAAGCGGAAAAGGGATTTTTAGCGAAAAGCAAGAGGAATCCCAAGGAATAGCTTTGAACAGATTAAAATGTTTGTGCCTTATGTGCTTTTTCAAAAGCAGAGATCCACGCGTGCCACGCACCGATCTGAAATAAAGCGGCGGCTTTGTAAGCGTGAGGAGAAACCTGCCCGCAAAACAAGGTCTGGACGTCGCAAAAATCACAGTGAGTGGGAATATCTTGGGTTTGAAGACGTTACCTCGGCCGGCCGGCCCGTTCCAGCAGGACCAAACACCGCTTGGTATTCAATTGACTTTCTAAATTGGGAGACAGGACTTTCCATCTTCAAATACTGAAAATAGATTGCATTCTTGGCCCTTCGCTTTGAACGGTTGGGGAGAATAAACGCGCACCCTGGTCGTGTTCTAGTGATCTCCCTAATCTCGGTTGCACTTTGTCAGGACGAGGTAACTGGTAGTTAAGTGAAATACCTTAGATCAAAGGGGGATTAATCGCCAACTGAATCCTTGCTGAATAAACCTGTCATTCAAGAAAATTATTTCCACTGAACTTAGCAGAGGATTGAAGGTATTTGCATAACAGGGACCAACGTACTTCAGCCAGGTTAAAAGGTTCAGAATTCAGGCAGTGTTTAGCTTTTTGGCTCCTTTTCCTTTCAGCGGCCCTGTACAATGGTTTTTAATCTGATAATACAGCTAACTATCTAAATGATGTCAGAACAGGAAAGTATTGCAAAGTTTGGCTGAGGGATGGATCAATTTCACTTTCAGTAACTCCTAAATCTGATTTGTTGGAATTTAAGATGTAATCCTTAAAAAAAGTCCCTTTTAAACCGAAGGGCTGTTTATTAACATCCTTTTTTTATTTGACCTTTGTCTTAGAAACACCGGCTCTTGCCTGCTGCCTTATCCGGGGCTTTTGGGATCGTTTAGTCCAGGTTTATACCCGCACATGCGAGCGATGCCCGTGGCTCATTGTGCCCACCAAACACAGGCACACAAACCAATTTTCAGTCTTTTATTCTTCAAAGATCATCTTTTTGTAGGTCACCCTGAATTCGAATGTGAGACGGAGATAATTAAATAACGGGACCCAACAGGCTGCCATTATTTTGAAGGATCAGCCCTCGGAAGAGATTTAAGTCTTGTTCAGTATTTGTTGTGCAGTTTTGGCAGTGATTTTAAACTGAACAATTTCTGTTTTATTGCAGTTGTTTTCTTGCTGTGACTTCTCATGGAGAATTCATTTCTTGAAGAGAGAAGAAGGGCTCTTCCAGGGCTGGAAGGCAATGGCTTTTTAATCTATAAAAATTGGGAAAAACAGTTAAAAAAATGTCGATTTCTAGAGAATGCTTTATACCAACTCCCTCCCCAGCCTTCCTGGGGCTCATTTGCAAACGCTTACACCTTTCCTACCTTTTGGGCATATGGAAGGGTGTTGAGCTACATGGCAGACATCAGGTTTCATAATCAGATTTTGACAATAAATGGAATTTAGCCACTTCTGCATCCAGCCTGTGCCTGACACCATTCATTCTTTCAGGGGGCGCCGTTCATATTCATCGCAAACTCAAAGCATCTTTCAAGTTAAAAAAATCGCAAAGAATGGTTATCAAAGAAAATGAATAAAATCCATATTGAGATAATTTTTTAGAAAATGATTGAAGTTTTAACCCAAGAAAGGACTCTTAGAGTTTCTTATAGCTTAGAATAAGAACATGTCAATCACGATTAAGCTTCTGGAATTGGAATCCCTTTGAAATGCAGCTGTTTCTTCTTTAATTGTGGCAGCGGACTCAAAAGAAAAGAAAGGTCCAGCCTTTAAGATGAGTAAGGAATACAAAATAGCTCAGGATTAGTTGCGGAGTTCAAAGGTCGCTAATTACACTAAGGAGTTCCCAGACACAGGGAAAACATTAAACAGGTCACCTACCAAAAGGGAAACAGACTTTGACTTCAAAAATAAAACAATAAAAAAGAAAAAAAGGAAAAAAAAAAAAAGATCCTGAAGAGATAGGTTTCTAGAGAAAAGCAAAAGCCACCAGCTGATCTTATTGGGAAGAAAATGGGTTGGGTTTAGTTGTCTGCTGTTACGTGTCGCTACAGATGGCATCGGGCTTTCAAAAAATTACCTAGAGCTCAACCAGGTCTCTAGGGGTCTCTGTGAAAGCAAGAAGGGGAAAAGGGGGCAGGCCTTTGCCTTAAAAGATCTGATTTGTATAGAATCATAGAATGGTTTGGGTTGGAAGGGACCTTTTTAGGTCACCTAGTGCCACCCCTGCCATGAGCAGGGACATCTTCACCAGCTCAGGTTGCTCAGAGCCCCGTCCAGCCTGGCCTGGGATGTCTCCAGGGATGGTTCAGCCACCACCTCTCTGCCCAACCTGGGCCAGGCTCTCACCACCCTCAGGGACAACAATTTCTTCCCCATGTCCAGCCTGAATCTCCCTCCTTTCGTTTAAAACCATCACCCCTTGTCCTATCACAACAGGCCCTGCTCAAAAGTCTGTCCCCATCTTTCTTATGGACCCCTTTTAAGTTCACAAGGCCACAATAAGGTCTCCCTGGAGCTTCTCTTCTCCAGCTGAACACCCCAACTCTCTCAACCTTTTAGTTGCATTGTGGGTCATGAGTCCCTGAAAAAAAAACAACCCAAAACATGAGGGTTGAGACTTCCCCATCAGCATTTTGGGATGAGGCATCTGTGCGAATGGGCATGTCTCAGATGGGAAGCCTTTTGGGAGCGGCCTTCAGCCCCTTGGTGGGTGGAGAGGTGAGGTTTGGGGCACAGTGGCCCTTCCCTCAGGAGAAGCACAGCTCCTTGATTTTCCAGCTCCTTGATTTTCCAGCTCATTCCTGGCCCCATTGCCTTGGGATGGACTGATGGGACTGCTGTCCCTCCGGGCATCCTGCACATCAGACAGCCCCTTATGAACCAGCACTCGTGTTTCCAAGGATGCTGGTTCCTCCTGAAATTCTCTTGGGAACACACTGCTGGTTGTCCTGTCTCCTGGAAGGGCTGGAGGAAGCGATGAACCTCTGGTCCTTTAGATCTGCATGTGGTTGGAGAGCGCCCATGGCTTTATTGCCACTTTGCTCACAAGAGAGAGAATTCTTGTTTTCAGGAAAAAGAGCCTTTTTCTCTCAGATCCTGCTCCCCTGCATGAATCATCATCTTATTCCTGCAAAAACTGGCAGATCGGTACATCGAAGGGCAAAATTAGATTTGTGGACATAACAAAGGGAAATTTTAGATAATTGAGGAGATGCACCTATCTAAGTGGCCTGTGCTGGGCTTGTACAGGCTCATACTCGTGCCTAAGGAATATTTAGCGTTGATATCAACGGGAGTCAGACTTGAGAGTTAAGGCTCCATTCTGTGTCTTCTGCACCTGAATAACTTGGGGTGGCTCAAAGGGAAGGGAGTTTGGGAACAACCCCAAGGTGCCCCTTTGGGATTCCCACTGACATCCATATGGTGCTATAGCAGCTCTTCCAATGAAGCTTGAACTTCCCAAACTAGGAGCCACAAAACTCTAACGGCTCTTTTGGGATTGAAGGCTGTGGGGATCTCCTGCCATGGTGCTCTCAGGATTGACACGGCTATGGGTGGGCTTGGTTTTCTCCACCCTAAAAGGTGCTGTTGGTAGTACCTTGTATTTTGTTCATGCTGATTCTTCGGCAAATTCTTGCTGCAGATACAATGTGGTCCAGGTTCAGAACCCAGTCTGGGGTGCCAATGTATGATGGGATAGCAGGAGGCCATGTAGGGAGATGGTGACAGTAAAATAAGGCTTGGAGAACTCCAGCCATGGGAAAGAGGAGGAATAGGACCAAATTTCAGTGTGTTTAGAAAGCTGGTAAGTGGGAGCCTATGGGCTATAAGTCAGATAGAAGGCTGCCCAGGAGGGCAGGTTTTTCTAACATGTTGTCATCTTCTAAATGATGGGAGAACAAGGTGGTGGTGAAGGAGACAGCAAAAGTACTGGAGGACAAACTTGGACATACAAGCTCTTTTATGACTTAAAACTCAGCAGGGCATGTACAAATAGGACAAAGTGTGACAAATTTCTCAGAAAGCATGAATACATACAGGAAAACTGCTATTAAATGTTTAATGCGTTGTTGTTTCAACGTTCAACTCATTAACAAATGACCAAAGGAGTTAACACTGGCAAAAACAGGATAAAAATGCAGAGAAGGGAAGGCTAAGTTATGCACAAGAAGTAGCTGTTTACAAATTAGCTGAAGTAACAGGATTTACCCCAAAGTACTTGAGGAACTGGCAGATACACCTTGGTGCTGTCACCAACTACCTTGGGAACCTGGTAGGAGGGAAGAGTTTCCAGAAAACAAGAAAAGCACCAAATTGCTGAGCAGCGATACGTGACAGCCAGCACAGATTTGACAACATCGAACCACGTTAGGTGAACTAATTCCCTTCTGTGGTGAGAGGAACAGACCTTGTGAATCTGGGGGTGGCACCTGCTGTCTCACACGTGGGCACTGTGTCTCCCAATATGACTGGCAAGCTCAGGAGATATGGCGGAGGTGACTGGTGGGATGATGTTCCCCAGCTGAGGGATGGTGGGCTTCCTGGTCCCGTCTTGCTTCTGGTATGATTCAGGATTTGGAGGGGGAGTTCACAGGACACCCGAGGAGATGCCTCTAAGTTTACATGATACCTGAGGAGGTCACAGAATCCCAGAGTGTCAGGGGTTGGAAGGGCCCTGTAAAGCTCATCCAGTGCAATCCCCCCATGGAGCAGGAACACCCAGCTGAGGTTCCACAGGGAGGTGTCCAGGCGGGTTTGAATGGCTGCAGAGAAGGAGACTCCACAACCTCCCTGGGCAGCCTGGGCCAGTGTTCTGTTACCCTCACTGAGAAGAAGTTTCTTCTCAAATTTAAGTGGAACCTCTTGTGTTTCAGTTTTAATCCATTGCCCCTTGTCCTATCATTGGTTGTCACCGAGAAGACCCTGGCTCCATCCTCCTGACACTCACACTTTACAAACATTAATGAGGTTGCTCTTCAGTCTCCTCCAAGCTCCAGAGCCCCAGCTCCCTCAGCCTTTCCTCACACGGGAGATGCTCCACTCCCTTCAGCATCTTGGTGGCTGCGCTGGACTCTCTCCAGCAGTTCCCTGTCCTTCTGGAACTGAGGGGCCACAACTGGACACAATATTCCAGGTGTGGTCTCACCAGGGCAGACAAGAGGGGAAGAAGAATCTCCCTGACTACTAACTATCCCTCCCCTAAGTTCATGTGACATCTGAGGAGATCTGATTTCACGTGGTGCCTGAGATCCCTCTCCTTTCCATGGCACCTCGGTACAACCCTTTGGATGGACCATGCTGAGGGACAGGCAGGATACACCAAGGTAGCAAGGGAGCGGGGGTGAAGAACAAGGGAGATTTTTGATGAGAAGCTCAGGAGCTCTAAGAAGCTTCAGAGTCTGGATGTTTTTCTAGAAATGCGGCCATGTGGGTTGTAAGCATCACACCAGTGCCAGGTATTCATCCTGAATTTTTCCTTCTTGTGCATTCAGCTGGTTCTTCTACCTACTCTAAGTCTCTTTGACACTCGACCACCATTTTCTCTCACTCTCTACCAATAGCACCTGTTCTCAGATCCACACCTTTGCACCTGCTTGTGCTGGAAGTCTTTAAAAGTTGTTTTTTTCTGAGACATCCAAACCATCAGGGTTTGATGAGGCCTTCAGCACCTTCAGTAACTGCTGCTTCTCAGCCACTGCACCAGCATCAATGCAAATTCTCCATTTCCTTCCACACCTTCTAGAAAGAGTTAAATAACACAGTCAGGCTTCAAAACATGTTTGGTGGTGCTTCCCCGTTGCCACTGTATTTAGAAATGCCAAGAGTGTTCCTTAATTTTGAAGGTCCGTTACTTCAGTTCTCTTTGCCAATTTAATGTACAGACTCATCTAAAAAGTTTGACAGTACATATTTGCTTTAAATTCATGTCAGTTGGCATTAGTTACATTACCCCAAAATTTTAATGAAGTTCATTTTAATAATGAAGTGAGTTCTATCCTAACTTCTTATTTATACCCATTATTTTATTTGGGAAAAAAGTTGGGTTGACAAGCCAGTATTTATTTAAGTTTGTTCTTTTCCAGGGTTTGCTTGTTAGTTTTCTTCTAGGCCTTTACTAAGCCTGGAGAACTCTTTGGCCACCTCTTTGTGCAAATCTATCAGTGTAGATCTCATAGAGTTGATACTTGTGACACAATTATAAGCATTTCAAGCAGCAAAGACTCTTGGACCAAAAGAGTATATTGTTATTTTTTTTCCATTTAACACAGATTATTTTTAAGTAACTGTTGTATTATCTTCAGAGAACTTGTTTTTTTTTAAAGAGCTAAAGGAATACCAGAGACACAGGGCTTAACCACCTTCAGAACCCACCAGAACTACTGTTAGATGCCACCTCTGCCACAGAGTCCTCAGGCTCATGTGAGCTCTCAATCTTTCCTCGATTTAGTTTTTAAAGTGTTTTTTTCTCCCTTTTAAAACAGGGAAAGTGCTCAGAGTGTGTAGAGAAGCAGCAAAATTGTCTGGGGAACTCCAAGGGACACACAGAAGGGTTCAATCATTTTTAACTCCTTGAACTCCAGACCCATCACTCATTTCTCTCCCTGTGTTCTCCAGGTCTCACCTAAAGGTACCTCAGTTGTGATAGACCTGAGTTGCTACAATGTACTTACTAAGCTCACGAAGTTCATTACTAAGCTCACTTTACTAGCTTACCGGCTTACGAAGACTTACAAAACATCCATGAGAATGGGCTCTTCCCAAAAGCCAAGCGTAGCCATCAGGTCAAGAGAAAGGCATCATCTGTTTCACCACCAACTGATCCAACAACCTTGTCCAATAACCAGAGTTGTTGCACAAACCTGTTGGATTAAGACACGTGCCAATATAACCTCATGTTTTGCTGCCTGACTCATTCGTGGGTGCTTTCCATGCTGCATATGACAGGGTCTTACATTAATTTTTTGCTCCAAAAGATGCTTGCTTTTTTACATGTATAGCTGACTGGATGCTATTTAAATTGACTTTCTTTATGAACTGTGACTAGGGCTTATTTTTGGAGTAGGGCTTATATTTTGAGCATCCTCAAAAATCCTGAAAAAATCATGCTAGGGCTTATTTTTGGGGTAGGGCTTATTTTTGGGGAAACAGTACAATCCAGAGGTTTATGGAGCAAACCCTTCTAATAAATCAAAACAGGCAATGGGTGGCATGAAGTTATAGAAAACTGCTCAGGGCTAGAAGAGAAACATTACCCACCCCAAGATCCTGACAAACAGAACGTGATCTAAAACCTTTCACAGAGAGATCCCCTCTCCCCGCTCACATCGTGGTGTCCAGACACACTGACTGTAACAGGTAGGGGCTGGAATCTGGGAAAAACAATCATTAATTCACCTTTTGCTGATTAAAATGGACACACCACCTGTGTGAAACGAGTCAGAGCATAGCTCTGTTTTATAGGTTCAGCTGAACGACATGTTTCACGTGAATTAATCCACCCCTTAGAACATTTAGCCAACCTGTTAGATTACCATCTCAATCTAAGCATTTTTTAAATTATAGCTTAAACTTTTCTCCTTACATAATCACTTATCGTAGAGTTAAACAAGAGGTACCGGAGTAGCCGGTGTGCTTGGTTATTCAATGGTGTTCTTCTCTTCTTTTGTGCTGCTCTTCAGGTTCCTTCATGTTTTTCACCAGCCTTTCACAATTTGCTCGTTTCCCGATAACTTTTTTAATGTGAATTTCCTGTGTTCCTGCAGATACCAAATCTCTTCTCAAAATTAGCTCTGCCTCTGTAAACAGAGTCCTTTTCTTTTATGCCTTGTTTTTTTTTCCAGGGAAAATGGCTCGGCAATGTTGTTTTGGAACCTCCAGCAAACTTGGCTGGTTTGACCTGCTCAGAGCTAGGCCTGGGATTTGATAGAACCAGCTTCACACCTCTGGATCGTCACTAATTCTGGGTTTCAGAACAATGCAGTTCGCTGGCTTGTATGAAACGCAACTCATCACTGACAGAGCAATAAAACCCCCTCTATTATCCTCTCTTTTAGAAGCTCTGCTCATGCCATACTCCCCCCACCCCCCCAAATCCTGTAAATTCTTGACTCGTATGTATTCTGTAAGCATCTTGTGAAAATAGCAGAAGTCTTGCTCTTAACTGTCCTATTAATCTGGGGTCTAATCAGATTCTTGTGACCTCATGACACATCTGTACCACTGGGTGCTTCTTTTGTACCAGTTAATGTTAGAAGGGAAAGTAAAAATAGCCACGGTAAGTACATTTCAAATTGTCTTCTCTGGGCTGTTATCCACAACTAAGCAACTTAAAGCCAACTAATGCTTTTAAGAGAAGTGATTTCTTTTGTTTTTCCTCAAAAAAATTGTTAAGCAAACATGCAAACTACAAGTGCTGGAGGATGTTTATTTTCACTGTATCATGAAGTTACTCTCATTAGCTGTCCATTTTGTTTAAATACAAAAATAATTCACAAGCAAATGAGTCAGTTAGGGCTTTGTACACCATAGGTGCTGGTCCAGATGTAGTAATGGGAAGAAATTAGTTCCAGGACTGAAAAACAAGCAAGAAAAACAAGCATTACAAGGTGCTTATAATCAGACATTCCCTCATCCAAGTTAAGAGACTACTAATCCATCTATACCAGTTTACAGGAAAGGTATAATGGCCTCTTTGAACTCTAAGACTCTTATTATTATTTGAAAATAATTTCTGATAATGAGCAATTTCAAGTCTCAGCTTCAATTACCTTTACCAAGGTATGAGCTTAAAATTCAAACAGAGGTTAAGTCCAAGGCAGGTGAGTGGCTTGGATTTTGTTCAATGAATATAAATTGCGTACTCGATGTTAAACATACACTATGAAAATGTTGATTTTTGTGTTACAATTTAGGACTGAGTGTGACCCGTCGCAAAATTAAGTGTAGATGACAGTTTTCGAAAGGTTTTTACAGACTTCTGTTAGCATGACTGACAGAAGTTGCAGTAGATAGACAGCAACAAATGAAAAAATGGTTCCATTAAGTAGCGCTGCTCAGATTTAACGAGCGCTCATTGTATTCCCAGTTTGTGTATTTTGGCAGACTTGGAAGCAGGCATGAGTTAAGTCAAGCATAAGCAGATTTGGTTTCTGCTCCACGGATTTTACGTAGTGCCACGTCCACCAAGGGATGCTGGTGCCACCACGCTGACCTTGCATAGGGGAGCTGGTTCTGTATCTGGGTATTTCCAATCCACGTATCGTATCTCTGACAAAAGCTTCCTAACCAAGAGGCCAGACCATGGAGAGAGATTCTCTGCCCCCCCAGTAAAAATTCTGCCATGCAGAGCACAGTAAAACACCACAGGGTGAAGGGGAGAGAGCCCAAGAGAGAGCCTGAGCTTTCATGTGAAAGGGAGATGCCAGCACCTCCTCCAGGGATGCATTAAGCATCACAAGAAAAAAAATACGAAGCAGAAAACAAAATTTATGGGATGCTCCAAGCAAACCTGGAACAAGTAAACCTTTGTCCAATTTTAACTACTGAATTTTAGGCATTGACATCCAGTTCAGGATGGGGCAACGAAGGTGATGAATGGAGTGGAGCATCTCCCGTGTGAGGAAAGGCTGAGGGAGCTGGGGCTCTGGAGCTGGAGAAGAGGAGACTGAGGGGGGACTCATTCCTGGGGATCAATATGGAAAGGGGGAGTGTCAGGAGGATGGAGCCAGGCTCTTCCTGGTGACAACCAATGGTAGGACAAGGGGCAATGGGTTCAAACTGGAACACAGGAGGTTCCACTTAAATTTGAGAAGAAACTTGTTCCTGGTGAGGGTGGCAGAGCCTGGCCTAGGCTGCCCAGGGAGGTTGTGGAGTCTCCTTCTGTGCAGCCATTCAAACCCGCCTGGACCCCTTCCTGTGGAACCTCAGCTGGGTGTTCCTGCTCCATGGGGGGATTGCACTGGATGAGCTTTCCAGGGCCCTTCCAACCCCTGACATTCTGTGATTCATAACTTCAATATGCAGTTTCAGTTAAATAAACGACATTTTGAGCAACTCACATGCAGTAATTTTGGGTTTTCCTGGTGCGAAGATCTGAATAGAATGTTGGTCTACATAACATCCAGTAAGTGTGAAATCTGGGATCCTAAAATACAGCTGCAGAAAGAAGGAAAACATGACCAGATGCACATTGTCATACTGGCAATCTGTGTTACGTGCGCTTGGTGTACAAGAGTACTCCAAAATGACAGGAGGTCAAATCCCGTAAGCAAGAAAACAGAAGATTCCATGCTCAGCACAAAGAGGTTACCAATTATGTTTGATTTAAAATCAACATATTTTCATAGGCTATTTATGATAATTAAAAAAATTACTACTAAGGCCTCTTTTCACAGCCTGTGACTTACTTTTACGTAAGCAGTGTTCCCAGTGCAAACATAACCAGTTGGGTGCTATTTGCCCACAGTGCCAAAAGACAGTTATAGAAACTTCCAAAGATTTAGGGAACTTCTGTCCTAAAGCCAGAAACAACATTTGTAAG
This sequence comes from Patagioenas fasciata, assembly GCF_037038585.1. NCBI lineage: Eukaryota > Metazoa > Chordata > Aves > Columbiformes > Columbidae > Patagioenas > Patagioenas fasciata. The sequence goes on along the minus strand of NC_092524.1, from coordinate 68,384,159 downwards.
AAATTCTACAGCTGTGCCTACACCACACAAAACCGACTGGGGAGGAATTAAGAACGCATGGGGTATTCTGCTTACCGACGACCCAAACCAGTAGGCTCTTCTCTCATGACAAATCCAGTTGGCCATAACTAACTTGGGACTCTAATTAAGCGATTGGGCCCCTGCAGTATAACAGAGGAGAAATAAAACCACTGGAATTAGTATCATTCAGTATTTGTTAACACCCATTTTGTTAAAGCAACAAAACGCTGAAAGACGTTATTTATGCGCATACAGACAAATCACACTTATCTGAGCACACCGCTAATTTGTGGAAAGAAATTACAGAGCAGGAGGAAATCACCATGGTCTCAAGCTAGTAATCATAAAAGAGCTGTTGATATTTTACTGTCTTTAGTTCACTGATAGTGTTTTACTAATGCTATGATCAGCATCATCAACTTTGTATCATCCCATCTTTATAATTTCGATGATAATTATGTGACGGCATAGCCATTGCAGTTGCCGGAGAGGCTTAAATGAAAACTATCGTTTTAATTTTAAATAACTGTATTTTGGCTAAGCTGATCTGTAGCTAGGATTAGCAGTCTTAAGGAACAGGTAACCCCGGGTTGTTAGTGATCTCAAGACTTAATCCACCTGAAGGACTGTGCCAGGGTTTCAATGAAAATATACCACAGGGGAACAGGATGCGCAACGCAAGTATTCAGAACGTTACTAAATATTCTGGTATGATTCTGTATTCTGGAAATTACAAGAATCCCAAGGGGGCTGCCTGACATATGCAAGGTCAGTGTCTACTGGTAGTATTTTGATGGAGCATCATCTGTCGTATTCACTCCTGTTAATTTCAGGAAGACCACAGAGAAATGGAAGAAATTTGGTTAGGATTTCTTTATTCTTACCTGTTGAAAAAAGGTATAGGAGCTTCACAATACTCAAAAAGAACTCCTCATGCTTTTATGAAGCTTTAAATTAACTGTTATTTTTAACTGTGAATCCTCTTTGATGAGTTGATAACATCTCAAAATTGGTGGAACAGGAACCTGGAAAAAACCGTATTAGTTCCCAAGATAAATTAACACCATCATCACAAGATCTGTTATACACTGTTTAATTTGCTAAAGTACTTTAAAAAATAACAAACGTATTAATTGTTGACTGTACCAAACTCTTGAGGCTGCTTGCGATAAGTAGATTTGTGGTATATCCACTTTATATCTCAGCCTGGATATATTTTGTCTAAGTAGTTCATTTAAATTAAGATCAGTAGAGTCAAGCAGTCAAAGGTACCAGCCCGTCCTGAAGGTGACTCAGATGACTCAAGCCCTGAAGCACCTTCCAAGCAGTTTATTATATAAAAACCATTTTACCCACCTGTATCAGATTGAGATTCATTCAGACACATTCAACAACACAGGTATTTTTATTTCTGTTGGGAGACTGGAAAATAACACAGGTCAGGGATGTTATTACCTGGGAAGTGTGGTAATGCAAGTTGAATGAATCTGAAGGAGGAATGAAAGGAAACTTTTATGGTCTGTTATACGCAGAATCATCCAGGGGCTCAGCACTGCTGGACATCAGCATGGCAGGGTCAACAGAAGTGATGGACCACGGTATCTTGGACTGGAGGACCATTCGTCGGGACATTCAAGCTTTGGGCTGCGTTTGGTGCAGATCCCTCTACGTCACACCTGAAAAAATGAAGTCAAGAAGTTATTCTTGAATTTTCCCCTCAAGCCAGAATTAGATGTTAAAAAATGGAATACAAGAGTGTAAAAAAAATCACACTAATGTTTTTCAAACATGAGTACTGACAAACACTTCCAAAACAGTCCCTCCCCATTTCTGCAGCCTTTTGCACAGCAGTGCTAGTGAGGCCGTCTTAGCTAAACACCTCTTAATTACCAAGGACTCTTTAGCAAGAAAAGAGCAGATAAGCAAGCCACGGACTTACTGTACATCTACGCTGTAATGAATGTCACATAAACACACTTGGGGATTGTCTAATTAATTCAGTGACTTCTCAAACATCCACCTAATGTATTGAAGTGCGCTATTAATGGCCACTGTGGTCCCACGTCAGCTTTCTCCTGGGCTTCTCTTTCTTTTAAATATAAGGTCATCCACTCAACAAGTCAACCTAGAAATGTGTTGCTCTGTGAGCAGGAACCTGTTCATCCCCATGATCTCAACCATCATGGCTGGTGGGAAGTCACCCTGTCTTCGGAAGGGCAATACCTGCGTTGGTTTCCTTCAGAGATGAGTATCCCTTCTCTTGCAAATAATTAAATTACTGTGATCCCCTTTATTAGGTCTTTTTCCTCTTAAAACACTGGTAGTTACAAATACAGCGCACTGTGATGATGTAGTGTGCTTCCTACGCATAATCCATGACAAAGAATCCTAAATACACCAATTATAGAAAACACAAATATGAATGTATTCCATAATTATCTATTCAGCCAGTATGCCCCAAATTCCAGTATTGACCAATGAAAACCGCTGTCACGTACAAAACAATTCAAAGTAATTACACAACCAGATTCTTTCACCAGGTTCTGTATCAACAGTTTTTACATCGGTCCAACAAACGGCACTTGTGGATTCAAAAGGTTGCCGTAATAGAATAAAGTAGGGTAGAAGATTGAACTTTCATTTGGTAGGAAAATTAATTAAAAATGGTCATGTGAAGACACTTATAGAAGACTCACTCAGAAATTCCATTTCTAATAATTATTTAACACATTGCTTATTAGTTAGCTAGAGATAAACTTGGTGTTAGCACTGCTGTTTCTTAGTCTCTATACGCCAAGACTTTACAAAATCATTTCTCCCTATTTCATTTAAAATAAGAAAAATTTGGGAAAATACATGCAATGTAGCTACTGCTGGAAATTTACATTTCATAGTTACTGAAAAAATGCTTGAACGATCCAGGAAAAAACAGTGAAGATCAAAATAGGGGAAAAAAAGCACTGCTGACACGTCATTTTAATTTGTAACAGTTTTTTGCTCTTATTCTCACACCCGGTTTCATTTTTCCAACTTGTAGAGCTGTCATCCACAGGGCCTAAGAGAAGAGCTGGTCCTTGCAAGAGCCCACTGATGGTAAGGAGGGGAGGCCGTGGCTCCAAGGTCTCCTCAATTAGCGAAAGACACTCATTTATCAGACCACTCTTCTGAAAAGCAAGCATGGGCCAGAGGTCCCCTCCTTTGTCGTGAACTGAATAAACCGACGAACGATTGACGCTCCACAAAAATATGGTCATCTCTAAGTTGCAGTTCCAAAAGCAAAGCTTTAAGAAAGGTGCTGTCTGATGGTGCAGGCACGTGTTGACCTGTTGAAGGTCTTGGAGTGTATTTCAACGGTGGGGTAACACCTGTGACATGTGTCATTTAGAGCCACCAAGATGCTGAAGGGAGTGGAGCATCTCCCGTGTGAGGAAAGGCTGAGGGAGCTGGGGCTCTGGAGCTGGAGAAGAGGAGACTGAGGGGGGACTCATTCCTGGGGATCAATATGGAAAGGGGGAGTGTCAGGAGGATGGAGCCAGGCTCTTCCTGGTGACAACCAAGGGTAGGACAAGGGGCAATGGGTGCAAACTGGAACACAGGAGGTTCCACTTAAATTTGAGAAGAAACTTGTTCCTGGTGAGGGTGTCAGAGCCTGGCCCAGGCTGCCCAGGGAGGTTGTGGAGTCTCCTTCTGTGCAGCCATTCAAACCCGCCTGGACACCTTCCTGTGGAACCTCAGCTGGGTGTTCCTGCTCCATGGGGGGATTGCACTGGATGAGCTTTCCAGGTCCCTTCCAACCCCTGACATTCTGGGATTCTGTGAAATAAGAGCATCTTAGCATAACTCATCTTTTCACAGAATCACAGAGCGGTTGGGGTTGAAGGGACCTCTGTAGATCCCCCAGTCCAACCCCCCTGCTCACGCAGGGTCCCAGAGCAGATCACACAGGTGGGTCCAGGCGGGTTTGAATGTCTCAGAGGAGACTCTTTTCCCACCCAAAATACCATACCAGCAGAGTTTCTAGACTCAATCCCTTTGCTGGCTGTCAGAGAATACAAAAACATTATAAAAGTGTTTGGAATATTGATACAATCAAGGATGGGTTTCTCTTAGGTATTCAAATAACTCCAAAAGGCCTCCCGGACCTCAAAGTAACCTCGTTCAAGTGGAATCCATCAGTGTCCCAATGGAAAGAGTGACAGGGTCAGCATCTAAGTTATTGCCAATAAAGCTATTTCACATGTAATTAATATTCATTCTAGCTGGTGGATTTCTAGTGGAAACTTTGAGCAAATCCATTCACTCATTTTTTTAATAAAATGTGAATTTGTGTGTTCACCCTTCCTGTTGCACAAAGGTAAAAGGTGTTTAAATGGCACCAATGAACCCAAGGACGATTCACACCAGTGCAGGGAAACTTCAACAGCGAGATGTTTCTAAGAGGCCAAATCACATTGCAGACAAGTTTTCAGCCATTTAAGAAAACTGATGTCCCACATAATCAAATTCAACTAAAATCTTTACAATATTATAAATATTTTACTGTGCGCAAGTCAATTTTTTCCAGCAAGAGCTGGTTTTAACGGGGGAGAGAAATGGATTCCACCCTGCAAGTGCAACATATGTGACTTAAGGCTTTTATGACTGTTTAATCATTTCAATATTTTTTTGAGTATTTAAGATGTAACCATGTCACGGAGACACAAATTTTGTACATTTTAAAACTGCTATGCCGCACCAATGTATATATTTAATTTCAAATTCCCTAGAGATAATGTTTGAGAAAAGTCATACTAGCTGTTAATGCTCCATCTGGGATATTTTTCTTCTGAAGCGGTATTACTTTTTAAAGGAGAGAGGGATGAATTTCTGCTCAAGCTAACCTCAATCTATCAAGAGGAACTGGAAAGCTGTCTTTTAATAAATGAGAAAAGAAAAACTATTACTTCCACAAATGCATTGTTTTTCATCCTTTCTTGGAACTGAGCGTCTCTTTTTAAAGACACATCCACAGTCTGCTGCTTAAATTGCCATGGAACTTGTAATGCCAGCAACGTGGCACTTTGGTTTATCTCTAACCTCCATATGGAGCGCTCCCCGTCTGCTCCTCAACACTTGCACGGTTCTTACCCCGTTACCTCTAAGTCCCACCTACACCAGCTTTTCTCAACTGAGCAGCAGAGTCTCTTGCTGGAGGCAGCTTCGTTTCCTCAGGCTTATTTGCAGCGACTGTGCTTTTTTTCTTTGATTCTTAATCAGGCATCTAGGGCTTTTTTATGTTATTTATTTTTTTCAGTAAGGAAAAAGCAAGCACAGGCAGAGAGAAGCCAGAGGCACGAGATCCATAAACAGGATAAAGACGACAGTAAAACGCCTCCTTACAGCCTCATGTCTATTTTGAAGAGCAAAGAGAGTGGTTTTGCAGCTTGAAAATTCAGGAGGACTCCCAGAGCAAGGCTGTTGATAAGAGGCTACACGTAACTTTGGCAAGCATCTCAGTCAATGTTCCCGAAACAAAGGAAGGGGTGATATTTCAGTCTAGTTTTGTCTTACTTATGTACCAACCTGTCTGCTCCATTTGCTGAAGCTGTCCCCACACCACCGCAATCTTCTCCTCCTCCTGCTGGATCTCCCCAGCTTCAGCTGAATCATTAGATGATGATTTAGCCCTTCGGATCTCGGTTCTTCAGTATTCCCTTCTAGAAAGTGATGAAAACTTAAAAAGATGACAGTTTCCAGGGATGAATGAGCTTTGGTGATTCAAGAGAGAGCCCGTACTTGTTGCCCGAATTAAGTTATGATCGGCTCAAAAAGAAAAAGCGGAATGCTTTGATGTCCCAGATGTCTTCTCCGAGGTTAAAGATCAGGGCTCACGTATCTCCAGCTGAGTGCGTAAGTCCCGAAACCAACAGTTTCCATGCGATCCCGCATTCTTTATATTGTCTGCGCGCTTTGTTGAATTTAAGGTCAGTTAGGAGGATAAACTTGGGGTTTCCACAGCCCTATTATTTCCTCTGGGAACGTGAAAGATCTAAGTCTGGAAATCACTTCAAGCATCAAGTCGAGTTTGCCCTTTTCAAAGGGGCTACTCCTTGTCTCTGCCACTTACTGTGTGACAAGTTACTTCACATATCCCTGTCACTACCCCCCCTTTTCCTCCATGGCGATTACACTCTCAGATTTTTGGGACAAGGCTTTCTCTTTCTCTGTGTTTGTAGAGGGGAGGCCTCATCTCTAGTCTCGTAGGTAATACAAGGACTATAATACTAATCCTAAAACAATCAGAGGAATGTCCAACGTGGAGATCTGTCTGCACCTGAAGATGGAAGATAGCCTACTTGCTCTTTTTTTTTGTTAATCCTTCTTGGTTCCCTTTTCAGTTTTACCGAATTCAGACTAGGACTGTAGGTCGTGTCTCTTTGGCCAAGTCTCACTATTTTCCCTTTTCCTACCTCCCAAGTTGTTTTTCCTCTCGCTCTTCGGAACTGGGTCCATCAAAATCACGCATGGAAACGGCAACAAACTTCACCAGCCCAACAAAAGCAGCCTGCCCACTTAAAACTCTGTAAGAGTTCTGAATCAATTCCTCCTTTGCTTCGCTACCTTAAAAAACCCTGTCCTTGAATGTAAAAATTGAAATAAAATTCAATTACAACAGCTTTTTACTTATAGCATGCTACTACTACAGCTTTGCTACTCTACTAAATATGCTATTTCTAAGACAATATAAGGGAAGTTACTTATAGACTGGTCCTTCTATGCAAAAATTAAAATCAAATGGAAAGTTAAATTCCAGCCTGAAAATACTGAACTTTTAGTTCAAGTATGGAACAATGTAAAGAGAATATAAGCAAAACAGAAGCAAAATACACCTTTTCCACTTTGCCCATTTTGTTGGCCTAATCACTTCATAATCCCCACCTTATCCTTTGCCACGTAGGGACAGCGAGAGCTCGGTAAAATCTTTAACAATGATTGCTTCTAAACTGGATTTTAACGTGGCTCGGTCCAGTTTAGTTTCATTTATACAGAGCAGATCAAATAGAGAGAGGATCAGAGGAAATGAGAGTCGTGCAAAATGCAGAAAGAGAAACAAACAAACAACAAAACCCAAACCAAACTGAACCAAGCAAACAAAAGTGAAAAGAAAAATAAACCAATCAACCCCACGAAACAGAAACAAGCAACAAAACCCAAACAAACACACAAAAACCAAAACAACAAAAAACGCAAACCAAACAAAACCAAAACCAAAACAGATTTAGGCGGTTGTGAAAAGCACGTTATCTGAACGTAGACATTTTCAAACCCAGGTTCACAAATGTCCAGCGGCCGGGGCTGCTCTGAGGAGCGAAGGGATTTATAAGACATCAAACTATTGTTTGTTTCGCGGCCCCGGCCGCTCTGAAAGCACCGGCGGCTCCGACCCGAACCCGCGGACTTTTCTCTCTCTCCCCCTTTAACCGGGGCCAGACGCTCCCGACGGGCTGCGGGGAGAGGCGGCGGCCGTAATCCCTCGCCGAGCTCCTACGGACACCCAGCCCGGCCGGTGTCCCCCCCCGGTTCTCCACACGCCCGCCGGTACCTGGGGAGGTGCCCGACGCCGCCATGAGCATGAGCAGCCGCAGCCGTAGCCCCGCGGCGGTGCCGGCGCTGACAGCGGCCGCCTCGGCGCGCAGCTGCCGGCCCCTCCCCGGCCCGGCCGCCCGGCGCAGGCCCATTTCCGGCGGGCGGAGGCGGCGCCGCGGCGGCTGCTGCTCCTGCCGGGGCGGCAGGACACAATGGGCGGCCGCGGTGGGGAGGTGGTAGCGGGCCGCTGAGGAGCCTCGCCGCCCTCCCTGTGGCCATGGCCACCACAGCCGAGCTCTTCGAGGTGGGTGCGAGCGGAGCGGACCGCGCTGGGCCCGGGGGTGGGAGGCGGTTTTGCGGCCGGCCGGCGCTCTGAAGGGATGCGTGGCCTCATCCTCCGCCCCTGGCCGAGCTCCTGCTCGGGCGGGGATGGAAATGGGCCCTCCCGCCCGGGGTGAGGGGGTGTAGGGGGGCGAGCGGCGCAATGGGGGAACCGAGGGAACTGGGGGGCTGAGGAGAGCTGCCCCGGGAGGGCTGCAGCCCCTTCCTTCCCTAAGGCCAAGGGGGTTTCGGTCCATTTTATGCCTGGGTCTCCTTCCCCGGGGCTCTGCAGCAGATGGGTGCTGCTCTGGGCAGGGTGACAGGCCAGGCCAGGCCCCACCGACAAGCAGATAACGTGGCTCCTGTGCTCCTCAAGGCACACACTCAGTTGACCTCAGCGCCTGGTGTGTCAGTGCAGCTTCGGCTTCTCTGAAATAAGGAAATAACTTTGCTCTCCCTTTTGCTGCAGTGGAACAGAGGTGCAAAAAAGCCTAATAACTTGCCCAGGACCACACGTGAGCAGGGAAGGAATATAGATTGAATGTTAGGAAACATTTCTTCATGGAAAGGGCTGTTGGACATTGGAACAGGCTGCCCAGGGCAGTGGTGGAGTCACCATCCCTGCAGGGGTTGGACAGACATGGAGATGAGGCTCTTAGGGCCGTGGGTTAGTGCTAGAGTTAGGTTGGACTCGATGATCTTAAGAGTCTCTTCCAACCAAAATGATTCTATGATTCTCTAGGAAGAGTCTGGGAAATTCTTCTCCCCTGGAGTGGACCACAGGCTTTCATGATGTGACCTGTGTTTGCCCCCCTGGCCGGTTTGTGGGGATGTGATGTTGCTATGTACCCTGTGTTTGCTCTCTGAGTCACTCAGGAGCCGGTTGTTGGTTTGGTGTGTTCGCACTGGGACACGCTTTGCCCAGCCTGCACGAAAGGTCTTCCTGTTTCTGTGGAAGATCCTTTCTCCGTGGTTTATATCAATGCATTGTGTGTGCTTTTATTTATGAATCGCTCTTACAACACATGAGTGTTATGACTCACATCTTTCAGCTTGCATGGTTTAAAAAAATAGGAAGACTAATATATTACATGTGAAGTAGCTCAGTGCCAGGTTTTGTGCCTTCTCTACATGTCTCTAGCCATCCTAGGGCTATGTTGATTTCTCAACGTGATGACAAGGCAGTTCTGTTCTTTGTGGGATGTGGAATGTGAGATAATTTGGATGTGGAAATGAAACTGTATGTTTGGGCTGGTTTGGGCCCTACAACAGTTTGTTCCATTTTGCAACACCAATAAATGTAATTGCAAAGTAGGTGAGACCTTTACCCAGAGATGGGGCTTGGAATTATGTTTTCCAATATGGAAACCAGTATTTCTTTCTCTCCTCTTTCACTCCAATGCAAGAGATGTTTTGTTGCTATTCACTAAATTCATGTTGCCTACTCTGTTAGTTTGAAGTCACTGCCATGAAGGGTTAGTATGTGAAAACATGTTCTAATTATGGGAGTAAGCCTGAGCTGCCTACTGAGGGTGTTATTTGCCTGAAATATTCACATGAAAGTGTATTTGAAAGTCATTTTCAATATAGTTATGTGATGTTGTGTAGAAAGATCTGTGCTGAAAATGAACCCAATATGGACTCAATTCTCCTTTGTGTAATTTTACAACAATTGCTTCTAAACTGGATTTTAATGTGGCTTGGTCCAGTTTAGTTTCATTTATACAGACCAGATCAAACCAGGTTATCACCTCCTTCAGGCATATCTCTTATTAAATCAGTAGTATTGGCTCAATAGATGGGATCCCGTTAATTCATCTATGGCTAGAGGGGAGTTCAAAGCTGTGAAGAAATTGACTGTTGGGGCTCATCTGATAACAGGCAAAGGACTTGCAAATGACATTTGTAATAACTGATTTCCAGCATTTTCTGCAGAACTGGATAGGAGACTTAAAATAGGAATTAGGTGGTCAGCTATAGGTAACCCTATTATCAAGATGACATTAAAAAGAGCAAATGTATAGGGAAGATTAGATATACAAACAAAACTAAAAAGTTTTGGATTTGCAGTGGAACGCGTTAAGTCAGGTCTTAAAAGACACTGTTGAACTTAATTTGTTCTTTATAAATCAAGTGGGTTATTTTTAGCACACCCTTTGTGAAAATTTGGAAGAAAAAGCTCTTTTTTTTTTTTTTTTTCCCCCTCTGTTGGTCAGTATTTTACCTATAATGGTATCCCCACAGTTAATATTTTTCAAATAATAGAGAACAGGAGAAATGCTGAGAAGAACCATAAGGCAATTGGGAAGCTGGAGGGCTCCCCTGGAGGGAATGTTACTGTATTGAATGGCTCGTTCCCAAATATTTAGATGTAAAGGTGAGATAAGGAGAGAATTTACACTTGATATGACAACACTGCATTGTGACTTTTGTTGGAAAGGATTCCTGTAAAGGAAACTTATCGTTGTGTATCAGGAAGAAGTGGGTTAGAGATGAGTGACCTGTAGAGAAACTGTTTGTACGTGGTATCATCCAGTTATTTTTCAAGTTTAACCACGGAGGGTGAGCAGAACACAGTTACTCTGGTCAGTTTTTGAATGAGGAGTGACTGGGTCATCTCTTGAAAGGGTGGAACTTCCATCCTGTCTAGCAGGATTCAGCATGTTGCAAAGTATATTTAAAGAACTTTTATATTTCTGTTTAATAGCCGGACCTGACTCAATAGAGTAGAATGTGTTTTTGAGGAATGACAAATCTTGAACTGGCAATATTTTCTTTCCAACCCTTGTTTCTAGTGATTAGCACCATAATGCTGGTTTTCCCCTCTCTGTTACTTCTGGAAGGTCTTAGACCTATTGATACAAGAGCAGATTTGATACCTGTGCAGGTCTGTTTGGTTTTGATTAATTTTTTTAAACCAAGCTTTATCAAAAGCACTGGTACCACGTTCACGTTTCATGATCACAGATGAGTTGTGGTAAATGCCACTGTTAACCAGAGCTGCTCCCAGCTCTGTGTCGGGTGATGTTTCACAGTTAGAACCATTGCTACATGGAGTTGTAAAGTTTTCCGTGAAATCCTGGTGGCTGGGAGGATACTTTGTGTATCCTTTCCCAATGAAACTGAAATGATAAATAGTTGGTTTTTAAAGTATAGGTGGCGGACTGTGTTTGGGGTATTTGCAATTAACTATGTGAAGAAATGTTTGAGCTGGATTAAATGTTAGGCCAACTAAAATAGGAGCTCTTGGCTTTATTATGAGGTCTCTGCCTTCAGAAAACACTGTAGGGTGGAAAAGTAATCTTAACTGTTTACCATTGTGCGGTATATTTATGGAAGATCCAGCAAATATTATGAAACTTCAGTAACCTTGTGTTTTTTAGCATCACTTATACCTTGTTTTCCTTTCTTGGGAAAGTCAGGGTCCGTCATCTGTTTTTGTGCTTGTTTTGGTGGGTTCTTTTTCCTTTTGATCTGCTTTGTTTCTGCAGCTGCGGTTTGATGTTGCGTAGTGTCCAGTGCCAATCTCGCGCTGTTTTTGCTACCTCGGTCAGTTCTGCTTGTGATGCCGTGTTGCGAACTTCATCAGAGATCTGAGCGACTGCAAAGAAAACTTAATTTGCAGCGGAATTTTTTAGGCAGATCAGTTCTCCTGTGTGATTCGCGATGGAGTATCTCACATCAGTGTAGCTGCTGCCCGGTTGGGACACTTTGTAATGACAAGTGTAAGGTCACCTGGAAATAAGGACGGGTAATTTAGAGCCAGCTCTTCAGAGACCCACAGCAATTTGTTTGCTACTTGTTTGGCAATCTCTAGACTAGATGTTCAAACCCACCACATGAGGAACAAAGTTCTCTATATTAAATACATAAACATAAGAGGTGACGGGGTGATTGTCAACACTTGTACTTGCTCTCGGTTGTGGTAAAGCTTCCGAATGCTTTCAAAATGATGTGTAAGCAGCTGCTTAAGGACTGACCTGCTGTGGCACATTGTAAGGAGTTTTTATTCTGTGGCCAGGAGCCTTTTGTGGCAGATGAATACATTGAACGCCTGGCATGGAGAACACCTGGAGGAGGTTCCAGAGGTGGAGAAGCTTTTGATCCGAAAAGGTAAAATGAAATCGCATAATGGTCAAAGTGAATGTATCTCTAATTGTACTGTTTTATTACACATGTAACAAAAAGCCTGTATGTAGTGTTGGTGTGTGTCCAAGGAGGTTTTCATTTGGGAGAATTGCTAGAATTTGTGACCATGAGCCAATTATTCAGAACCAATTATTCAGTAACAAGAGCAGGGAAAGTCACTTTCCGATTTAGACCTTTTGGATGAAGGAGAATTGACGTTGCTTGTCTTTGTCAGACATGAATGTTTCAAAGCACTGGAGTTGCTGGATTAAAGCATAATATGAGGCTTCAGTGCTATGATAGTTAAGTCAATTTAATGAGTTTCTTGCTAGTTTAGCTTCCTGAGCTGCCTTGTTTTAAGACCCAGTGGCTTACAGTCCTGGCTGAAATAAAAGGCACAAACAAGTAGGATGGGAAGAAAGGCAGGAACCTGGCAATGTTGACTTAGATGATTTTAAACTGAATTTGTGTAGTCTGAACCAAAGTCTGCTGCCCAATGGAGAAGGGCTTGTGCCCCTTTTGCTGTTAGCTACGCACTGTGGTGGCTCATCTTGAGCATGTTCTAGGTGTGTGATCCCATGCTAAGTCAGAAAACTAACCTGATGAGAAAGAAATAATCTTTTTAAGTTGGATTAGCAATTTTGGGGGACTGGAAGAGCCTGGAAGCAGGTGCAGAGGAAAGAGATTGTGTGTCTCTGAGCAGGTGGTGAGAAGGAATGTAGGTATAGAAAGGAGCAAGTGTAGGGTAGGGGAGGAGGTGGTTTGGGACCTGTTTGTCCTGCACTTGTTTGCTGGCTTGGTTGTGCTCAGCCTAAGAAGCCAGCTCTGTGGTTTGGTAACTCAGATGCACCATTTTAAACGGTGGTTTTCAACACCCAGAGCTTCTGTACTCCAGACCTCTGGATCTTTTATTTTGGAAGGAGTGACTCTCTCAAATAGTGCTACTTCACAGCTTTTGTACCAGTATTGATGGTCTTTCTAGAGACATAATTAACTCAAGTGTTTTCATTTTTCATGTGATTATAACTTAGGGAGATGAGCTTGACCTTCTTCGTGTTATAGATATTGGAATGCTGTTGAGCTAGCAGAGTCAACAAGAAATCTAGATACCTGAATGTTAATTTAGATTATGATGGTGTAAATTCAAAGTGCAACAGCTGTTCTTTATTGACTGCTTGTCCATATAATATTATTCCAGATTGAGATTGTTTGTAGTAACCTGAGCTAGAACTCTTGAGAAGTTTAGGAGTTACTGACTTCATAGATGAGGTGTTGTTATTCAACAGCAAATATGAAAAAGCTTCGTTAGTGTGGTCAAAGGATATTCCTTCTGGAGCTGTCTGGCTTTTTAGGGGTGAGCAACAAGAGGGAAGGATATTGTTGGAGTTCTAGCAAGATGCTGAGCCCATGATATTCAGTCTGAGGCCTGTATCCTATGCAGAGCTTTACACATGATTTAAGCAGCAAGAAACCTGGAAATACACATTGCTTCCTGTAGCTCTTATTCTACATTATATACTTTAGTTAATGGTTTGTACCAATACCAACTCAGTTTAACTCATTTTCTATATTTCTGCTGGTTTGCTTGTGTTAACTTCTGTGATGGCACTTTGGTGTTTTTTTCAAGACAAGTGGGAGAATCCTGCAACAGTAAATATTTTTCTTGTGGGATCTTGTAGTATTGGGTAGGGAGCCAAGATTAATATCAAAAAGTAACGGACCTTTTGGTGTATGCTTTTTCTTTTTTGTTTTTAGAAGGTGATGCTTTTTTTTGGTAGAATGTTGGATTCTTTATTTCTGTTCCAAGACACCTGACTAAGAGCTACCTCTTCTACTTGAGCATTCTTTCCTTTTCTTCCTTGTGGTCTTCTGTGGAATAGAATGTAATGTGCTTACTCTTGAGCTTCTGCTGAGCAGGAACTAGAGGAAAGAAGTTATAAACATCTGCCCCAATCCAGTTTTCTCTAAGTTGTGCCTTTAAGTCACTTTCTGTTGTAAAGATACTACTTGAAATAGGTTTTTAGACCAACACAGTGAGCAGAAGGTGGTTGATGTGCACCAAGCAGCAGGGAAAGCCGGTCATTTTAGCAGCAGAAGTTAAAACTGAAATTCAGTGATCCTCCACGCAATTAAAGAGAATCACATTAGTATCATTTTGCTATTGCTTGGAGAAAGCTCTAGATCAGGGGCGTCGAACTCACTTTCACAGGGGCCACGTCAGCCTGGTAGTTGCCCCCAGAGGGCCGAATGTAATTTTAGGGTTGTATAAATGTAGAGGTGGGAAGGGCTTCACATTCCCTGTATACCTTCTGAACAGATTATATGTGAAAATGCAGATGCCTGAGCGGTCTAGAAATAGCTCCCTAGAAGGGATTCCCATATTCTGTCCCTTGGCATTAAACCTGGACAGCAGAGTTCTCGGATCTTTCATATGTTTTCAGTTATCGCCGTGAGTTTTATCGCCATGGAGGATCTGGGAATAATCCATTCCCTGAGCATCAGTGACTGGGATGTTTAGAAAAGTATAAGCTGAAAAGATGACTGGAATGGGACAGAATGGACAAAAACAGGAATGAGGAAGAGAGAGATCTTGGGAATGGAATGGAATGGAAAAGAATTGAGGAAAGTTAAGAAAGCCTTCCAATGTACTTACTGTGTTTGTCCCAAAGGGTAAAATATGAGAGTGCAAGAAAAATCGAAGTGATGGGAAAGGACAGGAGAAAAACCTTCACATGGCTTATGTTACTGGAAGAAGTGAAGTCAGGAAACAACGTGGTTATAACCAAAGCAACATTATGAGACTACCTGATTGTATTAATTGCCTATTAATGGAATGCTGATTTATAAGTTTACAGTAACATCTACAGGACAGTAGAAAATGTTTTCCTGTTACAGCTTTTGCATTGAAGGGGGATGTAGTAGCCTCGGCTCTCTTTGCCCTGTTGAGACTTATTTAGGAAAGATGGGTGTGTAGGGATTTTTATACCTGTGGTAGAGGCATGTTCTTGAGTAATTGGTATTTAGGTTTTCCCCTCAGCCCCAGCATAGCGTGTGTATGGTCATACAGTGTTTATGTAGGCATAGAGTTCTGCACAACTAGGGTGATGTAGTTTAAAACAAAATAGCATTTGTAAGTTAGACATGAGCCTCATAGGCAAGTTCTTATTTCTTTGAGGTTTTTTAAGCTCTGTGCAGAAGACAATGTGTTTCAAACTAAAGTCTGCTTTACTGTATTTTATTTTAAATCAGATTATTGGAAGAATTTGTAAATCATATCCAAGAATTACAGGTAATGGATGAAAGGATTCAGAGGAAGGTGGAGAAACTAGAACAGCAATGCCAGAAGGAAGCCAAGGAATTTGCCAAGAAAGTACAAGAGCTGCAGAAAAGCAACCAGGTAAAATCTAAAGACTATAGTCGGTGCTATGCTGTGCAAGTTTTAAAAGCATCACATGGGCTATTCACATTTCTTGGTACAGCGTGCTACTGTTTGAGATAAAAACAAAGAGTTTGATGAAAAACAGTTTCCCCTGTCAAAGGGGGCTTATCTACGTGTTCCGTTAACGAGCGGTAGCTGTTCTAAAACTCTTCACAATAGTTAAAAGGAAGACACTAAACCTTAAGCAGTTGTGTATACTTAATTAGCGGTTCTGAGTAGTTCTGTAGTTCTGAGATACAGCACCCGCAAAGCTGGTGCCTGCGTTCGTCGTGCTTTTTACTGAAGTAACTCTGGTGTTTCCTAAAGCACAGTAAATGGAAATTGTGAGTTCTGTGTCTGTGTTCTCCCAGGTTGCCTTCCAACATTTCCAAGAACTAGATGAGCACATCAGCTATGTAGCAACTAAGGTCTGTCACCTTGGTGACCAACTGGAGGGGGTAAACACGCCACGGCAACGGGCCGTGGAGGCTCAGAAGCTGATGAAATACTTTAATGAGTTTCTGGATGGAGAGCTGAAGTCTGATGTTTTTACAAACTCTGAAAAGGTAAGAGCTGTCAGCGGGATGAAAGCAGTTCAAAGCAATAAGCAGTACTGCCCTAATTACAAGCTGCTACCATGACTTACCATGGTCAGGCTTCAAACCAGTGAGTGGCTGACTTGTTAAAGTTTCATTGTTCTGAAATGGAAATTAACAACACTAGGCTGCAGATCGCTGATAAAGCATTTGTATTCCATGATGCTTAATGTGGCAATGTTGGCTTTTTTAATTTTATGAAATTATCGGAGATTTGAGAAATGCTGGAAAGGAAACTTTAGAGTACGTACAATATCTGCCTTTTTCCTTTGAACCCCTTGCCTCCAATCCACCCTGTAACGCAGAATGTTTCTGAATACAACTTCTTTGTGAAACTTTACTCTGTTGGGTCAGTCCACTGGCCTTGGATACCTTTTTGTCACAGCATGCCTTTGGGCTTTGTGTAGTCCTGTGGTTATGTCTCCACCCTCTGAATTTAGAGGAAGCAGGCAGGGAAACTTCAAAGAAACCTGAAAGCATTTTGTTTTTCTTCTGCTTCAAGAGTTTGTTCATAAAGCAAACGTAATCTGAGTGGTGTGGCTAATAGAAATATATTGAAGGAAAAGTGTTCAGCTGTAAGCAAAAGGGCACATGTTATATTTCCCACTGCAGTTTGAAAGAACAGTAAAGTGTTGTGGGGTTTTTTTGTTGTTACCTTTTTGGTTTGTTTTGTTTTGTGGGTTTTTTGCTGTTGTGTTGTATTTGTGTTTTGTTTTGTTTTGGGGGGTTTGAGGTGTGTCCTGAAGAATCTTCCCACTCTTCTCCAGTTCTGTGCAGTGGTGTGGTTGTAGTCAGGAAAAATATTCCAGTACGTGGAAACAGTAAAAACTTGGTTTGCACATTCAACAAAAGCTACGTGCTTGAAATGCAGCTCATAAAGGAACCAAGACTAGGTTAGTCATCCCCTCTCTACTGAGCTGAAAGTATCTGTCAGAGAAATGAAAAAAACTAATAATTTCAGGTAGTTGTATTCCCAAGAAGTCAGTTGCATAGTGACTTTTGATTGATGGTCTCTGGATTAAGTGCCAGTTGATAGTTTGCCCTAATCAAAGAGGGAGCACATAAAAACTTCTCTGACTTCCAAGGGAAACAGGAAGGTTTCACATAACAGAAGTTCTTCTATGGACAGCCTTTTCCAGACCTGCATATAGAATTAAACTTTCACTTATAACTTGAAGTTTCATAATACCTTCTGTTGAAGGAGCTGAAAAATCTGGTAGATACGTAGGGTAAACCTGGAAATCGGTAAACAAATTAATCTTGAAGAATAGTAAGACATGCAGCAAATCTGGAGGAAGATGAACGTAATAAAGGTCAGAAATCTTGTGCCAATCTGCAGAGGAAATGTGTGGGAACATAAACAAGATTTTCTGGATGCAAGTTATCTTGGAGACGAATTTCAGTCAGGGTGGGGTAGTACCATTCTCGAACTTTTTGCCTCCTACTTTAAATAGTAAGTAGAAGAGTGTTTATAAAAGAACCTACTGAGACATGTGCTACCACAACTTCATGCGTCTTTGGACTACAGATAGTTCTAAAGTATGAGGTAGGAACAAATGCTCTTAAATGTGAAACCTTAATGCTTTGTCAGAGTCCTCAATCTGATTGGATTTTAGATAGTATTTTGGAGGATGTTATAATTATTTTTGTCCTATGCCATCCCTCACAGGCGTGAGTTTTTCTTTGAGACACTGAAGGCAGGGGATAACTATGAAAGGAGAGTCAAGGAAGTAGTTATAATGCAGTTCTTTCCTAGGGAATTAGTATTTTTCTCTGTCAGTTCTTTAAACTGGTTGGATTCTTTCTTTTCCTACTCTCAGATTGTTGCTTACCACATTTCTTTCTCCTAGCTGTACTGAGCAATTTCTAACTAATCATCTCTGTGAAGGTTTTTCCTTGCGGTCTTGTCCCATTCCATGTATCGTCTTCATCCTCTGAATCTTTACCATTTCACTGCCAGCTAACGAGTCCCTCTCCTGTATGAGTCTTGAAGTGAGCAAATCACTCCAGTTAAAACAATTAAACTCTCAAAATGGTAGAGCAGCTCAGTTGTTTATCATGCAACAGCATTGTCTTGTGTTTGCTATTACTATTTCATGCTTTGCCCCATCCATGATGTCAACATTATTTGATTATGCCTTTTAATTTGTTCATAAAAATATTTAGTGTTAAAATTGTCATTATTTGTCCAAGATTTTCCTGTTGTGTTTTTTTTTCACGTTAGAGCCTTTATTTGTATTTTCCAGAATCTATATGTATTTTCATTTAATAGTTTACAGAAGCCCTATTCAATTAAAAATGAAATATGTCCAGATTTAAGCAGAAACCATGGAGAACTGATTTGTCATGTCTTCTGATGTGCATAAGAAGAGGTCCTGAATTCAATACAAAGTTATTTAACAGCTATTGTGTGAAGAGAAGACAATGTTGCAGTTTATTGTTTATTTTCTGTAAATCAGTGAATAACTTCTGATATGTAGACTAATGGCATCAGTATTGATCACAATTGGTAGGTATTAAGGTTGCTGTAGGCTAATAGAAGTAACTGCTGTTTCATTGGATTTATTTGAGGAGCATATGTAGCGGCTTTTGACTCAAGAGGCTATTGTTCAAAACATAAGCTGCTCTTAATAAGCAGAATGGAGATACTTTACGAGAGCTGAACAACCTATTTTTGCTGAACAACCAACCTACGGGTCTTGTTCTGTTCTTAGAAAGTTTCAATCCCAACCTGCTCCAAGTGGCGGGAGGATAGCCTTTCATTTCTTCCTTTCCTCTCGCTGCCATTCCCTGGAACACGACCAACAGAAGAACAAGATCAACTGCACATTCTCCCTTGGGTCAGCTTGTAAAGGTTTTGCTTGAATGTCGTAGCTGGAGCTTCCATCGTGCCCCTGGGGTTGTCCACCAGCCACCCAGATGGCATCAGAAAGCCTGGAAAACCATCCCAGAGCTGTGTCTGGCGTGAGCTGGTCAACACTGTTCACTTCAATCCTCTGAACTTCAGTTGCAACCAGCTGCGTTCTCCACGTTTTCAAAAGCAACAGCGTTTTCTGTAGTTTGTCAGACGGTGAAGCAGCCACTAACTGGTACTTGGCTACACTTCCCATGCTGATTGGTTGTGGGGGGAAAAAAAAGTGATAAAAGGTTTTGCTGGCCAGGACAGAGCAGTGATTTGTATGCTGCGTTAACTTTATTTGTTAGCTTTTGTATTTGTGCAGCTATTCATGTTTTGTAGATGCATGATTAACTTCCATCTTGATTTTTGCTTTGGCCCTCAGAGTTTGTCATTTCTAATAGGGAAATTTCTCCTTCCTTGGGAGAATATGACATACTCCCAACTATACTCTGCTTTGATCCCCTTTCTCCCCTTCCTCTCCTCTTCATGGTGAGCACTGTTGTGACTTTTTTTGGATACAGCCGATTCCATCAAGGGGAAAGGGACCTGGGGGTCCTGGTGGACAGCAGGATGACCATAAGCCAGCACTTGGCCCTTGTGGCCAGGAAGGCCAATGGTACCTGGGGTGGATAAGAAGGGGGTGGTCAGCAGGTCAGAGAGGTTCTCCTGCCCCTCTGCTCTGCCCTGGGGAGACCACACCTGGAATATTGTGTCCAGTTGTGGCCCCTCAGTTCTAGAAGGACAGGGAACTGCTGGAGAGAGTCCAGCGCAGCCACCAAGATGCTGAAGGGAGTGGAGCATCTCCCGTGTGAGGAAAGGCTGAGGGAGCTGGGGCTCTGGAGCTGGAGGAGACTGAGGGGTGACCTCATTCGTGTTTACAGATATATAAAGGGTGAGTGTCAGGAGGATGGAGACAGGCTCTTCTTGGTGACAACCAATGACAGGACAAGGGGTAATGGATTCAAACTGAAACACAAGAGGTTCCACTTAAATTTGAGAAGAAACTTCTTCTCAGTAAGGGTAACAGAACACTGGCCCAGGCTGCCCAGGGAGGTTGTGGAGTCTCCTTCTCTGCAGCCATTCAAACCCGCCTGGACACCTTCCTGTGGAACCTTATCTGGGTGTTCCTGCTCCATGGGGGGATTGCACTGGATGAGCTTTCCAGGTCCCTTCCAATCCCTGGCATTCTGGGATTCTGTGAGCCATGTCTGCAAGGGTTGCTAACCATTTCACTTTTGAGTTCAAC
The DNA here is from genome assembly GCF_037038585.1 of Patagioenas fasciata. Lineage (NCBI taxonomy): Eukaryota > Metazoa > Chordata > Aves > Columbiformes > Columbidae > Patagioenas > Patagioenas fasciata. The sequence goes on along the minus strand of NC_092524.1, from coordinate 68,363,964 downwards.
AGAGTTTTCTTCTGCTTGGGTGTGAGTCAATAAGTCTTTTATCCTAATCCCTTATAATGCTGCTGTTTGGCCAGGTCTGTGTTACAGTTATATATTTGATTCCCGAATGGGAAGGTGACAATTTTCCTGAGGTTGCTCTAGTTACATTCTGATCTAATCAGCCCTGAGGAATCTTTGGTTGGCACAGTGTGGTGATGAGCCATCTATCCAGGTAACTTAGACACCTACACAGACAAGCTCCATGTGAACACATAACTGAAGACTTTTTATCATCTTTTGACCTATGTAATTTTATGTTAAAAACCAACCAAACAAAACCCCACACAAACCAACAACTACAAAAACAACCCTCCCCCCAACACAACACAAAATCAAACCAAACAAACTAAAACAAAAACAAACCCCAAAACTTTAAGCATCATAAAAGAACATACCGGGACTTTAAGTGGGTGGTTTCTTCCATGGGTGCATCAACTGCACGTATAAAAATTAGGCAGTGGAGGAGGAGGAAAGGAATAACCCATGATCAGACCTTCTTTGCTAATTCTGTCATGTTTTACTCTTAACAGATTAAAGAGGCAGCTGATATTATTCAGAAACTGCATTTGATCGCCCAGGAACTGCCTTTTGACAGGTACAAGTCTATCTGAACTTCTTTAGGGGAAAAAAAATCATCCCATAACTATAATTTTCTCATGCTTCCCTTGTCTACTTTTTTGGTGCTTTACTTAGTGACTCACGTAGCCTTTAAGATGGATTGTGTGCTTATTTCTTTCTTCTATTCTCAAACTTACGTTCGCGCGCTCGTGTTGTAGGATCATCCTTACATACACATCCTAAACTGCTTAGCAGACTTTAAATGGGATAATTTTGCTGTGCTGACTTAGTGTTAGATTTGAATTAGATGCTTGTAGGTTTTTATGGATATATAATGTGTAACTGTTCTGTCATCTTTGTGTTACATGTTTTCATTCTGAAGCGGACTGACTGTTATTCATGATCTAGGATGGCTGTGATTCTTCTCGTGATGTGGATTTGAATTTAATCGTGGTATTTTTTTTTTTGTTAACAGGTTTTCTGAAGTGAAATCAAAGATAGCAAGTAAGTTATCAGTTCTGTTCAGTCTGTGTTCCTGTATTTGAGTTGTTAAATATGATTAAAGAAGTACGCAATACTGTCGGTGTTACAGTTTTGGTCGGTGCTTGCGTTACGTAGCCTGATGGATTTTTGTTGTTATCCCCTTTCCAGGTAAGTACCATGATTTAGAGTGCCAGCTAATTCAGGAGTTCACCAGCGCACAGCGGAGAGGCGAAATCTCCAGAATGAGAGAAGTAGCAGCAGTTTTGCTTCATTTTAAGGTAAAAACCAAAGGTTTCCATTTAAATACATAAATAAAACAACCCATGATACACCAAGTGCTTGTTTTAAGTGGACATGTTTGCATGGGCACAACCGCCACACCAGATAACGTGAATAACTTTAAAAATACTGAGATGTTCCATCTGAAATCAAGTGCAGGGGAATAAAGGAGGCAGACGATGGGGGATTGGAGGTGGTGTCAGTAGAGACTATTCCAAGATAATATTTTCTTGTATATGTGTGAACTGACTTCCATGCTCAAGAAAGTGTGTTGAGACTTGTGATGTGTATCCACATAGAGTGGTGAAAAGTGACGTTACGTTAGGCTTGTGACAAAAATGGGTTTAAAAGAGTCTACGCTTTCAATGAATCTGGTTTTTTGTTCAGTAACAAGGATTGTTCCCTTCATTTCATTCTTTAATGAAAACACAGAGAACCTGCTTTAACACCAAGTTGTTTTGCTCCTTCCACAGGGCTATTCCCATTGCGTTGACGTGTACATAAAACAGTGTCAAGAGGTAAATGCGTTTTGTTTTTTATGTATCTCTTTGTGTGTTGAACTTATTTATCGTATAGTTCTAAATATATGACAAAATGTGCTTCTGAAACCCTAGGGTGCATTCCTGAGGAATGACGTCTTTGAAGATGCAGCCATCCTCTGCCTACGAGTGAATAAGCAAGTTGGAGAAGTCTTTAGCAATCCGGAGACTGTGCTAGCCAAACTCATCCAAAATATCTTTGAAGTTAAACTTCAGGTATATTTTAGATTTTTAAAACATTGAAGTTCGTTGAGGTAACTTTTCATTAAAAAGCATTGTATCTAGTAGTAACAATTAACGAGAATTGATAATATTTGTTATCTTGGATGAGAATGTGGAGTCACAGCTGATTGCTCTGTAACAATTCAGACAGATAATCAAGCCTGTATAAAATAAAGCTGCTTGTACTTTGAACACAGTGCGACTGAAAATAGTCAAGTTCAATATGTAAAATTATAAGGAAATCAATGTGTTCATTAGCTAATTCACAAGATGCATATTTAATTTCCACTGGATGCCCCCTACCAAGAATGTCAGGAAGTTTCATGTTTAATTGTTCATCCTTGGAACTGAGTTTCATGTATAAGGTTAGCAACAAACAAGCCAAAATAGCTCATGTTGTGAATACCGTCTCACAGCTACTGTAGTATTTATGTGAAAGCCTGGAATAGTTGGAAATATTAAGTTTCCCATCCTGCAAATACAGTCACTTTAATGTGTGAAGTCAACAACGTGACTATTCGTTGCAAAAAGCACTATCTCTGTAGACATAGTTCTCCTTATGGTGTAGAGATCGAGCTTGTGTTTTCACCCCCAAATCTGTGTGTTGGGTTTGACTTAGTATTGTGAGGTCATTGACTATTTGGACAAATATTAATTACAAGAAGGCTCTAAGCTTGTATCTGCTTTCTGTATGCATTACAAGAAGTGAATATGTAAGCGTCTCCTTTGCTTACTGTCACCTGCAGAAATGCCCCTAGGCCTCTGGTGTGTTTTATCCTTAAAAAGAGGAGACTTCGTTATTGTTGGTCAAGCATATTTTCGAACCGATCTGTCTCTGTCTTTGCTTCACACGCTACTGCTTTGTATTACTAAATAATTTTCTTCTAACAGATGCATTTAACTCTATAGAGCTGTAAATTAGAGATTTTAAACCAAAGAATATATGAATTACCTTAAGGAAGATGTACACTTTGCAGTAAATTACATATAATCTAGGGAATCACGAGTATGATCTGTGGTTGCTAGTTAATCTTCTAACAGATGTACCCAAATTTTACAGAGTTATGTGAAGGACCAGCTGGAGGAACACAGGAAATCAGATGCAGAACAGTATCTTAAGAACCTCTATGATCTATATACAAGGTATTTTGGTATTGATGATGAAATTATTGTTGTAAATATTCTCTTGTAGTATGCTGATTTATTATCAAGATGTGGGAAGAGAAGCCAAGTGTAAACTTCTCCTAAAAATGAACACAAGAGCTATGGGGAGAGGCTGAGGGAGCTGGGCTTGTTCAGTCTGGAGCAGAGGAGGCTTAGAGGTGAGCTCAGCACTCTCTAGAACGACCTGAAGGGCAGTTCTAGCCAGGGGGGATTGGGCTCTTCTCCCAGGCAGTCAGCAATAGGACAAGGGGGCATGGGCTTCAACTCTGCCAGGGGAAATTGAGGCTGGAGATGAGAAAGCAATTCTGTGCAGAGAGAGTGGTCAGCATTGGAATGGCTGCCCAGGGAGGTGCTGGACTCACCGGCCCTGGAGGGTTTTAAACTGAGATTGGCCATGGTACTTAGTGCCGTGATCTGGTCAATGGACTGGAGTTGGACCAAGGGTTGGACTGGATGATCTCTGAGGTCTTTTCCAACCCAGTCCATTCTGTGATTCTGTGAAATGGATATTTTTTGATGGACATTAACTTTGACAGTGCTTGCTTTCCTGAAGAAAATTTAAAATTGTGGTTATTATTTTTCATGGCAAGTATTTAGTATAGTGATCTTTGAGAGTAATTTTAGAAGTGTGCCAAAGCCAGTCGTCTGCATCTCACCAGTGACTCATTTATTGCAATTGTACCATATAGAATTGAACACGAATTATGCAAAATTCTCAACTTAAATGTAGAGCTGCTAGAAATCTTAATCGCAATCAGGATTCTGTTGTGCTACGTGCTTTACAAACATGTAATACTGTAATTCATACAAATTCAACGCTTTCCTCCTCTCCCTTTCTTTGTTTCTTTTGCATAAAGAACTACTAATCTGTCAAGCAAACTGATGGAGTTTAACTTGGGTACTGATAAGCAGACTTTCTTGTCTAAGCTTATCAAATCCATTTTCATTTCCTACTTGGAGAATTACATTGAGGTGGAAATTGGTTACTTGAAAAGTCGGAGCGCTATGATTCTGCAACGCTATTATGATTCCAAAAACCACCAGAAAAGGTCCATTGGCACTGGAGGGTGAGTTTCTTCTGTCAAGTTTCTTGCTTTTGAAATGAAAGGGGGGGCGGTAAGGGGAAAAACAGTGTTTGCCACGTCAGATGATGAACTGCAAGAGAGCAGGGGTCTAAAATGACCTACAGCTTTTTAGAATTTGCTGTCACTTTGTTAACTTCTGCTAAAAAGTGTCTTGCTCTCGGTACATGTGAAAGGTGATGCATGATATTTATATGCTCGTGGGAAATGAAAAATACCAGTTAAACTTATGTTTCAACTTAGGATCCAGATCCACAAAAGGACTGAAGCAAAATTAAGGTACCTAAAGCATGTATATGTGTGTATCTAAAAACATACATGTTTTTTTCACCTGCCCAGGTCTTGTGGTCCCCTCCCAAGACCTAGGAAGGGGAAAAGACCATAGCAGTGTCAGTGAGAAAGCTCTTAATGAGCCCAGAAGATGCAATGGACTTAGAGAAAGGTAAAACAAGACTTCATTATCCTCAGGGTAGAGAAACTCTAATAAAGGAGTAGCAAGAAGTGGGAAAGGAAGAATTACAACTTGTGTGAAGCAGAGGTGATAAGAATATTGCACCTTTCAAAGAGCTACTGGGTTCAGTGTGTCAAGAATGAGAAGTGATTTGGAGAGAACAGCAGCAGCGAAGTAGTGAAATGAATTAAAAAACAAAGATGAAAATTTAATTTTCTTGGGGAAAATTAAATTGATCATAGTGACCGACTTCGTGGGTTGTTTTGTGCATGGAAATGTGTTGGAGCATGCTTGACTAAATCAAGACCGCTGAGACAGTGGATGAGGATGAGAGGATTTGTGGGTATGGCAGAGATAGAAAGCTCTCATTAGTGCTCTGAAAGTATCAATACAATATATGACAGAATATATGGAGGCTGAACTTTGTCCACAGACCATAAGTGCCGCAGGATTTGATTAAAATGACTCTTATTCCCCATGGGGAGCAGCTGGTGCCGTGGTACAACACAGCTGACCATGCCATCAGACGCGATAGTTTTACATTTACCGGCAATTTTTGTTAAGCTTGCAAGACTGTCTTAATGCTTGCGTATCCTAAACCGTGTCTTGAGTTCTGTTTTTGAAGTCAACAACTAAAACATCCAAAGTCATTGTTGAATTTGAGCATCAAAATTGCCACCCGGTCAAATCTCCTTGTGCTATGTCTTTGCTCCAGTATTCAAGACCTCAAAGAGAGAATAAGGCAACGTACAAACTTACCGCTGGGGCCGAGCATTGACACGCACGGAGAGACTTTTCTGTCGCAAGAAGTGGTGGTTAACCTTCTGCAAGAGACGAAACAAGCTTTTGAAAGGTGTCACAGGGTGAGTTTGCTTCCCGTGATCTCCATTAGCGATGGAATTTTTCTGTGTGGAATTAAATCTCCAGGTTCGAGTTTTGATTCAAGCGTGATTGGAAGAAAGGATGGGCATTATTAAACAAATTCATTCTCGTGTCTATTTTTTCACTGTATCAGGGTCATGGTGGAGTCCAAGTATTTGCTTTTTGAGTGTGGGTCTAGTTGTATTATATGAGTTTTAATACTATTTTTAGAAGAAGGGAGGAGGGTTAAACCTATTATCTTCATTGCTTTTCTTACTAAATCAGACCCGAGGCTTGAGAAGCCTTTAGTGTAATTTCTTTATCCTGCTTTAAAAATATAGAGAACTGTTCAACAGTTGTTGTCAAGTGCCGTTTCTTTGGGCATTAGAGAATATCACCAATAAAATGCTGGGAGGAATAACCTTTAACATTGTTTCACCTTGTTAACTCTGTGTTGTTCTTTAAACACTTTAATCTAACAAGAAGAGAAAAAAGGTGTTTCCCTTCTGATTAAATTGCTAGTTTGACTGCCTGTCAATTAGCATTTGGTACTTTAGTATAGATGAAACCCCTTGAAATTTAGTTGCAAACTAGGAATATTTTAGTAACTAAACACGCTGATTTCTAACGAATTTTAATTCTAAATTAGCTCAGTGCATGAAAAATTAACATTTCAGATATTAAGAAGTTTTAATATTTTATGAACTTAGAGAGGCCAAAGATGTAACAAAATACAAATACAGGGCTGTAACCTGCACACACTGGGGTAAAAACCTGCTCAGTGGTGGAAGTCAATGACTGCAAGATGAACAGGTAGATGATTTTTCTCAATACAGTAGCTGCTAGAAATTGTTAAATTAGTGATATAAACTAACGTTTTGCAGTTGTGCACAAGTTTGGTTGTTTATTATTTTCTTTCCTGTTGGGATCAGATATTTTTCATGCTTGTTCTAACAACAAGTGGATGTATTTGGGTAGAAACCAAACATTGGCGGGTAAGGAGATTTTTAGAATTATAAGGTTGTAACTTCTCCATTATCATACGCGCCTCTGGGGTTTTGTTTGTGGTCAGGACAAACTGTGCAAAAGAAGTCAAACGTGTCCCTGGGTAACTAATTGTCATATTGATATTAGGTGACAGATGCATGCGGATACACCGTGTGTCCCAGCTGTGACTGCTTTAGGAAAAATCAGTTGTTGATTTGGAGTGTAACCGTCTATCGGAATATTGTGGTGGTTGGAAACCTCTGTAACCATGTTTGGTTGTTGGGGTTTTTTTGCTGCCGAAGTGATCCAAGAGCAGCTGCCCTGCGTGCTTGAGAAGCTCCATCTAACCCAGGCTCCTGCCTCTGGCCAGTGGCAGAAGCTCAGTAAAAGAGAAAAAAGGCATTTTAATGACCATTAAACAATCTCTACCTTTAGTAACACTATTATTAGTAGAAACTCTTTATACTTTTACATTCTGTATCATCCTGTGGTACGTTTTTCACTTTACTTGTTGCTGATGAAGGTTTTTTTTCATTCATTCCTGCATAGTTCTCTATATGGATGCTTTTAATTTAGAACAAAATTCCAATTATTCTGGAATACTTGTTACATTTTAAGCTTAACCCCTATGCAATATCAGATAAACTTTCAAATGTACGTAGAACTGACCTTTGGGATATTTTTTTTCGTCTTTAAAGCTCTCTGATCCATCTGATTTACCGAAGAACGCTTTCAGAATCTTTTCTATGCTTGTGGAGTTCTTATGCACTGAACACATTGATTATGCATTAGAAACAGGCCTTGCTGGTGAGTATAATACCTTCGGAGCATTTCATCTCGTTGGCCTTTTTGGGCAGGTGATCTTTGCGGGTCCTTGCTGTGCCTTATTGATTGGCCTTATTTAGAACGTACTAGTTAAATGAAATGCGTTTTAATGTGTTTGGGAGTCGGTATTTAATGTCTTCTGAAGTGGAACTTCCATTTGGGGACTTGATGCACACAGAAAAACGTGCTGCTGTCTTCAAGCACGTTTATGTCACGAAAACTGGGACATCAGCACTATCTGCCTCTTTTAATTGTTCTCCGTGCCACAGCAGGAGAATATATTTATATTAAGGCTTTTAGTGTCTTACATTTTATAAGAAGTCCATGCTTGTTTGGATACCTGTGCGTTTTAAGAAGTGACAGTAAATAGGAAAACTGCTTGTATTAAAGAAGCGAAAATCTTGATATTCAGCCCCCCTCTTTTCCCATATGAAAGCACAAAACTTGAGTTCTAAAGAAATATTTAAATTGGCTGCTCCATTTTGCTTTCAGAAACTTGAAAAGCAATATACTTCTATGCTTATGGTTATTACCTGCTATAGCTCGGAGAAGTATGCTATATATGGCACCATGGTAAATATTTGGAACTCTAAGCCTGTGATTTAAGCATTCATGGAAAAATTCCGCATATTTAAAAAATCATCATGCTAATTATAAGGACTGCGTGTCATTACAATCCTAATGAAACCTTCTTGGCTTTAGGCATTCCCTCTTCTGATTCAAAGAACGCAAACCTTTATTTCTTGGATGTTGTCCACCAGGCCAATACCATTTTCCATTTATTTGACAAGCAGTTCAACGATCATCTGATGCCATTGATCAGGTACCTTATTTTGATTAGCATTTCCTCAGTTGTGTTGTAATTAGCAGACCCAGCAGGCAGATTTGTGTTATTTTAATGCTCTGTCACACACTCAACCCTTTATACTGTTGCAGTTCTTCTCCTAAACTGTCCGAATGCCTTCAGAAGAAAAAGGACATCATAGAGCAAATGGAAGTGAAGCTGGATATGGGTATCGATAGGCAAGTAGAGATTTAAACCTTCTGTTCATCATCATTTTTTAGAAAACTCCTTTGTGATGCCTGTTAGCTTTCCTTTTAAGGATGAGTTGTTTCTGAAGACAAAATTTTTAATTATTATTATTACTTTAGATCTGTAAGTATGCTTTATTGTGCATAGGAAATTTAGATTCATTGGTTAGTTAGAGCGTCTTATTTCCCATGGCAGGTTTCTGACCCATAAGTACTTCTAGGAGGATCTTCAAGTATTTGTTGAAGTTGAAAGAGTGCAGTAATTTGGTTTTACCTTACTGTCTCAAACTACTTTTTTCTACTTTAGGGAAAGGAGTGATGATTGAAATAGGTTAAAGACTTACAGTATTTCCATTAGGAGCAAAGTTTGACAAAAATAGGTTAGATGATTTGCTTGAATCTGTGCGGTGCCATGGATTAGACCCAGTCATACGAGTCTGTAGACCTGGAATAGCTTTGATTCTGACGTTGACTTGCTTTGAGGTTGTGAGTGACTCATTTTACAGCAGAGGAAAATAAAAAACCAACAAGCTTAACATTAGGAAATGGAGGTGTTGTGCGATACCCTACTTTGGTCCGGAAAGCACGTTGTATTCCTATATTTCAAGGTGAAATTAGTCAACCTAGAGCATGTTACATGAACTTTCTGTGCCTGTTTTCTCTCTGCAGTAACAGGAATAAGCTGTCCTGTGGGTAACGAGGGCTACTCTGCAAATTAATATTGAGGTTTTTGTAAGGATCGCACCATACCGGAGAGGCATGAGAACAGTGTAGGAAAAGCAGGCTTTGCATTTGTGTCCTACTGGCTACTTTCTGCGGAGAGGTGAAGAGGAGAATGGATACATTATGTGCACCCACGTTTTCTGTAGGTGGAAGAAGAAATGTGGAGGGTGTGGAAGTGACAACTGAGATTTTAGCTGCTCCTGCTGGGAGTGACCTTAAAGGTTTAAACACCAAGTTTGAAATATTTGAACCGTTGAGGCCATAGGATTAGGTCTGTTAATAGACAGACGTAGCTTGGTCATAGCATTACAACAGTTTGCAACTGTTTGTGTGAAATAATTCATCTCTTAAAAGTGACAGTAACACTTAGGAATCACAGAATCCCAGAGTGTCAGGGGTTGGAAGGGCCCTGGAAAGCTCATGCAGTGCAATCCCCCCATGGAGCAGGAACACCCAGCTGAGGTTCCACAGGAAGGTGTCCAGGCGGGTTTGAATGGCTGCACAGAAGGAGACTCCACAACCTCCCTGGGCAGCCTGGGCCAGGCTCTGCCACCCTCACCAGGAAGAAGTTTCTTCTCAAATTTAAGTGGAACCTCCTGTGTTCCAGTTTGTACCCATTACCCCTTGTTCTATCATTGGTTGTCACTGAGAAGAGCCTGGCTCCATCCTCCTGACACTCCCCCTTTCCATATTGATCCCCATGAATGAGTCCCCCCTCAGTCTCCTCTTGTCCAGCTCCAGAGCCCCAGCTCCCTCAGCCTTTCCTCACACGGGAGATGCTCCACACCCTTAATCATCTTCGTTGCCCCTTCAAGTCCCTGCTGGAAAATGGTCTGTTCAAAGGTTTGTGGACACAAACTTCAAGAAAGTGTTTGTGCTTTGGCACATAGAAAAGACAGATTAGTTTTGAGATGAATGTAACATGTAAAATGTTTCTGTGCCGGTTTACATGCCACTGATGCTGTTGAGAATTGATTTTCTTGCTTAAAGGAATGATCTAGTTTAAAACTAAAAGCAAATTTCTCAACATGGATGGTTTCAGTGTTATCCAGTCTGAAGAAGTCCAACAGCAACTTGTTGAATAGTGTTCATAGCTGTTGTCCGCCTCTGAAAGTGATTTATTAGCCAAACAAAATTATTTCAACTTATTTTCTTTCAGTATTTCCGTGTAAGGAGGAGTGAGGGGGGGTGAAGAAAAGGGAAGGGGGAAAAGAAGAAGAGATGAGAGGTTCTTGGCCAAGGTCAGCACTGAGGGAGGTGTGGAGCCTCTCGCCTTGCTTTGCTGTTTGACCTTTAGTTCGGACTTCAAGTAAACCAGGGTCTTGACCCTAGATAATGTTCTGAGAAGATAAAACCTGCGAGGGAGAAATAAATGACACTGTAAAACTCTATTGGATTTCTGGGAACAAAAGAAATATCAGGCTCTGGTGGAGGAAGAGGTTTTTCTTCCCCCCTCCCTTCATTTTCCAAGTGTGTTCTGGTGCTTGCTTCTGAGTAATACGCAATGCGATCTCATTCTGCTAAACTCTTTGGAACCCTCCCTTTGCTGATTCCCTCGGCATTGAAGAATTCCATCCAGTTTCTCTGAAGAGCTGGATTTGAATGGATTACTTGACAATTAATGTGTCCCCGTTCAAACCAGCTGGCCAGCCTGCTGTGTGCTCCGCTCCAACCACTGCACTTGCAGGAAAGAGTATTTTTAGGGTTGCTGGTTGTTTATTAATCTGATTCTCATTTTTTCATATAAAATCACGCTTATCTTTTTGAGAGAATTGCATTGCTACTTCAGAAGAGTCCATGTGCGTGTGTGGATGTCTGTTAAATGAGTATTTCCTTTGATAATGTCCTAGCATCGCTTGCTTCTTACACTAAAAGCAAACATTTATTATATCTTCTGTAGATTACTCGAATGTTAGGGATTGATGGGGTGCTCCTCATTGTTTTATACTGCTTACTTTTGCATAGAATTGTATCAGTATAAGTAGATACAAAAATAAAGGCAATTAAAATGCTCCTTTCCAAACCCTGTCTGTATTTGTAACTTTAAAGGACACTGAATTGTATGATTGGACAGATGAAGCACATCTTGGCTGCAGAGCAAAAGAAGACAGATTTTAAACCAGAAGATGAAAACAATGTTTTGATTCAATATACAAATGTAAGTAAACTAAGTCCCAGCTCATCCTATAGCCTCCAATGTTCATAAGCGTTATCAGATACATCCTTACCAAGCTCGCATTAGACAACAAGTGTGTTTGATTAATTTGCTTTGCTATCCCATTTTGCACCAAGCAAATCCTCCCCCCACACAGTCCCCCTGCCTGATCATTGTTTGAATTAAAAGCCCAAATTAAACTGTTCTGTTCTGAGCTGGTATCAGCTATAACTTAATTGAATATTGCGTTGCATCCATCTTTCTCCTCACATTTTTTGCATCTTTATGTGGCAAATAAAAAACTCTTGGAAAATTATTAATTGGAAAATGATGAATTCCAATGATGCGTTGTGTGAAGTTTAAAGACTTAATGACTGATGTTCAGTTTACGATGTGGAAGCCACTTTGAGAAGAACGGATTTCTAGAAAGTTACCTAACGCTTTTCTTTCTTTCTTTTTCTTTTTTTATTTAGGCTTGTGTTAAAGTCTGTGGCTACGTTAGAAAGCAGGTGGAAAAGATAAGAAACTCTATGGATGGTAAGAATGTGGACACAGTGTTGATGGAACTTGGAGTTCGCTTTCATCGACTCATCTACGAACACCTCCAGCAATATTCCTACAGCTGCATGGGAGGCATGTTGGCTATTTGTGACGTGGCAGAATATAGAAAGTGTGCCAAAGACTTCAAGGTAAGCGTGTGCAGGTTGGTCACGTACAGCCAGGTTGAAATGAGTAGCAGGAGTCTATTTTTAATCAGATATCTTCATAAAAATAGTTGGTTTCTATTTGTACTAATTAATAAAACCTCGTGTTATATATTGTTACTATACTAGCAGTTCTTTATAATGTCCTCAAGAGCAGTTTCCTGATGCAGTTTTATTGCTTGCAGGCTAGGTGTGTTTATTGAAGTATCAAATTTGCATTATTATGTGTTCTATGCATGACTTTGTGTGTGTACAGATGTATACGTGTGTGTGTCTGGGCATTTTTCCCCACACATGAGGAGCGAATGATGAGTGTAAATTGTAGGGAGGAAGTATTTTGAGAATGTAGGTGAACATAAGACTTCAGCTCAAACTCTGAATATCTTTCTCTGTTTTTCTCTCACCCACAGATTGCGTTGGTGTTACAGCTCTTCGATACCTTGCATGCACTTTGCAATCTTTTGGTGGTAGCCCCGGATAACTTAAAGCAAGTTTGCTCAGGAGAACAACTTGCTAATCTGGACAAGAACATCCTTCACTCCTTTGTTCAGCTGCGTGTTGATTATAGATCTGCTCGTCTTGCTCGTCACTTCAGCTGAGATCATGGGAGGAGATGATGTACTTTTGGGCAGATCTCAGTTGTTAGAAAGCACAGGGAATGATTTCTTACCAACCCATGGTTGTAACTTTTGTGGGATAGTGACTGTTCAGAATAAAGCAGCAGCCATATTTAAACATGGTCATGTAGAAGGTGAGCAGGTGAAAATCTGAAGGGTATTTCCTATAAACTAAAGTTGTCCCAGTAAAGAATATTGCAAATCTACTTGCTACTGATCTTTTTTGAATTGGAAATGTTGGTGTAGGAAAGCAAGTGGTGCACTGAAAGTATTTTAGTCTTCAATATTGAATTATCAGATACCATTTGTTAGACTTGAACTGCAGAGCATAGTGTAGGTAATGGATTACATAGAATAAATAGACCAGTGTAAAAACATTGTCCATCAATTTTAATGACTTAGACTTCAACACAGCTAATCATCATCAAATTATCTTTGATTGGTGTTTCTAAGTAATTTCTTTCATTTAAAACATCCTGCTCAATGTAATTTTTTTCTCTAATTAATTAGCTTGGAATTTCTTTGAGATGTAGGAGTAAATGCAGCGCTATCCCAGAAAGATGTAATTTATTCATTGTGTAGCATTCTAAACAGAACTAAAGTGGTGAAAAGTTTGGGGGGTCTTTTTGGTTCTTTGACTTTGGCGTTTTTTTGCACTTAACAGTCAAGGGCCCACCAGAATGTATTGGCATCGTACGATCTGACGTTCTTGTTTCTGACACTGGCACACTGAATTTTATATATGCTCCTAAATTAAATGCAGCTGCCTTGTCTAAGGTGTTCTTATTACAAGCTGGAAATGCCCATTGTCAGGTTGATACAAGAGAATTTTCTCCTGTCTCTTGTTTTGTATGTAAATAAATTCAGATTATAATGAGGATAAAATGTGGCCAAGTTGTGCAGATGCGGGCGGAACGGAGAGCGGCTCCAGCAAAAAGCTCGAGCTGAAAATTCCTGTACTGAAGGTAATTGATCCACAGTACCTGAGCAATATCAAATGATGAAGCGTGCGAAAGCTTCTCTTCCACGGATCACAATTTTAACATTGCGGACAGGCTACTTTTGTGTCTGTTTCGCTGCAGCGTTTATTCAGGGTGGTTCAGAGATGGACCCATAGTGCGCATCCAGCAAATTGAAGCAACGGTGGTGTTTGAAACATCTGGGGTAGCTTTTCCACAAGCAGTTCGGGGCTGTTGTAAATAGAGCTTTGTTCAGAGTGAGCTCTTGTGGAAAACCAGGTAGGAGCTGCTGTGGTTTGTGTCTTCAGTCTGACTTGTATCATCACTGAACAGATCTGCTGTGACACTTTATTTCTACTGTGTGCTCAGCGTGTGTTACGGAAACTTCCTTCTCTCCCATCTTGAGAGCAGCATTTCTAATTATTTCTAAATGATTTTCCTGTTTCTTAACGACTTCCCAGGTGTAGTGAATATCGACAGGCTTGTGTGGAACTTCTCTTGGTTAGTTGAGGTTCTTCTGCTTCGTTTTCGATTTAGCAGAGCATTATATCAGTAAACAAGAGCAAGGATGCCAGACTGTGTCCGAGTATTTGGAGAGACTGGCTGCTTTGTTGGGCTCCGTAGCTTTATTCCTTGGCCATGGCAAAGCCTCAAAGAGTTTTGGACACTGGAGGAGGCACATGCTTGTACTGCTGCCATTTATTTTTCTTTCTGATGTGAATTCAGATGATACCTCTGTTACCTCTGTAACCGAAAGCCAACAATTTTCAGGCTGTGGTTTTCTTAACCAATACAAAACCTTTCTACAAAAACAAGTGTCAATTTGTAAACACTCCAGACCAGTGGACATCTTGAGATTGCGGATCACGGAAGTGCTTCAGAATTTGTTGTGTGATTGTTTGACTTACTTTAAGGTCGTATGAACCGTATTTACCATATTTCTCGCTTTATTAGCTGTGTTTTCCATGCATATGCTCATTGCAATATTTTCATTATGCCTGTTAACAGGGGACAGCAAAAAGTAGGTGAATACTTAAACTTAGACATGTAAACTGTTCCTCAATAAAAAGAATTCCCTCCAGACACTTTTCTCATTTCATTTCCATGTTCTTCATATATCTTTATACTCAATTGTATAAGCCCTTCTACTAAAAAGAATAAAAGAATTTTACTGACCAGATTTATCGCTGGTGTGAGCTTTCCCTTTCCCCTTCCTTTAAAAACCCTCAGCATGCACAGTGAAAGAGTTTCTATTTCTAGAGAAGGCGACGTTGTCAGTAAGTTTACTTTACAATACAAGTTGGATTGGGATGGGGTGGGGAACTCTAATTTTCATTTAGAGCTTTTCTAGCATGTAATTCGGGCAAATATTTCCAGTGGCTTCTGAATGCAGGAAAGTACTATCCAAAATACGAATATGCCTTTTAATGTTCATGCAATCTGTTAAAATGCTGCCTTCCTAATGCTCCCTCCTGGAACATGGGCATTTAATGGGCTGGCAGCCAAACGAATGCCTGAGAGGGGGTGTGGATGTGTGTGTAATTATGTTGTCTACAATTGGGGGAAAATGGCTTTGTTGTAGGCTGGAAAAATAAGCTGTGTTTTTACAAGTCCTCTAATTTATTAACGTGATTTGGTATTGTGTTCTGTTTGCGTGTGCACAGAGGGCAGGAAGGAGTTGGTGTTCTTGAAGAATGATTTTTTTTCAATGCAAATAAAAACATAAGAACTTGGGAGATGGAAAAAGATCTCGATACTTCGAGGGTAAGACGTGAACTAAAAGAATCATAGAATTATTTTGGTTGGAAGAGACCCTCAAGATCGAATCCAACCATTAACCCAACATAGTCCCTGAACCTCATTTATGTGTCTGTCCAACCCTCCAGGGATGGTGACTCCACCACTGCCCTGGGCAGCCTGTTCCAGTGCTTCACAACGCTTTCCAGGAAGAAATTTTTCCTAATATCCAATCTAAACCTCCCCTGGTGCAATTTGAGGCCATTTAGTCTCGTTCTAAAACATGGAGAACAAACAGTTTTAAGTAGCGGAGAAGGAGGAGGAGGTTAAAATGTGATTAATAGAAACCTGCCATACACGTCAACGTCAGAGAGTAAGCAGGATATGAATTAACATCTCTTTACAGCTGTGTCCCACCCTGAAATGAAGCGAGCTTCTGGAGGAGGGGGTCTGGTCGCAATCCTTTGCCATGGAGCTGTTTGTTCATCTCGCCGTGGTTGGATTCTGCAAGAAGAGGCAGGAGCGTACATCTGCTCCAGAGGACGGTGATGCTCTCAACGTGAGCTCTGCTTATTGTCACTGTAAGGAGCAGAAACTCATCAGCAACACCCAGTCCAGCTGGGGGGAAGAAGAGTTTGCCAGAGCTAAGCTTATTTTATCTTTTCTTTAAAGACTTAGAATGGTCTGGACAATGGTGACTGCTTGGCTTGAGACTGGCGTTGTACTGGCAGGTGGGAAGTTGGTTCATCTCACAATAAGAGAACTTAGGTTGGGTTTTGTTTTCTTTTTTCTCCTTAGCTTTTGTAAATTCACTTTAAATCACTGGTTGCTTCAGTGTTTTAGCTCCCACAGATAACTCAATTTTGTCTGCCTGTGGAGCATCCCTCTGCCATCTGGCTACTGCTGTGGTGCTGTGGTTGAGTGTTGTCTGAACTGTTTGCTCCATTTCTGTAGGAAATGTAGCAAAAATGCTGCATCTTATAAAGTGTCCTAAAGAGCAAGAAGCTCCCTGGGTTCCTTCCTGGGCTTGAGACATGTAGATCTGTTCTTCAGAAGCCCATAATTCCAGTTTCATTAATATGTGCCTGACAGTAAAACTAACGTGCTCAATTTTAGGTGTCATGACAAATTCTAGAACGGGTGTCCTTTGGCTCAAGTTTCATGGTCATAACTCTTAGTTTGGATCAGCGCTTGAGTTGAGGTGACTACAGATAGGGAAACCAGGCTGAGGTGATGGTTTTTCCCGCACAAAGAAGTGGTTAAATAATTGCTTATCTAATCTTGGGTGCAGGTAGCAATTCACACTCCTTCACACTTCTCGTCCCAGGAGCACAGGGAGGGTGATCCAGCCATCACCACCAAAAGCTGCTCTTCTGGAGGACAACTGAAAGGCAGGAGCACCTTTCCTCTCCTTATGTTCTGCTGGATATTGCCTTATAATGCCTAAAGGTATTATTTCCACCACCTCTGTCCTAGTGTAAGTGGAGACAGATTTGTGTTTTGCTGGCTACATTGGAGTATTCTTTTCTCTGGACATCAAGGCTGCCGTGTTATTTGCTTTTCTTTCTCTGTATTTCTACACCTTTGAAGGAGGGGAGGGACCCGGACCTTCTGCCCAGTCGTGTTCACTGCTTTGCTTGTCTTTTTTCCCTGCATCCTAATTGCTTATGGTGGTAGGAGATTTCTGTACTATCTCTTCTGCTCAGGTTGCTCAGAGCCCCGTCCAGCCTGGCCTGGGATGTCTCCAGGGATGGTTCAGCCACCACCTCTCTGCCCAACCTGGGCCAGGCTCTCACCACCCTCAGGGCCAACAATTCCTTCCTCATGTCCAGCCTGAATCTCCCCTCCTTTAGTTTAAAACCATCACCCTTTGTCCTATCCCAACAGGCCCTGCTCAAAAGTCTGTCCCCATCTTCCTTATCCCCTTTTAAGTCTGCAAAGGCCTCAATAAGGTCTCCCTGGAGCTTCTCTTCTCCAGACTGGACAACCCCAGCTCACAGCCTGTTCTCATAGCAGAGCTGTTCCGCTGTTAAAGCTTCACTCTCTCCTTTCACTGAAACCCAAAATTGTCCATAACACTGCTGGAGATAAAGTGTCAAGAAACAAATACTGGTTTGGGAGACAAGGAACCATGGCAGCAGTGGCTGTTGCTGGAAGCTTCCTCACGCTGTGTTTCGTTGTTCTCAAACCTGGATTTCAGGAAGATAAAGGAGAGAACAGTCTAAGAGACATCAGTCTTCTTCATTCTTGCCCTTTGTGTGCACAATGGAGCTCCATAAGTTTTTGGGGCTGTTTCTGCTCTTTCCCTCTTCTCTGACTGGCTGTTTCCACCACAGTTTTTCCTTGCAATGTGTTCACCTTAACCTGGCTTCATCTGTTATCAGGGCTGCCCTTGTCCTTTTCAGCCCTGTCCCAACTTCGTATCTGGGCCTAAACGAGCCCTTGCACTGTTGTACATCTACTTTTCCCATTTTGAGCATCAATCTGTTGGGGTCAGGAGCTGTTTTTCTACTAAGTATCCAACCTCATCAAGGGCACCTCTTTGCTTGAGAAGAAAGGTGAGATAGTGAGGAGATGACCCTCAAATAGATTCATAGGTGCATGTAATCAGGGTTAATCCTGCTGAAAGGCATGGTTGAGGTTCACTTTAGTTGATACTGCTAGTTGGAGATGATCATTTTGAACTCGACATTGTTTTGATGAACTTCCATCTGAACATGAGCAGAAACTTCTTTGCTGGGAGGTGCCAGAGCCTGGCCCAGGCTGCCCAGAGCGGGTGTGGAGTCTCCTTCTCTGAGACATTCAAACCCGCCTGGACCCGCCTGTGTGATCTGCTCTGGGACCCTGCGTGAGCAGGGGGGTTGGACTGGGGGATCTACAGAGGTCCCTTCAACACCAACCTTCTCCAATCCTATGAGGTGCTGGAGTGTTACAGAGAGGCCAGCTAACGTGAGCTTGTGTTTGAAACATTTTTATAACATTTTCCTGTAAACAATTCATTAAAATGACTTCCTAAGTCATAGACAAGTGGATTTTTGAAGGTTGCTCATTTTACTTATCCACCCAAAGTCAATTTGAGTATGAATATATAACATTTTACTCATAATAGCAAACAACTTGAGAGAAGAGACATTTATTCTGGAGGCAGAGATTCAAACTAGACAGCAATGATGCATTACAAATATATAATTATTTGCACTAATATTTGAGCAGGTGGAATGGATTAGTACATAGTCAACATTGCACTGCTGATAACATGTATTTTTCTATATTAATATGTACTGTGCAACATGTATTAAAATTGTCAATAATTCATTTTAACAGAGATAACAATATTTATATTGCTGTGTTCTACAGACAGCAGAATGAATTGTTAAAATGTGCAAAGCTGGGCTAGATTTAACTTAACTTTGTTTCCCAGTGTGTGTGGTTTTAATTTCTCATTAAAAACAACAACAACAAACCCCAACATCCATCAACCTAGAAAGTTTTTTTGCTCTTCTGTGGAATTTCTGATCCAAATCGCTTTCACTCCCACTCTCCCTAACCTTGTAGGAATCATCTTTATGTCCTTTTTTTTAAGTCTATGCTCATATATATTCATCTCAGAAGGAGCTGTGGGCATGAATTGCTTCTTCCTCTTGTCTAGGTAAGGTGTTTATTCTGAAATAGCGTGTTAGATTTGAAAAGCTCCTTTAAAAGTGCGATAACATCCTTCTGTGGTGGTTGAGCATCTACCGCTAATGCCTGCGTGAGCCAAGCCCCCAGTCGAGACTAAAGAACATAACGTCTTGCTTAGCTGTTGAGAATCAACTTGCTGGTTTTTAATTTACTGTATTATTTTATTATTATTGTTATTTTTCCTGCAACAGTGAGAACCTTAAATAGAAATTTTGCAGCAGAGCTTGAAGTCCAGGTCTTCTGAAGGAGGGCAGACGTAGCCAGCTTACATTCACTCAACATATAGGGCACTGTGCCAAATTCACTGCTGGTGTGAGCAACTGTAACTTTGCCAGCTTCAATGAAAATATGAATGTTTAAAAGTCCGTAAGCACGTTAGACGCATACCTTTGTCTTTCCACAATTAGTTTTGTTGCTTACATAGCGTGAGCCTTTCTGTAGCACGTAATCCAAAACCTAAATATAGTAATTCCAATGCACTTGAGATCAATTAGATTTGTACTTTTAAACTCAGTTTTGTCTCTAAAGATAATGTTATGTTGCTGAAGGGATTTGGTATTTAAAGTGTCTGAACAAGTCGAAGTGGCTCTTGGGCATTACAATTTTTATTTAGCTGCTTTTAGCCCAATCACTAATCAAATTAAAACCTACCATGACTGGCGTGTAACTCAGAGCAGACGGTGGAGCGTGTTTAGCTGATAGCACTTAATTTGGTGTCGAGTGAGGCGCTAAGGTGGTCCTTTTGTTAGCAAGAAAGAACGTCTCTTTTCTGAAAATTGAAAAGTAGGTTAAAGGAGCTTTTTGGGAACAAAATATTATCCGTCCAAGGTGCAGTAGTTGGTGGTAGAGCAATGAAGATGATTGAGGGAGTGGAGCATCTCCCTTATGAGGAAGGGCTGAGGGAGCTGGGGCTCTGAAGCTTGGAGAAGAGGAGACTGAGAGGTGACCTCATTAATGTTTACAGATATATAAAGGGTGAGTGTCAGGAGGATGGAGCCAGGCTCTTCTTGGTGACAACCAATGGTAGGACCAGGGCCACTGGGTGCAAACTGGAACGCAAAAGGTTCCACTTAAATGTGAGAAGAAACTTCTTCATGGTGAGGGTGGCAGAGCCTGGCCCAGGCTGCCCAGGGAGGCTGTGGAGTCTCCTTCTGTGCAGACATTCAAACCCGCCTGGACACCTTCCTGTGGAACCTCAGCTGGGTGTTCCTGCTCCATGGGGGGATTGCACTGGATGAGCTTTCCAGGGCCCTTCCAACCCCTGACATTCTGGGATTCTGTGGTAGCCCCTACAAAGATGCACAAAGATCCCCCTGAAGTCTTTATGCTACAAAGGCACTTTGCTTTAAAGGAAATTACTTCATTTGGTCTTGGTAAATAACAAATCTGTAAGAATAATACTGTGGGTTGTGTGTAGGGAGGGAGGGGAAGGGTATGAAAAAGCTGTCAGTATTCCTCTAGGAAATCAGTGCGGAACGTACCCTCGGATCAGACCACGCAAGGGAAAACGCCTCGTGTGGCAGCAATATGGTGCAAAACGGAGTTTATTTCCCATTTAAGACACCGCACGTGTTGAGAAAACCCAATCTATTCTTTGTGCAACGCGTAATTCTCTCCATGTTGGTGTTTTCAATTCAGCCCCACTGTATGAGGCAGCAAGCAGGAAGGTGGGCAGTTCTGTTTTGTTTCATGCAAAAGAACACGATACATTTAGCAACGTTAGGGGCCTCGCTTAGAAAGAGAAGGCGGAAAATAGTGATTCAACAGGAGTGCTTGGTGCTCAACTGCTCAATCCTGTTGTGGGGGCAGAAATCAACAGTAATATCAGCTAAAGAAGAGAGTTCATCTTGGCTCTTTATTTCCAGGATGGAATGAGGTGCTGATCAGGTCTGCCCTTTACTCCTAGAAACTTGTGAGAGTCAGTCAGGTTGGTTGCATGAGGTACATTGTGTGCTGTCAGATACACTCTTACACTTGTCTAGAGCTTGAACTGAAGGTACTTTCATAGAATCACAGAATGTCAGGGTTGGAAGGGCCCTGGAAAGCTCATTCAGCGCAATCCCCCCATGGAGCAGGAACACCCAGCTGAGGTTCCACAGGAAGGTGTCCAGGCGGGTTTGAATGGCTGCAGAGAAGGAGACTCCACAACCTCCCTGGGCAGCCTGGGCCAGGCTCTGACACCCTCACCAGGAACAAGTTTCTCCTCAAGTTTAAGTGGAACCACTTATGTTTCAGTTTGAACCCATTACCCCTTGTCCTACCATTGTTTGTCACTGAGAAGAGCCTGGCTCCATTCTGACACTCCCCCTT
The DNA here is from genome assembly GCF_037038585.1 of Patagioenas fasciata. Classification (NCBI taxonomy): domain Eukaryota; kingdom Metazoa; phylum Chordata; class Aves; order Columbiformes; family Columbidae; genus Patagioenas; species Patagioenas fasciata. The sequence continues at coordinate 68,342,556 of NC_092524.1, read as the reverse complement.
TCTATATTGATCCCCAGGAATGAGTCCCCCCTCAGTCTCCTCCAGCTCCAGAGCCCCAGCTCCCTCAGCCTTTCCTCACACGGGAGATGCTCCACTCCCTTCAGCATCTTGGTGGCTGCGCTGGACTCTCTCCAGCAGTTCCCTGTCCTTCTGGAACTGAGGGGCCACAACTGGACACAAGATTCCAGGGGTGGTCTCCCCAGGGCAGAGTAGAGAGGAAAGAGAATGTCTCTGACCTACTGACCACCCCCCTTCTAATACACCCCAGTTTTAGGTGCCAGCAAATTGATTCACTCCATAAAAGATGAGAAATGGCTCGTTCTTGAGCAGAACTTGCTCTGTAGAAAACAGATACTGGAAAAAAAAAAAAGATGTGCTGAGGAAGGTAGGGGAGGGGGACATAACAGTTTAGAATTCTTTTTGTTCTAATTTAGTGGAATGCTGTTTTTGGATATCAGCTGATGGTGGATTCCGAGGGGAAAATGGAACGGAGCCAACTCTGTGATGAAATAAGGTTGTAGAAGAGAACATAGCTACTCTGCACTATGAGGCAAGATGCAACTGGACCCAAAAGAGTAAAAGAGGAGCAGTTCTCAAGGCGTAGTTACATCATGGGGGGCTGATATCACTGAATTCCTACTGTGAATTTAGAAGAGTAATGTGCTAGTTGTGTGGGGTTCCTATATCGCGGACTAAGAGAGAATTGAGCTCTTCCAAAGTCTGGTTTATCCTGGTATATAACAAAAGCAGAACAGATTATTTGCTTCCTGGAAGTGTCTCAACTGCTCCATCAGTTATAAAGGGATGCAAGCAACTTGTTTAGACCGTGCTTAAAGGGTGAGATTGCCTGATTTAATTGTAGAAGCCAATGAAGCCCACTGATACTTGGTATTTTGATCCCTGAAGACTGTATGTGATGAATTCAGCCCTTTCAGCTTGTTTGGATCATTGGATTCCTTTTTTCCTGGCAAATGGGAGAATCTAGAGCTGATTTTATTTCATGTGGAATTCTGGTGGTGGACTAAAGAACAGAGAATTTGATAGAGGGCAAATACTGCGTTTCAGTGTTCAGTGGTTGTCTTTAGGAAGGCTGCACAGTGGCGTTGCTGATGGGTTTATCTCCAGTGACAGTGCTGTGTGAAGGAGCACGTTAGTGTACATGGTGATGCAGGCATGAAAACTGTGCTTCCTAAATTGCTTTGATCCCTGTCTCTTTGGCGATCTCAAAGCCAAGGGATGAGCCTCTTCTGGAGGAGCCATTCTGTTGTGACTGATGAAGAAAACAAGCAAATGGAGGAATAAGAGAAAAGAGGTTAAACTGGACAAAAGGCTTGGACGGAAATCTGAAAATTGCTTCCTTTATTTCTCTTCGCTTTACTCTAAACAAGTCTTTGATTTCTTTAATCTGACACTGGCTAACTTCAAACAAAATGAGTTTTCTTCTAGCTTGGTTCCCTTCTGCTTGGCACCTCTCTCCTTCCACACCTGCTGGTCCTTGGCAGAGAAGAACAGACCCTCTTGTTCTGCTCCCCCTTGGATCGCAGCTCTGCCGGCGTGAGTGGCAGCTGCTGTCTGACCGTTTGGTCGACTGGTGATTGTGCATTTGTCTAACGCCGCACAATGAGGTACGACACAAGTTAGACCATCTACCGATACCACCCGTCTGTTCCATCGCTGCCTCCTCATAGAAATGGACTTCCTTCTGTTCTCCTTGATAGTTTCTTTTCCAGATCTCTTCTTACTGAACTCCTCAGAGGTGGAGCTCTGCAGTGCTGGTCCTGGCCTACGTGATTTCGTAGGCTTTTTGATATTTCAGAGCTACTCTGGCAGCCTGTTGGGGTGCACCTCGTGTCTGTCTGCTTCCTGCAGGGCTCTGTTGCTGAGCTGCCCCTGTATGTCCTCGCTACTTTCACCCTCTTGTTTTCCTGGATCATCTTCTAACCAACTCTTGTCAGGCTGTAACAGAAATAAAGTCTGCTGTCCTTCCCAGGGGAGCTGAAGAATTAGTGAACTTTACCCCTATGCAACAACGACTGTTGTTTCTAGCCATCATATTTGCCCTTCTCTGTGTGATGAACTGTGAAGCATAAAACATCTTTCTTGTCCCATCAAAGAACCACTTGGGCTTCCAGATGATTTTTTCTTGACCAGTTCCCTCAGGTTAGGACTTTGAGAGTCTGTAGAGCTAAAGGCTACCACCAGCATCAAGGAGAAATTATTTCTTTCCTTCTGAAGAAAATCCTGGGTTTGGCTGGACATCCTCTCAGATGCCTGGTCTCTCCTAGGGTGCTTCCATCTGACCCGCCATTCTCTTTCCTCTTTGCCTTGGGCCTACCTTACCTGGAGGCAGTTTTCATCCCCCCTCCCAAGCCACCACACACTCTTCAGCCAAGGCGTATTTGGCAGGATAGACAGGAACTATTCCAAGAATAGGATCTTTAGCAGTCAAGCAGTTGCTTGTCATCTTGTCCCCTCCTGATTCACAGGTGGCTTCGAGCTTCCCCGTCTGGCAACACAGGAGGCAACTGCTAACAGGCCCTAGTTGATTCAACTCCATAAAACAGAAGCATTTGGAATGACAGGATGAAAGATCACCTTTTTGCACGGTCATACCCTGAAGGCAGGCCTTTTATTCTGCAACATCTTCAAAATCGTGTTTGACATCAGCCTTGATGTGATGAAATATGGGTCCTGTCCATCCCAATCTTGCCTTGTTGTGTTTAATGTTTGATTAGTTGGTTCATGGCATCCCTATCGGTCCCCTATGCCTATTGAGAGTATACCATAGACTTGCTGTGCCCGTTTCTCATATGTGAGCTTAATCTTTATTGACTTGGATTTTTCTGTAGCCAAACCTTTGCAATTGGCCACATCATCTATAGCTGCACTTAGTTGTGTGGCAAGTATAGTTTCACTGCTTTTATTCCTAGGTATCTGACACGCACGGGATCATTCAGTCTGAAAGCGACCTCAGAAAGTTATCTGGTTCACCCCCCTGCCTTTAAAGCAGGGTGAGCATCAAATTCAGGCTGTTATAAACAACAAGTTTAACAGCACTGGACAGAAGGTGCAGAAGACCCGTTTGCTGATGGTGTGTATCTAAGTCCTGTTTTCCCAGGTGGGTGTTAATTGTTGTCCTATGTGGTTTTTTGTGGTTTCTTTTTGTTCGTTTGTTTGGGTTGGGGTGTTTTTTTTGTCTTTGGGGTGTGTGTGTTTTGTGTTTGTCTGTAAGGGCTGCTCTTTGAATGGTAAACAGAGATCTGGTTTCCAGGGGAATGATGTCCAACAGGTTGCTGCTCCTGAAGGCTCTTAAGCCTCCCTTAAGTCACCTCTGTGCTATCCTGTGTCCCCCAGCGTGTGGGTGGGTGAGTGGCCATTTGTGCTTTGTATCCTTTTGAGATATACATCTCATGTATCTCACATATATTAACATATGCACTAACGAGACACCAATTCAGACATTTCAACTGATCGATAGATGGGACAAACAATAAACCATTGCTGTGCTCACTCTTTAGTCTTTGTTTTCTTGAGGAGCTAGTTTGTATTTCTGAATTTTGCATTGAATGTTTTGCACGAAATTTATTGGAGCATATTTTTAAGCTTCTATGCCTCTGCCACATTTGGTTAAGATGGACTAACGGGCTAAAGCAACCTCCACTCCTCAAAATTCAGAGAGAAGAATCAGTTTGGATATATCCAAGGTGAGACCGTGAGTTTACATAGAATCGTTTTGGTTGGAGAAGGTGTTTAAGATAGAGTCAACTGTTAACCCAACACTGCCAAGTCTGCCTCTAACCTGTGTCCCTAAGAACCTCGTCTATGTATCTTCCAAACACATCCAGAGATGGTGCTGGTTTCAGTTTAAGCGGAAGTTTTAGGTATAGTCCATAACACTGGAGACGTCTGTAACCGAGGTGACATGCAAGGCATCACAAGATCTGTACATTAAAGGGATAAAGTCCCCTAGCAGGAAACTGTTGCCATTCACTGATCTTCTGTAAAAAGCTCAGTCTATAGGACTAGAGGGTTATGATTGGGAATAGATCCTCAGGTAACAACCCATCTGCAGTTCTCACCAGGTTTTCCACCTGCCAGCCGGCATCACCTCAATCGCACCTTGTTTAAAGCTTTGCAACTCTGCTTGCAAACCAGGTTCGGTCAGACACTGCCCAAAATAATTGGGGTGTGCTTGACCAGATAAAATGGAGACATTGAACTCCCTATGAAAAGTGATACAGGGTTATTCCTGTGCAGTGTTCCAAAGGCATAAATCTGAAGTAACTATTCCCCAGGCTTGAGGGCTTAATCTTTATTACAGTGTCCAGTAGCAGCATGGAGCTCAGGGTGGATTTGTCATGAGGATGTTCACCTGAAATTCTTCATGAGGGCTCTCTGCTCTATAGGTACCCTCCCAAAAAGGCAAAGAATATTCCCCAGAAGTCAGAGAACACTGGTTTGGGTGCTGTGATGGAGAATTTATTTGGTGCACAGGCTCATGTGACAGTGAAAGAAGAATTTTGGGGCCACATTGTGCAGAAAGGGAAGTGTAGGTAAGATACAGAGTAGTTGTGGTGACCTCTAGGAAGATTCCTGGGGTGAATGAGACTTCTAGTCTGTCTTTCTGGTATTCAGTCTTGCTCAGGTACTGCCTGTAAAAGGCAGTCTCCTTTTATAAAGGAACAGAAAAACAGCTTTAAAGCATATTTAAAGGAGCAAGTTCGTGATCCAGGATGGACACGAGACACTTCTTGCAGTTCCTAGGCAAGGAAGGAAAACATGAAGCACTTCCCCAAGCATTTTAACCATTTAAGTTCTTGATTCTTGAAGGAAATATTTTGTTTTGCTTTGTTTTCCTCACACCTCTGTGAAATTTGGAGTTATTTTTTGCGATGGGGCTTTCACCTGAAGTTGGAGGAGCACGGCTACTGGTCTCTCTTTCCAATACACAAAGGAGGGAAGGTGCCTCACTTATAACTCAAGCAGAGAAACAGTTAAGCATCTTAAGCTGTGTAAGCAAAAAAAAAGCGATAAAAAGTTGCCAATGTATTTTTGACAAAAGAGAGGAAAATGACAGGCTGTTTGGGGTATGTGAAACATTTTTCCTTTCATACATATTGACAGCCAGAGGGGGGTTATTATTGAGAATATGGGTAAAGTTACTGCCAGTTTCTTCTGGTACTCATGTTTAAAAAGAAACTATGGAAACCAGGAGTAGGAATATTAATTAAGTTCAAATTTGGAATGCCTTTGCCAGGAGTGGCTGTATGAATTCAATGAAGCAGCCTGTTGGGTTGCAATTCACTACGTTGTTTGCAGTTTAATAGAATGCTGAACTTTTCATAAATTAACATGTTGTTTCAATAATCTGATTAAAAGGTTATTTGTTGATAAGATTAGCCTTAGCTGGGGTGGGGTTTTTGTTTTTTTTTTTTCACTTTTTTGCTTAAAGAACCAGTGTATATTTTCTTTAATCAGTATACAGCCATAAACTGTACCTTAGGGGCAAGACCATTGACTCGTTTAGATGGTGGAAGTGCAGACGAAGTCAATGCAGCTGTGACAGTTTACACCACTTCAGGATATGACCCTTGTCCCCAGGTTCCAGTGAGCATCTTAATTATAAAGATTTTCTAAAAATATTGATTTTTTTGAAAGGATTTTGGTTAGCTGTGGAAGTTGATTTAATCCTATTTTTATACAATAAGATAGCAGTGGTGATACTTTATTCTGTTCTAGTTTTCTTCCTTATACTTGAGTATATTACCTGCTGTATGTTTAAAAACGTCATAAAGGTATGTGTATGGGTGTGTATAAATATACATATATACAGAAAGAGATAAGGGGAGACACACTCATAAAGAGATGCAGGAAGAAACCTTTGCTTATGGAGCATCACCTCCAAGGACTTTTGAGGTATCTGCAGTGGAAAGTTGAGTAAACTCAACACTTCAGCACCCTGTTTAGAAACTCAGGTCCACAAAAGTATTAGAATGTCTAAATCCCATTATTTTGAAGAGGTTTTACATGCCTGAATAACTTTAATGGGTCTGTGCCATGATGTGGCACCCCTTGGTGCTCTGCAAACGTTGGCTGAGTCCATGGCGACGGATGTAAATGTTGGGATGTACGTTGGCTCTGGTAGCAGGCAGAGAAACAGAAGCACAGGATGACAGAGATGCCTCCAAACAGAGCGGACAGGTCCTTGTTTGTGCAGACAGCTGCCCTCTCTACCCGATTCCTTGTGCACCTTCTCTGCTACGTGGATTTAACCACACTGGAGTCCCACAACTGTTCACCTGCCTCCAGCTCTCCATATAGAATGACAGAATCATTTCGGTTGGAAAAGACCATTGAGATCATCGAGTGCAGCCATTAACCCAACCCTGGCACTAAACCGTGTCCCTACAAACCTCATCTATGTGTATTTTAAACCCCTCCAGGGATGGTGACTCCACCACTGCCCTGGGCAACCTGTTCCAATGCCCCACAGCCCTTTCTGGGAAGAATTTTTTCCTAATATGCAATCTGAACTCTCCTGATGCAACTTGAGGATGTTTCCTCTCATCCTATCATGTGTTCCCTGGGAGGAGAGACCAACACCCTCCATGCTCCAACCTCCTTTCAGGCAGTTGTAGAGAGCGAGAAGGTCTAACTTGCACATGCAGGTGCATCAGTCGGCATGATGGTTGTTGAGCAGAACTCACCAAAAGCCCAAGAATAACCTGAATTTTCCGTCAGATAAAGATAACCACATACCTGTTTGCCTGGAAAATCAGGCACTAAGTGATGAGTTAAGGGCCAAACAGAGCACTCAGTTGTGTTAACTGTTCCCATAAATGAGTCCCATTTTGACCCAACCCTGAGCTCAGCTCACTGAACCGTCATACACGTTCAACGTTAACATTTGCTGACCAACATCCCTCTCCCATGGTCACTTTTGAAGGGACAACTCTACTTTTGCAGAAGCATCTTGTAGCTCAACCAGGGGAACGTAGAAGTGTTGGAGGGCGAGGTGGGGAACGGAGCAGAAGTGTTGATCGGTGTGCAGGACAGGCAGAGTTATCCATGGGATGCTGCTGCGTTTTTAGGAGCGTAATGCAATATATTCCAAGTAATCCTCTCCAAACCCTTCATGTGAAAGGCAGAGCTTCAGGAAGGCTGCCAGTTATGTGTAAGAATAGAGTAGCTGCTCTGGTTTTTAACTGCCTTACATCTTTACGGTAAGAATGGTGACTGTGTTCAGAAAGCGCTTATTAAGCCAAAAATAACCCCCCATTTTTCTGTGAAAAGCGAGTTATAAATATAATCACAGTCAGCAGTAGATCTCAAATCTAAATTGTATGCTTTGCTGAGACTTTTTTTTAATGTATTTTTTTTTTCCAAAGCGGAGGTTGAGATGGTAAAGATGCACTTCACGGGGATGGCAGAAGGGAGGCAGCCTTGTTTCAAGTAATGCTGGTTCTGGGCGTTAATCCAAAATGCACAGTAGGCAGAAGTTAAAAGGAAGTGCTTGCTTTTAGGTTTTTAAACTATATCCCTTAATCCTGGGTGATGATTGACAATCATGATTTAGAGTACGAGGTGCCCCTTTCTAATCCGGCAAGTTTGATGTTATTTGCGTATCTAGTATGGCTTTATTCAACTAAAACTAAGTGGGAGCCTGTGCAATTGATGCCACATTTCAGAAATGAGCCTGGACTCCCAGTCTATTTACAGATTAGTGGATACACAGTATCCATAGTACTGGCCTTTTTTAATGTGCGTGTGTGTGTAATTTAAAGACTCCAAAAGGCAAATTGACAATTAAAGTGTTTCTTTCTGGGTAAGAATACCAGTGGGAGACTTTACACAGTTCACCGGGAAGGGAAGCAATATACAAGATTATATTAATCCTAGTTTGATAATTATAGCAAAATAAGAATACATGTTTGTATTTAATAATGATTAAAAAGCTATCATTTATTGGCTTTGTGGTTTTTGTTATAACATATGTGCTTGATCTTGGTTTCAGCAGAAATGCTTTTGTACTTGCTCAAGTTTGTGGTAAGTAAATGTAAAATGAAGAGAACAAAACAGTTAATGAGTATTTGCCTTGTAAAGGTGAGGTGAGACTTCTTATCATCTGTGATCAGGAGCTTTTAAATGGATCTTCCTTAAAGAAAAGAAGTAATAAATCATGATCATTAAGAATGGCAAATAGAGGAAGCATTAGAAAAAAGCTGGATATGACTTAAGCACATAAAGCTTTGCAACATCTTCTGCATTTTACAGGGTTTACTGTTGATTTACCCAACACAGACTAGCGAAGATGCACACTCTTGCCGATTGAAGCTTGGCATGTATATTTAGCATTAATCACAAGCAGCTGTGGTGGAGGGAAACCTTCTTTCTAGCCAGCCAGATTATATTAGATTAAAATGATCCATATGTAAGGTGTTGCAATACCTACTACTGGGGCAGGAGGGAAATCACATTATACTTGCAACTAGATTAACACAGGGATTGAGCTGACAAATAATTCTCTCCTGCTTTTTATTTTATTTTATCAGGTGGGAAAAAATAAGATGTTGCTGCATGCTTCTGTAATTGCTTTGGATGCACACGCCAGCTCCTCGAGTCGTCATCGGATCCCGGCAGAGCCCGATGCTATAGAATATATGCATTTAAACCCCAGTTGCCCAACCCTGTCTGCAGGGAATGTGGCTGCCTGGAAGCTGCAATGGGCCAATTAGTGCATGATGTTGCATCGTTTTGCACTTTGGATGCTGGAGAAGCTAACTGATGGAGGGGTCTGCTGTTGGGACAGTGCCTGGGGAAACAGGCTGCACCCAGTTATAATTTGGTGTCCCATCCATGGTGAGACTGCGCTACCATGAATGGGGCATAAACACGTACTGTGCGCTTGCAAAACTCAATAATAATTTCCTTTGTGGCTCGAGACTGTCAGCAGAGGACAAAACGTGATGTTTTCTGTACTGTCCTGGAGAAAAAATAGCTCAATACAATTTTGCGTAGAGCTAAGGAGTGGAGGGCAGCGGGGCCAAGCTGGGTTTGCATAAGGCCAGTGTAGGAATTTGGCTGCCAGGGGGAAGCAGGGGGCTATAGAATTCACTCTCTCGATTGTGAATAGCACCAGGGGCTCCATGCAGAACGACTGGGATGGAGCGGTGGTGGTCCTGGGCATCCTTCCAGCGCGCTCTGTCGCTGAGGAAACTCCTCTCTTCGGTAGTTTTGTCTGAGCAAAGAGGACGGAGTCAGGATCCTGATTATCTGGGACGCTTGAGGAACCCATCCATATTGTCACCTTGTTACAGGTTTTTGTGCTGACCCTTTGTCCCCTGCCTAACGTCTGATAGCATCAGGTATTGGGACACCATTGGACCCTCTCCGAACCAGGTCTAAGGCTGTATTCTCGCATCCATTTGTTCCTATGCTAAGAGGACCTCCTTACTATTTTTCTGGTCTCATGCACTGAATGTGAAGCTCAGAGCTGGGTCCTGCTCCCTGCAACGGAAAGCTGGTGTCTCACCCTTGCAGTGCAATGCTGCCGTCCTACCTTGTGAGCCAGCTGTAGCTGTCTTGAGAGAAGGGTCTTGGGCTGTGAGAAGGACCATGGTGCTGCTCTGCAGCTTGGGTCCTGTGTCCCCATAGCATCATAAAAGCTGGAGAGGGACTTTTTACAAGGGTGTGTAGTGATAGGATGAGCGATAATGGCTTTGAAATTATAGAGGGAAGTTTTCCATCAGATATCGAGAAGAAATTCTTCCCCATGAGGGTGCTGAGGCCCTGGCACAGGCTGCCCAGAGAAGCTGTGGATGCTCCATCCCTGGAAGTGTTTGAGACCAGGCTGGATTGGGCTTTGAACAACCTGGTCTAGTGGAAGGTGTTCCTACCCATGGCAGGGGGTTAGAACTAGATGATTTTTCTAGTTCTTGGAGGAGACTGAGGGGTGACCTTAGTAATGTTTACAGATATTTAAAGGGGGAGTGTCAGGAGGATGGAGCCAGGCTCTTCTCGGTGACAACCAATGGTAGGACGAGGGGCAATGGGTTCAAACTGGAACACAAGAGGTTCCACTCAAATATGGGAAGAAACTTCCTCATGGTGAGGGTGTCAGAGCCTGGCCCAGGCTGCCCAGGGAGGTTGTGGAGTCTCCTTCTGTGCAGCCATTCAAACCCGCCTGGACACCTTCCTGTGGAACCTCAGCTGGGTGTTCCTGCTCCATGGGGGGATTGCACTGGATGAGCTTTCCAGGGCCCTTCCAACCCCTCACATTCTGTGATTTTTAAAGTCCCTTCCAACCCAAACCATTCTATGATGCTATGGTCTTGTGCTCTCCTCAAGAGTAGTGTACAGCTGGGTTGCAGTTGAGCACTCAACCTGATCCTCTAACTCAGCCGGTGAGATGTCACACAATGGGAAAGAAAAGTCCTGAGAGGTCTGATCTGTCACTCAATTAGAGCTTCCAATTTATTGATGTGTACTGCAATGTGTCTCAGAAAGATTCTGGCCATCTTCCTACCTGGTCCTATTAAATATGACACCGTGGGACCATGTTTGATGCTTCGGGCCATTTACATGCAGGAAATACTTTGGTTTATACCAGGATTTGGATGCCTGTTGTTTTTCCAGGCAATGACTCCGTTTTTGATGGGATCTCAGGCTACGTTGCGGTGTATTGCTGCAGTATCGTTCAACAGGGACTCCAAAGCACTTTCAATAAGTCAGAAGTGGAAAGATCTGAAAAGCAACATGGTTTGGACTCCTGTTTTCACTCAGGAATCCTTGAAAATTGAATCTGTTGAGCTCAATTAAACCCTTTCCTGTTTAATGAATACTCTGGGTGCCTGAAACACATGCCAGTAAACCTTAACACCATATTCCACAGCTTATGGCTTCTTATCTTCCTCCGCATTTCAGAGTATGCCAGCAAGCTGCTATATGAAGGATCAACTGAACAACTTTGGAGTAGAATCACTACCTAGGTATGAAATCTGAAAGGCCTTTCAAACGATGCTCATGGAACCTCTGTGTCCTCAGTTTAAGATGTGTATTTCCCCAACAGAATTGGTGGGAATGAACTTTCATATTCCTGTTTTTATGTGGGCTGGTTTTAGCCATGTGTCTACCTGTAAAAGTGCAGTGCAAGGGCATCTTAAAGATGATGGAAGTGACAACTACAAGTGCCCAGAGTAACTTTTATAGGTTATAATCTTGTGTATTTAGGAATCTGACCTCTCATAGCCTGGGACGTGGCCCCAAGCTTTGGCAATAACATGTTGAGAAAGGCAAGCTCTGCGATGATGCACCGGTGTTTTCTCCTTATGTAGGTCACAACTTGAACAGCGCTTGTCAGTGCTCGAAGATGAAATGTTGTCACCAGTCTCCTAAGGAAATGCTGTTTTCCACCCATGTGAAAAACATCTGTTTCTTGTAAATTTGTAGATTTAAGCGGTGGTGGTTTGGACAATTGATGTCTTTTAAAAATGTCTTGTTCTGTATATCTCAATGAGATTTAAAAATCAATCAAAGTCTGAAAACTATATACTCTCCACAAACTTAATGAATGCGTGTCTCTATGAGAAATTGCAGCTTGCGTTATATTTTGAATTAATTGGCAAACAGTTACATAAAGAGATCATATTCAGGTCTCTGAAGAAGGAAGCTGGGTTAAGAATGAGCGTTCATCTTTAAATCTGCTTTTTCTGACTTTTTAAAAGCTCCATTTGTCAAGATGTAGTTGACTCTTTGGTTTTATGTATAGATTTTCTATCTTTGTTTTTCTTTTAAACAAAGCATATGGGGGGAGGCAATATAACATCAAAGCATTAAAACAGAGAGCTTTAAGGGAAGGAAACGAGAGATGTTAAGATTAGGTGAACGAGGGAAGGCAAAGGTGTGGAGGAGATGTAATCAAGTAAATAAAGATGTGGCAGCGAACTGCTCTAATGAGACATGAGGCTAATTAAAGGAACAGATTTAATTATTCTCAGATATTTGACAAGACACGAGAATGAGACAGGCTGTAATCTCAGGCCTGCTGTAGCTCCTTTTTTTTATATATAGTTTTCCCTTATGAAGACATGGAAAACCTCCCTGAGATTTGACCTTATAGATCATGTTCTGTTTTCCTTCTGGTGATGCTGATTCAAGAGGTAGGGTGTGTTATTGTTTCCTGGCCCTGCTTTCCATTTGATGTTTGGGGAACCATATTTGAAAGTTGGGTTTTATCCAACTTGCAGCCTCTGCTCCATCAGGAGAGTAGGTCCCTGGGTATCACGTTTATCCCTGGATGAACCTTGTTTTAGAACTCAATTTGTGGGCCATAGCATAAGGAGGAAGAAATTGTTGTCCCCGAGGGTGGTGAGAGCCTGGCCCAGGTTGGGCAGAGAGGTGGTGGCTGAACCATCCCTGGAGACATCCCAGGCCAGGCTGGACGGGGCTCTGAGCAACCTGAGCTGGTGAAGATGTCCCTGCTCATGGCAGGGGGGGCACTGGGGGAGCTGGGAAGGTCCCTTCCATCCCAAACTATTCTGTGATTCTATGATTTCCTGTTAATCAGAGCCCACCTTGAAATGAAGTGGCTGTCCCTTACCCATCCCTGGTGTCCTGGATGGAGATGGCAGCTTGCTTAGACCTAGTCTGCATCTCTTGAGTTATAGGCTGGCCTATGTGGATCTTGTTCCTCAACTGCTCTCAGGAAAGGATGGAGAAATATGCAAGTGTGAGTCGTTTGAACTGTGCTGAATAAAGGTGACAGAATTACTGTTCTAAGCCTGAGCTGCAAAAGACTCGTCAGCCAAATTCGGCAGCCTCCAGGTCTCTCAGATGAAAGAACCCAGGTATGCACCATGAAGCTGTAGGGTTTCTTGGGGCCAACCGCCTGGATGTTAGGCTTTACAGCCCCTGATTCATCAGTGCCTAAATGCTTCAGTGGGTCAAATGCATGAGTCTAAACTCTTCTGAGTGCTTGATCTGCCTCACCTGAAAATGAAACAATTTGTGAAGATTATATTCTGAAAATCAGGCACATTCACACTTAAGGCTGGGGGGTGTGTGCTTGCCGCACAGGGACTGAAGCTGCCTCTCTAGAATTTAACGGCAAACGTGTTGCCTTCCATGGTCCAGATCGTTGTTGATCTGTTATCATCAAAAAAGAACGAACTGTATGACAAGTTCAGCTTTCCCCCGCATGCCTCACTCCCTCCTCCTTCCATTCCCCTCGTCCTCCAAAGAAAACTTCTGTGCGCTCGCCTCTTTCACCGCCTTGGCACCGTATTAGAATACTTGCAGCAAAAGGAAAGAAAAGGGAAAAAATCCTGAAAGCCATGCTTTTCCCTGTAGGTTGGCACCACCGCTTCAGCTTTCATCGGCGGGAGCAGCATGCCAATCTCACGCCAGCACAAACAGATGTGACTCTAGAGCTTTGAGTGTCCAATGAAAGAGGAATTACTCGCTGAACCACACTCTGAAAGCGGCCAAACGCACCAGTCTCCATTGAGACAGACGGTTTCTCAGAGCTTTGCTTCAAGGTGCCTGGATTTCGGTTTTCTTTATTTATTTATTTTCCCTCCCATTGTGCGCTGACATTAGTCCAACGTTCAGCATATGATTTCTGCTTCGTAAGAATGTTATCGGACCAGGGTAAGTGCATGGGAAGGCTGTTCGCTGCTCTCTGAAAACCACTATATACATAATGCAGGACCGGATGTATAGATGGGGTGAAATGTATTCCACATGCATTGGGAGCTCGTGTGTATTGAAAACTTGTGCAACAGATAAACTGCATTTTAATTTCCACAAAACCAGCCAGTTTTCATGCTATTTCAAGTATATAAAGCAGTAAAATACGTACGATTCAGTACGCTCCGCTGAATCGGAAAAAGGAGGTGCTTAGTTGGCAAAACCACTTAATCCAGACATCTACAAGGGAAATCGTGTAAGTCCAATGATGCTTAGTGGCAATGAGTGCCACTTAATAGGGATTGTAGTTCTGCTTAACTGGGACACCTCCAGATGATTTATTAGGCTTAGTGGAAGGGGGTGAACAATTTGCTGGCGGTATTCTTCCAAACACATCCCTTTTTCTGACGTGCAAAAGAAATCACTGACTGGCCTGCAATATTTGGGGTAATACTTGCTCCTCAGAATTTTGCTAAGGCGTCCCTCTGACTACTCCTTACATGTCGATACAGTAAGAAATCACTGCTTGCTCCTGAGCCAGAGCAGACAGTTGGTCGTGGTGGATTAGCTAATTTTCGCAAGACTAGCAGGATCTCCTGTGATCATCTGTCCTGACATCTGGCTTATATTACATTTCATCCTGAATTTGCCCCACCAGGCTCATCAATTTTAGGTCAAAATACAGTCCAGATTTTTGGAGTTGGAGTCACAAAATTGACTTCCTTTTTTGGTGATGCCTTCCTAGTGTTCATACAATAAAAATCAATCTATAGATGAAATGCTTTCAGTCCTTGGAACCTCATATTGGAGTGAGAAAAGAAACAGTTTTTGGGCAGTGAACCAGATTGAGAAGCATTGATGTAGCTGAACCATGGTCTTCAATACTGGATCTATTTTGTTTAAAACATACTGGAGATTTTTTTATTTTGTCTAACTTGTCTTTGAAAGCTCTGTACACCATTATATCCCTTGGCGTTATTTCACTGCCTTTCACTACTATTGCTGCATTGCTTAAGGGCTCCAATGGCATTGGATGTCATTCTCCACAAAGCAAAAGGTAAATATACGGTAAGAAACTAGATCCTAAATAACTGAGGATCTAGAGAAATGGAACAAATAACCTTAATCAGGTGATATTATCCTCATTCTGCAGATGGAAAACTGCATCTTGGAGAGATTAAACAAGTTCTTCAAAACTCAGAGCAGGATCGGGACTTGAACCCTGGTGACTTTGCAGCCTAGTCCTGTCTTAACCGCAAGACTAACTTCCTCCCGAGATAAGGAACGCTCAAGGTAAGATTAGGTTCAGAGACTGGAAAGCAAGTTGAATGCTGAGCCATATGACAAGATGTTCTAGTGAATTTTTAATTGTTGGCTGTGTGGACATGTGTGAAAAGCAATAACCTGAGGAAGTCCATCCTACATTTTGGAAACCGCTGTAGTTTTGCAGCTCTTGGAATGAGTCTGAAGTGAAAAATCTGTTCTGTAGCACGTTCCCTATCATGTTCCCTCTAGATAAAGCTTTAAACTTGTCAACTTAGTGGCTGTTATTCCAGGAATTTGTCCTTGGAACTCGCTGACAATATCCCTAATATTTGGCTAGAAAGAAATCACTTCTGGGAAAGACTAAGATGGTGCTATTTGGTCACAATTTGATAGTTATCTGTTTCCTTGTTATACAAATGCAATGCTCTGTGATTTTTCTACCAGGAAAACAGAAAAATTCGTATCTAGCTAGTCCCTTTTAAAGTAGCTTTGAATCTTTTAGCAGCTTCAAGATAAAGGGTTTTTTTCTCCATTACCTGATTCATACCTCTCTGCTTTTTCTTACAACTACCAGTATGAGTTTAATTCCAGGTGACTAAAACTATGTTAACTTCTTTTTAAGAACACACAAAAATGGAATTGTACTGCTGTGGTTTTTCTACTCCATGGAACCCTCCTGGATGTTTGGCTGGGACATCAATTCTGTGGAAATCAGGACTTTTAAGGAGATTGTAGAAACTGAATTCAGCAGTACAGGTGAATATACCTTAATTTTAAGCATACAAAATGACCTCAGCTCTAGTGACAGTATTTATGTGCTCTTAGTTAACAGTGCTTCCAATGCAATGGTGCTGATAAATTTCCAAGCTTCTCCTTTGCTGTCACCAGCCATGTGAACACTTGCAATCCAGCCCAGTGCAAAGACAAATGCCAGCAAAGTAGCTCAGGAGTGTCCTTAGAAGTGGTTCTTTCAGCCTGAGCTCCTATGGAAGTCCTCCATGAAGTCCACCTATGGAAGGACTTCACATCATCTTCCCTCACAACTCCCCAAAAGGACTGGTTCTTCCTTTACCTTACTCTTCCTGAGGGTCTTCAACCATCAAACTAAAGGTGCATTGAGGGTTAACTGTGCAGATGATCACCAAGTTAAGGATCAGGCTCAAACACAAACTTACCTGTGTAGACACACCGTGAGTCACTGGAAAGCTTTCGAAAATCTCACCTCAAAGGTCCAACACAACTGCCATTGAACTCCAACTACTGACTTCAACAGAAACTCAATCGGCCCCTCAGCAAGGAATTCTATGCATGTCCAACAGATTTTACAGTGTTTGTTTTGAAAATCGCTTTTAAATGGGTATAATGTGCTGAAGCGCCGTGTCTGTGTCCCACTAACTCAGCGGAAGCAAATGGAGCACGTTCCTTTCTCCTAAGGAAAGGTGGGATGAGGTGGGAAAGCTACAATTAAAACCGACTCATGCTTTTCCTATGAATTTGTTCTAGACCCACATTGTCTAATACTTCTTCTCGTTCTTTTGTTCATCTCAGGTTTGAAATATTTCTTAAAGTCTGCCCAGTATGAGGCAAAGTCCATGTTTCTAGTGAAGGATTTTTACTTTGACCACTGTGTCTTAAGGGCTCTGCTGCTACAATAGAAGGCAAAGACAAATTTTGTTCATGGCAGTCTGTAAATTCCTGCTCCGTAATCTTGCCTTCCCACCTGGCACATACAAAATGGATGCCTGGTGGTTTCTGAGATTTCACTTTGCTCCTGGTCAGGAGCTGGACTCATCTACCAGATCCTTGAAACTGTGTGCAGTTGTGAAATTTGGATGAAAAATAACTTTGAAAATCTAGGAGCCGGTGTGTTGGAAGTCAGTTACAAATTCTTTTTAATTTTTTTGATAGTGGTATGGGTCTTAAGGTGGGCTATGTGTATTGTATAAAGTCCAGTTAAATCCTTTTAATTGGCCCTTACCTGCCTGTAGCATCAGAGGGCCCCTATCTAGCAGCAACTTCTGTGCATGGTTATTTGTCCATTCCTTTTCCAGTTTGCAATTTGCTCATTTTGAGCTGATAAGTGTTTGCTTATATATATCTGCATGTATTGGGTGTAGAGTCACTCAGAGCTTAGAAATGATTAAACAACCATTATTAGTGTGTGATAGTGTGTGTTCCTACACTGCATGACATTAGGACATATGTACATTGCTCCACTTTGCATCCATGTAATATCCATATGCAGTAGCACTGCTGGTAGGGAACTGCAAAAGAACCTGTTTGCTAATGAATTTGCATTAAAAAACAAACAGAATTTTCCACTGAATGTATAAGCTTAACTATGTTGATGTAACCCCCTCTTTTGGAATTGTATGAATTATTTTATGATCATACGACACATTGGTTAAGATCGAAGAGAGACAGCAACTATCCAAGGTTGGACCAGAATAATAAATCAAGAATGATTAATGGACCAGAAGAATAAATCAGTAATAATTAATGGACCAGAATAATCAATCAATAATGATTAACAGCACAGAATAATGTTCATGTGCAGATTGTCTTTGGCAGGAAGGGAGCCTGCGTTGGATGTCAATGTGAAGACCCCTGGTGGGACTGTAACCACTGCACTGGTCCTGCCTGGTGAAACAGATGGAAGGAGTCTCAGAGCCTCACGTTTCACTCTGTTTCCATCCTTTTTGTGGCTGGACCAGTCCAAGCAAAGTCAGTCAACACCTATGATGTCCAGCTGATGGCAATAGCAAAATTGCTATGGAGTTAGAAGGGCAGAATTATTATGCATCTAATGGACTGATGTGATCCCGATGGTAAATGTAATGTGGGTGGCTTGATTCTCATCCGAAAACTGCAGATTTTCTTACCCTTCGATGGAATTAGACCAAATTTCCTCAATTAAGTGAGAGGCAGATGCATATGCGTGTGTAAGACTAAATGCATCTGTCCCAGTCCATATGCAATATCAGTGAAAACATGTATCTTTGTATATCTTCTAGTCTGGGCCACATAGTGTAATGTGCAATTGGCATTTGCTTTGATAATGAAAACAATGCTTTATGCCATGATGATCCCAATTCCATACTTGACTGCATAGTCATTTAACAAATCTTTCACAAGAAGCAGAATTTTTCGATGAAACCATCCCTTTTCTCTCCTTTTTGCTGTTGCTTTAATATGCTGATAATACAATCTGAGCAGCTGAAACATGTGAACTTTAAATTACTTAAAAGTCGGTGTGTTTGAAAGTCAAGCGCTTTATAAGCCCCATTGATGAAAGGTCTCCCAGTTAGTCCAGAGAAGTTTGGTGGTGTTTTGCTTTTGGGTTTTTTTTTTTGGTGTGTTGGTTTTTTTTCTGTCATTTCTGTCCTGTTAATTTGAGCAGAAACTGTAATTAGATGTAAGTGGTCTTGTTCCCACAGAAATGAATGGCAGCATCTGGAGAGAGACAACCGTTCCAAATGCTTTTGGCTACCCGCTCTCTACAAGTTACCAGTATGGAGCAAGGGCCCGAATCCAGACTTCTGTCGGCCTAATTTTATATCTGTGGAAGCACAACACTAAATCCAATATTCAAATGCTGTGCCGTGATGGATGTAGGACAGAGCGCATTCCAGACTTTTATGTTGCCGGCTCCTCTTGGGAGGTCGATCCTTGTTGCATCTCCAGGTGGGATTGGACATGTTTCTCCAGATGACCATGGCTGGGAAAAGAAGCGAGAGTTGGCCAAAGAGTTGGGTTTTTGTTTTGATTTCTTTGCTTTCCTCCCCATTTTTCCTTTTCCATTTCATTATCCAGTTTGACAGTATCTGGGCTCTGCTTCCCCAGACAGGAGCATGGCTGTGTTTGTAAACAGTAATTGAGTTAAAAGATGTTTTGTGTCAGAGCTGAGCTCATTTCTTTATTTGCTTGCTCTGCAGAAGGGCTGCTCCCATACAGAAGTGCAGCCGCTGCGAGTGTCCGCCTTGGAGCACCGGGTCTCCACAAGGTCACACAGCTCCTTATCACCACCAAAATATATCTACAATGAGCATTTATCATAATCAGCACCAGGGTGTTGCATTTTTATCAAACTTTCTGTCCCCTAAAGGAGAATCAGACTTGAAGCTGATAGCACTATTTCACACAGAATCACAGAGTGTCAGGGGTTGGAAGGGACTTGGAAAACTCATCCAGTGCAATCCCCCCATGGAGCAGGAACACCCAGCTGAGGTTCCACAGGAAGGTGTCCAGGCGGGTTTGAATGGCTGCAGAGAAGGAGACTCCACAACCTCCCTGGGCAGCCTGGGCCAGGCTCTGACACCCTCACCATGAAGAAGTTTCTTCTCAAATTTAAGTGGAACCTCCTGTGTTCCAGTTTGAACCCACTGCCCCTTGTCCTACCATTGGTTGTCACCGAGAAGAGCCTGGCTCCATCCTCCTGACACTCATCCTTTATATATTTCTAACCATGATTGAAGTCCCCCCTCAGTGTCCTCTTCTGCAGCTCCAGAGCCCCAGCTCCCTCAGCCTTTCCTCACACGGGAGATGCTCCACTCCCTTCAGCATCTTGGTGGCTGCGCTGGACTCTCTCCAGCAGTTCCCTGTCCTTCTGGAACTGATGGGCTAAATATTTCCATTCAGCCTTTCCAGTTAATTGAAATGGGTTGAATTTTTTTTTCCTTTCTTCAGCTTTTTAACTTTCCTGTTGTGTTCAGTAGGAATTTGCAGTCTTTGAGATGCATTTTCATCTCTGGCCAAACACTATATGCAGCTAACTTCGCTTGTACGGGGACTCACTGTCCCTGGAGGTTTTTAAACTAAGATTGACCATGGCACTTAGTGCCGTGATCTGGTCAATGGACTGGAGTTGGACCCAAGGGTTGGACTGGATGATCTCTGAGGGCTTTTCCAACCCAGTCAATTCTGCGATTCCGTGATTCTGTGATCACTCACTTCATACCGTGTGTGACAACTACACGTGCAGGATACACGTGATGGCACATTTAAGTGCCTTTTATTAAACTCTCCTGTCAAGCAAAACCAATTCTCTTGTTCTGCCTTGCTAACACTGGTGATAACGTAGTCTTTTCCCTACTTGCTGCT
This sequence comes from Patagioenas fasciata, assembly GCF_037038585.1. Classification (NCBI taxonomy): domain Eukaryota; kingdom Metazoa; phylum Chordata; class Aves; order Columbiformes; family Columbidae; genus Patagioenas; species Patagioenas fasciata. The sequence continues at coordinate 68,322,504 of NC_092524.1, read as the reverse complement.
GTTCTCCAGGGCTGTGTCTCGTTTCTTTAAAATATGCAAAGGGAGGGGGAAGGAATTTAGACTTTTTTTTTTTTTAGAGCTGCCTGAAAGATTTACAGGAACGGTTCCTACAAATCTAATGGGACTTGTGTATCTAAACCCTTTCAAAATGCTCAAATCTCCGACTTCTGCTGTTATGGAGGCATCAATGATGGCCCAATAAATGAGGGGAATTGAGATTTACAGTTGAAGGGTTGTCTCAAACTTACTATTGTGTATAAAAGAAAATACAGTGTTTCTTCCCCAAAGCCAGGGTGCTTACCCTGAGTGCAGAATGAAAGTCTGAGCATTTACAAGTAAATCTGTTATTCAGTATGGGGAATTAGATTGAATTATTCATCCTTTAAGAAATTTAGGAGCGTCAGCCACTTCTTTCCTTGATAATTTCAGTAATACAGTGGTAAAGTCACTTCAGACTTGTCATATGGCTAAGGTTCAGTGACATCTTTTCTCTGTACATTGAACAGTATAGACTGTGTATATAAAATAATTAATTGGTCACAAATAGGTATATTCTGTGGACAGTAATTCATCCTGTTGTATATAAAGAATAATCTTGGTATCGCAAAATAATATTTTTACTCCTGTTCTTGCAGACATTAGAAATCTTCGTTTGCTGTTACAAGTTGCCCCCTTTTCTCTCTGTCAAGGGCATGCTGGTTGTTCTCTGTAAAAATTCATGGATCTCTGAATTTTTTCAGAATGCTCATTTTTCTTTTTCTTTTGGCTGTTTCCTAGGATGAATGCCTGTAGCGTGGCCTTCCCTTCCCAGAGATGCTTAATTGGCCTTCCTTCAATCACACGCAGCATTTGCATGCTATTGACGTAATTTGGATTTAATTATACTCACTATATTTGGCTGTTCCTATATTTTCCATACTTCCCTATTAGTTCTTCTACAGGCACACAGTCTGAACTCAGGATTCACATTAATGCTATATTTTGAAATGAAGGGTTTTTTGCTTAGTAAACATGTAGATATAGTGATCCATATAAGAGCAAGAAGCCCTGCTGTTTTCCAGTTGAGTCTAACATTAGTCTGAAGAAGACTGATCTTGACTGGCTTTTGCAAGACCGGCTTAATGATCCATGAGAATCCACAATCACAAGCAGGAGGAAGAATCATTAATTTTTCTTTCCCCTTGGTTGTTAGGAGATGAACAGTGCTATTTTGAAATTATTCCCTTTCACAAGTGCTATTTGCCATGGGGCTATAAACTACCTGAAGTATTACCTTTGGTTAAGGAGGGTTGTTATAGATAGGCTTATCCAAACCATGACCTGTCTCTTGCCACTTCTTCAGGCATCATTGTATTCTGGTGGAGGATGATTATGAAGGGCAGGAGAAGACTTTAGGTGATGATAATGTAGACTACAAGGACAGAGAGATGGACTAGATTACTAGAATCATAGAATAATTTTGGTTGGAAAATTCCTTTAAGATCAAGTCCATCTCTAAACCATATCCCTGAGAACCTCATCTACGTGTCTTTTAGTAGTGGGTAGTAGCTAAGGTGCTGCTGCTAAATGAAAAATAAGAAGAGATCCCCTGGGTCACATAGTTATGTGACATCCTGATCCATACAGTGATGAAGTGCCATTCATAAACAGCTCAAAGTCCGTTTTAATTCTAGCTGGGGCCTGTGTTCTTGAGTGGAGAGGGAGAACTGTCCTGCTAGTCCACTTAGCCAGGCAACTCTACACCCACCTTACACTCTGAAATCTTCCTCTAATTTCCAGTCTAAATAAGATCAGACCTCTCTTGTGTTCATGTGCATTACGGTCCTTTGGCTTCAGTAGTTTCTCCCTCTAGGCATTAAATCTACAGATTTATTTACAGCAGATCTACCCCCTCCCAGTCTTGTTTTGCTAAAGCTGAATAATTATTCTTTATGTACTGTCTTGCGCTATCAATCCCTGTGACAAAGCACGATGCCATTTCTCAAAGAGTTATTGGATATCTCAAGCTGCTTTAATAAGAATTCACTTAGCGTTTTTTTCTCCACCAGCTCTTGCATTATTCCCTGAACAAAGCCACTTTGGTCTGCGGAAAGTCTAGAATTCGGCTCAATGTCAGACTGACATCCAGTGGAAGTGTGGTAGAGCATCTCCATAGCACACCCACCTGGCAAAATCGTGGTTGTCATTGCTTTAGATTTATTTTATTCTTGCTTCACCGAGCAGGGCAGAAACTTGCCGAAGTCAACATGTGACGAATGAAATGGCTTTCGTTGTAAGACCTGTCAATACACTTCAGCTTCCCTACAATAAAAGGGTGACTCCTTTGACGTGTGGGACTTGCACCTGTCTTCCTTCTGAAAGCAATACATTCTCGATATGCTGAAATGCCACTCTTAGGAAATCAACAGAGTTAATCTATTGGGAACACTGAGGTCTCAGGGCCAGCTGTTCAGCTTTTCTTAGTATCATAGCTCCATTGATCTAAAGCGGCTCTGGTGACACACACTGACTGCTCATACCAGATAAAAATCCCTTTTTTAGTTATTTTGTGCTAGGAGAATAGTGATTAAGACTGATCTGGGAACAGAACAAAATGGATTATCATAATAAGTAATAACTGGGAAAGGGGAGGTCCCTATAGTTTGGCCATTTCATGTTTAACTAAGTGGGAAGGGGTAGGGGGAAGCAGGAGATGCTCTGGGTTTGGTTTGCCCATATTAAGTAGGCAGTGGGCAGAATGAACCTTTTTTCCCCCATTCCATGTGGTTCCCACATGGCCTTTTTCTTCCCAACAGCCACCAGCATCAGTGTCTGGGACTTTGTCACCTTCCCTTTCCCTACTCACAGTGTTTGGTCACCAGAATATCTCATTAAATGGGTTGTAATGGCTCCTGAGGGTGGGCAGACAGTAGCTGCTGCTTCAACCTCATGGCGAGCAAAATTATGATGAGATTTTAATAATCTTTTTAATTCTCCATAGAAGGCATTTAGCTCGTGGATCCTGGAGAACTTGTGGGATGCTGGGAGAACCTTTGACCAGGAAGATTTTCCCCATCTCTTCGAAATGTCTTAGAGGCAAACAAAAGAAGAGCTTAATTCACTTGAAGAAGCACCAAGTGTTCAAGGTAATTTGAAATCCTTTATCTGTCAGTATTCTTGACAGCAATCAAGCACAATAGAAAATAAATAAATAAATCTAAATCCCGTAGCCATGGAAGCACACTTTAGATCAGATTTCTATTTGCATGCTTCATACATATACATAAAACATATTTCATGTACCAAGTTAAATAATGCACAATACTTAAACTATTCTCACTTTTTATCCTTTGGTTATTGTAATTACAAGTAATTTTGTGAAGGATTTTCTATTTTTAAGAAATCACACTTTTGTACTTGATCCAGCTAACAGGATTTTCTTACATTACTTCATAAAGAGACCATCTTTAAACTTCTAATGTTATTTCTTATTCATTAGTACATATGCCTGTAGGGTATGTTCATAAATGGGTTAAAGTTACAAAGTTATGCTTATAAAAGCTCATGGTAATTTGGAGTATCAGGAGGATTTATTAATTTTGAAATCTTAAAAGAGCAAAAGCTAAAATGAGATTGGATTAAGTATATTCTTGCATGCAGTTATTCTAAACACCCTTAAGGACCGCAGACTAACTTACAGAGGACATTATGCAAATATGAATATATCTCTAAGTGCCTCATAGGCTTGCTGATGTAATATTTTACATGGTTAGTTAAGTACATCAAGTAAAAGGTTTGACCTTGATATACTGTAAAAGGTACTTATCCCACAACACCCAATTGTTTTCAGTGCCATTGTGAAAGATATCACTCAAACGTGCAAACAATTTTGTGCAGAAATCTCATTAACTGTAGCTCCAGCAGCCAAACAACTGTCCACAATACCCAGGCTCTTTCGAAAACCAAAGAACTACTTTATAATTTATCTTTATCAAAATGCTGTTTATATTATCGACAGTACCAGGCTGTACTTATGTAGTGAGATGACAATTTCTTAGGAGGACAAATGGAGTTTCTAGGCTTTATTCCTGGCACCTGTTCCCATTACACAGTTCAGTTATTTTTAAGGACATAGAGAAGGTGGAAGACTACAATGCCCTAAAGTCAAACACTGTTTTGGGGAAGGGAAACAAGTTCCAGTTTTGATCTCGGCTTGAAATTTCTGCAAATTCTTGGATTTGCTTTCCTCTTTGATTATGCAGCAATAAGCTTGACTATAGGGACTTCAATGTTACATTTTCCTGTATCTTCACTCCTCCTGCCCCCACTCAGTTCCATCTATATATGTGTGTGTATTTATATATATATATATATACATTTATTGAGGTGGTAGTGAAACAGAATAGAAAAATGGATTGCTAAATATTGTGTGTTATCTCTCCTGTGTGTATCTGAAGGGAAGATTGGCTGATGTGGCACCTGCAGATTACTTTAGGGTAAATCCTTGTTTGTTCTGTTTAGCATTTTTGTGGTTATCACTAACAGAACTGGAGGGAGAGACTCTGGAGGTGGATGGGGTAGGTGTGGGTTCTTTATATTAATCAGATGGAAAAAGCAGATATTCAGTCTTGCACACCAAGACGTCAGCCCCCTTCTTAAGTCTGTATCATATCAAGCTGTTCCTGTGGGGTTCAAGCAGTAAAGAGAATAATCTCTCTCAAGTCCCTCCAAAGTGGTCAAAGTGTTCCAAAAATATTTATGACACATTATGCTCACTGCAAATACTCACTTGAAGTCACCTTTCTCATGTGGTGGTTTGAGAGTGGTCGAACAGTTGGGGACATAACAAAATACAAAGAATTGAATAATGCAATTTCATTGGGGTGATATTGATGGTGTGGGGTATCGCACTCTGAGTAGTGTTGTTTCATTAGGTCCATCTTAGGAAAACGATGAATTAGCTGTGAAGTACAACCGCAAATGTTTCGTTAGCATTTGCCAGCTACCTGGGAAAACCTGACCTGCTGGATGTGGCACAGAATGAAATATTATCCCAGAAAAAAAAACCCATACGATTACAGCCTTATATGAGCAAGAGTCATTTCTGTGCCCGCCTGCCATGCTGTGGGTTTGCTCAGTGGAAAAAGCCAATGGTTTTCATATCAGATGAATGGCTCTTAGATCTTCTCTATGGTAGGATGTTACTTTTGAAACTGATGTTCTATTTTGGGGTGAAACATTAACTCAACATTTGGTTTGGGGCCCTCTTGTTTTGAAGATTATGCCCCCTGATAGGAGAAGTGTTTGGAGGCAAGATGAGGTTTGAGAAATCATATTCCTCTCTGAGTCTTACTTGTAGGAAGGCCTGGGATGGATATGCGCTTATTTGGCTGGAATTTGAAATGAACCCATTTCCATGCCACAAAGACACATCCAAGGTGCATGTGAGTATATCCTGTGGAGAAAAAATGGAACAGAATAGTCTTGCTACTTACAAATACTCTTTTTCCTTGTTTCCCTCCTTTCTTTAGATCAATTTGTTCATACAGGTAATTCTGGATATCCATTTCTTCTGTTGGCTATATCTAACCAGAGTAAGCCTGCTTCCTAAAGGATAATGAAAAAAACCTATATTTTGGGAAGGTTACTGACTTCTTTTGCTTTGACTTGGAAAATGTAGTTACTACTACTTTACTAAATGCAGGAATTACCACTGGGATTTGTCAGGACGTGGTGCCTCAGAACAGAAGCTTCCATCTCTGCAGGAGTGGATGTTAATAAAGAGTTGGACTGAACTTTAACGAAGTCGACTACTTGAAGTAAAATGCCACACACATTGTAATTTAGGACCTGATCCACAGAAGTGAGGTATTTGGTTAAGCAGTCGGGTGCCTTGTGAATTTACAAACACAGTTAAACAGATTAGGTTAGGTTGGTAACTCAACAGAAATATTTGTTGGTTCCTTTTGGCATCTGTCTACAACTTTGGTCTCTGAGAAACCTGCCTGAATGTGTCTTAATTCTGCATGGTGTTTGAAAGAATTTCTTTTCTTAAAATGAGTTAATTAAATAGGTTCTTAGCTATGCATTTTTTTTCTTAATCCTAGTTTACTGCTGCGTATGACCACACTACATTTATCCTTTTTATCTACTAAGGCCTCGTAAACAACAACAAAAAATCATTATTAATACATTCATAATGGACACACACAAAAGCTGTATGGAAGCACATGCAGTGCGGTATGTATGCACATAAAGCAGCAAGTGGTATTCCTCCATCCAGATCTGGCTCATTTTAAATTCAGTTAGGGGGAAAAAATATCACTGAAAAGATAACTTATCGCACTACTGAAGATAGCTTTTCTTTTCTTCTTTTTTTCCCCCAATAGTGCTGAGTGTGTGCACACATGAGCTGTATAAATCAAACCATAGGAAAATGTGGATCTCTTAACACAAGGATAAACACAATGTAGTTCTTTAGTGTCCTGTGCCAGGGAGGCAACACAGCTTAACCCACAGGGACCTGGGTGGAAAGCCAAGAGGGCTGGGGCAGATCAACTGCAGACATATACATCTGAGTGAGTGAACATACGGGTCTATAAGTAAACCAGACATATACAGCTGTGCTGGTCACCCCAGGGTTCTGATGGGAAGCAAAGACGCCCTTAGGGTGCAACTAAGTTGGCCAGCTTTTGACAACTACTTTAGAAAAGGTGAATTGCACCCTATGCTCCACTGATTATAATGACTGGATCTTCAGTGGCTTTAGAGAGAACCTGGAGTGATTCGTAATCTTATAGTTCCTCCCATCATCTGCTTACCCCCTATGTTGTAACTTTGAATTAGGGTTCACCTCTGGCACTATACAGCACCATAAATAGTTTGGGTTGGAAGGGACCTTCCAAGCATATCCAGTCCAACCCCCTGCAATGAGCAGGGACATCTTCAACCAGATAATGTTGCTCAGAGCCCCGTCCAACCTGGTCTATATAACACAACATGATGCTGAGTCCAGCTGGCCTTTCTTGGTGATGTTGAAATGCAAATAACATTTTTGTTTTCAAGAAAATGTAGCAAATATTTTGCACAAATTAGAAGAACATCAGATGTGTCCTGGAAGTGAACACTTAGTATCTTGGACAAATATAAACTACTAAAGGTGCAAAAATTAAAGTAAAACAAGAACCACTTACCTCTCAAAAACCCCTACTGTTCAGGAGAGAGCTAAATCTACAGCCAGTTTTATTCACCTGATCCATCCGTAATATGTTGGTGATGTCTTGATGTTGTGACATTGTTTCTGCCCTCTCGTCCTGTTTTTGGGATGCCCATGTGTGTGGGAACTGGCTTAGCCTGCTTGTTCGTACTGACTTGCATCCTATCATCAGAAGGTTAATGTATAAAGGAGCTGGATGGCTCTCAACCTTATGGAAATTATTGTAATACTGTAAAGCAGCACAGCTGTGTTGACTTACACCTGCTCTAGTCTCTGCTCTAGAATCTTTATGAAACAATTACTGAGAATATATAAATAGCAGATGATTAGATCTTGTGGGAGGAAAGGTTCTATAACACGAATATACCAGTTCATGGCTGTGCTTCCAAAGAAATCAATGACAAAACTTTCTGATAACTGGGATTTTGTGGTGTGGGGATGTCAGTGATGATAACTGAAAGTTAGGAAAACCGTATTTGGCCATATTTTTTTTTTATAAAAATTCAAATATTCCAACAAGTAGAAAAAATTATCTCTTCAGGTGGAATTTAAGGCTCTTTGAACCCTAGAGGATGTATCTCAATGTGATTTGAAAGATTTTATTTTTAACTCTTAGTTTTTTAAATTTAGGTTTATTTAGAAATGGAAGTATTGGGTTCAGAATGAAGGACCAAAATATTTAGTTTAGGAAGTATTTTTCACCAAAACAATTTGTGATAATTGCATTGACTTTCTGTGCAGTTTGGTTGACCACAGTTTGTCTCTTATGAAAGGTGTGTTGTGCACAAACATCCTCTGGCTCTGCTCATTTCTTTTGTTTCCAAGGTCATTGTCAATATCTACAGATGTCCCTCCTTTTTCTGTCTTTCTTGCTTCCCATTCTCAGATACTCTTTGGCCAACAAACCACATAAAAGGTTAAAACTATTGTCTCTTCAGGTTGTGGTGTGGGGGGTTTTTGGTGTTTTATTGGTTGATTGTTTTCTGGTTTGGTTTCTGTTGTGGTGGTGTTTTTTGTTTGCTTGTTTTTTTAATATATATATCACAGAATCACAGAATGGACTGTGTTGGAAAAGCCCTCAGAGATCATCCAGTCCAATTCTTGGTCCAACTCCAGTCCATTGACCAGATCATGGCACTAAGTGCCATGTCCAATCTCAGTTTAAAACCCTCCAGGGCTGGTGAGTCCAGCACCTCCCTGGGCAGCCATTCCAATGCTGACCACTCTCTCTGCACAGAATTGCTTTCTAATCTCCAGCCTCAATTTCCCCTGGCAGAGTTGAAGCCCCTGCCCCCTTGTCCTATTGCTGAGTGCCTGGGAGAAGAGCCCAATCCCCCCTGGCTAGAACTGCCCTTCAGGTCGTTCTAGAGAGTGCTGAGCTCAGCTCTAAGCCTCCTCTGCTCCAGACTGAACAAGCCCAGCTACCTCAGCCTCTCCCCATTGGTCTTGTGTATATATATATGTATATATATATTATTTTTTTTTTAACTTCTGGCTTCCTTATATTTTCCATCTTTCATGAAGTGCAGCTAGTGCTGGTCACTGCTGTGTGACCAGATCCTTTCCCTAGCACACCTTTCAGACCTCTTCTTCCACGCTGACTCTCTTCCAGAACATTTCTTTTTACATTCCTTGTCTGGACTTCTCTTTAAAGGCTTTTTCCTCTCCTCCAAGCCTCTATCTGTGGCCACAAACCTGGCCACATCCCCATCCCTTTGGACACCCTGCTGTCCTTTGATTTATCTCATGTTTGGTTGCCATTTCCAAGCCATACTTTCACCTGCCTGTATTGCAGTATTTTTATGGAGCAGTGATTTCACAGGTTGAAGGCAAGTGTGGAGAAAAGTGCAATGAAAAGTGACCAGGGGATCACACTAATGACTGCTCTTCAACCTAGCTGGACACTAGATCCAATTTGGAAACTGTATAGACACATTAGCACGACACTGTGTCCAAGTTAAGAAGCCCTAATAAGCTGATACGGCTTCGTGTGTTCCGGGGCAAACTTGGCTTACATTGTGTTGAGCTTGGATCCATCTATACCCACTTATATGAACATATAACTTTATTTTTCTTGAATCTGCCTCAAAAATTCCTCATGTCTCCTGCCCGTGCTGTTGGGAGCTTTCCTGGTGGGTTCTGCTACAACAAGCAATCTGTTGTGTGCAGGACTACAGTTGGTGCCTCTTTCTTGGATGAGATTAAGCAAAACAAATACGGTGGTTGCACAACGGCTCATCTCTGACGTTGGTGACCATTGCAAATGCATTTATGGGCTGGAGCCCTGGGTGCAGGACGTCACTAGCTGGTCGAAAGCACTGGCAGGTGTAGCAGTGATATGGAGGTGTAGCTGAAATTTAATTTCCTCCAGAACCATTTTCCACAAGCTGTGCAAACTTTCTTTAGCTAAATAAATACACTTAGAGACAAAGATTTCCCGTTTTCCTAGAAATACTTATGGTAACAACTGCCTGTGCTTTCTCTCCTGGAGCCTTAACAAACAGCCTGCACATTTGCATTTTCTCTAATAGTCTCAGCAGTAAACTTCCTTCCAAAAAGAGGGGGGAAAAAGAAATCTTGTGTTCCCTGAATGCAGAAAGAAATTACACATTCTGTCTCTGTCTCTCGTACATACAGATACACAATTTAGTACTTTACATCTTCAAAGCACTGCTCAAATAGGGACTAAATTGTGTTTGTAAACTCTCGCTTTGGGAGACAAGTTCAAATGGGGCTTAAGTCCCAAATGAAATGTTGCTGATCTCAGTCAAGCTCCTAGTGGACATTTGCCACAAAAGCACAGCATTGTTTGCTTGTATTGATAACAATTAGCGTTATTGCTCTGTGTTACAGCACAGCCCTGATCAAAGACATATTGTATGATGCACTGGGCGCACACAGAATAAAAGGCTGGCCCGGCCTCAAAATGTGTTCTTCTTTCTGTTTTGCAGAGGAGGGAGAAGGGGCTGCAGTCCACAAATACAGTTAAACTGATGCTTACTACTCTCCAGGTTTATTACCTATTTTGCTAAATCCAAGGTGAATTTATGAAGTGGTGTGACCATGGTCACGGGGGGAGTCTATGTCAAAGCCAGGAACAGAACCAAGCTCTCATGAGCCCATAGAAATTGTGTTAACTGCAAGGTTACCCTTCCTCTCCAAATGGAGTTTAATGAATATAACACACTTCAATAGGTGTATTCATAAGAAGTTACCCATTATGGATGTAATGCATGAGTTTTTCTCTCTTGGAAATAGGTTACTCTTACTGGCCATTTCCTGGTCAGGTTTTGATGAGTCCCTTTCAGGCACAGTTCCCATTGAAATAGGTTTGCCTGAATGAGGACTTAAGGAACAACTGAATAAAGACCTCTATAATTGCTCTATAATGATTAAATGGTTCCCATGAGCAAGGCAGTTCAGAAAGACGTGCTTTCACTTAGCAACATTTGCGCTGCCAAAATGAAATAGCCACATCTACTGCAGGCAGGACTTAATTCATTATCGTTACTGTTTTCTTCTGGCAGACTAGAGATCGGGAAGGATCCGACCAGGGAAGTGGTAGACCCTGTACAAGCACATTGGCCATGCAGTCTCGGGGCCCTTGGTCTGCTCCCTTGTGTGTTGATGTTGTGTGCATTTGAAATAATTTCTTTGTCTTATTTTTGCCCCATGTGTTCTGCTCTTGACATGGTGTTTGGGTGCAGATGCTAGTGATGCAGTTTAAAGGCAGTGTTTCTTCGGAAAGATTGGTCTAGAGAGAAGACAGATACATAAACTTTATTCTGAGATGAAGTGTAAACTGTTCCTGTGGGAGTGACTGGGTCTTCATGTTCTATTAAGTTAGCCAAAAAAGATCGTTTATTTACTCACTCTCTTAGGTTGGTTCGTTTTGTTGTTGATGTTTGTTTATTTGTTTGTTTTAAATCTACATACTGTGGCTTAAGAGAAAGGACAAGAACTGTATTGAACTCTCTAGTAAAGAAAAGAAAACAGCAGACTAACTTCAGGGGTTGATTGAAAACCCACCTAAGAAAGTCTCACCCTTTGGACCTATTCGCTGCTGGATCTGGTCTTGGGACCACTATGGAATGGTCAAAGGCAGCAAGAAATGGTGGGTTATGGACTGTTACAAAGCAGCAAGAGGAGGCCACATGAACAGAGCAACCTTCTCATGGTTTCTAAGAGTGTTCTCTCATTGTGCATCCATCTTCCATGAGACATTTGAGGCTGTTTGTTGGAAATCTGGAGGCTTCCCCAGCTGGTTTTGAAATTCTCAAACCCACTTTGGACACACAGGCCAATGTCACACAGTGAATGCTTGCACCCCGTCTTTGGAGATTTCCCTTCAGACTGTGGCTGCCAAACAATGGAGCTGAATTTCTAAAAAATGAGGAGCTCATAAGAATAAGCTATGCATTGTCAGCTGTAAAGAGAGAAGAGCGTTTTTCTTTTTCCTCAGGGCCATATTCTAATCTCAGATGCACAGTGTGCATTACCATATAGCTTAAAAAAGCAGATATTTCTAAGATGATATGTACAGTTGTGTGGAAACCTCTCAAAGGAACCAACAACCTTCAAGAATTTTTCATGTACTCAAACACATCCACCGACACGAGCCCCTGGTAGACCATGTTTGGTTAAAGGGTGAAAGAGATGATGGGAGAAGTAAAGAGAATAATGGGTGAAGAAGAGGAATACAGTGGAGCTGAGTTTCCTTTCACTTCTGAGAGGGACGTGTGGCTGAAGCATTGTAGGTTGTATATCTTATGATAATATAATAAGACATCACTGGACTATGAGAGTAGAGGGTATATTGAGTCTTACAGAGGTACAGAGGTAGTAAGAGAAGTTAACGTATTTTAAGAGACTATGGGATTTGTTGGTTTGTTTGTTTTGGCTTGCTTTGTTGTTGTTATTGGTCATCTTAGCTTGTGACAGGAACAGATCGCTCAGGCCATTCGAACCAGAATTAATTGGTGTCAATAGCTGACGGGTGTCTGACCTCAGTCTGGCTGCTGGGAAACATCCACCAGCATCGCGAAACCATCCCGGCAGCAGGCGGTGATAAATCACGGATAGATGGGGCCAGGAGGAACCTCAGGAAACCATGTAATCAATGAAATGGTGTCTCTTCCATCCCTACAGGCTGAATATCACAGTTTTCACATATCCAAGAGTCCCAATAAGTTACACCTGGAATATTGTGTCCAGTTGTGGCCCCTCAGTTCCAGAAGGACAGGGAACTGCTGGAGAGAGTCCAGCGCAGCCACCAAGATGCTGAAGGGAGTGGAGCATCTCCCGGGTGAGGAAAGGCTGAGGGAGCTGGGGCTCTGGAGCTGGAGAAGAGGAGACTGAGGGGTGACCTCATTAATGTTTATAAATACAGAAAGGGTGAGTGTCACAAGGATGGAGCCAGGCTCTTCTTGGTGGCAAACAATGGTAGGACAAGGGGTAATGGGTTTAAACTGGAACACAAGAGGTTCCACTTAAATACGAGAAGAAACTTCTCAGTGAGGGTAACAGAACACTGGCCCAGGCTGCCCAGGGAGGTTGTGGAGTCTCCTTCTCTGCAGACATTCAAAACCCACCTGAACACATTCCTGTGTAACCTCAGCTGTGTGTTCCTGCTCCATGGGGGGATTGGACTAGGTGATCTTTCGAGGTCCCTTCCAATCCCTAGCATTCTGTGATTCTATGATACCTCATGCCTTTGGGAGTTTGCGGTGTGGGGGTTTCAATAGTGGTAGGTACCAATGACTCCCCACAGTGCCACACTGCAAGATGGGGCTGGGCTAGGCAGTGTTGGGGTGCAGTGATGTCTGGCAGCATTGGGGTGCAGCGATGCCTGGCAGCCCGGGCAGCAGTCCATGCTAACTTTTCTCCAAAAACCACAGAGCAGGACTTGCCAAGCAGCCCTTGTGCTGCCACAGCTCTGTTTGGCAGCCCGGGGATGCAGCTTCCAGGGGATCTGCACTCAAAGTGAGCAAGAGGCAAATGGTCCCCCCTGGAAGCTGGAACATCTGCTGCTAACACCTAAGCTTGTGATGGTTAATAAGTGTCCAGCTTAACTGAGGATGCTTGTGATCATATGGTAGCATTTCTTGTCTAGGCAAACATTTGAAAACATTGCACAGAATCACAGAATCATTTTGGTTGGAAGAGACCCTTAAGATCATCAAGTCCAGCCATAACCTAAATCTCGCACTAAGCCATGTCCCTAAGAACCTCATCTACACATCTTTTAAACCCCTCCAGGGATGGAGACTGCACCACTGCCCTGGGCAGCCTATTCCGATGCCCGCCAGCCCTTTCCATGAAGAAATGTTTCCTAATATCTAATCTGAAACTATGGATTATATAAAGAGCATGAGCTATCTCACCCAACAGGATGGGTAAAGTTTAAGCCACGGTGCAGCACCCTAATTTCTCTGCGCCTGGGTGGTCGGATGTGGTTTTGTGCACCTGAGATCTGCTTGCCTCAGTTTCACGCTGTATCTTGGGTTATAAGGGTGGTGTCTGTGGTGGGAACGGCCCAGCGAATGCTTTGCAGGTGAGGACCTGATTTGAGAGGGTGCAGAGACCTCAGGCAGCAGCAGAATGCTCTCCCTGCTGTATATTAACACATTATCAATTTCCTATTCAATTTTGGAAACAAATGCAGATACAGCACAGTGGTGGTAGCTCCAGGTTAGTATCTGAAAGGAAATTTGCATTTCTTGGGTAACCAAAGCAAGGGAGAAAATCCTCCATTCCACTTTGCATTGGAGTTGTAATAGAACACTGTCATCCTGATGGCATGTTGAAGGGGTTGAGATTTTAGGGTATTTCCTTTTCATGTTTCCTTATCCCCAACATCAGTTCCCATGACCATGTGTTGGGCCTTAGCCAGCTTCTTTGTCTTTCATCTAGGAGCTTTTCTTTTATGGGCATCAGGACAGCTGGGAGAGAGAAGACAATTCTGGCTGTGACGGGGAAGTGTCACAGTTTGGCAGGCACCGAGCTCAGACAACATCTCTGAGCCTCGCTCCTGGAGTTCTCACGCAACCTGGTAGGAAAAAGAAGACACGAGCTTGCCTCGTGCATCCTTGAAGAGACAGAACAGATGCTCATTATGACCCTCCGGGATCTGTCTGAGAGCAAGAAGCAAAGCCAGCTTCACGACTCCATTTATCTCCGCCAGGCCTGTAAGATGAATTCAATCATGCCAGTGTCAAAAATTGCTGTCAGATCTGGGAGATTAGTATGGACATTTGTCATGTCCAAAGCAAAAAGAACTGCCTATCCCAGCAGCATCATTCCTGAGCCAGTGAACCCCCCAGAGCACTGTACCTGCTCTTTGGGAAGTGGATGCTTTCACAGGTTTGTCTCATTACTCCACTCAAAATTTTTCCCTGCCTGCAAGGATAACAAGCATAATCCTAGTCTCAAACACTGGCTGAACTACTGTGGGGCTTGAAGAAACCTCTCTGGTAATCTTTTAGAGAGACAGAGCATGTCCCGTATGAGGAAAGGTTGAGGGAGCTGGGTCTCGTTAGCTTGGAGGAGACTGAGGGGTGACCTCATTCATGGGGATCAATATGGAAAGGGTGAGTGTCAGGAGGATGGAGCCAGGCTCTTCTCAGTGACAACCAATGATAGGACAAGGGGCAATGGGTTCAAACTGGAACACAGGAGGTTCCACTTAAATATGAGAAGAAACTTCTTCCTGGTGATGATGGCAGAGCCTGGCCCAGGGAGGTTGTGGAGTCTCCTTCTGTGCAGCCATTCAAACCCGCCTGGACACCTTCCTGTGGAACCTCAGCTGGGTGTTCCTGCTCCATGGGGGGATTGCACTGGATGAGCTTTCCAGGTCCCTTTCAACCCCTGACATTCTTTGATTTGGTGCTGTGGACCTCCGTGTCCAGCACTGACCTTCTATCGTGCTATTCTCTCACCAAGACTGCTAAAATTTTGACCTTCAGATCCTTTCCCATCCTTTCTGGAGAAGTTCAGGGAAAGTAAAGAAGAAAACCAAACTGCGACAGACTAGGTTTTGATGGAAGCTGGGGTTTTGCACTTCACTAAATGTTCAAACAGCTCTCCAAAGTCTTAACTGTGCTTTTTATGACTAAATGAAGCCGTGATAATGAACTTATAACAGTTAAACTCTGCTGGGTCCTGGCCTAGCAAAGTACTTAGATGAGTGTAACTTGAAGCCTATCGAGCACAATGCAATCACTCTCAGGTTTAGGCTTGAGCACATGTGTAATACCTTGTGGAGATGGGCTGGTTCTCAGCACCAAGACTCCAAGGCAGGGATTGCTCAGCAAGAGGCTCAAATAATAGCAAAATAATGACCAAAAAGCTGCCTGTTCATTGCAGCCTCTCTGGACACACAGGAGGTGTGTTTAGGGAGCAAGGACAAAATGAAAGTGGTAGAACAATGAGCTATTTCAAGCACCTGAGAATACATTTCAAGCAAGAGAGAGAGGAAAGAAAACCAACAGTGAAATTTCTGAAGCAGCACTTGAGTGCATTTTTTTTTTCTGCTGTTGGTTGATGTATCACCTTTCTTATTGATTTTTTTTTTCTCTTTGCACTGAAAATATACATTATCTTCCAATCCTTCTTCAGAGAAGTAAATCTAAAATGAAAACAAACCACACGTTTGGCCAACCCTGCCTTAAAAATTACACATCAAGAACATTTCCAGTGACAAATACTTTCAAGGCAAACAAACTGAAGAGAAATTAAAAAATCTCTGTGGGGCATAAATATGTAATTACACTCACACAGGGAGCATTTTATCAGGTAAACCATCCTACTTTGCTAATTGAAATGCTGCAGCACAAGGTTTTTTGACAAAGGGGCTGAATATGCATGCGTATTTCTCACTGCTGCTGTTTCATTTCTCTCTCTCTCTTTTCCCTGTGTGCTCCAGCGATGGGGCAAGAAGATCACTCCTGCTTTCTTTGTTCAAATATCCCCGTTTCTACCACCTCCACTTGGTTCTGGCAGGGAAAGTTTTCCTTTCACTGAAGGCACAGGTTTGTGGGGTGTTTTGTTGATTTGAAAAAGAACCTAGACCCCAGGACCCAGTAAATAAGTCTTTTTGTTAAACTAAATTCTCCAGAAACAATAAAACCTTGAGAAATAAAGCAAGAAAACAGAAAGAATAAAAAGAACTGCAGGAAGTAGGTGCAGCTGTGTTGATCTAATCCCACCAAAACAATCTTAGCAGGGTGAAGATGAGTTATGGACGTTGATGGGAGCAAGGCTGAAGTTTGGGATTGAAGAGGTTTAAAGTCTGGGTATCAAGTCTTTTGTTATAGAAGCATTTGTCAGCATTTAGTGGCCCTGGGCAACACTCAGTGAAATATTTACAGCATAATCACTTCCAAGAAGCATGGCTGCTGGCAGGCTATTTAATTGTCTAAATGCAAAATGCAATGCCAGCTGTGGTTTTGCTCGTCCATCTGCAATGGCTCTGCCATGCCAGTTCTCCTGCCCTGAGGAGGAAAAAGGACGTAGCCCCCCCCAGGAAGGAGGGGGACATAAGAGTCTCACACACCAACCAAATGCTAAGGCTTGTTCAGCAATGGTGACCAACTGTGACAACTAGGCAGTGAGAAGACTTAGTGCCCAACCTTCCTCTAGAGCATATGGGGGTGCCAGTATCTTGTCTGGCTTTTTTTCTCCTTGCAAATAAACAGGAAATAATACGTTGTTCTTCTCTTTCATGTTGCCCAGTTTGGTCTTTCTCTTGCTTTTTTTGTTCCTCTAATATGCAGGACAGAAGATGCTCTGGCTACATAGCCTTTAGCCATCATTGTGTGGTTTCACTCATTTTCTTAATGAGTTTTATATACTCCATATTCCCTTTCTCTGCTTTTCTGCATATACCCTTCACTTTCACAGTCCTTTTTGTAACGCCCTGCAAGTGTAACCTTGACACTATTTCCAGTTCTTTTTCCAGGCTCTGCTGTTTGTTGTGAACAAAAGAAGCTTGACCTGAGCAATAGAGGGCCTGATGTTTCCAGAGAAGGGCTTTACCTTACCATGTACCTCCCCAGGTAAGTCATGTCAAAAGCATGTAGGCATGTAACCCCCTGGAAATAATTCTAAAATGTCCAAAATAATTTTGAGCAATGTCTTAGTCTGTTTCTACTTCCTTTGTCTGGCTTTACAATGTGGTGATAACAGTGTGTTTTCTCACAGGAGTGATGTGATTGAATAGGGAAGGAATAGGAGTCACTTAGAAACTAAAGCACTGTGGTTAAAGACCAAGCAGTTGCCAAACCTTGGAATACATGTCTTCCCACCAGTGTTTTGCAGGACCTGAGTGGTCAGGTGAGTGAAATTCAGGTGCCATAAAGATTTTTTCTGGTGTAAACTGAAGCATTCAGAAAATGTCATTATCTTGAGAGTTAAGCACCAGCTTGGCAGGGCTTTAATCTAGACATCCAAGTCCGCTTGTGGTTCTAGGTTTTGGTACACCAGGTGTTTTATTCTTGACCTGTTTCATTAAACAAATGCTTCTGGGACTAGGATATTTGCTATTGACTCTTCAATGTCCTTGGCTGGTTTGTGTCCCTCCTGAGTCACATGCACAGGGATGCTTGCCCATCTTTTTGTCCTCCCTTGCTTTGTCTTTTGAGCTGTATGGTGGATGTTTGCTCGATAAACAGTGTTTGAAGTCGGTTGTCTCCAGGTAGTTGTGTTGACCGAAATCACTGTGCTGTGGCAGAGTGTGCAAACAGAGCAGCTTAGTGGATACTGTTATGGTTCATGTGAAGCCTTCAGACATGGCTGATGAGGATTCCCTTAGTGACAGATCAGTGGATGCTTGAAGGAGTTTGACACTGCATGATTTTCTATTTTATTACTATTATTTTCCTAAAATATAATATTAACTTACTTGAACTTATAAAAAATGCAAGTAAGGCATCTCACATCAGTTTGGCTGGACAGCTGGTTATTGAGACATTAAACTGTAATTCTCCACCTGATATTTTTCCAGAAACACCTTTCTTGAACATTTTCAGGGAATGCAGGGACCAAAGCTTATTGTAGTAATATGATACTGTGAGTTTATCATTTAAAAAACAACTTGACATCATACTGAACATTAGAATTCTATCTTCAGCCTGTTGTCTTGCCATGAAAACATCAGACAGGTTGGCCAGAAATTTCAGAGGTTTTGATTCACACCTTTTCCTTGCATTTCGGGAAAAATATTATGTTCTCACATTTCCTACTTGGGCTTTTTGTTATTTCCAGTGAGTGAATCTGCATCTGTTTCAGTGCCTGCCTTTTCTTCCTCATAATGTTAATTAATAATTCCAGGCTGGTTTTGCTGAGAGCTGTAACACTTGCTCCTGCTGGTGGGCAGGACATTTCATTAATCCAACTGTGATGCCAACTAAAAGTCCACCTGAATTTCTATTATCTGGGCTCCATGGATAAGGTCACAGGTTGGGTAATGGGTAGAAAGAGGGAGTCTTGGACATGGAGTCCTGTCCTACAGATATATAGGAATACAGGAACAGCTGCAGCTGTTGGAGAGCAGTAGAAAAAAGATATTGTGTGAGCATCATGCTGGGCTGGTTGAATAAAAACCCCATTTCCTTCCCTCTCCAGATTCAATACAGATATTTCTTGAGTAGAAATCCAGAGAGAGATGAGGAAATCTTCTGCCAGTTTGTTGGCCTGCATTGTCTAACACCTGTTGTTAACTGAACCATCACACATATCTTAAAATACTTTTTACAGCTCTTCCTGAGCCTGAGTTGCTTGGAATCACAGTGGTGATTCTTAAAGCAATTGCCTATATTTATTTTCTTTGAACCTGTGGGCCCTTAATTTGACTGCATAAGCATTTGTAAAGCTTTGCTGGCCTAAGTTAATTCTTGTTCAATAACTCATGAACAGGTACTTGTGCAGCTTTGTGTTGAAAATCTGGTCAGCAGATTGTTTGTAAGACTAACTTTTGCAGCAGAGTTACTCTCAAGGCAAGGCATAAGGATTTAACAGTTCCGTCTGATGGACTTCACTGCTCATAAGCCTCGACCACCCCATATAAACTCTGGCTGTCACAGAATCACAGAATGGTTTGGGTTGAAGGGACCTTCAAAGCTCCCCCAGTGCCACCCCTGCCATGAGCAGGGACATCTTCACCAGCTCAGGTTGCTCAGAGCCCCGTCCAGCCTGGCCTGGGATGTCTCCAGGGATGGGATCATCTGATGTTATCTAAATGCACCTGGAACAGAAAAGAATACAAGGCATGTGAATGAACCTGAAGGGTGTTGGAGGGTTCAGGTGTTCAGCTCTGGAATATCTCAGTGTGGGTTGTGTTTTCAGCCTGGTCAGAAGAGCTGGTCAACCCAGCAACAAGGTGCACACTCTACACATCTCCAGGATGCTGTTATGCAATGTTGCTTTGCTTGCTGACCTTGTAGGCAAACTTTTTTTCCAAACAATGTCGATAGTAGCTTTGAAGGGAAAACTGATCCCCAACCCCTCTCATAAACAAATCCAGCCTCACTTAAAAACCCAGGCGTTTTCTTGGCCTTGCAGTATCTGTCAAAGAGCTGCTTCAGCATCTTAGTGCTTGGGAGCTGTAAGTTCCACCCTGAAACTATTTGGCTTGTTCTGGTATATTCTTGTGCTAATGCCAATTTTCTGCCTAAGTAGCCTTCTTTGATTTATTGTGCTTGCTTCCCTGCCATATTTCCAGAGGGAAAACTGAATGTTTTTACGTCCTCTCTTGAAAGACTGAAATTCCCATTGCCCCAACTCACTATTCTCCATACTTGTTGATATGGGAATATCTCTCCTGAATGAGGCACCCTGCTCTACCAGTGTCCCTGCAGAGGGACCGTGACACTTCCCCAATTCTGTTGGCTGTATCTTGCCAGAAACAGCCCAGGACTGCACTTTTCCACTGCCACAAGATGCTGGGGTCCTATAGGCACCCTGGTAATAGCATATCCCAGTTTTATGTGTCTTCTTTTTTTGTCACCAAAGGGACCTTTCTTAAAGTGGACATTTAAAAACTACTCTTACATCTGTGACTCCTGAAAGCATCATCGTGTTTCCACTTCTCCTAAATACCTTTCAACCTCATATCTTCAGCAAACCAAATTTGTGTCTTCTCATATTTCTCCCTCCTTTGAAGAAATACATTTCCCTTTCTCTTTACACTCAGGTTCACTTTTGTTACTTCATTTCACTTGGATTCCTTTGCCTGGGCAAACCTGGGATCCCTCTGTGAGGCTGTGAGGCTGGTTAGTGTGATGTGTCCGTGCAAAGAAATGTCCTTGATTGGCCATTTCTACAAGGACCTGCCTGCCTGAGCTCTGCAATTATGTGGTTTTAATTGGCATCTAATTTAGGAAGATATTATATAATATACTTAAATGAAAACCACAGAGGTATTTTTAATATGTAGGTTAGAAATTGCAAACAAAATGATAAGTAACTGAATTGCCTTTGAGCTCATACAGGCAAATTCACATTTACTTTCCCTTATACTTAATGTGAAATATACCAGAAAGTCCATAATTAGAAAATTATGAGGATTTAAAACCTATATTGCAAAAATACATTTCTGTGGCTCTGGAGGCTGCAAACATACTTTCCATGTAGAGCTGTATGTTGCATTTATGCTGATTTAATCATTCATTAAACATTAGTAAGAGGCCAATTATGCTGTTCAAGAATAAGATGTTTTACGAGAAAATGACAAAAAGATACATGTAATCATTGAAATGCCAGTTTACAATCAGATAGGATGGGAAATAATCCCTTTAGCAAGCTTAAGCTTTTACATATTAATGGCAACATTGGGGAGAGTGGAAAGAGGGCTTTTACAGCCTTGCGGCCTTCCGGCCCTAATCAGAAAGTGAGTGTTTATGATGCTCTGGACCAAGATTTAATGCACTATTTTATTCTGTGGCAATGAGATGAGCTTTTTAATTGCCCTAGCTGTATTTTAACATACGTGCGTCTAAACATGGATATACAAACACGGACAAAATAGGGGCTAGAAATATTATGCTGGTTCTTCAGAGAGGTGAGGTGTTTTGGGGAGGCAAGAGAGTAAAGATTCGTTAGGACATTTCCATACTTGTATTTTGGAAGTCCCATGTCAGTCACTTTGTGGGAAAGAGAGGAGAATGGAGAGGATAAGCTGGTAAAATCATACTTGTGAAATCATGGCTGCTGGAGAAGTGGGGGGACAGAAACTCATTTTATTCCACCTCTGTTCCAACACAAGACTTGCAGACACCAGCTAAACTCATGGGTGATACATTCAAAATAAACAGAAATAAGTGATTCTTTGCACACGGTGTTGGGAAGTGGTGGAACTCCTTGCTGCAGGATCTGGTGGATGCTCTAAATTCACATAAGTTCAAAAAGCAAGTAAATAAAATCACAGAAATGAAGTTGTTTGGGAGCTATTAAACCCCATCTTCATTTTGCCCTGGAAATTCCTCGGCTGCGAATTTTTGTACAGTAGAGAATATGTATTATGGAAATATCAGTCAGGTTTGTAAACCAGCCCTTAGCCATTTGCATTCTGTGGCTACTGGAGGCAGAATGACGAGTCAAATAGACCTTTCAGCCAAATCAGCATGGTTGTCCTTATGTTTTCACATGTGTGTGTGCATACAGCAGTAAAAGATATTCTTTTAAAAAAACTATTTTTGTGGCCTTGCACGGACTTTGTGAGAAAATCATTCAGCATTGCTTCTCTCACATATAACACATGCCAGAAGCCTAAAGAAGATGACATTCAGCAAACCAGAGACTGCACTGCTGAAGAAACAGAGGCTGCCATGGTGTGTATGAGATCAGAAAATAGAAAAGGCTACTCAAGGCTGAAAAACAACCGAGGTAAGTTCAAAATGAAGAAAAAAAGACGACTAGCCACAGTTGTTAATTTTAATGTTCTCATGAACTTTGCTGCAAAGAAACTCACCTTTGAATCTCTCTGGGTTCTTCCCGTGTCTGAAGTTCCCATGTTTCCTCTGGGATCCAAACTCTCCTGTCTTATTCTCTAAGGACATTTGGACTAAAGGCTGAGTAGGGTTGGCCAAAGAAATTCTATTGTGATCTGAGCAAACGCTTGATCCCTATAAAAAACCAAGGACAAGAAGCCTAAAGGTATGGAGACTAGTTTGCAGTGAAGAAAATGGACATGGGACCAAGAGGTCCTGGGGCAAAACAGAAAAACCAGGGAAGACTCAGGTGAGCAGAAGGTGGGTTCCAGATAAACTTCAGCAAAACATTGCTCCAGCTTCCCAGGGCCATGCCAAGCATTGATGTTCTCCAACTCCTTTACCGACTCGTACATCTGGCTGCCCAAACGCACAGCCCCCTTTTCCCAAATCCAGTTGGTCAGCTGTCCCCGTTGCCATGCCGGCCTCTGAGCAACGGACCTGAGCGATGCTGTCGAGAGGGAGAAAAATGTATTCCAGCGATAATATTGAAGGGTTACAGCTGCCAAACACTCTGTGTCTGTGGAAACACCTGTTGAGTAGCTGTTGCAGTGGGAAGAGCAAGATGAAGAAAGACAGCTGTAAAAGTGCCAGCAGCAGTAGGAAGCTCTACCAAGACTGCTTTGTGCCAGTTAGAGATGTGCCAAATTATTTGGCTGCATTTCAAATATCTGGGTGTCCACTACATTTGCCAGCTCGCGCTCCCAGGGAATACTTCAGCATTAACACCACTACTGCCACACTCCTGCTGCTCCTCCACTTTAATTTCAGCCTCTACGTTTCTTTATTTCTTTCATTTCTAGTTCCTTTTAGTGCAAAGGAAAGCCCAGTGCTGCAGCTCAGAGCCCAAAATAAGGGCTGGGATCTGCATCTGGTAGGAGGACAAAGCATCACTGTGAAGATTTCTGGCCATTGGCTTGTAAGACGTGCTGAGTTATTATTTTGTGTCTCTCCTGTTGTTGGTGGTTTTTGTTTTGTTTGTTTTTTCTCCAGGGAATAATAATTTTATCTTTTACAAACAGTTAGCTAACTTGCATGCTTCTCCTCCCTATCCACCTAGGAATCCTTGGAACTGCAGAGCTCAGCTTTGGGAAGTTTACAACGGAAATGAAGCTGAAATTCGAATGTTTTGATGGACTGGACAGGTGGTGAGGTAGAAATACAAGGGCAGAATGCTGTGGGGAAATATTTCCAAACATTTTGTACCTATTCTGAGGGGCTTGTGTGCCATCCATAGCATTGACAATACTCAATGAGGAATGAGAGAGCTCAGAGCTGGAAGGGGAATTTATTTTTTCAAAGGCAATTCATGAACTAAAAGCACTCTCTATGCAAGCAAATAGTGGAGAAAAGATGGACTTGTAGAGTGAATCTGCTTTAGAAATTCTTCCTCCTAAAGTGTCTAAAGGGTAGAGATGGATACAAACTGGAACACAAAAGGTTCCACTTAAATTTGAGAAGAAACTTCTTCATGGTGAGGGTGACAGAGCCTGGCCCAGGCTGCCCAGGGAGGTTGTGGAGTCTCCTTCTGTGCAGCCATTCAAACCCGCCTGGACACCTTCCTGTGGAACCTCAGCTGGGTGTTCCTGCTCCATGGGGGGATTGCACTGGATGAGCTTTCCAGGGCCCTTCAACCCCTGGCATTCTGGGATTCTGTGATTCTGTGGTATATGTTCATGTCCTGGACCATACCCTCCCAGTTCTTCCTGACTTTGCTTTAAGCCTATTCGGATCACCAAAGCCCTGTAAAAAGGCCACAGTGTAAATCCATCGCTTGTCCTCAGTAAGATCTAGAAGTATGCCTAAAGTTAAGCTTGTCTTTCTAAGAGCTGTGAAATCTAAAATGAGCAACTAAATCTCAAAGAATTAAATTGTTGACAGAAGAATTACTGTAACTCTATCAACTTCTCACCTTGCCCAGGTGAATGCCAGACAGGCCAGGAGACACCTGAATTTCAGGGCAGATCTGTGCCTGTACTGCTGCAGCAGGTTTGTTTCTTTCCTGCTTGACGCAATCATCTGTCATCATGATTTGTTTTAAATTCCAAAATCCAAAGAATGATCAAAAACTGCCCTGTATCAAGGATCTAATACTTTTCTCAGGGACCTTTTCCTCTTCCCAGGAAGATTTTTCTAACAAGTGTTTGTGGGATAAAAATTATCTTCTTCTGTCTATTTATGCATATTTGTGAGATATCTTTATCCATGACAGTTGATTAGCCCTGAAGGTGGTTATTTCTCTGTGAAGTATCATTGCTTTGCTGGTTGCAGATGGAGATGGAAAGGTCTGAGCCTTCTGGGGCAGAGATTCACTCCTGTTGTTTAATTTTGAGCAAAACAGGATCCAGTTTGAGCTGGGGTATCCAGCCCTGACTGTAAGGCACATAACAATGGCTAAAACAAAGATCTTTCACACGCCCTCCCTCACAACAGGACCCTTCTTGAGAATAAAGCTGATTTATTAAAGAAACACAGATCTGTGCTTTTTGAATGAGAGAGAGAAAATACCACACTATACAAACTGGCACAAGACCAAGTATGTCCAGGACAATATTTTTTCCCTTTTGAGCTAGCTTTCCAAACACCCTTTGCTCTAATTACCCTTTTCTTTTCCAAAGCACCAGTCGACTTGTTCCTCTTGTGGATTTTTTAGGCCGGGATTAGTATCCCTGTGCCTGACTTATTCTGCTTTTACCTGCAAGTGCAGGTCAAAGAGCCATCGGTTGTGCCTCAATAGTGCTCACCAGACTTCTTGGTTAATCTTTGCTCCAAAACAATGGGGTTGTTTTGCAGAAATTCCTGTCTGTGTGTTATCCAGCAATGGAGGGACAGTTACTTTTCCCTGAGCTTTCAAATGTCCAGTGGAACAAGAACATCCTCTTGAAAATACTCTGGCTGGATTGCCTAAATAATTAGAAAAGTCTCTGACTGTTGCTTTGACCATGTCAAACTTCCCTTCAGACAACCAGAAAATTCATCTTTCCTACTAATCTTCCTGACTTTGATGCCAGATTCACGGGTTATGGTCTGTTATTCCTGAGAAAATGTTATCCGAGTCAATATTTAGTCAGAATAAGCCTTAATCACAACATAGTTATGCTTCATTAAAGAGGTTTTCCATTTGCTTCATTCAGAAAATAATGCAGAATGTACCAGAAGCAAACAAATTGTGTAGATTTCCTATTCATGAAGCTCTTTCTTTCTTCCATAGAAATAAAGGGCTGATTACTTGTTCAGAATCTTTTCTTTCCTTTCCTTCAGAGGAGGAACAGGGTTATATTTTCTTGACCTTGCTAGTGTAGATGCTCTTGTTGGGTGGTGCCCAGCTTCTCACACTGCTGATGAGCAGACCTGGAATGACACAGGCTGTTGTCCTCTTAGTGTTTCCCTTAGGCACCATCCAAAAATTGCTTTAATCTAAAAAACCTACTTTTAGGAGTGGTCCTATCCTGGGTGTAATCCCAGCAGTGTAGCTCAGGCTGCCTGTAGATCCCATCTCACCTTCAGATGGGAAACATCCAAGGAAGTGTCCCCTTGCCTGAAACCTCCTGTGTGCCCAGGCCTTGTACCCTATCTTTGGCCCCATGGCACAACCACAGAGGAAAGTAGATGGAGGGGCTGAGACTGGTCCAAGCAGCTGATCCTTTCACAACCAGGCACATGCTAATGGGCAGATATCAGGATCCCCAAAATGTAGGTTGTAGGCATGGCAAATATGGCCATAAAGCCTCTCCACACAGCCATGTGGCCATATTACCATAGTAACTGCCTATTCAGCTGTCATTAATAGATTTCTTTATCCTCACAACATCCTGGCAAAGGTAAAAGAACTGCTTTTGTCTCTGTGTTGCACAGAGGAACCTGCATGCGGAATGATGCTGCCTTGCCTCCCGCAGCCTGGGGCAGCACAGAAATCACGGCATTTTCCTTCTTTCTTGCACTGAGATTGTAGGTCCTTCTTCATTTGCCATTATCCCCCATTCATCAGCACAGACCAGACTAACTGGGAGAGGCTGCAGAGAAACTGGTGGTGGAGGAAGACCAGGTGGTGTGTCAGAGTCTGTCCTCTTCTGCTAGGCTTGGAAGAGCAGATGATTACGCCTGCAGTCTCATAAAAAATATATATAAAAATAAAGATTTCTTTCATCTCTTTCCTGAGCAAAGGCCAGTGCTGAGCCTAGCAGATTATTCAATAACATCCCATAAAAATATTAAACTTCTATATCAGAACCAAATTAAAATTCTATTTCACCATGTGAACAAAGGTACCCAAATCGATTTCGTCTCTCTCTCCCTCTTTTTTTCAAATTTAATATCACACAGAAGAGAGAAATGAAATCTGTATTTAAATGGCTGTGGAACATTGCGCATTAAAGTGCACAGCAAGTCACTCCCTAAAGCACTCCATATGATATGTAAATCTTTTGATCTTTCACAAAATGCATGAGTTCCATAAAGAATAATGAGTACTAGCTTGGGAAGTACAATATTGACTGTCACTGTAGTGCACTTAGCCACAATTATTATTTGCATGGCTTTTGCAACATAACTGGAGGGGAGAGTCCTGTGAATATTTTTAGTGTATTCTAATAGCTACTAAAAGAGATTTTATTTTATAATAGATGCATTCTTTCTTTTGGGTCTACAAGGATTTTTTTTTTCAATTTATTCATTACATTTTTTACTCTTTATAAGAAAGCATCTGTGGGGAAAAGCAGAAGAGCATACAAGTCCTGAGGAAAGAAACAATTGACATCCTGCCCTGCCATTAGCTGCAACAAAGCGGGGAAATCGACAATAATATTTAGCTATTCTATAAGCCAATGAGTAAAGTTTAACTTGATAAATGATCTTAGGTATGATCCGCCTGAGGGAGCTTGAAGTGATAGCCCGCCTTTGAGGCATTTCTGAGAACCAGACAGATTCTCTGCCAGGTGTAAATGGACAGAGATCCCATAGGATCAGTTTGTCAGTGACCGTTGAGGTTCATGGGGCCTTTGGCACCAACCCAGCATGTTCCCTCTGACTTTCAGCATGGAAACGATTTAAATGCATCAGCCTGGTGGCGGCTGGTGCTTATTTCCAGTACCAGCAATGGGGAGGGAGAAGCTGAGCCATGGTAGACTCACGTTGAGCCTTTCCCATTTTCTTCCCAGCTCTCCAGGGATGAATTAACCCAGAGCCCTCCTGAAGGTGGGGAGCTGAACTCTGTCTTGCAGAAGAAGGGATTTCTCCCATCTTGTGGACACCGGCATCTGGGTTTGTTCACCCAGAAGATGGGAAGACCACAAGCTCATGGTGGAGATAAGTGAGGTAGGAATAAGGACTATCACAAACACCACATTAAATGAAGTAGAATTAAAGAACTAACTTACAACACCTTTGTTTTCGGGTTTCCTTCCTGAAGTTCTCAATGTCTCTTTAAAGGTTCTCTCTAAGTAGCTCAATGGAACAGGCTGTCCAGGGAAGTAGTTGAGTCACCATCCCTGGAGGTGTTTAAAAGATGTGTAGATGAGGTTCTCAAGGGCATGGTTTAGTGACAGAATTAGGTTAACAGTTGGACTTGATGATCCTGAGGGTATTTTTCAACCAAAATAATTCAATGATTCTGTGTTTTTTTAATTGCATTACACCAAAGCCCAGAAGCTACTGAGCAAAGTTAGAGTTGGTTGAAGTGGCAGGGAGATGGTGAGCACTTCGTGGAACACAAAACACAGCAAATGGGCATGGATGGCTCTGTTGTTCTTGTGCATCTTCTGAGTAGAAAAAGGCAGATTATTGAAGATGAGCATTTCTTGTAACGTAAAAATGGCTGAGTGGTCCAAAGAGGGACTCAATGAAGTCAAGTACTGTTTTACCGTTGACTTCTCAGGGAGAACAACACCCACACGTAGGACGGGACCTGTGTGTGATCAGGCACTGATCGCCTGGCTCCTCTTTGGTGTGTAGATCACTTTGTCATTGGGACAGAATTACAACTGAAGAAACAACACGTGTCAAAATCAAACCCAAAGATCAGTCTGCATCCCTGGTGTCCGCTTGGTTCAGAGAACAGACCTCTCCTTGCATCAGGCAATGGTGGTTCTTAATAGTTTGCACTCATCTGGTCTCAAGGTGCAGTCTACAAGGAGAAAGTAAAGTCTTCCCGTGCCTCAGTTTCTCTGTTTGTAAAACATAGTGCCATTTTCTAGTGCAGAGGATGATTTAGATCTTGCTGAGTTAATTATTTCCACTTTTCTTCCTGGTTCTGAATTGCCCTACCTTTTCTGATAAAATTTTTAGTTTATAATTTTATTTGGTGTTCCATGTGCAAGTCCATCTTGATGAGAAAAAGACAAGTGAGTTTTGGTTGAATGACCATATTGTTGTTTGCAGAACAAGAACCAGGTTGTTGATTTTAAGTCTGTCTTTTCTTAAGCCTGGAATATCATGATCATTTAAAAAAGAAAGGACTCCTCTCTGAAAACATTTGTCAGAAATAAGCTGCACCAGTTCCCAAAAATCTACTGAACTTGTTTACCTGGTAGGACTTGTAGTAATTTTCCATAACATATTGCCATTTATTATGCTCTGGAAAGGCACTGTAGTGATTTCAAGAGGAGAAAACCAGGAAAGATTATTCATTTCACATCCTCATGCAATTCTTTTGTAGGTGGCTTTCAACAAAGGGTGATATTGGATTACATTCATTTTGGTTCTTAATAAACTAGTAAATCTCCCATTGTTCTATGTTGTCCAATTATAAAAGCAATGAATATGAGACTAAGCACTTCAAGATAACCATAGCTTTAAAGATAGACAAAAAGCTTTATAGATTAAGATCAGAATAAAACTGCCATTTTTGTAGCGTTTTGATGAATAATATTTTGTGAATTAAAGCCTTCTCTCTCAGGAATGTCGATAAATTACTCTTTAAGTAGGAACCACTGCAAATCTCAGGAAGAGTTTCCAAATATCTAGGGTACTGAAAAGGAAAGGAAGTAAATCCTTCATGGAAGTTACTTCCTCACTGTCTGAAAAGGTGATTATGAAGGGTATTTCCTGAGGTCTGTTTGCCTGTAGGAGTCATCTTGGGATTTTCTTGTACTATTTCTGTTGCCTTCCCATTTAGGAGGTAGTGTCTTTTCAGACACGCATCTTAACTGCATTGTGTTTCAAGAACTGTAAATTCAGTACTTTGTAAAGTCTTAATTGGCAATAAAAATTAGCATTTTGAAGTCAAGATTTCCTTATTTTGTTTGGTCTTTCAAAAATCATCCAAGAACTGCTTCTGAGAAGTCTCTGGAGGTAATGAACAACATTGGCAACTGGTTTAAATATACCAGACAGGGGCTGGAACACTGTAGTAAAATTTTAAGCATCAAAACTTGGGAACAAATACAAAGAGTTGCAAACCACAGCTGTAAATCCTGCAGAGCAGAGTGCTCTGTGGGCTTGTGGATTGAGATCATCGCCTTATTCAACTCAGTGCGAATTAATGAGCCATCTACAAAAACATCTATTAATCTATTAATTGCCAACAGATTCTTTGTCAGCAAATGCTTAATAGAAAGTAGAGGCTTCCACCCCTTTAATCCTCACAATCCTACCTTGCATGTAGCTTTCCATAATTGTCATGTGGAATGGCTCAGTACGGTAAATTCGCCCATCTACAGAGAAAAAGCAATGACCTATGGCCCTCTACAGTGGTGATACAGGATAAACATCCCATCCCGTTGCTCATTCTGGTTGTATGTTAAAGCATAATATAAAGGAAATGTGTGTACACAGGTGTCATTTTGGTAGAGAGGAAAGTACATAATGAAGTGATGTTGAAAGATGCACATAGATGGATGCGGCGTGTGTCTGAACCCAAGCCTTAAGCCTTTGTCTCATCTACGTGAAGGTCCAGCACTCATCTCTTCCCTTGGCTTGGTCTAGGATGGATCTTAGCATCGGAAAACTGCTACAGCCTTAGAGAGCCTGAATCATCTCTTTGAATGCAGCCTGGGAGGGACGCCATGCTTGGCAGCCCTGGCAGCAGCATTAGTGTCGTAGCTCAAAGGAGAAATGAAGGGTAGAGAGAAGATGTTTCCCTGCAGTCAATACTCTCCTCCCATCCTTACCCCCTCGTTGCTTTCCAGGATTTCAAGCATCTTCATCTCTTCCCGGATGGCTCTTCCATTCGAGAGTGAGCTGCTGGGTAAAAAGAATTCATTCACTTGGGATTGTCACTCACATCATGGGACCGTGCCTGAAGCTGCAATCACACCTTTTGATCAGTTCTGCTGAAACAACCTGTTGTTTTTTATAATAACATTTCCATTGGGAATATTCAGATGCTGAGGCTAAAAACAACCATTTCATAGCATACAGATGACTACACACGCAGTGACTTCGCATTTTTATCTTTTTGATTTTCCAGTGGGTGTATTTGCCTGGGTTTTTTTTCAGACCACATCCATCTGCTTCGTAGTTCTTACAAAAGCTAGTTTACATGCAATTATTGCCATTAAAAATGTGGAAAGAAAGCTCGTTGTACAAATGCATTGTTTTTCTCCTTTTAAAGCACACAGAAGCTACAAAACTCCATGGAGCTGATTGATGGATGGGTTTATTCAATTATTACTTTCAGAAACTTGTTCTCTGTCTTTCCCATAGCAGGTGCAGGCGGTGACATGGCATTTGCTCTAATAATTACACAGTTTTTTGTAAATAGCAGAACAAGTCAGGATGAAATATAGCACTGACCTCAGGCTGTGGGAAATTATTCAGCTTTCTCTTTACCAAATTTCAAATACTATGTTTAAATTATAAGGTCATTTTAATTCCTGTTGCATCTCCCACCCCCTCTTACTCCTGGAAGAGAGGGAGGAAGACTGGGGGATGAATAAATGGAAGGGACAGTTCGTGATGGGTGTTGTTATTGCAGTGAGTTACTGCAGGAATTGGGTGAATTATAAAGGTGATTTGGGTACCCTGTGCTGCAACCTAGCATTAAAGGACACTGGGATGTAAGAATTAAAGTGGTGCTTTGTTAAGTTTAGTGCTTTTCCAGGTGAGGCACTGCAGCTCACCTTCCAGCAACGTGTTCACAGTGTGTCTTGCTCAGGTCTCCTCCAACATGCTTCATCCTGTGCTTCATCCTGCTCTTCTTAGGGCAACGAAGATGCTGAAGGGAGTGGAACATCTCCCGTGTGAGGAAAGGCTGAGGGAGCTGGGGCTCTGGAGCTCGGAGAAGAGGAGACTGAGGGGGGACTCATTCATGGGGATCAATATGGAAAGGGTGAGTGTCAGGAGGATGGAGCCAGGCTCTTCTCGGTGACAACCTATGGTAGTACAAGGGGTAATGGGTTCAAACTGGAACACAAGAGGTTTCACTTAAATATGAGAAGAAACTTTTTCCCAGTGAGGGTGTCAGAGCCTGGCCCAGGCTGCCCAGGGAGGTTGTGGAGTCTCCTTCTGTGCAGCCATTCAAACCCGCCTGGACACCTTCCTGTGGAACCTCAGCTGGGTGTTCCTGCTCCATGGGGGGATTGCACTGGATGAGCTTTCCAGGGCCCTTCCAACCCCTCACATTCTGGGATTCTGTGATTCTTCTGTGTTTGAAAGAGTCTGTACTCAGAGTTCAGGCCTTTCTCCAGCATCCCCCTCTCGTGTTTCTTTCCCTAAGCAAGGGATAAATAACAGGTTCTGTGCAAGTGGCTGGGTGTACTCAAATTCTTCTCAACAAGAACAGCAACCAACAAGGAATGCCAAGACAAACATCCCTCAGTCACCAGGAGATCCTTCCGCAGAGAAATGGGATCTCTAAAGAGCTTTTGTCATCCTCTGCCTGTAAACTGTTCCTTGAACATCTCCTCCCTTTGGGGTCCAAGAACACAGCAAGTGGCTCGTGTCTGTCAGCTATACTCAGATTTGGAGCTGGGCCTCCAAAGGAGTAGCTGTCCCCTTTCACACCGATTTAAGACAACAGGAGATCAACAACTAAAGCCTGTTCCTGTAAGATGCTCAGAGCATATCCATAAGCAGCTCTTTTGCTGTAGTGTTGGGCCTGTGTGCCTCCCAATGGCTTGAGCAATGCGAGAATGTGTGAAATCTGGAGGCAGTATTTCCAAACTTGAGTGCCTAAAAATTTCCATCAGGGCCAACATTTTCAAAGCCAACTAACAACCATCTTGAGGACTCCTTTTGACTACTCAGTTTTGTCCCTTTGAAGTGGCTCAGCTGGGTTACCCAGGACCAATAGCCACCCTGGGTAAATCCTGGGTCTAAAGCAACATCTGGGAGACTTGGTATCTTAGCATCTTCATTCTCAGCTCACACTGCTGCGAGCTGCCACATGTTTTATCAGATGTACTGATGTACTTGCACTTTGCATTGAAATCAATAGGAATTGATAGTGTTTGGCACCCGCAGCCTTGCTTACTGATGGCAGTGTGTAAATAATAGGTTGTGAAATCAGCACCCTTTGGACACGTTAGCTTGTCTGCTCTCTATCAAGTGTGCAGTGAAAGGAGAATAAACCTAACAATGAAAATGTGTGTTCAGTTTATATATAAACTTAGCTGAACAATATAAGGTTTCAACGGAAGGTACAGAGTACGTATATGAATGAAAATCAGTTGATTGTTACCATGTGCCTATCAAAATGAAAATAAGGTCATTCACAAATCTTAACATTTTATGGAGGGGAGGAATATTTTTTTTTAATTAGGATTAAAAGTATTATCTACTTAAAATGTGCCCATGCATACAGTTCTGGCATAGCCTATGGCAACACCTATAATTTTAAAATAAAACATTTTTTTTTTCAAGAAGGAAGCAATTTTGAGTGATAACTAATTTAGATAGTGCTAATTATATTGGTTGGAACTTGCAAGGCAGCCAATGGATAAAAAGTTGATTAAAGCAAAGTTATGAAACAACAATAAAAAGCTCTAACTCTGCTCTTTAAGATGTTCTGAACATTTTAATGTTTGTTCCTGCCAGCTCTCTTATCTGGGCTGGAAAACGAAAGTTTCCATACACCTGTTTGAAATTAGACAAGAGGAAAAAGTGAGAGCTTTTTGGTCAGTTTGAGAACAGTAGGTGTATTCTACACCCTGAAATACTGCTCGGATGATGTAATAATTTACATAGGAATATAACTTACCTGATCCTTTGTGTTTTGAACCTCTGGTCAGTGTTGCTAAGGCTGAGATGAGCAAAGAGGAGTAGCTGGAAGGATTTGTGAAAATATATTTCTCTTGCAGCAATGCAAGATGTTGCCTGGGGTTGCTCTCTATAGGTTCTTCCAAGTGCATGAAATGTTTTACTACGTGATTACATGGCTGGACCCTACATTTATTTAATTTCTTCTGGAGATGCTTTCCCAGCTTGGATCTCATGGACCAAGGATGTCTTATATCTACTTCCAGATGTTTCATCTTTGGTTTTACATCTGCAGTGAACCCTCCAGCCTTGCTGGTTCATAGCTGGACATGTCGTCTCTAAAGCAGGAATGGACAGATTCATTCATGGCTTTGTGGCCACGAAAAACACAGGTTTGACAGCCTTGTCCATGGTGGACACAGTTAGGGTTGCTCTGCCCAGGCCAAAATTCTGCCTTTTCTCCATCTTAGAATTTTTCTGCTGGAAAGGTGAGTTTGACGGACCCTGGCAGAGAGTGACCAAAGGAGAGGCATCCTTGAGAGGATGGGGAGAACCAGATCACAGAAACACAAAATCACAAAGTGGTTGGGGTTGAAGTGACCTCTGGAGATCATCCAGTCCAACCCACTTGAGAACGCAGGGTCACCAGAGCAGATCACACAGGGTCGTGTCCAGGCGGGTTTGAATGTCTCAGAGAAGGAGACTGTGGCAGGATGCAAACCCCCCTCTCTCCCCCGCCTCCTTTATCATGGAAGGAGTAGGCACATCTCCCTCTCTCTCTGTTTGAGGTTAACACCTCCTTTTGCTTGGCCTCAGAGCCCCTGGCCAGGGCCATTAGGAGAAGGGAGCCGAGGTGCCAGGAGCCGCTGGGCACCTGTGACCAGTGTGGGGATGTTTGGAGGCTTCAGGGCACCCACAGCTGGTGTGGGGGTGCAGAGAAGCTTCTGGAATGCCCACAGTCAGGTCTGATCAGCCAATCAAAACAGGAGTCTCGTCGAGACTCCGCCCATTGTCGCGGGTCTGTGGGAGCACAAGCGAGATGGTGCAGCCGAGAGCCCCGGGATGGAGACTCCACTTGCCTCGCCACCACGGCTGTGAGTGAAACTGCTTGCAGGATTGCGAGTGTATTTATACTTTCCGTGCACGTATGAACGTGTAACTTTCCGTGTTTAATACAAGCACGTGTACTTTCCGTGTACATTTGCACGCATATTTTAAATTATTTCCTCACACAATCACGAGTGTACTTTCCTCCCGTGCTTCCACATAAGCACGTGTAGTATCCTGTGCACATTTGCACGTGTAAGTAAATTAACCCTTGCAGGATTGCGAGTGTATTATAAATTTACCCTCGCGGAATCGTGAGGATAGACTTTCCGTACTCACTACGAGTATGTGTATCTCTTTAAAATAATCCCACAGCGTGCTCTGGCAAGTGTGGACTCCTCCGGGACTCAGGGCTGGCTCCGGCATTGTTTTGGTGAAGCCACGTGCATGCACTCTGTGGACCGCCTGTTGTATTAGTTGCTGCCCCTTAATAATTTTCCTCAACTGATATCTGAACCTGTATTTAAGTCACTTTTGGAGTGCTAAAAGCCTGTTTCTCACCGCTTTAATAAAAGTTGGTTTGGACCCTGTTGTCCCTTAAACGAACCTTGCGGTGCCTCCGTGACAGAGACTCCACAACCTTTCTGGGCAATCTGTTCCAGGGCTCTGAAAATGCAGAACAAGGTGTAGGTAGTTCTAGTTGAATACTAATCCTGTTGATCACCCCATTCTGTTCCTCGTTGCGTGTTCCCTGCCCTCCTGGCTGAATAATTTACACACAAAGATGGTATGGTTAGTGAGTTTTCCTGAGAGATCAGGAGGATCTGACTGAGCTACAAAAGGAAGAAGCTGATGCTCTTATCCTAACTGCTGGATCTTGCCTGCGAGTGGCCTGGTTTCCTCCAGCTGTACATGAAATCTCTTCCCACTTCCTCTTCTTGCTTGTGCCCAAAAGTCTCTTCTATGGGAGCTATGCTTTTGTGCTGTCCTTTCTTCAAATTTGCTATTTATTGGAAACAGAAACCGCCCCAAACCTGGAATTGCACTGCTTTGTGCGTAAAACTGGACAGTTGATGGCTGCAGAAAGGTGGTCCTGGACCTCTTCTGCTGCTACATGATGTAGCACCCCAGGACTGTGCGTTGCTGTAAGGAGGCACAAGTAGAAGGCAACAGAAGAAAAAGGAGGCAATATAAGGGCTCATCATACTTTACTTGTGTGCTGCTTCTCTTAACCGGCTACACAAAAGTTCGTTTTTTGCATTTTGGGCTGTTTCCCTGTGCAGGTAATCATCAGTTGCACACTGAAGAGCGTGTGTGCCTGAGGATTTTGTATGTAACATGAAATTCTGATCATGAAGCAATGAGGCAATTTTACCTCTCCAGTTTGACTTCAGTATTGCCATTAGTGATGCTTACTGGGCTCATATTTTATTTTATTTTAGCACATGTTTGCTTGATGTACAATCCATGGCACCCTATGAGCATTTGGGCATTTTGAAATTATCAAAAGAAGGGATAGTTATTAAAAGAAATGGGAAAACACGTAAGAAATAGAGATATTTAATACACATCAGCTGGACTGTCTGTAAGCAGCCTGGCATAAGTCATCCTTTAATAGAGCTGTAAGAATAATTAATTTTTCAGTTCAGTGGTCAAACTGAAAAACTGTGAGGCAGGAAGGAGAGGAGGTGAGTGGGGTGCGAAGAAACAAGGAGAAACGTTTGGGTCAACCTTATGCAAGAATTTCTAATTTTCTCTCGCTGAAGCAAAACAAATACAGGTATTATCTATTCCTTTGAAAAGTCGCCTATGCTGATTGTCTCAGCATAACATTCCTTCTAGAAGCAAGACCTGGAGATCCTGCCTAGATGGTGGTAACACAGAGCATCTTTTCTGAAATGTCTCCTTCCCTGGGCAAGCCCACTCAATCAAATCACTGTTAGTGCGCAGAGACCTTTATTAAACATATTATTTATCAAAACCTGCTGCCCAGCTTCAATCTGATTCTGCAGCATCGTTTTCCAACCCTTCTCAAACTGTGGACCTCGTAAGGTATTTCTACTGGAAGCAAGACCCCTGTTTTTAAGTCTAATAACAATAAGTTTAGTTTTCTTAGTGAACTTTTCAAAGATGTTTTAAAAGGAGCCTGCAAACCCCCAGAAGTACATTGCCCAGAGTAGCAAAGGTACAATGGATAAGGCCATGGATGATGTCAGAAGACCCAGATGGTTTTTTTCCTGGCTAATAAA
The DNA here is from genome assembly GCF_037038585.1 of Patagioenas fasciata. NCBI lineage: Eukaryota > Metazoa > Chordata > Aves > Columbiformes > Columbidae > Patagioenas > Patagioenas fasciata. Next base: position 68,285,896 of record NC_092524.1, on the reverse strand, counting down.
CTCATAAGGGTAAATTTCTTTGTGGGTCATCAGTAGAGATCCTAAAAGAGAGAGGCATTAAAAACACGCAAGCAAAAGAGGTTGCTAGAAGAAAAACCTTTGAAGGAGTATTATCCAATTAGTACTGATAGCTCTGCTAATATGGCAGCAATTAAAATGTTGTTTGTGAAATAAATAGGAGAAGACCTAAATATTCTTTGGACTTACATATGAACAATGCTCTAATATCTGGTGGAATAATTATAATGAAGCTGTAAGTATTCTCTCATCATTTGTTTACTGAAATAGCAGTCTATTTAATCAGTAGCAATGCATTCAAGGTGACTAAATATTAAATATGATTGGCAGCTTACTGCTTGGACTAAAACGATTAAGTAACATGAGAAAGAAAGTGACAGGTGACTTCAGTCCCCTCGAGGAAACATGCCCCAGTCAGGAAATGGATTGAGACTTCTAATAATATTGGTAACAAATAAGTGCTGAAATGTTTGCTTGCAGCAGTCAGTCTGGAAGGGAATGCAAATCCTGTTATACATCTTTTTTCATCTCGGTGAGGTTGCAGTGGCAGCACTCGCCAGCTCGGAGGTACCATGCATTTTAAGTATCCTGCAGAGACAGACACATGCTCGAGATGTGTCAGATTGCCGTGCCAGCAAAGCCACTCGTGTCTCCAGCACCGAAACAAATGCAACCATCCCTGCACAGAGCGGCTGAGCCGCCGTGGCCTGGTGCATCAGTAGCTGCGCAGTACCTCATCTTCACCATTTTTGGAGTTTTTCCTTGTTGCATATGCTGTGGCTTCGCATCCAGTTAGACAAACAGAGGTGAGGGATGAATTGCAAATCGATTCCAGGAGCCTGCAAAGGTCAGTGGAGGAAGTGAGTGAGCCTTGTGCACAAATTGATATTTGCCCCAGGCTCTGATCTGGAGTTGCAGCTCTGGAAAGGGAATGCAGCAAGCGAGGTGTTTCCAGCACAGTGTCTCACAGGGGGATGCAAAGTGATCTTTTCTCTCAACTCCAGATACAGGGAAAGCATTTGACTCTTTGGGTGAGTCCATGGGTAAGGAGGGGAGATTCAGACTAGACACAAGACACTAGACAAATTGTTGTCCCTGAGGGTGGTGAGAGCCTGGCCCAGGTTGTCCAGAGAGGTGGTGGCTGAACCATCCCTGGAGACATCCCAGGCCAGGCTGGACAGGGCTCTGAGCAACCTGAGCTGGTGAAGATGTCCCTGCTCATGGCAGGGGTGGCACTTGATGACCTTTGAAGGTCTCTGCCAAACCAAACTATTCTATTATTCTATTCTATGTTTTTATTTTTAGGGGGCTGAGGTTCCTGAACCCCTGCACTAATGTGAGCTTTGACTCCAGTGTACACCGTACCCCCATTGTGTGTTAATTGTGCCTAATGCTAAATCAAAGCTCAGGTAAGGACATGCTATTGCAAGATGTCCACACCAGAATACACAAGAATGTCTCCTTCCCCGAGACCACATCCTGATAACCTCACTGTAGGAGTGTGTTGCTCTCTGGCAGGCCCAAATCAAAGCACCACTCTTCTTTACCAAGTATGACAAATTGGCACCCTGCCTCTGGCTAGACCCAAATTAAAACTGAGAAACTGAGGCACAAGTTAGAATAAGAAACTGGCCAGATTTGTGCAGGATATCCACAGCTGGACCAAAATCTGAGTCTAATTCTTCTGTCTTCCAGCTCAACACTTTTTCTAGCTGGTCCTTCCAGGTTTTCACGAGCATCTCTCTCATTTCTGGCTCTGCGGAATAGGTGTTGAATCTAAAACTTGCTGCATGGCATCCTGCAGTTGTTGCTGCTGCTCTTGTCTGCTTCTCAGCCCAAGTAGCCCAGTAAAGAAGTTGGGGAGCTTGGGGTAGCTATGAGGACAGGAAGGGAGACTCATTTCTCTCTCCACATCCCTAATGGGATCCTAAGTGTAGTATAGATATGAGTGTCAATGCCCTTTTACACAGAAAACAGAGAATGAATTCCAAACTGGAGACAGCTGACCCTTTTAGTACAATGCTTAAATATTCTAGTGCCGTGCCAAGGCAGCATGTGCAGAGTAAATATTTTAATCCCTAATTAATCACTTTGGTTAGATTGGTAAAACAGAAGTCTAATGAAAATAATTTGAAATTTCCTTCATGAATAATTGCATTGTTCAGGGGATTCTGGGAAGAGTCAACTGGCTGACCTTCCATTCTTGGGCTGCTCTATTGCTATGAGACTTAATTTGTGTCCTTCAACCCTTTTCAGTCACCGTCACGAGATTAGAAATACCTTTCATGCAGTTTAGCAGCAACTATGCAAAAGGACAGTGCAGTCAGCAGAGAGGTAAGAAATTAGCACATGCTTCCCTGCAGTGAAACACATACAGTAAGGTACACAGGACAGGGGCAAAGCTCCTTTTCCACTCTGTGTCCCTTTATTATGTCCTGAACATGATGGATTGTGTTGTTTATTGAAGTATTCATGGTCGTTTTTAATTAGAGATGTGAGGTCTGCGGGTGCCAGGGCTTTGGGTATTTGGAGGATTGGAAAAGAATTTGCTTGTTGATACATCCTGGTGACCGGCACCATGGTTGGTCCCGTGGCTCCGGGGGAATTTATTTCCTCCTGCAGGTCCTGTCTTTCCGGTGACCCAGTGTTAGGCTTCAATCCTCTCTGGACAGGATGGTTTAGCTTGTAGGATGAGACCTGACTGGTCTAGTGAGAGCAGAATTACACCCTTCCTGCTCAGTTTACCTTGCACTTCTCTACAGACCAGCTATGCTTTCCTATGGAGGGATGCCCAGGGAGGTTGTGGAGTCTCCTTCTGTGCAGCCATTCAAACCCGCCTGGACACCTTCCTGTGGAACCTCAGCTGGGTGTTCCTGCTCCATGGGGGGATTGCACTGGATGAGCTTTCCAGGTCCCTTCCAACCCCTGACATTCTGGGATTCTGTGATTCTATGATTTAAGTGCAGCAAGGTCTGCTGTCCTTCCACAGACTTTCCCCTTGCTGAAACATCCACAATATACTGTCCTCTATCTGAATATGCTTTTTCTTGTGTGTCATGGCTGCCACAAAGGATTGTGCATCTGGGAGCTTTCATTACAAGTTGTGTTGTGCAGGCAAGGATTTAAAAACACATCTTAAATTGGTAGACCCTTGAGTATCCTTTCTAGTAGAACTCTTTCCCCAAGCCCTTGTGGAGCAGACTTGTTGTGGGAAGATTTCTTTGCTGTAGAGCTGCAACTAAGGTGTCTGCTAAAGGTGGAATTCCTGTGAAGAGGGCAATAGCATCAGACACTGCAAAGCTGTTGGGTTTGTCTATGGTTTTTGTAGAGTTACTTCTTGTCCAGGATGGTGTGTCCAGCCTTTGAAGTGGCCTCCAGAACATGTGGGATTCACATGAGTGTGCAGGTGAGGGATGTAGGGGCAAGGAGGATGGGCAGGAGCATAATTAATAAGGTCTGGTGATGATGATGAGGATGGAGGGGGAGAAACCATAGCTGCTCAGAGTTCAGAGAGAGAGTGCAAAAGTTTTACAAGTAAGCAGTCATGAAATATGTGGTAGGAGGACTGACAAGAGCAGGGGGGATTTGATCCTGATTTAGGCAGTGGTTATTATAGAGGAGAGGAGCAGAGTTACAAGTGTGGGTCAGAGCCCTGGAAAAGTGCTTTGGGAGAGAGAAAGAAGCTTGTTTCTTGGACCAGGAAACATGTCTGTCCTTGACAGGGCCCCTAGCAAGCTGGGCATGCACGGGAGCATGGTTGAAAACAGGGGCTGGTGGAAAAGCTCCACTAGAAAGTGTTTTCTGTTGATCAAGGGAATGATTTTTGAGACCAACAAACAGATTTTAAACTTTGATTTTCTTTTAGAGGGCAAATAATAATCACTGTTCTTCCGCTAGTGGCTTTACCTGACGAAACCAAACCTTTTGCAATGATTATCACTTCATAGCATCTTGCAGTCTCCACTTTCATTTGTGGTTTATTTCTCCCGCATTCACTGTTTTACTTTGCTATTTGTCTGCGCAGTTGTTGCTTATCAGCCATGGAAATTTACAGATATTAAATTAGCTACAGGAGGGCTCTGATATTGTTCCCTCAATGCTAGAGAAACCTATTGAGAACTAAAGGAAAAATTATTAATGAAAACTAAATGAGAAGGCTATAAAGTTCAAACAAAATGTGTTCCCTACCTCACAAGATCTCAGTGCATGCAAAATTTCATGAAAATTACTCATAAAATGGTATATTATATTTTGCTAGTTCAGCCAAATGCTTTGTTGAAATATTTTCATTCAGTGCAAAGTATATTAGATGATAACAATAATTAATATACTGAACCACTTAACAAGGAGATAATAAAGAATATGAAGGGTTTATTATAAAAAATGTGACCCTCACCACAGGACTCGAACTTGTTACTTTTGACAATATAAAACAAAGCCTCTACCCTCTAGACTAGAAAATGTCTTCGCCAGTTGAGGTTACGATCATTAAAAAGTGTCATGAATATGAACCTTATTTTTTTTGTGTTGAAAAAAGGGAATGGGGAAGGAGACAAATAGGAACCTGAAGGACATGAGTAGAGACCCAGTCTCCAGTGTGCAGTAAATTGGCGTTTATTAAACCTCCGCCTGGTTTCAGTATCATCTCATGGTGAATTGTGCACATTTCCCCTACAGCAGGAGGTGGACAGTCCCGAAGTTCAAGGGGAAGGTAAAGGAAAAGAAGAGGTAAATCCACGTCTGCCCATTGGCAGAGCCAGTTGGGTCAGCCACAAAGAGGCAGAAGCTCATGAGTCCTTCAGAGTTTCTGGGTAGAATTGAGATTTGCTCCATAGCACTCAGATTTCCTCCAAGAAACCAACAAAAATAGTCAAATAAATTGAAAAATTAAAAAGACATTGGTTTATTTGCAATTCTCTCATGTATTATTATTTTGACACAAAGGATGCAAGAGAGAACAGATAAAGTTTGTTCTTCAGCTTAGGTTTCTCACCTCCTACCTTTGCTCTGTATTGGGGGAAACTGGCAAGAGCTGTTACTGAATTTAGGCCAGAATACCTGAACCAAAATGATAATTAATCCAGGAATCTGAAATGAGCTTCATCACCCCAAAAACCCACACTGCATTGTGATCTGGGCATGGACAAACCTGCACCCACCCAGGAGACAGAACTGAGCATCTACAACCCTACAATGGTCCAGAATTGATAGAGATGGACCCTAACAACAGCAGTGACCTAAATACAGGGAGAACCAAGCGCTGTCCTGCAAATTAGCGCCATTGCTAATACTGGAGAAGCTGGAACCTCATCCAGAATATTGAACAGAGAGCACTGAAATTCATCTGAAATCCTGGGTGAAATCCAGACAATATTTTTGCAAATTAAAAACTGGTGTGCTAGAGAAATACAGTCAGAAACTACAAAGGCACTGGAAGTCTGATGCTCTGTGCAGCCTGCTGACTCAAACTTGCTGCTCCGGGTTCCTAGCGAGCCATTTTAATTGAAAGTGAGAGCGTCTGTTGCAAAAGGTTGGGAAGTCCTGCTCTAATTGACTCTTTCTGGGGTTAACCGTTGCAAAGAACGAGTCAGATCCCAGCTCCACTGTGGAGCACCAGGAGTCAGTCCTCCCCCATCATTAATTACTTGGGTTACGTTTCTTAATCAGCAGCGCTTGGATCTATCGAGGAGACCCCTGGCGCTGTGCCAGCCCCTCCACTCCAACTAGATAAAACACACCGTGCGGGCAAGGGGAGGAGGGCAAGCTTTGCTTCTTATTTCTTCACTCTTTGATGCTGAATTGGTTGGGTTTCTGCCACAGACCTTTCTCTACGGCTTCTTTCTTTAACAGAGCCACGGGATTGTTGTCCTGGTGGCTTTTGTGTGGTTGTTTCTTTAATGGACTTTCCAGCGTTTTGAAAGGTTGTCATCTAAGTGAACTGATTCCTGCAAATGGCTGTGCTTGGGTGCATTTTCCTCAAACGTCAGCGGATCGTGAGTCTTGCTGTAGCTGTAAATTAAGGCAAAGGTGAGGACAAAGAGGCCCTTGAGACTCCTCCATGCTAAATCCCCGATAAATCTGCCCATGACGCTTGCTGTGCAACAACTGGAGGTAAGATTCCATCTGCACCTACAGATTTCATGGAAAACTGGGCTCCTCAGAGATGGACAAGTTGAAAACTTAGAAACATGGGTTTGTGGACACCAGGTCCCAACAGGGCAGCAAGGAGGGTGCAATATGAGCCTTGGTGCACAGGCCATTGTGTCCCACTCTGCTCAGGGCTGCTGCCCAGCAGTTCTCTTTGGTTTCCTCACCCTGTTTTCATCCCCTTGCCCCAGCACACGTCTCTCAGCTGAACAGTTAGGGTTTTGTCCTCTCCAGGTTAAGCAAGGGGGATGCCACCCATTCCACACAACTCCTGGGGATTCCTCCTCACCAGACACCTAGGGATTGAAGGGGATGGGAGAAAAGATGTTATAACTTCACCTTGCTCTCCACTTGTAGGCAAAGGGCAAAGCCAGAAGGTATCTCCTGGGAAGGGGGGTTTCGTGCAAGGAGATCTCTTTGTGTCCAGGAAAGATGTTTATGTGAACTGGGCAGACAACTACTGAACTGGGGGAACTGCTAGATCCAGGGATGGTCTTGGCTCCTTGCTTGGGTCAAGAAAATCAAGTCCTCTCCATTACCGTTTGTGTTGCTCAAGGGAGGATGAAAAACAAGCGTGGCCGGTTTCAGCTTTTTGATCTCCCAGATTACGTTGTCTCACTGTGAGACCAGTCAAGGGGGAGACACAGGGTGAACCCAGAACAATCACACCACGTTTATTGTAAGGGATTATATTTTCTTTTTCCTTGGAAATTTCACAACTGACTTTAATTAAGTTCTTCCAAAACCAGCAAACGCATAAGGCATTAGAAAGGGAAAGGGTACGTGTGTGAGTGTGTGTTTGCCGGATGGGATTTTTGCAAGTTTTCCTTCATCTAGTGAAAATTTGCTTGGCTATCCCCATGGAAATAGGCTGTAGCCAAACTTCAGGTGGGCTGATAGCCCATGGCGTGGCCTCAGGATCACACATGCATGCCAGGTGGGGATAGCTGGTGGAAGGGGGTAGCCCGTCACTGCTAACAGCCCTATAGCCTGTGCAAAGCATATACATAAAGTTATAAAAACAGTGATATATATCCTTAAGACCTCCCCTGACTTAGCTGTATTATTTCTTTAAACATACTCCTTGAGTCATTGATGACATCTTTGTTTTATACTGTCCCTGGCCCAGTGGGACCTGCTTCACTGCTAACACGCCTCAAGGTGTTGTTTTTGCTATCACTCCAGCTTGTAAAATGTGTTATCTGAAAAAACCTCTTCCTTGCCAGGATGTTTTCTGAGTAGGTCGCTTGCTACCTCTGCAAAATAGTCTGTGCTTCATTTGTCTGCATGGGGCTTATTAATCAAGGATGTCATAAGCTCTCAATGAAACGAAGTCTTTGGATGTGGGGACCCAGAAAAATGGACACAGTGTACTCGCAGAATGTTCTTAGTAGCACATGTGAATTTCTTTGCACTCAAATTAAGCAGGATTAAAGCAGCTAAACTGTTGTTGCTCAGTTCCCTTGGATCATGTGACAAAGCCTGAATCGCTTTTAGTCACTGGTATAGGCCTAAGTCAGTCCCTTGATCTCCAAATTAATTTTTGAATTGAATGATTGTGTGGGGTTTTTTTGTCCTAATTGAGTCTTCAAGTGAAAAATGCTTAGCAAACAGATGGAAAACTGAGGACAAAAGGCTCTATTATGTAATTAAAAAAGGGAGAGTTCACTACAACAGTTTGAAATTAGTACTTGGCGGCTCTATTTATTTTTTTCTTCATAAAATCCCAAACAGTAAGCGATACACAGTGTGTTTTGCACAGCTTGGTGGAAAACCATGGAAAAAGGAAGAAGGTGGAAAATTCATACTGACAGCTCTCCTAATGGATAGTCCAAAACGTCTGAGTAATTTATTGACCCACTCCTCATTTTTCTTTTACTGATATGGCAGAAGCAACAGTTTCCCCAGGAAGAAAAAGGGTTTGAGTGAAAACAGCGCAAAGCTCAAAGGTAGCTGATGTACGTGTTACTGAAAACCTCGAAATTTCCCCCGGGAAACGCACAGGCTTGTCACGAGTTCTGTGGGACCATTGGGGCACCCCAGCATTTTCTTGCTCATGCCCGGACACTGGGAAGTAACTCCCTGAAGCTCTGGATATAAGCTCATCAGCTTTAGAATTGTACTGAGCAGGTCTATATGAGGTCAGGATCCTGCTACGGGTGGCATTGCATACATGTTGTGTCCCAAAACTTGTATTTTCTGTAGCCAAATGAAGGGTGATGGAGGGTGAACGCTCTGCAGACAGCTGGGCTGGTGAACAGAGGTGCACCAGGGCTTGTGGCTCATGGATGGGGCAGAGACGGGCACACAGCCCCCACCTCTTTTGGGACATTAAATTAACTTTTAAGGAGTTTCTTTTCTGCCTCATGCAGCCAAGAAGAGTTAGATCTCAATCTCCTGTGTCTCTTGCTGTCGTTACTAGTTTGGGAGGGCGATGCTTTTCTTTTACCCTTGAGATACTGAAGTAAGGTACCTCAGACCACTGTACTGCCTCTACAATTTTCTTTCTACTGGGCTTCTTCTGCCTTCCAAAATATCAAGTTTGACTTAATCTAAGAGTCAGTCCTGGGCCACCTAAGACAACACTGGGCTGGAATGAGGGGGAAGGAGATGGAACTTCCTTAAGGTACTCTCTTTTGTTTTCAGGTGCAGAACAAATTAATATCCCTCTCTGCTAATGAGCAGGAGTGTGTAGGATTTATTGATAACTACTGAGGTCCAGTTAAGAATCCAGATTAAAAGGGGCCACAATTTAGCCAGTTGGCTCCTTCACATGCAGCTATTAAATGACGTTGCTCTTTGCTCATGAAATCCCTGTTGTTACTTGCTGTAGTTTAGCACGAAGCTCATCGTTGTAGTTGTGCTTGTACCACCTATTTTTCAATGGTTAGGGCACATATGCTTGCTAGCTCTTTACCTCCTATAGTCCTGGTAACTGAATATTTTTAAGGCTATGCCAAGTTACAATCGCTGCTTAAAAAATAGATAAACCATCCAGATAATAATATTTTTCTTCCATCTTTAGGAGAAGGCCATCAGGTCTGTTGAGGTGAAGAGGCAACCCGAACCAACATGAAAGCAAATAGTTGTCTTTCTGTACCTTGGTATTTGCTTCTATGTGCTTCTGCCACATTTTGTGGGAGTTTCACAGTTTTGTTGTTGATGGAGCTTGGACAGAAACCATCACATGTGTTGGGCTCTTCTATGGCCCTGTGTGATTTGGTTCTCTACATGTGATCCATGGAGCTGGTGCGTTCACTTGGGGCATCAGATTGCTCATCAGTACTGTGCAGAAGATTTTGATTCTGTTTATTCAAAACCTCCTCAAATTTCCTGGCATAAATTGTTGACAAAAGACAGAAAAGATCTGGCTAAGTGTGTCCATGTATGTAAGAAGGGAATTTTTGCCAGTGAAGCATCTGGAAGATGCTTGGGATTTACCCAACTTCACAGCAACCTGCATGGTATCAAGTCCTTCCACTGGCCTTCATGTTAATGATAGTGTTTCTCTCTTGTTGGGATCTTGTCCTGCTCTTGTTGGGGTAAAGGGACAGCTCTTGAGCATGGAGAGGGACCAGAAGGGTCTTGGCCATAGACTCTGATGAAGAAAAATTCGGGAGGAAAGTAGTTGCAAACACAGAAAGTAACTGCAGCTTCTTTCCTGAGGTGGAGATGTGGTGATGAGTTTAGCACAAGTAGGACACGGTTTTGTTCAGGTGATTAGTGAAAACAGGATATCAGCTGGATGGGAGAGACCTGTTGGATCCAATTCTTCAGTGGGATACTCCCATTGGACCGGGGCTGTGCTGGTACTTGTGGTGGGGCTGTGCTGCACCATGTCTGTGTACTGGGAGGGCCATTTGGATGGGACATTCCCCATGGCAGCTGCCCCTCTTCCTGGTGGGGCTGAGCACACAGGAGCCCAGGGGGTTTGCAATGCCCTTGTTAACAGCCGACGGTCAGCACAAAACCAGCTCTGCTCCCTTTCTGGGCTGCTGCCAGCGCACCCCACAGCTCTCCAAATCAGGACTAGTAAATCAACTTTTCTTCGTTTTCATGGTTTTCCTGAATGAGAAGTTTGGGGAGACTTATTCTCATTTTGCCTGAAACAACGGAACATGAACCAGGGAGGAACAGGTCTGGCCTTTCAGTAGAGTTCAGACTTTGCAATGTCAGCAATTGTTTCTTTCCATCACAGTGTAAAACTCTTTTCCCTTTCACTTCACATTATTTCTTTCTGCAGAACGCTTTCAGTGCAGATAATGCACATGAAGGTACAATGCAGCCAGTTGTCTGAGAAAAGAAACCCATTTTCTTCTAGTGGGTGGTAGGTAAGAATTACTAATCCAATCTGCTTGAGTTAACGCAAAACAAGGATTAGGGTAAAGTTCCCGAATATGTTAATCTTCCTTTATAGAAGTAAACTTTAGCACCCCTATCAACCCCATGGTTTATAGTTCATGGGAACAATGAACCAATTAAACTTGAGCAGAAAAAAATCTTGCACAAGTTTTCTGATTGTTACCTAATACTTTGGATTCTTTTGATTCTTAATTATTCGCCACTGTGTCATGGACAGCGGAAATAAAACGTTGTTTATTATTCATTAGACTGTTTCTAAACATATCCATAATTAACTGCATCTTATTGTAGTTGTTCTTTTCATCTCTCCCTCTATGAAAGTAGGTATTAAATAACACGTAAGGGCCTGGATAACTGATATAATTGTTGGCAGTGCAAACTGGCGGCTTACCGGAATGGTTGTGCCTATTCATAGTCAGCTAGTTGAGATAAAAACATAGCCTGTGTGAAGAAAAGGAAAGGGTCACTCAGAAGCATTTCTCTTAGGTATCAGGAAAGAAAGATTATTTCATTTTTCTAAATGAACACTCAATGGCAAGATGTCCTCTGGCTTTACAAAACAAGCCCGTTCAGAAAAGCGTGAAACACTGCTTTAGCCCTGACGATATCCAAAATATTCTCACTTGCTGCTGGATCATAGTCGCTGCTTTTATTTACAGCAATCCACGTAACTTGGAAAAATTTTACTGTGTGTTCTGGATATTCTTCTGGCTTTCAGATTTCTGACTGGGGAATAGAGCAAAAGGAGGATAATTGGACTTGCTCTATGAGATAGAAATGTCAAGGATTTACTTTTAAATGCTAAAGGGTCTATTCTCCTGTCAATACCTGTATGGGGATCTGAGGCCCATCAATTACAGAAATGTAGTCCTGAAGCAGCTTCTGTGCCGGTGTGTCAGAAAAAAACCAGCTTCATTTCAGAGTAACCATGCAAATGTTATACCTACACAGCCTGTAACCCTTGCAATCAGTGAAAAATGCAGCAGTCAGGGTCGTATTTATGATACCAGTATGTATCTGTGCTTATTATAGACCAAATTCCACTTCAATCTAAAGGAAACCCTATTTCTGTGAACTTCTGAAAACCTCAGTGATTAGAGAGGAGTTTATTGTTCCTGAAAAAGAAGAGAAGCAATCTTCTACCAAATACTAATGGAACTACAAAGTTCTAATGCGATGTGACTTGTAAAAAAAAGACTTGGGATGTAGCTTGTTGGACACAAGACACAATGAATACCGCAATCCAAGCTACACTTCAGTTTAAGTCACATTTATAGCATTCTCAGCTGATGGAATTGCGGTTTAGGGAATATAACAGGGCACAACAGGTTGCTGGGCAGAATACAGTCATCTATAGATGAGCGCTTGCAAAAGGCTTATCTTTATCTAGTAAAAATTTAGTCAACATTTACATCCCCTTGGTGTAAAGTGGGCTCTGACATAAGGCACTGAACTGAATCCTTCATGTTGGAGTTAGACCTGCAGTTAAACTTAAAAAACCATAAAACTTAAAGAAAAAGAAAACAAAACAATAAAAACAACAAAAAGCAACTTAAAACTTCTAGAACCTCCAGCTTAAAGCTGCAGGAAGCAAGGACTCCTCTGAGGCGGTGATCTAATGTTTGGTTCTCACTCCTTTTGTTCAGTTCCCTTGATTCCTGCTTTTCACCTGAGAGGAGCGGACAACTCAACCATCACCTTCCTCGGGAACAGCTACTTCATGTCTCAGCTCTCTGATTCATCTCTGTGCTCCCTTCTGTCAAGCAAAAAACCTACAGAAAAGCGCAAGTGAGGTTTGGGGATATTTTAGACCAGTATCGGTGGTGACAGCGTGGCATTAGATATTCTGATGCTGTCAAGGGTTAAGATTGCAGGGTGACAATCAAACGCCGGCAGATGTATTGTTAACCTCCTCTCCCCCCCACTTCCCCCTTTTTCCCCTCCCTCTCCCCCCTTCCCACTCAGGACAGGCGATCGGGAGGGAAAGAAGGACAGAGAGAAGAGAGTTGGAAAAGTTAAAGATGTTTTACTAACGCTACTGATCAGAATAGAGAAAATAATACAAAATATACAAAACCAATCTTGTAAGTCTCAGCAACTGCAGAGCCAGCACCCAAAGTCCTGGATTAGACTCTGTAGCCAACCAGAGCTGGATTCAGTCTCTCACTAGGCCTCAGTTCGCAGGGACGACCAGCAAGGTCCTCTCCTAATGTCAGCCATGAGGAGAAAAGGGAAAGAGGGCAAAAGGGCCGAGATCCTCGTGATCTCCCACTTTTATATGAAGTATTCACGTGAATGGAATGTTATACACCGTTGGTCAGTCTCTCGATCACTAGTTTCTCGTTGCCCCTCTCGCGAGATGTCCATCCGTGCTTATCAATAAGTTTGCATTCCATTGCTAGGTTTACCAAAACATGTGTCGGGTTCTCCAGGAAAATGCAGCTAATATGAAGCTTTAGCTGACAGGCAAAAATTCGCTAAAAGAGAAACTTGTTTTTAACAAAACCAGGACAGATGCTCAGCCTATCATCACCTCCCAGCACAGATAATAAGGGACATCCCTCCCCAGGTTTAGTTAGATATAAAGTACGTAAGGCTCAAATTCAGCCGGGACATCCCTCCCAGCTCCGAGTGTGCTGCCTTTTATTCGCTCTTGGCTGCGTGGCAGTGGGTTAAGCGCGGTCTGTCTGCGGGCCAGAGACGCGGAGGTGTGAACTGGGAGCGCTCCCAAGACACCGTGTTACATCTTCTGGAGAGCTGCCCCGGCTCCGTCGGGCTCCGCCACGCCGGGACCCCATCCCGTGAGCTCCGGAGCAGCCTCGGAGCCAGTGGGAACAGATGGCACTCAGCACTTGGCAGCGTTAGACCCCAAATCCCAAGTCTTGTGTTGTTTTTTTTTTTTGTCTAACCACCAAAAATGCTTTTCGGTTCTGGAGTGGTGAGGCAGCAGCAAAACCAAGGTGGAGGGAGAGACACTCGGAAAACCCGGCTACTTTAATAAATCTGCAAAAGCAGCGAGTCCTGCCTGGTGCACTGCCGAAATAGTCCAAGTTTGAGGCTGGGGGACTTTTCAAGCTTGTATCCCTGCTGTGACATATAACGAACAGACAAAAACCCCTTTCTGTAACCTCCGCTGGCTGCGACATTTGTTGGTGTCTGTGGATCTTATTCACGGCGCTTTGTGCGACACTAGTACTAATGTAACTGTATTGTGGCGGGAGACTGGAGAGGGCAGCAGATCACTCGCTTGAAAACATGACCTTTTAATTTAAACAAAAGACTTGAAAAAATGAAAGTGGGTCTTAAATGCAGTTTAATCAGTCAGGCGAAAGATGTCTAATGAAGCTGCCAGACAGATTTGTAGCCAGACTGTCACTTTACCCATCATGTTTACAGCCTCCAGTGGTGAGATTAGGACTGGGTGAAAGCACAGTCTATCCAAATTTCCCCGGTCTGCTCCTGTACCATGTCTGTTACATTTTGACAATTTGACAAATTATTTTGCTGTGTTGTCTCTAGACCTGGAGGAGCTGAGCCAGGCGCACCCACCTTCGATCGCGGCTGATTGACACGTGATGCAGGGACCAGAGACCCAAAGGGATGCTGCAATGACACAAAATCGAGGTAAATCCTTTTTAGACTTTCTGCTTTATGCCATTTTCCTCCTAAGCGATCAGCACTACAACCCTTTTAATAAGGACAGCTGAAAACTTTCGGAGCAATTTTTAACACCTTGGTTCCTTCCACTGTGAATCAATGGGCTACTTTTTTTACCAGAATCTCTGTTTTTTACTTAAAGCCTCTGGGACTCTGCAATTATGAGTTGTGAAAATCTCTAAGCAGTTGTTGCTACATCAGAAGAGACCTATGCCAAAAAAGGAGTGGTTTTAATGAGAAGCAACTTAGAAACCTTTCCCAGAGCTAAAATTCCCCTCTATGTGATCGTCAAGGTGGTGATTATGCATTTCTAGCCGGTACCAAATGGGTTCTGTTTTGCGTTTCTGGATGGACAATAGTTTTTTGATTTGGTTTGGGTTTTTTTTCAGGGAATATTTGTTACTTAAGAAGTTGGACGTGGCTTCATGTAGTAGGAACTAACCTCTGTGTTTATCCACAGGCTAAGCAGGGCTCAGACACTCAGCTGAGCTCCCCGCGCAGCCCCCTCACTGAACTTAGGCTGGAAGGGAAGGAATTGCCTCTCCGCAAGATGAGAGGGGATTCATTCTCCATGCTCGCTCTTTCCTGGGGGGCTTTGCCAAGAAGAGAAAAAAAACACTCACGGTTTTCTGTCTTTTCACCATTTTTTATTTATTTATTTTTTTCAAAAGAACATCAAAGTGATCACTCCTGCTTTCTCACCATAATCCCGCAAATCCTAATGTGTGTCTCCCAGTCCTTTCATGCTAAAAGCACCAGTGCGTGTGTTTCGCAGCATTTAGAAGGTTGCAGATAGTTTCCACATTTGCATGCACACTGTATCACTAAAAGAGCCAAACCAGGAAAAGTAGTTCAAACTCAAAAATATTGTACTTTAAAGCTGATTATTATTTAAAAAGTCACTTATGTGATGCGGTGTCTAATTCTGCTTCAGTGGAACAAGACAACTGGACAAAATGACTTTTCCAGTGTGTATTTCCCCCCCCGCCCTTTCCCTAAACATTTTTTCATGCTTAGCAAAAAACCCCTCTGTAATTGTCTTGTCATGATTATAGTTTTTCCCATTCACCGCCGCTTTACATGGAAGCCCCGGGAAAAGAATTCTTAAAAATTAAATTTCATGCCTGCATGTGTTTCTGTGATCTGCAGTGTGTATGATCTCCGAGTGGAAAAACTTCTCTAAAAATAAATGGATTACCCTTGCTCCAACGCCGTCTGATGTCTCTCGAGCAGATACCGCCGCTCGCCTGTGATCTCTCGCCCACCGCAATCGGGGTGACAGGCGTTGAGGCGAGGGCCCGGCGGTGGCACCCTCCACCCTCACCCCTCATTTTGGCACGGACTGGGGGAGCGGGGCAGCCCCGTTTGGGGTCCGCATGCCAACCCATCGCCCGCCGGCAGAGGACAAAGGTTTGACTTTCTGCAAACGGCGCGGGAAATCGCGTCGTTCCTTGGGACGACCAAGGAATTTTACACCTCAAAGGCTGTTTTGAGGTTTATTTTCATCACAGACCTTTTCCATACAGTTGTCATCGGTCTTTTTGCATGGCAAAATTTGGGTTGAGGGGACTGAATTGGACGACGCATTCAGCAAGGAGAACACATCGTCTGAACCCTCCCTAGCAATCAGAAAAAATCCTATGGAGGTGGAAGGCTGTGACCTGACCCCCTGGTTTATAAGCCCATGTTTTCCTTGCAGTGTCCAGCCCCGGACTGGAGCCTGCAGGTGGTATCACAGCGCAAGAAATAAATACCAGTAGACTCTAGGGACCCATCCAGTATACGGCTTTCAAGATTTTTTAATTCTTGTCTTACGGCCCCATCTTAGCAGCCTTCTTCCTACGCAAACGCGCTCTTTTGGCCTTGTTAGGATGGGAACTGAAGATGCAGCGAGAGCCACAGCAAACAACCTCCTCTTTCCCTGCTGCCCAGCAATATTGCGACAGGTTTTTCTGCCTTGAACTAGAAATGACTTTGTAAGTCCTTGCTCCTGCGATGCCACCCAGCAGTGGCACCTGCCAGCCGAGCCAGCGGTGCCCAGAGGACAAAACACTGTGTCCCTCTTTGGCATGGCTGTATCAAGCCCTGACCCACATAAGTAACAGTCCCTGAAGGGCTACCTTGAAAAGGGATTAGGTAGAAATGGTTAGGAAAACACCACGGAGCAGATGATAGCAATAACACATTAGCAGGAGTGGGAAGGCTGGTCCGGTGACTGAACACTAGACTTGGACTCGGGAGATCAAGGTTTAATCCTCCATTCTTCCACAGATGTTGGCAAGTCACTTAATCTCTCTGTGCCTCAGTTCCCCATCTGTAAACAGAAGATAATGGTAGTTCTTTTGTCTATACTGTCTGTTTAGATTTCTAAGTTTTCCAGGGCCAAGGATGCTTCTTCAGGAGGGTATATACAGCACCTGCCTCTGTAGGGGAATCGCACTGCAGCCTTCCATGCTACAGATGATAATTAATAATGCAAATATCAGTCCTTTAATCATCATGGAACTCATGCTGTTTTGCAACAAAAAATTACAATTAATGCATGATCAGAGCTTTATTTGAAGTTGAATAAACACTCTGTGTAATATAATGGGCATTTCCAGAAAACTTCTTTGTTAAGTCTCTGGGCAATCTGTTTGTAAAGTGTATCTTTAGATGACCACAACAGTCATCCCCGTCCTGTGATGTCTGAGAGCCATTTTCAAGATGGGTGGCAAGGCTGAAGTTGTGATGAGGGGATTTCAATCAGTGAGAAATGTTGACAACAGCTTTGCCGTGGTCCTTCCCACCCAGCCATGGGTTCAGGAGAAACCAAAACCAACTGCTTCTGTGGGAATCTGCAGTCCCTCTCACTGGGAACACCCTGGTTCTTCATCATCTGGAAAGCACGGACTGAATTATGTTGTTATTGCCCTGGAGGACATACCACAGTCAAAATCACCCAGACAACTTTTCAGGACAAAATTGCCTAAAGTAACTATTTCTAGAACTTTCCCTTTGCTACTGTGCTCTGAGAAGAAAGAATAATATTTTGAAGACTGTTCACTCTACTTTCCAGTGAGAGAGAATTGGTATCTGTTCTGATCATACTTAACATCTACTGGAGTCCTCACTGAGGTTAAAAGGAAATTTCAGCAGGTAGGATTATCTCCAACAAGTATTATATCCTGCCAAATTGTGTTTGGATTTTGCTAGACTTATTTACTTGTTCACAACACCCAGGGAAGCGGAGACTTTTTTTCTGTAAAGAATTCAGCTGTGTTTGAAGACATGGGAGCTGTGTTTTCAAGATGAATCAGGCTCAGATTGACTTTGGGATTTGACACAATATTGATTTCCTGACTAACCTTGCTTTTCTGCTGGACATGCTGTGGGTATTGTGAGCTATTACAGGGCTGCAGGAACACTTTCTGGTGACATGTTTGGTTTAGGACAGTTCAGGTGAAGCCTTTGGGATTAACTGGTTTATGGCTGTATCTTGGCTCCTGCCTTGTCTCCAGAGCTGTACGGTGGGCTGAACTCCCCTTTGCTTTTCCTTCCCTTCTCCATCTAAGGTTTTATCCAGTGTTCTCTGATTCTGTCTAAAAGCAAGAACCTCAGTGAAAATGCGGACCAGTTTGCAACGCCCTTCTGCAGATAAGCCCATTGACTTCAGCCCTATGGTCCTTCATCCATCTCTTGCCATGTGCAGTTCTCCTACGCTGTTCTCTCTTGTGCTTCTCTCTCTTGTGCATGTCTCTGCTTTCCAATTCTTCCCATCTTGCTGATCAACCCTATACCCCACTTTTACTAATGAGAGGTAGGGATGCTAAGAAGCTCCAGATCTCTAAGTCCATTTTCCTTCTGTTTCTGTGCATCATGTAGACCTTCTATGCTTGTTTCATGTATCAACAGTGGATGACTCTCTCATATATTTGTTTTTAAGGGATAATCTGATTGGAGAGCTGATTAGAGGCATCTACCCCAGCTGCATCTTATAGCTGCAAATCCTCTGCCAACGAGCAGGTAAGAGGCTCCAGGATTGCTGAGGACACAACATATTCCTAATGGAGAAGGAAGAGCGGGAAGAGCGGGGTAAGTGGACACACTGCCTTCATGGTGGGTTATTTGTCACCACAATGGAGCAAATGCCCCAGAGTGAGTATTCTGTGTGTGCACGATAAACCTTAACTAGTCCTGGCCATGTGCAAGCTGACACAGATGGCAAGAAAATTACAGATATTTTTCTCTTTATTTTTAGTTTTCAAATTTCACTTGTTTTTCTGTGTGCAATTGCACTGAAACGTGTGCGGAAAAGGGTCTTGGTTTACGAGTTGGTCGCGAATATGAGGAAATGAAACAGGGTGTCTTTGTTCCCCGGTTCTGGTGAAATGCTCTCTCATTTCAACAAAACCTCTGCCATGTCCCCTGCCCTGTCTGCATTCTTGGCATCCTCCTTGTCCCATGGCGTCCTGTTTTTGGCATGCTCCAGCTCCCCTGTGGTACTATTTTCTTGCTTCTGAATCAAGAGAACTGGGGGGTTGTGGGGATGCTGGGGGTGAAAATAAATTCTGGAAACATTTATACTTTTTCCACTGAAATTTTTCCGTGGGGGAAGGGTATTTCTAAACAGCTGCAATTTACAGTGTTTTACTGCGACAAGCGGTTTTGAAACACCAGATCTATTAGATCTAGTCAATATAGGCCAAGTCATTGTGAGAGATGAAAATTCTACCTAGATCTTAAATCTTTCCTGGCAGTGACAGATGCTAAAACCTTTCTGGCAGAAAAAAAACCCCAACCCAATTGTTTTGTCAAAGCTCACTTTATAAATACCTTTTGCTGGAATGATGATGCTTTGTATGAAACACACTGCAGAAAACTGACAGTGAGGATGGAAAACACTGACCTAGTTTTATCCAGAACAAAAGCAGGATTTATTTTTTTTGTACAGTTTTTCTTCTTCTTCTTCTATTTTTTTTATATCTTGGAAGACAAGAGAGTTCAATAAATGCGAGCACTTAGGACTCCAGAATCTGGTAGAGGGAAGAAAAGCAAAGCACCTTCATCATCAAATGTCAACAAGAAATCTTAACAATCTATCTAGATGTTTTGGGGATGTCAGTGATGCCCTCTCTTAATTGTCTAGGTCCTGGTGTTTTCAATTGTTGTAACAGCCTCATGCCCTACAAAAACATCTTCAGCTTCTGCTCTAAGTTGCATGAAGATCTGAGTTTTTAGAAAAGGAAGATTAGAAGAATATTAGTCGAGGCATTCCCTTAACTGAGGTGGACACACGGGCCCTTATTTGATGAGTCGTATTTATCGCTACATACATGCATATGCCCCTTAGGTAGCTCTTAAACCAGATCACAAACTGGATGGGGACCCCGACCACCAACCAAGGGATCTTTGCACTGATTCTGCTGAAGGACAAGTGCACTCCTGATTCCTGACTTTAAAATATTGTCATCTTCTTGTCTTTGGGTGAAAGACATTAGATTTCTCTAGACAGGTGGCTCAACAGGTGCAAGAAATGATGTTCAAGTTTCTGGTAAGGTACAAGGCAAATTCACTGGACAAAAATCCGTCGGTGATATGACCCACCAAGGTACAACTTCTAGATACGCCAAGGGAAACACAGTGATGGGCTTGATCTCTTACTCTTTTTCCATCAGATATCTGCTACTGTCCATGTGAGCAAGGGGACGCTGAACTACATGTGCCTCTGATCTGTCCCATTCTGTCATTCGTTTGTCCCTTTATTCAAAAGAAACCTCCACGCTCTTCCAGATAAGATCGCCCTTCACTGCAGCTTCTGCCTTACCACCCAACTCCAAAATGCTCGTAAATCATACTTTGTGCAACCAAGGGGGCAGGATCTGAGGTTGGCCTCACAGCGCACAAGGGGATTTGATACTGCTCCCATGGTGTCAGGGTGAGAGGAGAAGTTAGTTTGAGAGGATAGCTGGGCAGAATAATCCTCCCCAAAATATTCCTAAGCAGCAGAAAACAGGTAGAAGATCAACCAAACGTTTCCTTCTTAAATTTGATAAAGACGTATTTAAAATTACGGCACGCAATGAAGGGCTATATTTTTCTTTTTTTAAGATCTTTAGAGTTTCACAAGTGTTTGGACTCTACCATATTTGCATTCTTTGTTGCAATTGTTTTATATTTACACCAGACCTATCTTCCAGAGCATTCTAAGTTATTAAAATTCACCCTCTCTCTCTTCTTTAATCTCTCGCCTAGTTGTCAACCTCAAGTGTGAGTTCCTCCCTGGAATGCTGTTCCTTTATTGCTTATTGTCAGAAATGTTTTCACTTGGAATTTTCCCGGCTGGTGACATAGTGGGCTATTGCTGTGGGTCAAAGTTTGCATATCAAGCCATCAGTTTTCATCATTGTGTTTGTCATGAGCTAAGGACATTTTTATTAGACAAAACAATACGAGGGTAAAATGTATTAAAATTCAGCCTGCCTGTTGCAAGCTGTAAATGAATCCAACTTTTGATAAAACAGAATAGTGTAAAGTATCCTAAAGGATAGAATATTGATATTTGCTACCACTGTTTTTTCATTTTTCTGCTGTTACATGGGCTTGCATACAGCAGGAGAGGGTGTTTTTAGTATATTAAAGGCATCTATACTTTATTACTACTTGTTTGCTAGTTCCAGAGATCTGAAATTACAGACATGACAGTCTGTAATTATTGCTAATTTCTTTTGAGTTTTTAATTATTAGATACTTTGGTAAATCTCTTTGCTTTCCTCAAGGATACACTGAGGTTTGTTTTTTGTTTTGTTTTGTTTTAGAAAACTACAACCTTTATGCTCCAGATTTTCAGCTACCAGAGTGTCTGGGGCAAACTGTCATTTTGAGATGTTTTTTAGATTAAATGTTAGAGGACTCTTAAGCAATCAGTGCAGACAGCTGGGTTTTATTCAGCAAAAAATGGACTCTATTGTGTAAGGAAACAGTAAATCCAACCTCCAACCTACTGCACTGAGTTAAGTGTTCACACTAAAGTTGCCTTTTTTGTTCCCACCTTCGGGGGCTTTAATTGTAAATTCAAAGCCACCGAGAGGTGAAGAATGCTCATGAAGAGGAGGTTAAATGCGAAAAATCCCATGACTGATGCAATTTTGCCACTTATTGCTGACTCCTTGGCCATACAGACGTGCCGAGCTGTTTTCTGCAGGGTGTTCCAGTCTGGTGGGAGGCTGTGAGAGGTATCACACCATAGGTGGGAATTGCTTGAGAACATCACGTTGGGTTTCTGTGATGGTGTGAAGGGTTTGTCCATCTCCAGAGACAGCCCTTGTCTGTATGTACCCGCGCATTAACACCATGCAATGGGTTGCTTCATCTTCTGTGGGGCATTTTAGCACCACCACAAGAAGACCCTGGCTGTGTTGAGCATCTTCTTGAGTCCCCTTCAGCAGGACAGTTAAGAACATATTTCGCATTGAGTGACTAAATACCCATGGGGCTTCTGTTGCTCTGAATATTGAGCTGCTGTTGACTACATCCTTCAGATGTCTGGGGAATGAGACAGCAATTAGCCTTGATAAAAGAAATTAAGTGCAGTGTTACAAACTGTTTCGGGTGGCGAAGTTATCCTTTAAAAGAGAGATAAACCATTCCAAACGGCACATTAAAAGCACAGACAGAAAGACACGTCAGCAAGGTGTGAAGGAGACACAATCTCTAGCATCTCTAGCTCATCCCCATCACGGTCAATGTCTTATTAATCTCTCTATATGCTGAAGAGGGAGGCAGCAAAGTTGAATCTCAGACCATGGAAGAGAGAAAGAGCCATTTGTTGAACCACCGGAGTGGTGCAGAACTGCTGGACACTGTGTCAAAGGCACCAAGATGCTGAAAACGCCTTGTGTGTGGCTGTTTTGATGTGCTGGTTCCCTTCACAGTGAAAACAAAATGGGAACACATCTGAAAAAGTAGATAGTCTAATGAGTAAGACATTTGGTAAATAAGACCAATTAAAAATCAAAAGCAGTACACATCTGAAAAGGCAGATAATATGGTGGGTAAGACATTTGGTAAATAAGAGCAAATAATGATGTTCTAAACCTGAACCTAATGCACTCATGTCAACACTTGCGCTCTAACCCACAGCAGGTTTATACCGTTTTTAAAACACGGCTAGGTTTTTGTTCTTTACAAAAAGTATTTTGTTGCTTTCTAATCAGGAACTTAACTTCACTTTCATGGATGCAATAGGATTCAAACAGGGGAAAGTTAATTCTTCCCCATTTTTTTTTGCATTTAGAGCATGTGAAAGAGGGAGCTGTGATGGAAATGCTTTTATGCTCTTATCTGTTAGGAGTGTTACTAGGACAAACTTCGTGATGAGGCAGAGGTCACAGCCCTGACTTCCAGAGCTTCAGTTTAAACAGACAAGTGGTTTTGGTTTTGGGGAGAGGGAAACGGAGTGAGGGAACCAGTGTGCTTGGAACCCCACAACACATCTAAGGTGAATCAAGAAGGGAATCCAAGTATCCTGAATTCCATGGAGTTGGGTGGCAAAATGTTTAAACAGATGTATTTTTGGGGCTCTCAAGATCGATAAAAAATGCTGAAGCATGTCTTGTCTGACAAATCATCTGCCTTTCTGATGCAGAGAACTTCCCAATAGCTTCAAATTCAACCAAGAACCAGTCTTGTCCCTAAACAATCTTTGTCCTGGGCTTTAGAGCTCCGGGACTGACTGGTCCATCTCATGAGGCAATCACAGAGCCATGTGCACTCATCTGCTTTCGTGGAGTCACCATTTTCAGTCCTGGTGGTCCTTAGATCTGACGTACTGCACATCCCAGACCAGATCCTTTCATTAATTGAAAATTGGTATAAAGTTCAACATCTGATGTTAAAATGTCCTGTCAATTCTTGATTTGAAGACTGCAAGAGCTGAAGAGTTCCTTATTTTGCTGGATGTTTGTCGTTAGAATTAATCACTTTCAGTGTTATAAATGTTTACCATATTTCTAGAATTTCTCTGGCTGAGATTCCAAGGCTTTGCTTCTTTATACATCTTTCTCTAGGAGTTAAAAGACATGTTTCTATCAGGTATTTTCCATAGATTAAAGTACCACCTAAAATCCTCTGTCTGGACAAGTTCTGTAGACCACAATTAGACCGATCGGAATTGCTGCCTGACATTTTTCACATCGCGATTCAAACTAATCTGTGCAGAGTTCAGTGCACAATCCACGTGATACTTGATCCGAATTCTTCTGACGGAGGAATGGCTGGAAAAAAAAAAAATACTTTGCATTTTCTCAAATTCACTTCTCCAAACTGCTTTTGGAGGAATCTTGGAAGGCTTTTTGTTTGCTTGTTTGTTTAATGCCCGACTTGCTACTAGGAACTGAGTATTTCAACTCAACAGTGGCTGTGACAGATGCCACCCAGCAGTGCTGCTCTGCCAGCAGTGGCCAAGTGCGACTCCCAAGGCCAAGTTTCTACTTGTTTCTTTAAAAACAAGGAAATGTGAATTCACTCACTGCAGCATTTCGAGAGGTTATATAGGAAAGTAGTGTTCAGCCGCTTCTTGTTTGAGGAAAATACAAATTCAGGCTGCTGCTTGGCACTGGAAATGACAGTGGAATAACTAAAAGAGTAATTAATTCAGAGGTAGGAAGAAAAAGCAAAATATAGCACTCCATAGCTTATATTTATTTTTTTTTAAATATGGCTCGTGTTTCCATGATAGCAAACCTTAATATTGTCAGTGTTTAGTTCTAGTATCCTGTTAATGAACACACTTTGGAGTTATTTTCATAAAGGAGCATGTTGCAGCTGGTGTCGGTGGGGGGTGTCATGTAGGACAGGGATATGCAGCTGGAAGAGTCTTGTGAGTCCAGGTCCCTGGTATTTTCAGGAATTATAACAACTGTTACATTTTGCTGTATAGGCAGACCTTTCCCTACACTTATTTAGTTGTTGGGTCACAGCTCTTCATCTTCCAGGAGATGGTTTCCCCCCTAGATGACCTCTTTCTCTGGCAATTAGAAAATTACCCATATCAGCGAATCCAGCTACAGGTCTTGATAAGAGAAATATCTACTGCAAACTCAGCACCTTGGTAATGATTAGGGATGGATTTATTCCATTTTCAGGGTGTCATACTTTGGTCTGCCATCCTGCAGTCCTTTTAGAAGGAGACTGCCTGTTTTGCTGCTCGTTGCATGGTGCATCCTAGAAAGTATCTGCCTATTGAATTCAAGCTATAGCCCCATGTGGATACATTTATATTTGTCTGTGGGCCTCGGACATTTTAAAACAGAGGCAAATGTTGCGTGAGTCCCATATGACCTATTGAATAGCACGGGACACAGCACTTGACCCTGGGATTCTTGCCTCAAAACCCTGTGTTGGTGGATCTGAGTGTATCTTAAAAGAAAATACGCACAACTCATCAAATCTCTGTGATTCTCCATAGAGTAGAAAAAATCCTTCACAGGTGTAAGCCGAATGCATAAATATAGAGGACCTGGTGCCAGTGAGGCACTTTTGGATATCAGTCTGACTTTCTTGGTTACAAGAACTGAATTAGAAATCCTAGAAGTATCGCAGGGGGCTTTGGAACATGTTAAAAATCAGAGAAAATGTGACAATGTGGGAAATTCTGTGGTTATAAATATGTTCATATGTATGTGTGTGGGGAAATACAGTTTTTACTCCCATAAGGTTGACACATTTTTGGCTGTCAGGTAGTTGCTTTTCTCGGCTAATTATTGCATATCCTGGGACTTAGGTCCATGGTCTTCTGGGAGAAATCTGAGAAACACATTAACTGCCTTTGTGGGTTCAATAAATATCTAGCCCTTCTCCCCTTTGGAGAATTTGTCAGGAAGATGAATCAGCTGATGGGGATGGTGAAAGACACTGGAAATGGTCAAGTCTGAGTAATTTTTATGAACTTCTGTATTTGGTAGGCAGGGTAGCGGTCATCTCACCTGACTGCAGACACTTACATCTGAACCTGTTATTCTGCACTCTGTTTGGAATCACAGAATCATAGAATTGTTTTGATTGGAAAACGTTTTAAGATCATCAAGTCCAACTATTAACCCAGCACTGCCAAGTCCACCCCTAACCCATGTCCCTAAGAACCTCATCTCTGTGTCTTTTAAACAGTGACTCCACCACTTCCCTGGGCAGCCTGTTCCAATGCTTGACTCACTTCAATTCAGACCCACAGCGGACGAACAGATACTTTCAGGATATGATTCATCTGATGTTGTGGGATTGAGATAAATTGTGGTTGTCTCACCTGAATAACTTAAAATGCATTAGGAAGATTAGTTCTGATGCAAGTAACTGTGTAGTATATAGAATCATAGAATCATATGAGTGTTTTGGTTGGAAAAAACCTTTAAGATCATTGAGTTCAACCATTATATGTGACATGAAACAGATGAATCCCCCTCCAACCAAATGGTTGCTTGCTGCCCCCTATTAGACAAGCTTGACATAAACCTCGAACATATGAATAGGAGCTAGAGTAACCACAAGACCTTGAAATGCATTACTTGGGGTTGCAAGGACAGCATCCAAGAGCGTGCATAATTAGGAAAAAACCCCAATCCTAACATGTAGATGAGCGCTGGGAAAAAACAAACACACAAACAAAAAACCCCCCAAAAAACCAGTTATTATATACTTCAACACTTACTGGTAAAATAATGGCTGTGAGCATGCACATGGAGACAACACTTACAAATGAATGAACAGAGAACCTACTATTCATGTTCAAGCTAAGGACATACTGTGTACGCAAATATATGTACAGTCTCAAAAAAAATCATTGTAAAAACAATTAAACCCAGTGTCAGCAATGCAAGGAAGAAAGGAAGATCATGTGATAATGAAAGATGTGACCCAATGTAGTTATCTTTGCTCCTACCATAAGCAGTACCAAAAAAACCCAAGAATTTAAATCTCATCAATAAGAACACCGTTGCACACCTGGGGTCTAAACATCTGGGAAGTACTGTATTAGTGAAACTATCTCCAGGCTTACAGAGTGGATGAAAACCGAAAGCGCCAGCCACCTGCAATTTTAAATCGCTAATTTGGAAAGACGTGTCTGTGTCATCCCATTTCAAAAGCACCGCACAAGCTGCACAGTCATTGTTATTACTGTGATCCTAATACATTCGCATCTCGGTGTACAGGGATTTAGATACACACGGCGACTCTGTGTCTTAAGACGAGACTCTGCGCCCCTCAGAATGCTTTTAATTCCTACCCACTAGGGGTTATATTCCCTTCTTGATGTGCTAGGATTTATATCCGTAACTCCTGGTAATACTCATGGGAATTGCATGCATGAATCACCATTCAAGGAGATGAATTCTCACAACATTTAGTTTCTGGAGTTTTCTCATGTTTCTGGTCCGTCACGTTTCTTGTACTTATTAGCAAGCCCACAGTCTGTTGATGAGAACTATTAAAACCTATGTATTTCCAGGTGAAAAGTTATTATTCTTAAGGTAGGAAATGCTTCCAAAGCAAGCTATATTTTGTGGATGTTGATAATATCATGGAAAGGAGCATCTAAGTAGGGTGTCACTTCCAAATAATCTGCAAAATTACATTCTGATCACCACCTGGACTTGCAGCTCTCACCAAGACAAAAAGCAAGACTAAAGCCTGGTGAGGGGTGAATTTTCTGCCTTGAGAAAGTGTGGTCAGAATGTATGTAGAAGATGGCTGTCAAAGCACTGAATAAACCAGGCTCCATGCAGAATTGTTACAGTAACCTTAATTCAAATTATGCTTCTTAAACTGGGTGCTCTATGTATCTGCGATTTTCTGAAGCAAAATGGTTTGTACATGCCAGTCAGCAGCTTGTCTTTGCTCCCAGGGAGCAGTGCAGTTGCACCTGGGAAGTTCTAGATAATGTAAAAAATAGCCCCTTCCTCCTTGTCCCCCAAAGTCTTGTTAATCTAGTCCATGCCATTTCCATCCCACAGATATGAAGCAAACCTCCTGCCTTGTAGTATATCAGTTCCAGCTTAGTGCCTTCCATCGGCTGAGCTCCTGCTCCCGAGCAAGCTCCGTGAGGTTGACCCACCACCATCTAACAACCTCATCAAGTTGTTTTGATCCTGGAGACCACGCAGGTCTGCCTTCTCATGGCAAACAGGTGGCAGGACTGCAGGGTGAAATACTTAAAATGGACTAAATAAAGCTGCATCTCCAAGATCTCTGTTCGTGGAGTCTCACAAAGATCAGCTCCTCTCACAGCCTTTTTATTTTTCAACACCTCAGTGGAACCCAAAGATAAACTGATTAGGCAACATTGCTTTGAGTGCCAGCAGCTCACAGATAACACGCAGCCTTTCCTATTTGCCACCACGCAGAGCTACGTCCTTCACATCAGGACAGCCTTATGAAGGAAGAAGAGCTCATTGAAGCTGAATCTTAGTGAGGCAGAGGTAATGCTGTTGCTCGGAGGAAAGGATTTCAAAGAGTATGTTGCAGAAGCACTGGTTTTTTTGTTGTTGTCGAAGGTGTCCGTTCAACTCAGTTGTCCCTGATGGTAATCTCTTCCATCGCAGTGTGTGCAAGTAATATCCTCTGCTGTCTCCTTCCAGCTTAGAGACTCTGTCCTGTCTCCTCTGGGGGTGACCTCCCCTTGTTCTTGCAATATTTTGTCATTTCAGAGGGAAAGTGCAGCAGTGTGAGAGAAGTGTGCATAAAGCCATCAGCGTTCGGAAAAACTCTAGCTAGTAAGAAACGCCACCAGGTATGTCGCTAATGATGCCAGCTGCTCAACTGCATCAAACCTCCAGTCCTTCAAGTTGCTTTTCAGAGAATTTCAAATCCAGTTGATAGTCTATTCTTTGCTGACAAGGTCCAGCAACCTCTGGGAAAAAACTACTGGAAAAAGACATTCAAAGGCCCCTGAGGGCTATCCTTACGAATATTGCTCTCCTGAATTTTGCTCCTTAAGAATTTGCTCCTCCTCCCTGTATAATAGGGGGAAGAGTCCCTGGGTGGGAGGTACAACTTCTCTGAAAGCCAGTGCAAAGTCGTCTCCCTGAAGAAGAAATGAGTACCACAAACCTCACTCCCTTCTCCTCCAATTGTGTTCTTCCGTCTCACTTTGATTTGTACCTTTATCACTCAAGGTATGAATTATTTTTCTGAAGAAAACCCAATCAATGCAGCAAACCCCACTGAAAATGAGCAAAAAGCAAACAGCTGTGGCCAGTGATGTGCACAATGTGAGAACCGGAATAAGAAGGGAATAGCATGTGAATGAAAATGGTCATGCATGTGCTCAGCGTCTCAGTGCAAATATGGCATCTTAAGGTAAATACATACACACTGCTCCACAGAGATACCATACAGACACACTTTGTGCATGTTGCATGTAAAGTAGCTGAGTTGTGCTAAAGATTGGCTTGATAACTCCAGTCATGCCAAAGGATTTTTTCTATGAGCAGTTTTCCCTTTAAAATTATGCAGCACTCCCAAGTCTTCCCCTTGTTAGTGACAAAGGTGGAGATATTATTGCTACCCTTAAGCTTCTCTGCCTGACAGCAAAGTCATTCTGCATTTCTTTCTCTCTTCAAGTGAGGTTTTCTCAGAGTACCTGCAAGCAAGGATGACTCGGAAATTTCCTTGTACATTAGATGAGGCTGCGAACAAAGATGAAGTGCTGTGACAAACGCATCCAAAGTTGGTGTTTGCCTTTCTCTGTGGCTCATTCTTACTTACGAACCTCCAGGTTAACTGACCTGTGTGTCAAGTCAGGAAAAAGAGATTCAGATTTTATTTTGTCAAATGGAGAATCAGCAGTAAGTAAGAGTTTAGAGAACTAACCAAAATATGTCTAATTATTTGGGCTTAGGATTTAACTTACTGGGGTTTTTTCTTTCTCTTTTCTTCTCCCAGCCCCTGCCTGATACTTCAAGCACAAAACCCAGCAGGGAGAGATGTAACGGAATTTAGAGGCAACCGATGTTCAAAGACATTGCTTAAAATGGGTCTATGCTAATACCGAAGATCTGTGCAAATTGGGTCAATATCCCACATACTCCGAAAGGGGCAACTTCATCAGGACGTGGTACAGGATTGTCTCATTAAGTATTTCACAGGGATGCACCTTTGAGCCAAAACCTCAAAGAGCTGCTGGCTATAACTGACCCAGCCCTTGGCCAGAGCAGGATACATTCATACCCCGAGAATCATCCAGTGTGTGTGTGTGGTCTCTGAGCTGGGCACGGGGAGGGCACGTTCATCCCAATGTAACTGAGTTTAATTGCTGCTGCCTCCTGACTCTTTTCATAAAAGGAATCTGTGCTTAAAGGCTCAGAGCCTTTTCCTTGAACTTTGTTGCTCCAGATTGAGCTGACGTGACTTCCTTGTCCTTGATGGAATTACATTGGTGAATTATTGGTCAGATGCAGATTTGAATTGGGCAGTGAACCTCATCATGTTCCCTTCTTTGTATCCTCTATGTATCCTAATGAAATATTAAGAATAGTTTTGCACAAAATGGAAATTTAAAGGCATCCCTATAAATTAAGAAAAATCACAGTTTTGTACAAAATCAGAGTAATGCTCTTTTATTCTTTCCTGAGGCAGAGAAAAAGATTTTCAGAAACAGAACTTTAAAAAGACATGGCACTGAGAGTGGGTAAAATAAGAGCTATAATCCAAGCCCACCAGTCTTTCTGTTGAAATTGTGGGTGCAGGCATCATATTGGCACATATTTCTGAAACAAAAAATAGACCTCGCTAAGCGAGCATTGACACAACCAAAAGTTTGCTGGTTTGCAGAAGAGGTTGTTGTAAATCCCTGGAGGGAACTGGTGCTTGGTTACCCTGGATAAGAAAGCTGGTACCAAGCCATTAAAGAAACCTGTAGGTGCAACGCTGAGCACCTACAGCTGCAGACCCTGTTTGAATAAATTGAGGCATTAAATGCATCATAATCACAGTAAGCAATAAATGCAGGTAATTGTGGAAATAAGAGTCAAGGACAATGGGAATGGGTGAAGTGCTTGTTCATATGCAGAGCAAGGCCCAAACAAAGCATGCAATTAGTTTACAGTCACCGTTTACTGGATGTATTTGCCTTTCGGTTGAAAAGGGAGTTGTAATTTTTCAGGGTGGCCCAGACAGTTTGTCCCATCCCGGAAAAAGTGGAAAAGCCAAACCTCAAAATCCCATCTTTGGATTAGAGAAACGATGACAAGTTTTGCTGTGAAAATATAACAATTTGTGTGTCCTGCAGGTTGTCCCTTTCCCAGTTGTGTCAGCCGACCTCCTTCTTGCATATTCTTAGATGACTGTAATTATCTCACTGTAGAAAAATAATTGGCTTTTTCACTTTTTGTAGTAACGAGGCTCCACCATTCTCTTCTTTCCATGTTAGTTCACTGAGATTAGTAGACAAGTTTGCCTCCAAAGAGCAGTTCACAGAGGTATCCATGCACCCTGTTGACCCGCAACACTTTCTCTCCATAATGTGGTTGAATCACCATCACTAGGGGTGCTTAAAAGATGCATAGATGAGGTTCTTAGAGACGTGGTTTGATGCCAGTGCTGGGGTAATGGTTTGACTCGATAATATTGAAGGTCTGTTCCAACCAAGCTGATTCTATGATTCTATGCAGAACAAGAAGAGGCTGGTGTTACTTCTTGAGGGACAAATTTCAGATGAAATGGAGAAATAGCACTGACAGCCTTGGAAAAAGAGATAGACATGTCTAGTGGGAGACCCATCGCGTGTGTTGACAGTGTGTTGGGCATTCGCAGGTTGGTGAGCAGTTTCCATGTGAAGTAGTTGGTCTGATTAATGCCTGTGAACTCAGTGCAGATTCCACCTAAATACTGTAAATGAACTTCGGGGAAAACAGTGTTTTTCTTTTTGATCAACCACATCGCTGGCAATATAATGAGCACAATTACCCTCGCTTGACTATGCAACGTTATTGTGTTTTGCCAGTTAATTGCTGACGATGTTTTCAAGCTTATTAAAAGCAGACAATGTATTCACATATGTTTAATCAGAAATTTCTGAGAAAATTTAGAATAATATCTTAGGTATTTTATATCATTTGTCTTTTTTCTTCATTTATTTTTCTTTTACAAACATCAAAACCGAAGAAAGTCTATTCAGCGTCCTGAAATGTTCCTGCTTTGGTACATGAATGAACATTTCATATTAGTTCTGTCAAATAACCATGTTTGTTATCTGAGACCCAAATCTGCAAACTTCTGCATACCTGAAGATGCTTTTGCAGATTAATTCTTAATCAAGGTATCAAGAAAGAGTAAATTCTAATTACAGTAGTAGTTGTAGCAGCAGTAGGAGAAATATCACAGAATTAGTGCAGCCTGGTTGTGGATTATTGTGCTTTTAAATGCACAGAAAAAACAAAACAAAACAAAACGAAACATTTTTTTCATTCTCAAAGAATTTTTGATCCAAGTTGAAGTTTAGAGCCACCAAATGGATGAACAGAAGAAAATACTGAAACAATGCAGATCAATATGAGAGGTAGCATTCTGATCAAACCTACTGGCAAATGCTTTGCCTTGAATATATATAGGAGCTTCTATCCTACAGTTCTGCTGTTCGTTAGTGTTGGGGACAAGATGACCTGGAAACATCCTGCCTAGCGGGACTGCAGGAAATTCAATTTCCCTTTGATCCACTGGGTGCTGGAATTGTCCATTTCCATTACCCATACAAGCACAGGAGGTGTAAATTGCAGGAAAAACTCATGCAACCCAGAGTCAGGGCTATGTTTGGATCACAAGATCAATAAGGCACAAGCAGGTCTTTGTTACATATTTGTGCCATGCATGAGGACCCAGAGTGACTCAAGAAACCTTGGTGGAAGTAGAAGGCATGAAGAAAAAGCCTAGACAGTACTGTGTTTTTAGGATGGGTGTCTCTGGCTCTGCTCTGCGTGTTCGGTCCCGCTTTCTACCCACTTGTCACCCTTCAGGGGAAGGAAGGAGCAGAGGCAGAGAGGTCTGTTGGCTGTAGCAGAGACTCCAAACTTTCACAAGGTCCATAATTTACCTTTAAATGGATGTCTAACTCCAGAAAATAACTACCTTGATGACTAAAACATGGTTGTTCTAATTTACAAGAGACGAAACAGAATTCTGGACTGATGCTCAACAAAGTTTTAGCACCGTTTTCTGTTTGGGTTCAAAAATCTTCCTGACTTTGCTTAGGCAAGCCGATAAAGGTTGTGTGACACAAATACTGGGGGAAAGGAGAATGATTTTCATTTTATCTATTTTCTTCTGCTTTATCTTTACCATGCGATTAATTTCCAAGAGATCTTGGTGTGTGCTTGGTTCTGAGAGTGAACTGATGACTCTGGTAACCCATGAGTTTTGGTCGTTCTTCCCAGCAGAGCTGAAAGACCATTGCTCCAGCCTTGCTGAATGGGATATCAGTTCCTATATGGTTTGAATCCTCCTGATCTGGAGAGATCTGTAGGATCCTGAGTACATCTGAATCCCATTGGATTTGATGGGAGATGGAGGTGTTCATCTCTCAGCAGCATGGAGCGTGTAAGCATGAACTTCATAGTGACAATCATGAAACAGAACATAGTGTAAGGGGGAGCTAAACGTAGTTTCTTCTAATCTCTTGGGATCTGGGAATTTATCTCTCTGCTTAATTGAAAACTTTGCAGAGTAAATCTTTTAGCAAATGTGATACCCAAGTAAAAAATTTTCAGCAGACTCTACATTTTCACAGCTGCTCCTTTGTTTTGTGGAAGTGTATTTTGAATGTAAGTCCTGCTTACATTGCATTCCTACTAATTCTATTGTACATATTAAATGTCCTCTTTGTAGCGTGTAAAACCAGAAGGGAGACTAAAAACAAATAGCATGTGTTTCAAATGTTTTATGGAAGATGGCACCAGTATTTTCTGAATGCCTCCATGAGACCAAGGCACTGCTCTCTGATAATGGTGCTATTGGTCAAGGCCAAAACTAGAATGTAAAATTAAGTAGGAAATAATGGAAGAGAAGAGAGGAAATATGCTACTTGCCCTTGCAAGAGACAAAAACCAAACCAAACCAAAATCAACACAAAAGGTGAAACAATCAACCGAACAGTCCCCGCCTCCCACCCTGCTAAAAAAAACCCAAAACAACCAACCAACCAACCAAAACCAAAACCAAACATATAGACAAGACACAACAAAATTTTGCTTGCTTCTCTACCAGCTTGCTTGCATCTGTGACAATATAAGACCCATTTGCTGTTACCAGCTAAGAGGTAAAAGTGATTTTCCTTTTATTTCAGCAAATCCTGTAAGTCATCGTGAGTGGCATCAGTGTCACATGCCGTCACCCACAGCATGGTGATGTCTCACGCACATGTGCTGTGTGAGGTACCAAGGGATACCTCTGCTCCCCTTTTGTAATATGGGGCAGAGTTCTGAGAATTGGTCTGCAGGGAGTTCTTCTTCTTCTTTTAGATTTGTGTTTTAACTCAGTGGGCTCTAAGAAATAGGTTTGCAGGAGTCTGTCCAAACCAACTATCCTGAGGTCTTTCTTCTCAGGAGGCTTTCCACAGTCATGCAATTGGATGCATTCCCATCCCATGAACAATGCACACCTGGGGAGGTTCATGAGCTGCTTCTGTGGTGGGACTGCTTATGAGCATCTCCTCAGTTGACCCAAGGTTGTTTTCACATCCTCTCTCATGACAGGGCATGAGTTTGCAGTTCCAATCTTGTGACAGAGGAAGGACCATGGCATGTGAACTTTAGGTCACTCCATGAGTGACATGGACCAGTTCACTGGAAGATGCCAACACAGTCGCTTTAAGCAAGGATGATACATCCAGCTGTCCTAGAATCAATGCCTAGGTGATACCCAAACCCTTCTGGAAAGTCCTGGCCAAGGGAAAGAAGACATGGCCATAGTGTCCCACACGTTGTAGTGACCCCTGCCTGCCCTAAGGGACCAAAAGCAGCTGGCAAAATTTGAGGCATCTGTCAGGTTATTTGATTCTGTGTTAGAAAGGCTGATCAATAAACAGCAGGTTGGAAAGAAAATACCCTCTTCTGAGTTGCAGCGTGCTTTCTGTGGTTGCAGCTGTGTCTCCAGGTCTCTGCTTACCAAAACAAATGGTTGAATCCATGCATTGTAGCTGCTACGGCAGGAGAATACCGAGCAACAGAACAAGACCCAGCAAGGAAGAGGATGGACTTAGCAAAGGCATAAGGAACAGGACTGAGGAAGAGAAGAGGCACTTTGCCAGTCAGGGGAGAAGCAGAACTTACCACCTGCTACCGCAGATGTAATTAAATTGCACTCCAGAAATGGATAGTCCATATCCAAGTGAGGCAAAACCGATCTCATACAGATCTGTTCCAACCTGGAGAGTTATTACATCTCTCTGTTTCTAATTACACTGTTACCCAGTATGATGCCAACTCCAAAGGCAGAACCTGTGTCACTAAAGAACATTTTCTTTGTGGAAACAATGATTAGTGAAGGCAATTATTTCTCATGAGAAATTTTGGAAGTAGTTAATTTTCCTATCTCACGCTCCTGTAATTTGGACAAAATAAAAAGAAGAGTGGAGAAACTTTGAAAACTAAAGCTGTGATTATTTATTTTTTTTTTTTTAGGATAAGTATTCAGCTTGAGGTAATAAGACTTCTACCAAAAGATGGCATTTTTAGAAGAAGGGAAATATTGTGGGGTTTTTCCATAAGTAACTGTAAAACATTTAAAGAAAGGGAAGGCACCACCAAAAATTTCATGTCTGTCCAAAAAGCAATTTTTTTTGATAGAGACATTTTGATTAAGAAGTTGAAACATCCATGGTGGTGAAACTAGTTGCACTTGGCTTAACTACTGCCCACCTCCTTCGGAAAAGCTGTGTCTCCAGGACCTGGGACAACATTAATTGTTCAGGTAAGATCACGCTGCTTTGCCAGTGACATCTGGACCATCTATACCAGTGAAGACCACGCAATCATCAGAGCTGGCTGGTTATAGGCAGTGAGATGCCACACACTGCTGGCCAGGACTATAAATCCTTTGAAAAGCATGGAGGGTGTTGGTCTCTTCTCCCAAGTAGCAAGCGATAGGACAAGAGGAAATGGCCTCAAGTTGCACCAGAGAAGGTTCAGATGGGACATTAGGAAACATTTCTTCACAGAGATGGTTGTCAGACTGCCCAGGGAAGTGGTTGAGTCACCATCCCTGGGGGTATTTAAAAGATGCAGAGATGAGGCTCTTAGGGACATTGGTTAGTGCTAAAGTTAGGTTATGGTTGGACTCAGTGATCTTGAGGATCTCTTTCAATTAAAATGATTCTACGATTCTATCCTGTCACTGAGCACCAGTGAAAAGAATCTGGTCCATCCTCTTGACACCCACCCTTGATGTATTTATCAGCATAAATAAGATCCCTGTCAGCCTTCTCCAGGCTGGACAGAGCCATCTCTCTCAGCCTTTCCTTGTAACAAAGACGCTCCAGACCCCTAATTTCCTACCCCGATGTCCCCTTGCACAGCACCACCATGCCATAGCCCCAGGTCCCACCCCCAGCCTGACAGCCAACGAGAAGGTCCTGTCCACAGGGGAACTCAGAGGGACCAGGCTACCCCAGCTTTGCCTCTGGTGACGATGGCAGCCCCTCTCCTTCTTCCTCCCTCTGTCCCCGTTGGCAATATCGGTGCAGTATCAGGGTGGCAGGGCAAGGACGCATTGGTGGCATCAGGCGGTGACGGGGTGTTTTTGCAAAGTGCTGAGCGCGGTGATTTCTCGCTGCCTGCCTTGCCACCAAGGGCAGCCTTCTGCCTGGCATTGTTCTGCTCCTTAATCTCAGTCATGTGCTCTTTGGCATCCAGATTCACGGTCATAAGCATCCAGCGCTTTGATATTTATTCTGTGTCACTCGATCAGTTTGGGGGCGGGGGGGCAGCTCTTTCCTCCCCACCCTATTTTCTGTTTGGTGGTGTGGTGGCAAATAGGCTGGATACAAGGAGCCAATCACAAAATTGCTACTGGGGGGAAAGGAGGACAAATAAATAAACCCAAACCCAGAGAGTAACTTATACAGCTATGTTTTATTTAATGGATGTGGATAAGCCCCCACTCGGTGCAGGTACCACTGTGCCCTGCAGATGCTCCACTCCCCGAGGGATGCTCGTGGGGTCCACCCCATCCCTCGGACAAAAACTTTCGTTGTCATATCACAGGACATGGTAATCTCCTGTATCCCGTCTCTGTAACCCAGAAGCCGCCTCCCCCTCATATTTTACATATTCCCTAAATTCGTTTGGAAAGGGGGCAGGAGAGGAGATAACGGCGGTGAGTTGAGCCGAGTGGGAACTGCTGACTGACAAAGTGTGTAGTGCAGTACGGGTGCTTTCTGGCTCTCTAATTATCCTTTTCCTTCTTGACTCCAGTATCACATGTAGCCATGTGTAGAATCATAAAATAATTATGCAGTGTACAAGCTTTCTGGGAGCATGTACCACTGTTTTCCTAATTCTTTATCGCTCCCATTGATCGTGGCGTGTGTGCATTGATCCAAGTCGGCCATCTGGTTGGGGAAGATAAGCGTGCGAGTGTCTTTGCATTGCACTGTCACTCAGGGAGGGGGGTACATTTTGGCTGTAGGGAATTACAGGGGCAGGATTAGCCCTCTTCCTAGGAGTAAACTGAATTTTAAATGTAGTGTTGCAGCTGCATGGACCATGTTGCTAACTTCTGGTTTTGCCCATAGACTGGGTAGATTTTTTTTTATTATTATTATTGTTATTATTTCCTTCTCTTTCCTGCTCAAACTGTATTTGGAGATAGAGATATGGCTTGCATTAAATGGAGGAGAGAGAAGGGAAAAGGAGGAATGTCCTTCTCTGTACATACTAGACTTGTGAGTGGCTGCTGTGTTACAGGATTTCGAAATGGCAAAACCAGCTTTTAAAAGCAGACGAGAACCTCCTCGATTGAATGCATTTCACAATAAGAATCATTGGTCCAAAACAGAAAAGAAAAAAAAAAAAGATGAAGTTATCAGCCTATGACACAAAATTAAAGAGTGGATATTAATCAGCTCTCTTAACTTTGGTTAATCAAGACAAACAACCCTAATCGCACGTTAGCGGGATGTGTGTGTTTAATAATCAGCAACGAAACAATGGAGATTTTTTTTTATATAAAATCATTTATTTTTTCTTGCCTGCCGGCTTTTCCCCTAACAATGGGTATACCCTGCAATTGCTTGAACTTAGCTGCAATATTTTACCAAAATGGCCATTGTGCATGCGTGTGTGTGTGTGTGTGCTCACACCCCTGGTCGTCCTTTTGTCGAACGTGACGGTGGCCATTGTTGTCTCATATTCTGCGAACGTATGGAAGGTGCCTCAAAAGCCTTTCCTCTAAAATTGAACAATTCTGTCAAAAAAGATTAGTTCTATTTTGTCTGCTGCTTGCTGACTATTCATGAATGTAAAGAGAGAGGGCTTGGGTGTCATACTAAGTTGCTAAGGTGGCTGGCTTTCGGCTATTGACTTGAGGATACCAAACCAGAGCCTACAAAAGAGCAGCCAGAAGGAGAGGAGAGAACTGGTCTGCCATGTGTTTCAGCTATACCTTCTTTAGCTGCCCATTTATTTCTTTTGTTGCCACAACTTTTATTGTCATACAGTTGAAAAAAATGTTAGACACAGGCTTCAGGCTGCACCAAGCAGAAAAAAGGATTAGCATATCACTAGGATCATCTTACACTGAACCAAATTCTTTTCAGGATGTATAATTAGTGAATACAGTCTCCCCCCTCCCTGCTTTTTTTTTGAGTGGGTTTGGGGGAGAGGCTCTGGATAGGCAAAATTAGCTCAGATCTCTGGGTAGGAAAGAAGAAAGGAAAAGAAAAAGTTCCCTAATTTCAGTAAGGATTTTTTGCAGCCTATTTCCTCATCTTCGCTTCCTGCATCATGTTGGAAAAGCGTTCTGCACATTCACAAAGTGTGGGAGTCGCTTGTTAAGAAAAACTTTTGTTATTGTTGTTGTTTTTTGGTTTTTTTTTTGTACAAGAGTATGCACAATCACCTCCCTTCTCCCTCTGACAAGGACTCAGCATCAGATCTGAGCCTGGAGGATGTTTCACTTTCTTTCTCCCCATATGTGCCATCTGGGAACGGCACAATTCTCTGTGCACTGCAATAACACAATGCTGTTTCTCCTAATGCTGGGATCTGCACGACTCGGTCGTAAAACTGGGGCTACTACTTAACTGTAACTACTTAACTGTAACTTGCGATGGTATTTGCATTTTTTAAAGCAGAAGGAGAAGGCTGGATGGAAGAATTAATGGTCTATTTTCTAAAGGGTTATAGGACATTTTCAGTGATGACAGGAATACACATGAACCAAGCAGCCAGACTGGGTGTTTAACATGTTCCTTGTCTGCACAGAAAGCAGAAGAGCTCACAAATGCGGCTGTTATTGATGGAAAACACGTAGCCTTTGCCAGTTACCCAGATAATTCAACTCCCAGGTACTTGGCCCTAAAAATCTTCGATCCAAATTACATTTGCATCACGGTGCGCTTGCAAAATGTGTCGCTGTGTTGCTCTACCTGGGGTAGACGCCTGGTTCTGCGTGAGCATCGGGGTGAAGTGACTTGTGGCACCCATATCAAAGCTCCCATCCATGTCCTCGAACGCGCCGCCTCCAAAACTCAGCTGCACCTTTGCCCTGAAAGAGTCGGGTGTGTGGGAAGGGGCCATCTGAGCACCGTGTTTCCTGCAAAATTCAAAAGCAGAATTACCCTGGGAAGGAAACAAGAGCTTCTTTTTCAGCTCAATGGCTGGTAATTTTGCTGCGTTTAATCACACCGCACATTTGACATCATTGCCTTTTCAAACTGTTCAAACCAATTGTTCCACCAAAGTAGCAATTGGACGTGAATATTCAGAAGCTGCTCTGGGGTGCTCAGTGGTAATTGGTCACATCACTCACATGGTCTCGTTCCCATTCTGATGAGAAGAGGGTAGAAATTTGCTTCACGCGGATACTTAAACACCCACACATAAAAATCTCATTTAGCACAACTATATTTTTTTCCTGGGGGTTACTACAGCCGCTTGAACGCTTATAGTTGGAGGGCACAGAAGGGAAACAAATGAAAGGCGAAGTCAATTAATATGTTGAATGCAGACACGTAGAAATGTTTCTTTCTTCACCCCACTCGGCCCCCGCTGTTGGCCCTGCTGATACGCGTGATTTTTGTTGGTTGGGTGTGATGCAGGATGGTGTGGCCAGGTGAAAGGGAGCAAGTTGAGGTGAAGATCCCAACTGCAGCTGTACCGATGTTTCCAGGGACCCAAAGCTCATATTGAGAGGTGGTTGTGGCAACCCAGGTGCAGAGTTTAAGCGAGCGAGCATGAATAGCGAGTATCCCTCAGCCTCTGTGTAACTCGTACACCATGGGGCTAAGAAAAAAATGCTCAAGAGCCAAGAAATATTTGGGGAGAAATTATCTGAATCATTTAGGGAAATCACACCAGCTATTTTACGACTGGTGGGTCACTCGTAGAGCGGGCGTCTATTGTCCAAGTGGATCTCCTCTTGACTTCAAAGAGGGGATTTTTGGTAAGGGATGTCTGCGGAGCGGATCGTCGTGTAAAGCAGCCATGTCAGGCGCTGGGGCTTGTGATCTTCTTTATTATGCTCTGATACACTGAAGAGCGTGTGAAATTATGAACGGGGCGGGGGTGACTTAAAAGCTCCTGTTTATTTAGAGTGCAAAATAGAAAGCCCGGTGTTCCTTATTCATAAGGAATGACTCCTGATGGACATATTTTATTAGGAAGTACGAGATAACCCCAGATGGCCAGAGGAATCCATGGGTGTTGTCTTTAGAAACTGATAAAGGTTTGTGGGTAGCTACTCACTAACACGTAAGAAGTAGTTCATCTCACTCAACTCAAATGTCCTCCTTCCTTCTCCTTGCAGTAAAACTTAACTAAAGAAGAAGAAAAAGTAAATTAAAATCGGACAAAATTAAGGACAGAATAGCAAATGTCAAGATTATTATAATGTACCTCCTGTAATTTTGCAGTCACACTAAAAATGCGGTTAACTTGCAAACGACCTGATTTACCAATACCTGGGCTTGGCTCCTTGGTAGCACATGATAAAAGCACATTACCCTGGTCACCTTGGGGTGGTTTGGTTGGAGCTGGAGCTGTGTGTGTGTCAGTGCTAGACCAGCCTGTGGGTGCACCTCTCTGAAGCTTGCAGGATATATTTTCTGTAAATAAATGCTGTTTAATAAGTATTCCATGTGCATTTGCCATTAGCTTGATGCTATAGAGCTGTGCAGACCCAACCTTGATTTATAAAGCTGTTAAAATGTTTGACCTTGTTTAAATAAAAGCCTCAAGGTTAATTACAACAAGCATTCTATATACACACTCTCTGCTTTGGTCGCCCTGATTTGTGGGAGGAAAGGGTAATAAATTCTCATCTTTTAAAAGTGACTGCAATGCAAAAGTTTAAGAGTTTCCTTTTCTGCCATTTCCATGTTTTAACACTCTTTGATATGCGATATATTGAGCGAAGATGAGCTGCCTCTTCCTAGGGAGCACTAGAAATGTGATATTTTTACTTAAAGTATAATAAACAGTATATGAGAATGGGGTGAAACAAACAAACAAAAAAGGTGATTTGGAATAAAGAATCGAAGCTTTGCTTCTGGATAGGATGTATCCATAATGAAGTAAACAAAGGGACTGTTTGTTGTTTTTTGGGTTTTTTTTCCTTATGGCACTGAAAACAAATTTCACAAAATAAAAACCAATTTAAGTTTCTTTAAAAGAACTGGGAAATATTGAGGAAAGTTAATTGAAGCACATTCAAATTACAATAAACACATACAGGCACAATTATCTTCTTTTGACTAGTATGTGGCTTAGAGATGTTTTTATCTTTTGTTTATTGCACTATTAAAAATACAGAGAGGCGTCAAGGAAGGGTAGATAGCCACCATATGGAATGACATATTTTCCCTATTTATATTTAAATAACCATCTATGAGAAATTATGCACAAATCATGCCATAATTCTCAACTGAAATGACTGTTTAGAAAATAAAAATTCTGAGGCACAATATTCTTTTCATATTAAATTGCCCATTTTCTGTACATCATATATGTTTGTACAATACAAAAAAAAATGCTGCATTACAGCCCAATACAATTTGTTCACAATGCTAATGAAGATGGATAGAGGACATTGTAATATACTGTAGTAATTCATAAACAGTGTGGGAAAACAAGACAAACAGGCTCAGAAAGCTGGAGCATAATTTTTTGTTCCCATTTTGAGAGTGAATAGCGGTAATTTTAATAACCTGCTGGTTCGACAGATTTAATGATGCCGATTAACTTTCATTGCTTGATTCATGCCACGCTCACGTTTGGGGTGAATATTTGCGCTTGCAAAGTTTGAGTGGCTGGTTTTAGGCAGCTAAAAAGAAGCTCCTAATACCCCACAGAGAACTTGGCATGGCTGAAATCCTTGTGTTTGGGATGCGACCCTTTCTCTGAAGATGCACATTTTGAGCCTGCATCTCACTTTGCAATAGAATCATAGAATAGTTTGGGTTGGAAGGGACCTTCAAAGGTCCTCTAGTCCAACACCGCTGCAATGAACAGGGACAAAAGAGCCACCCCGCTTTGTTTACCAATGGAGGGTCTGTCTGCCCACCTAAAAACTCCTGGACCAAGCAGGAATATTGACTCTGGCTTCACTTGCAGGCAGAAATACGACAGGATGTCTCTCATTGCAAGTTCTGTTAATTGGGACCAAGCTGAGAAAGCCAAGATCATTTTCAATTCTGATAAAGCCCAAAGGTGGAAACATTATATCAGCAAAATATCCAGCTTTAATTTATACCTCCCTTGAAAATCAAAACTATGAAATCTTTTGACTTTCTAAAATAGGAGTGAAAACTTCCACATTAGCCGGTGTCTCAGGTTTCTTGCATGCTCAATACACATTGGGTTTTGTTTGTCTGTATGTCTCTCTGATAATTCTAATAATTTTAAGTTTTATAATTCATTCAACACCTCTTACCCAAGTCCTTAACCTAACAAGTTTTAATCAGCCATCTCTTTTAACTTCAAAGAGGTGGAAAGGTAGAAATCACCACTCACCAAAATGAGCCCTTCCTCCTGTTAAGATGCAAAACTATGAGTGGGCAGGTCACGCTGAGAAGCACCATTTCAGGAGAAGGCTGAAAACTGCTGTACACACTGAAAATGGGAACGTTAAATATCTGCAGCATCTGCTTCTCTCTGGATAGCCTCTGTGCGTGTCTAATGATGACCCTGTCCTTAAAAGCATGCGCCCGATCCGACAGACAGCAGCACACAAACTAAAAGGTTTCTTCCAATTTTAGTGGACTTTAGTTTTTCTGGCATAATTTTAAACGGACGTTCAGGCCCCAAGAACACACGTTTACCTCAGTATGTAAAAGGGGCCGATAAGAAAGATGGGGACAGACTTTTGAGCATGGCCTGTTGTGATAGGACAAGGGGTGATGGTTTTAAACTAAAGGAGGGAGATTCAGGCTGGACATGAGGAAGAAATTGTTGGCCCTGAGGGTGGTGAGAGCCTGGCCCAGGTTGGGCAGAGAGGTGGTGGATGAACCATCCCTGGAGACATCCCAGGCCAGGCTGGACGGGGCTCTGAGCAACCTGAGCTGGTGAAGATGTCCCTGCTCATGGCAGGGGTGGCTCTGGATGGGCTTGGAAGGTCCCTTTAACCCAAACTGTTCTGTGATTCTGTGATCATCTGCAACATACCAACCTACTTGGCCCATCTTGCTAATTCAGTTGTGCCTCCTTGTTTTGTCTAGACAGGCATTGGGGACTCCCCTCCCACCACAGATCTGCAGGTAACCTGGGGCCCCCTCCCCATCAGGACATCCTGCTCAGGATCATGCAGGATCGTACCTTGCAAACTGATTTACTCAAGACATTTTATCTGTCCGTATAAGTGTGTGTATATATGTGTATATATATATATATATATATATATATATGGGGGAGTTGGTAGGCCTGTTGTGCGTTTAATATGGTGAGTTATTTATTTGTTTTAGAGAACACTCTTCCAGGAAACATTCAGGTATATCACAGATGGGTAAAAAAAAAAAAGCAGAGAGTTTGATCTGAGTTTTATGCCTTGTTTCTTTTTAAAATTTGATTCAATCCCCTCTTTGATGCTGTCCTAGACTGAAAGGCTCAGTTGCTGCGTAAACTCCACTTTGTTTCTAAGGGGTGTTTCTGGTTGGTATTTTGGGAATTATAAGGACTCGTTAGTATGTTAGGACTAGGAAAACGAGCTTTCAGTCTAGTAAACAGTGGCCTTCATGGAGTGCTGCCGTCTGTCACACTCTTCTGGCAAAATACATCACCGTGGAACCAGTACTGCTGATAAAGGCGTCTACTCCATGCTAAACTCTTAGTTTGCATCCTTTCATTGTGGTTCCAACTCTTATTTATCTAATTCATGTCCTGCGTCTTCATCTCTTCACATCAACTTGAATGTGAAGTCAGAGAAAGGCTGGATTCATAGTATAATGGTCATATGAGGTCTTGTCTAGGACATAAGGGTATGTTTGGATTATGGCAGCACACTAGAAGATGGGACGTGTGTTCTTGTGCGCCACCAGATAACACCGCACCCAATGGCCATCTCTTCACATAGTGTGGGTATATGGCACCATATTATTGAGCATTATACAGAAAGGTCTATGGAAAAATTGATTTCTGATACAAATAGCTTGTTACTGGCATCACCACAGTTGTTCCCAATTTCCACCTGTAAAAGTACCTCAC
The DNA here is from genome assembly GCF_037038585.1 of Patagioenas fasciata. Classification (NCBI taxonomy): domain Eukaryota; kingdom Metazoa; phylum Chordata; class Aves; order Columbiformes; family Columbidae; genus Patagioenas; species Patagioenas fasciata. The sequence continues at coordinate 68,241,833 of NC_092524.1, read as the reverse complement.
AACTTTCTTTCCCTCCACATTTCATTAGCAGTTAGCAATGGTGTCATTGTAACCGTGGTGGTCTAAAGCTACACGTGAAACAAGGCTGGCACGGAGGAACAGCACCATTTAACGGAGCTACTGGCACCAGTTTCCATTTTAAAAAGCTGCTGTGAAACACCGTAGCACTTGTTTAAATAAAGAGGAAAAAGTTTGGCCACAAGCCTTCTTATCTTACTTTTTAATTTTTATTTAATTTATATTATTTTATTTAATTAATTTATTTATTAATTCAATTTCTATTTCAACAAAACCCCGAATCTTGTCTGCATAACTAATTTACTGGGGAAAACAAGATTTGGTTGAAAACTATGGAGCAAACCTGTACCAAAGTTGGGCAAAAGAACTGCCAAACATTTGCCCAGAGGTCAACATACCACAATAACCCTCTGTTTTCATTTGCCCTTAATGGTACTGAATATCAGAGCTGGAGAAGTTAAATGCGGACAGTCCAGAGCTGTGGCATGATGAGGCTCCCGCCATGCAGGTGATTGCAGGCTGGTACCTTATGCTGTGTTTCTGGCACACCCATGTGTCCCCCACTCCATCTCTCTTTTCCTTCCTTCTCCCACATTCCCTGATGATGTTAATGTGTATCTCTCTCAGCACTAGTGGATGCATAGTTTAGGTGCAGCCTGAACAAGTCGAAGGATGGGATCAACTCATTGTCTGCTCTGCTCCTCATCCCTCTCTTCTCCTCCCTGTTCTTTGGTTTCTTTTGGGGACAAGCAGTAGAGAAAAAGACACCTGAGGCCACAGCAGAAGCCCAGTTTAGCACTCATGGTTTATCTAGCAATGGACCTTCAGTACTCGCTCTGATTTGCTCGGTCTGTTGTCTTTGATGGTCTTTGGGCCAGGTGTGAAGGGACATTGTTTTGAGCCTCAGTCTTTGCCTTTTGCTTCTGGTTTCTCCTCTGCTTTCTGACAAGGGAGCTGGTGAGGACAATTTGCGTGGGAGATGCTGGTGTAGCACCTTCTGCCCTCCACCATAGGAAGGATACAACAGGAGGATCTGTAGCATGTTGCTCTTCAGTTCTTTGCTAGATGCACACTCTAGCTGAGGTTGGGAAAAGCACATGGGAGACAAATGGTGTTGGCATGGCATTGCCATTATGAATTTTCAAAGTCGTATTTTCTAAACAACTCCAGGTAAAGAGTTATTCACATCCTCTTTTGGGTTGCAGCCATCTGCCATCACTTTGACTACACTTCTTCCAGGAGGAGGGGATAAGTTTGGGTGCCATTCAGGCAGTGGGGTGCAAAGGGGCTTCCTTGGCCACTGCCTCTGAGTTCAGAAACATTGTGGGGAGATCAGCCCCGCAATCTACACACCCGATCTCCATCCCAACCCTGCCATCGAGAGACAAGCTTTATGGGGTTTACTTAGCAATTTATTTTGTTTATCAATTACCATTTACTTCTCTCCCCCAGGGTAAATTTTCTCTTTTTGTCCATGGCACTGTTAGGGAAGGATTTGGGTGCACTATTCCCTGGACAAAATTAAATCCAAGAATCTTCCCTGTGGGGCACAGAGCATCGTGTTGTCCTGTGTTTGGGCAGTGCTGAGCAGGGGGGAGCCCTGACCTCCGAGACAGTCAATACAAATAAATAATATGAAGCCCTGGAATGACTCATTTGTGGGGAACACACCTGCATAACCCATCCCACAGCTGTAGGGCTGGAAAGGCAAATAAAACAGCTGTAACCCAAGCCTGGAGGGCGCTGGGGACTCAAGGGAGGGAGGTTGGTCTTTCAAATCGCTGTAACCCAAGGAAGAAAATCATCAGCCTATATGCCTTTCACAGCATTTGATGACAAAATGGTTTGTGGCTTAGCCATTGTTTAAAGGCCATTCCTGAAATTCCTTGTTTACTGTCAGCAGGGTGAGTTGTGGACTCTGTGACTTTAGCTGTTAATGGGCCTAAACACTTCTGCCAACAGATTAAGCTTTGCTGAAACGTTAAGAAAATTGGCCCAAACAGAGATAGGGAGGATTCTTGTTTGGCTGCTGTTTCATTTGCATGAGAATCATTGTCTGCAGACAATAGCATTTCCATATCGCCCAAAGAGCGGGCAATTGGGTGAAACTCATTCAATTTCTGTTAAATGACAGGAATTGTTTGTTTGTTTGTTTGTTTCTAGGGAGAAGGAAAAACGCTCATTTTCAGCTGCAAGGACGACTATATCAGAAGTGAAATCCAACCCTCAAATACCTCCAGCTGGTGATGAACTGGCAGCTAATAAGTTGGGATGACACTGAAAGAAAACAAGACTATTAAGCCGTAAGTGTGTTTAAAACAATTACTGCCTGTGGGAGAAAAGGAATAAGCAAAATTAGTCTGTTTGGAGAAGGTGAGGAGCAAGTTATTTTTTAAAAAAAGTGAAATGTATTTTTTTGCTATGACTTGTGCTACTGAATTTTCCAAGTGATCCGTATCTTCGTCTTGTTTCCATATAAATGCTGCCCTAACAGGTGCTACCATCTCCTGAAATTCTCTGGCTTTTAGTGTTCAGGAGAGAGTCAATTTGCTGCTCAGATGACATATAATCCTTCTGTTTCCCTCTCTATTGTTAAAAAGAATGGCCTGGATCCTACAATTATTATTTGAATTATAGCAGCACCTGGAGTCATCAGCCAAGATTGCAATCCCCTTGCAGGAGGCATCAGCCAGGAAAATGGCAAGGTGGTTCCCCAATGAGCTCCTCCTTCCTGTGGGCATGGTCAGCAGAGATGGGGACAGAGAGTGGTGTCTTGGGGCCACCATCAAGTCTGGGGCACAGGGAGGAAGGGTTGTGCGCTGCCCTAAACCCAGGCACATCTGTGACCCAGGTGAGTGAGTCTGGCCAGGCACGACTCCGTGCTCAAAGCCAACATTTACCGTCAATTGACGCAAGGCGGGATGGACCAGCTCAATACCTTAGAGGCTATTTTCTGTCTTTATTGCTGATTAGTGCCATGAGATTTAATTCAAGCACTGTTCGACATTTTCTTGCTTCAGGAGATCCTGCTGTTTTCTTTTTTTCTTTTTCTTTTCTTTTTTTTTTTTTAATTCTAGACCTAATACCTTTGGCCATCACTGCTGTTATTGGCAGTTACCTGTGGCTGCTTTAAATGCCACCGGAGGCGAGAGGATGTTTACATTTCCCCAATTACATTGTCTTTGAATGGTTCTAAACTTGACTTTGATTAAACACGCTAATAACAAGAGAGGTTCTTTTTTTTTTTATGAATGTCACTTGCTTGAGTTGAAAAGACATGCTCTTAATACTTGCTTTTCATCTAAATCAAGAAAGCAACACTAAGCAAAAAAGTATTTAACTGTAGCATATAGGATTGTAAAGATGGTAATCAGGGACACTGGTAATTGAAGCTTTTGGGGGAGAACCTTTCTTCTGAATCCTTCAGTCTGTTTAATAGGATAAAATTAGCTTGAGTGGCTTGGTGTTTGAAGAGGTTATGATATAATTGGAGCTGCCTCCTGGGTTTGCTGCTGGACAAGGCGATCAGGTGGAGACATGGGAGGGCATGGGAACCTCTGAAGTACAAGACTCAGCTTCTGCCATACTAATTAGCCTAAATTAGCTATGCCAGTTTTCTGCTTGCTTTTGAATTTCCCTGATAATGCTTTTATCAGGAGTGTAAGAAAAGGAATATGAAAACGCGCACAAAGTTCACTGCAGAATGGCACAAGCGGTGGCAACTGCCGACGTAAGTCTCAGGCTTATTGCTGCAAGCTTCAAAAAAACAGGGGGAAAATAAAAAAAGGTTGAATAGCATTAGGAAATAACAAATGGATATCAAGTACAACCCCTAGGGACTTAGAAAGTACTATGGCTTGCGCTCTCGAACACGAAAGTTTACAAAGCATCTATAAGAAATTGATTATCTCGAGGATTATATACATATTATTTTGAGGCAAACCCCCTTCCTCACAAAAACCAGCTCTGCTCTTAAGTGTTTAATCCAAGGTGGAGGAGACAGTCATGCCCAAGGCACAACCAGCTCAGGCATCTTGGTTTGTGCTCCATCATCCACAAGGCCCAGGAGAGGCTATTTGTATTTTGTTAGCTGCTGCTATTTTTTAATTTTCACTTCCAACCCAAATTAATCAACTTTAACCATGCAAAGAGATTTGTGGCACATTCAGTATAGCTTGCACAAAGCTGTTTTAATTTAAAATGTGCAAGGGGGAAAGAAAATAAGGAAGGGGGTTTTGTTTTTCTCTCTTTCCTGGAAGGGATGGCTTCTGTTGCCAATGGATGAAGCAAGTCAGGAGAGGACTTCAACTTTCAAAGGCATGTTCGGATGCACTTTCACAGATAATACAGCTCCATCCCTGGGAGAGATGTGAGACTATAGAGAGACACAGATTTTTTTTTCCTTCCCAAGTAGCACCAGCTTCAGTTTTGAGACAGCTCTTTGCGGTCAGAATTGGGCCTCTAATTGCACATACAGGCATTAGACACTGCAGGAACAAGCCTCACATCATCAATCTGCTCTGCTAATCACCAGCAGGGTCTACTAGCTCCAGGAGGCCTCCAGCTTCTGGATGAGAGTATGGAATGTGGTCCCAGGAGATTTACTGGTCAAGCTCAGTGGGTGTCATGGTTCAGGAGCTCTCAGACAGGAGTTCTCTTATGTTTCCCACCAGCCCTTCTTCCATGTTTTTGTTTCCTCCCCATCAGGCTGTCCCAGGAATGTTTTGCAGAGACTTGTGTGAAATTAGGTGAGGATCTCAACCTCATGCAGAGAGCAGAGCTTGCAAGACTCACCCGACCCTTGGCCTGGTCATGGTTTTCCACCATGTCCCCTGGACCATATCACAGGTTGCTAAACAGACTTGCATCAACTCCATACTTAGAGCCATGATGGAGATGGCCATTGCACTGTTACTAGTCACCACTGTCTGCTTTCCATGGAAAATCAATAGTCATACCAGGGTTTTAAAATTCTGCTAATCCAGGGTCTAAAAACTCTCCTAAGACATTTTGTTGTATTTTATCTTATTCTTTCTGGAATAGTAACTGGTTGAGCTTGCATTTCACAGAATCACAGAATCCCAGAATGTCAGCGGTTGGAAGGGACCTGGAAAGCTCATCCAGTGCAATCCCCCCATGGAGCAGGAACACCCAGCTGAGGTTCCACAGGAAGGTGTCCAGGCGGGTTTGAATGTCTGCACGGAAGGAGACTCCACAACCCCCTTGGGCAGCCTGGTCCAGTGTTCTGTCACCCTTATTGAGAAGAAGTTTCTTCTCAAATTTGAGTGGAACCTCTTGTGTTCCAGTTTGAACCCATTACCCCTTGTCTTACCGTTGGTTGTTCCCGAGAAGAGCCTGGCTCCACCCTCCTGACACTCACCCTTTATATATATTTATTATATATTTCTAGCAATTGCTTCAGAACAATTTGGAAGGACCTGAGAAAATGAGTTTTCTTCACTGTCTCCTTCCTTCCCTCATACAAAGTACCTGGAACTGCTCTTGGGGTCCTCTCTTAGCCAGGGGGACGTGGCCCTCAGTGGAAAATAGAATTCAGATTCTGTTTTCTTTAGGGCGATGAATCATTCAGGGAAAGAGATCGAGTCTTGACTTCTCTTCAGACTCCCACGCTCCTACAGCACTTGTCCTGGCTTTTTATCAGGTGCAAACACCTGAGTCCTGTAAGCCCTTCAGCTCTGGCGTGCACACTTAGTATATTCACTCGAGTGCCTGCACACAGACAAGTGTTCCAACAGCTCCATCTCCCATTCCTGCGGGCCCCAAGGCACAGCGCTGGATATTACCTGTTCAGCTGCTCCACGTGCTGAACTGAGGGCTGGAGCCTGCAAATGCTTCTTCACAGGAACAGCGTTTCTCCTGTGACCAAGTCCTCTCAACACACATCTTGCAGAGGTGGATTTATATCAGCCCCCTCAGTCTCTTTATGTTCACAGGGTTTTCTTTTCGCATGGCTTATCAGCTCCTCCAATTACAGAATAAATACAGTGAAATTGTTTTTAAAATCACCTCAGTCCAAAATCTGGATTTTTAAGCTGGCTGCTCTAAATTCTGCAAGGGAAATATTCCCTTCTTGAAAAGTATTATTGCCCAGATTAGAGTTTTGAGAGCTGAGGGGAGTTATTTTTAATTAGAAAAACGAGAACGGAGAACTTTTCTGTTTTAATACTGCCAGACTCTCCTCTTTAGGACACCATCCTCTTTTGATGAAAATATTTAACTGGTAGGAACCATGAGGCAAACTCTTGAATGACAGCTGAAGAAGGGACATCAAGCTGTTGTCCTTGAAACCAGTGACAAGTTTTCCCTTGACTTCACAGAACATAGTATCCAGCATAGCCCAAATCCAGACATTTTTATTCTTCAGGCAGCTGTGGTTCCTGTTCAGAAAAGACAAGAGCGTTCCCCAGAGATGATGTGCAACATGGAAAAAAACTTGTATAGATTAAAGGCTGGACTAAAACCCCATCAGAACCAGAGTGAAGCCTTTCAGTGGTCCCAGCGGAGCGGGAGTCAATCGTCAGTGCCCTGGCTGACCACACTAGTGTCTGTTGCACATCTAGGAAAATGTCATTGAGCACAATTCAGATCTGGCTCAACCTTGCACCTATTTGAGCACAGGGGTATTTTGCTTAGTCCATGACATAAAAGTGTTTGTCCCTTCAGCCCTTCTTTGATCTTGTACCCAGGAGAGACAAGAGCTGAAGAGCACGAACCAGCTTTTCAGGAGAGCTCCTGTCTTGGCAGTGCCTCCAGCTCCTGTGACAACAGAGAAACACTTCTCTTGTGCTTCTTGCTTGTCCTTGCAATGACTTCTGCAAGCCAGATCTGCCTCTGTTCCGATAACATGACACACAACAAAGCAATAATCATTTCAGCAGTTTCTTTCTACCCTTGACCAGAACCCAAATCACTCCGCAGACCTGGCAAACGGGTCACCTGCCTCTTGTTTGATCTGCAATCACTGTGCCTTTGCCCCAGGAGCATAATGATGTGAAGTCAGGACTTTTCCAGCGAAAATAAGAAAGAAAAAAGTCTAGACATTTCTGGCTAAAGATGCAAGCGCTCATTGGTAAGGAGAGTTTGAACCTGTCCCCAGGGCTAGAACAGAAGGGCAGGAGGAGATGGAGCTCTACCTGGCAGCCACAGCAGCTTCCCCTCCTCCTGGTAAGATGTCTGGAGGAGATGCCCCAGGTCCCACCTTCCTCCTTCTCTCAACAACCCACAAGACAAAGCCATAGGAAGCTGGTTTCCACCTTACAAAAGGTGTTTCCTGGCTTGTTTCCCCCATCACTCAATGTCGTTTCACACAAGACCTTTAAGAGATAAAGGTGATGCACGACCCTGCTGCAGATCTTCCTGCTCCCTTCCAGGAGCAAGAGGTTTCAAGCACAGTGCACAGAACCTTTTGGGTGGGGGGAAATACAAAAAAAATTCCCTTTGCTTAAACCAATTCCCCCAGATCTCTGAGGAGAAGTAAACCACAGCAATCCCAAAGTGTCTGCAGCATCCAAGAAGCTTTCAGCTCCGAGTAGCACGAGGGAGGGCTGTCTGAGAGTCTCTCTTTGGCTCCATCAGGCAATCCTGCAAACAAGTCATGTCTCTTAGAAGAGGAAAAATCTATTTTAAAGCTCTCTCTTTTTCTGTGTGGGTGCTTATCTCTGGTCACTGCTGTTCGCCATGTAGAGAAGTCTCTGTGGCATGCATTTCTAAGAGGGCAAACTGTCTAAAATTAGCTGTTAGTTTAAAATAAGAGACTGTGCAGTTCTCCAGGGAGGGGCATTCATCCTCCAAAGGAAACTGTCAAGGATTGTTCAGGATTACTCTCCAGCTGTTCAGAACTGCTGCATCCTTTTAAATTATAATGTCAACATGTCGCAAATAATATGGAATGACAATGTCTAATTTCTGTCCTGTGAGGAATGAAAAGGAAGGAAAATTGCTAGCATACTAGATACATACCAGATTTAAGAGACCATGTAACCTTTCTATATGGCTGTAGGAGAGTAATTAGTCAAAATATTAATGAAAAAGTAATTTTCTAGCTAGCCTCTGAAATCTAGAGGCTTTACATTATGAATTCCAGGCTAATGCTCTCCAGAAGAGATTGTGTTATCTCCAGGGCCAAGGGGTGTAGGAAGTTCTCCACTAATTGGATTCTTTATGTTGTATAGCTGGGGCTTTTTCCTCAAAAATACTTGTTACCAGCATCGCTGGCTTTGAGGAATGAATTTCAATGCCAAATAGTATGAGTATGTAAGGTGTCAGACCAACGCCATAGTTATTGATGACCTTAACACTCATGAGCAGCCCACAGTGCGATTGTTCCAAAAAAAACATGATTGAAATAGCCAACCTCACTACACAGGCATAAAAGTGGATGCCACGAGGTTATAGCAGTTCACAGGCAACTTGCACCATGTACATGGAATGGAATTTAAAAGTAAAATGCCATGAGCAGGGAGGTTTTTAACAGACACGGTTTTTACCTGCTACTTGATGTAGTTGTAGCTCTGAGAATCTACTTTGGCTTGTGAGGTAGCAATGAGTTTCTGGGACTCAGCTGATGAACGACAACTCATGAAGTCGTGATAATGTGATTTCGTCAATCATATCCAGGCTTAAATATTCTCATAAGCTCTCAAGGTGGCTGCCTATAAAATCTAAACAATGCAATATAAACAAGAAGTGTCCCAAGGTGTACATTTTAATGCTTTGATTCCATGCAGCACTGTAGATTTTTCATGTTAAGTTAAAGAAGGAAATGAAACAGAAAGGATTTGACATGTTTTACATTCCCTTGCAACAGGAAGCTATTTTGACAAAACCTACAAATGATCCATGCTGATATTAAGTTTTGGTTCTATTTTATTTTTTTGTAAACTTAATTTGAATTTAGAAAGTCTCTAAATGATAATTGAATCACAAGTCTGGATTAGGATTCTAGCAGCAACACTTGACTTGGTCAAAATCACTGTTATGAAGAGATGCAATTTTTACACAGTACTTCACATTGATTAAGTAATGTGCGAAAATGGAAAAAAAGTATTCGAATCTTAATCATAGTAATTTGCATGAAATAAAAGTCTCTGTCAAGGGAATGCACATTATAATAACTCCTGGGTGTTTTGGTTGCATCAGTGAGCAAAGAAGTTGTGTGCATTTTTTTGGTCCTGATATACAAAAATGTCTTCCATTTGTAGCATATCTTTGATAGTACAAGAATTAAGAAATATGGCAATGTAGTTAGTGAAAGACCATGAAACAAACAGGTATTTTAAGGGAAGCTAGAGTTGACAGATAATTGACAATGTATAGAAGTATAGAAAGTATAGAAACATAAACCAATATGTTGTAAACAAGGGAACTCAGTTTGAAGCTAATTAAGGCTCATTTGGTTTTGACCTGCATCAAACAATAGCACTAAATCAGAAAAGCAGATGCATTTTGGAAGCTACTGAACTGAAGAACCTTATCTGGAGCCCAGCGGAGTCAGCAGAGACCTTCTCACTGACTTCAGTCAATCAAGCCTTAGAAATGTTTGTGTTTATTTACACAAATTGGCCTGAAGTAGAAAGGGGGGTTTCGATGCAGTCCCCGCTCTGTTGCATGCACACGTCAACACTGCTGAACGCCGTGTGTCACTGTTATCTCTTCCTGAAGCAGAGCTGGGAGCTCAGGCGCATTTCTCTGGGCCAACCTGACCATTGCGCAACCTGTTTTGTATTAAAGAGTTGCAGTTTCAAAAATCAATGGGCATCAGCTGGTAATTACAGAAAATCTATGTCTTGTCCCTTCAGCAGGTTTTGCATTTTTCCCACTTGCCATGCTACCTTTGCTATGGGCAGACAGCATGGCTCCATTGGCAATAAGAAGTCATGGCCACCCCACAGTCCCCAGGGTAGAGTTTGCCACATGAAGTTTCTGGTGAACTGTCTTTACCATACTAAACCTGGATCCTCCCACTGATCATGAGATGAATTTGATGCTGTATTCTCTGAGAATGTAAGAAAATAGAGGGAAGCTTTCTTTAGTTATTTAAACTATCTCAAATGATCTGAAGGCATGTCTGAGATCTGTGATCCCCTTCTCCACCAAACAACGATCACAAAGACTCCTAGACTAACTGTTTTACCTTCTTTAGAGCTTAGCAATTGGTCCAAACGCTCCTGGGCAAAGAACTGAGCTTTCTAGACACAAGTTTTTGCCATTCCCTCTCTCTTCCATTTCTGCAAGATGTGCTTATAATGTGGGACAGATCCAAAGACCCCTATGGAGGAGAGTCCTTTTCTTGAGGCACGCTGTGTGAAATCTGTTGAGAACTGCAGAAGTTGCCGTGATATCACTGTGTTGTATCAGGAGGGATATCCAGTTATCCCCAGCCACAATATCATTTGGATAATTGCTTCTTGCAGGGGATTGAAGCAGGTGTGGGGGGAAAAATTGTTGAACAACTAAGCTTGGAAAGGAAACATAGGTTGAAGTTTATCTCTTGTTGCTGAAGCTGCCAGTAAAGCTGGATGCAGGAGGGGGGGTTTGTTTGGGATTTGTTCTGGGGGAGAAAGGCCCTGCTGTCTTCAGAGTGAGATGAGATCAAGTTCTGCTTGCAATTCCTCTTACATGTTTTAGATACAGGCCAGGAGATTTTTTTTACATCAAAATAAAGGAACGGATGGGCCTGCACTTATAAGAGAGTTGGCATTCCTACAACAAGCGTGTAGGTTGATAAGGATTTTCTTTATTCTTTTCAAAAATAACCTTTCCTGTGAAACGCAAGCTCCAGAACATTATCGGTTACATAGAGAAATCACATGAAAGGCTGTATTACAATAACGAAGAAAAGAGATTCTGAGACAAGAACAGCAGCAAAGGTACTCAGTGCCTTCTTGGCTGGAGCTGCCCCTTCTCCACACAACTGATGTTTTCAAACCTTGATTTTCAGCAAAATCCTGCCCGAGGGGTAAAGTTAGTGCATACAAACCACCCTCTGGGTATGATGCTGGGATCTAATCTTATTTTCCCCAGGGAAAATCCAATGCATTGGGACATTCTCAATGTGTGGGAGATGTGTTGTAGTAATGGGAATATCTCTATGTATGAGCTGAGGGGAACAGTAATATGCCATCCTGTGCTTCTCCTAATTTGAGAATGTGCCTTATATAGGCTGATATTAATGGGGTGATGATAGCTGTTGTCACATCCCTAGACCTGCAAACACAGCCCTGCTGTGTTACCAAAGGGGAGTTGAACCTGCCACTCTCATCAAACATAGTGCAGGAAAGGGAAGGAGGAATTCACAAGAAATAATCCTATTAATTAAGGACAAAATCCTGGTCCCTGTGCACAGCCTGTGGAACGCTGTGTGTGCAAGGGAGCGGAGGCGGCAGAAGGGAAGGGAGCACGACTTCTCTCCTTGGCTGGAACAGCATTCCCACTTTCCAGGCCACCAGCTCCGTTCTGCCCAGTGTATTCCCGTCAGCTTCCATCAAGTGCCACCCAGTGTGGAACTTTGTGGCCAGCCTCAGGTTGTCCCTGCAGGAATGTGGCCAGGAGCACAAAAGAAATCACGGTAGGAAAATAGTGATTTATCTATCCCGAGGCAACGATGAACACATTTGGATTGTCCTTACAGAGAGGGGCAACTACAGTCCATACTTTCTCACTCTCATATTATCATTTAAAAAATAAAACAGTACTGGATTAATAGGAACACTGAGCAGAGTGTTGGAGGAACTTATGAGTGGCTTTTAAGAGCAGGTCAAACAAATATCGGTCAGGAGTAGTTAACCAGCCCTAATCCTGCCTTAAGGCAGGGGATGGATGAGGTGGCCTCATGAAATACTCCTGGCCCTACATCCTGGTGTCCTCTGGCTTCAAGCTCTGAGATCCTTCCACTACAAACACAGGGAGGTAATATGGTTATTGTTTTGATGACCCTTGGGATTGCTGCCATCTTGGTGTTATGTCTTTCTTGAATATTTCAATGAATGATCCATATGCATTAAGTAAGGAAATGCAACAAGATGTTTGTAGACCTGAGATGCTCTTTGAACGTTGGGTGCGCCTGGGGTAGGAATAGTTCTGGCTTTGCAGCACCTGATTAGACTCCTAGGGGTGATAGGTCCTGGAGAAATGTCTTACACTGGCTATGACTCCTTCTACAACTGCTCCCCAAAGCCTGAAGAGTGGACAAGGTTTCAGAAGTGCCCTCCGCTCTGGAAATCATATTTCCTGGTCAAAACTCGTCTCTGACCCCAGATGCAAGATGCCTCAGTTCCAAAAACTATGCTGACCTGTCCCTTCTCTTTCCAAGACCTTCTGTTTTGAAATCTGCAGTCCAAATTCATCCACAAGATACTGAGTTGTTATAAATGTTGTGGCATTTGCCAGTTGGGGATGTCTGTGCTGAACACGTGGGGAACACAAAAGGGAGCTCAGCACAGAAGGCACACGGAGAAGGGACTGGGGACTTGGACACCAATCTGTTGGAATCTCAGGCTGGGGGAAGAGCCTCTTTTAATGATTTTCCTTTAATTGCAGAGGATTTCCACGAGTCCTAGTTTGTCGGCAGTTGGATTTAACACAAAGCATTATCTTTAACTGCTGTGAACCATGCAAGGAAAACTGCGCTCCTTAGATCCCCAGCTCTGCAATGCTGCCCTGTTAAGGGGATGTGTAAGTGTAGCAATGAGCAATGTTGGTGATAAATAAATAAATTACCCAGAGAATTTAAAGTCAGTGTGGCTATTAAAAAGGAGAAATTCAGCTTCCCCATGCATAAATGTAAACCTGCTGTGAGTGCGGCCACCCTTGCACAGATGTACATGTGTGTAACAACACTTGCCCATGGCATAAAGAACAGCAAACACAGGTGGTTATTTGGCTTCTTGTCATATATTTAGGAGGGCTGCACCTCACGTTCATAGGAGCCACCTTTCTTTTTGTACTCCGTTTTCTGTTCTTCTTAATCCACGGATTTTTTCCCTTGCTAAACCAGGAGTCCAAGGCAGATCCCCAGAGAATTGCTGGAGTCTTGGATCCTCCAGCAGATTCAAACTATAGATGGCACAAGGGCAATGTTATCCCTATAGAGTTTTTAGCAGTGTGCCTTCTAACCCCTTTTAAGCAGCTCTGGTTTTAAGGGATGCAGCTACTGGTACTAAGCTATTCTGAACCATCATTAGCTCTGTTTACTGAGCCTTTAGATGTGCGAATCACTGCAAACATCTGGAATGAACAGGTGGAATTCAACCGCATTTACTGTACATTTCTGTTTTAATGGTGTTTGGCTTCTCTTTTAATTGAACACCGATTCTTCCTGGAGACCCAAATGTTACTACAGGCATATATGAATTTAATTTAATCGGCAAGGAGTTAAAAATTAGTATTTCAGAGGAATTTTTGATGTTAACTAATGAGGCATCATATTCTATACATATCCCCGCTATTTCAGCCTGCTTCTCTAAGGAAGCACAGGCTATGCAGTTGCTATTACCTAAACTGGGAGTTTATTTATTCTGTGATGGCAGATTCTTAGAACTAATTTTGTCCTTCCAACACGGCGTTTCTTTTTCCACCCTTGCATACGCAGTTCAATTACTGTTTCTTGTTTCAAGGTAATAACAGCCTTGATTTGCAGTTCAAGTTTGCTCCTCACTTCACTGAAAGGATTGAACTGTTACAGCTCACATCATGGTACCGAAATAACTCATTGGTGGTCTTCAGAGATGGGTCCTGCTCAGTTTCTCCTTGACCTCTACAGCCTCAGGCATCTCTCATATCTAGTGGATATTGAATTATGTGTACAAAATAAATGGCACTTCTAGGCTGGGTTAAGAAAGCTCTGCTTCCAAAGCAGTATTTTTATAATCAGCATGCTCAGCTGCTTGGGGACACCCAGATTTGTGTCTTTCTGCTGCCTGAATTAGGCTGGGTACTAGGCTGGCCCTTACTTAGCTGTAACCATGAGGGACACTCATCTCATGAGCAACTTCTGGATGTCTTGGTTTTTCTCTGGAGCAAAACAGGAAAACAATTGCATTTACCGAAACATTGAAAAAAGAATTTCGGATGTGAAATCAAGATCTGGAGCTGAATGTTGTAGAAACACAGAGTGAGTCCCACTGTCAAATAGTTTGAAGTCTAAATGATGTCTCTGAATAGAAGGTGCTTTGGCTGCCAGGCTGATCCAAATGGGCTGCGGGTCCCTCCTTTCCCGCATTCCCAGCGGGGCCCCCCAGCATCCACACCTGCTCCCACACACATTGGAGCTCCCCAAGCAACCTGGCCGAGGTGGTGCTTTTGTGTTTGCACAAAAAAAGAGGTGAGCAATTACCAGGCCACACCTCCGCACACAACTTCTCATGCCTCTAAAGTTTCTAAAACTCCGAGTATCAGGTTCCCGAAATCACTGCTGCCTGGGAGGGGAGCATTGCACAGGCTGCAGGGGCTTTGCTTCCGAGTCAGCAGAATTGGGCTGTTTTATTCTATACCCTCTTTTTGGACTATCATGTTATTCATACTTTTTTCACCTTTTAGCCTAGCTTTTGGAGAATATTTCTGTTTTAAAGCATATCTTTGTTTTTAGGGGCATTAACTATGATGCATTTGCCTGCCTTTCAACGCTATGCCATGTCAGGGATTGCTTGCTTGCTTTCATTTATTTTTACCCGTGTTTTAACGCAAAGAGGGCCTTTCCTAGTAATAGCAATTGGTATCTGGCTTTCCATCTCTCTGAACTCAGCAGTGTTGCTGCTCCAACACTCAGCTGGTTGGAAATGTATAGGCAGCAAACATTTACATTCAGCACGTCTAACATCATCTGGGACTTAAACCCACAACATTGGCGATGCAAAGAGATAGATATTTAGTCACATCAAAGCTATTTGCTAATTGCAGACACTTCATTCTTGTTTAATGTTTCATGTGCAAGATTAGTTGGTTGATTTAATTGGTTCAGCAAAACTTATGTTTTAAGGCAAAACATTAGTTAAGACATAATGTATTCCCTTATGGAAAATTCCCATAAAACTAAATCAGAAGTCAGTTTGTGCTTTGTACTTCTGTATTCAATTCTGTAGTCAGTCTACCTACAGAACTCATGAGAAAACTACACTTTCCTATTGGAAAGTCTACAATTTAATAGCAATCCAGCAAGGTATTAAATGTTGGAGGATGATTATTGACACAAAATCAAAGGGTAGGGTTATAATTGTCTTTTAGTCTGTTTTAGTTGGGTTTGTAATAGAAATAGATACAGAAGAGGAACAAAAGGAATAAAAAAGGATGTCAGGGTGAAATGTATATGGTTTTTATCTGTATATGTCCAGGCCTCCATATCTCCATGCATATATTGAATTTTGGGGCAAATGTATCTGTTCATACATGTGTCTGCCTGACACAAGTATGACATAAACATGTACACTATATGCGTACATATGTATTCCTATATTTATTTACACACAACCTAAAACCTGCTAGTGCAATACAGACTGAGCAAGAGCTTAATTCAGATAACTCTCAGTGACTCATTATTTCACCAGAAAACACCCCAAATCTCTCCCAACCTTTCCAGCAACTGTGCCCAATGTAACTCCAGGAAGGAGCCAAATTTCGGTTCCTTGTTCCCTATAAGAGGGGACAAGCAATTTGACCCCAACACAGGAGTTGACCATGAGCACCAAAACCCACAGCTTAACTACCCTAAAATATTTGGGGCCGTCCATTATGATTTTTTTTTCCTGAGAAGCTTCAAGAGGTTTTGAACTCAGTTTGCAGCTAAAGGAAAATGTTTAGAGCCCAAACCCTCTGTGTGTTTGCATGTCTATATATGAATATTAAAATGTTGAGTACATGGACCACCAAAAGTTTGTTTAGCTTGAAGTTAGAGATTTGTTTTGCTTAGAATTGAGTCTCTTGATATTTGGCTGATCTCTTTGTACTGGCTTTTATCTTAATTGCTTTTTAAACTATAATTATGGTGCCACATGCACATGGCTATAACACCACTGTAGTTTGAGTGTGTTTCTATTATAGCTTCTATTTTTAAGTGTTATGGGGTTTTTGCGTGTTTGGGTTTTATTTCAGATGTAAAATTTACATACTGCAGCCATGAAACTTAGCATACAAAATCTAAGTCAGGGAGAAAATATTTCTTTTACAATATTTGAGAAAATAAACTAGTTTATTGAACATTAAATTAGAGGCTAAAATAATTAAATCAGTTCTCTATAATACTGCAACTTGTAAAAGAGGAAAAAATGCTACATTTAAATATCCAGCTGAAGTTGTTCATGCCACAACCTCATAAACAGAGACTCACGCATATGGATATTTTAACGTGTGTATATCAAAGCTACATTGACACTGCAGACTATCATTACTCCTTAAGGAAATGTCATGGGCTTTCCTTTCTTATTTGAGTGAGCTGTGAACTTATAATTCTTTCAGCCAGTTGGTTTTAATAATATATCGTATTGTTATTTTTTGTATTGTTATTTGCATTTAAACAGTTCTCTAAATACCCATTTGAAGCCTAAACACGTCATTGCATTAGGCCAGTAACACAGCCCAGCTTCTAAAAAGTCCACGTAGGGCTGTTAGCACAGTGTCCTACCAGCCCTAATCCTCCTCTCTGCAGTAACACTTCTCTTTCTTTCATTCAAGACTGGTGTTTTGGGGAAAGAAAAATGCAAGCCACTGTTTTGTAGCATCCCTTTTTCCATGCAAACATAGGCAAATAACATTAGGACTGTGACCGGTGGGGATGAAAAAGGGAGGCAGCGCATATCACCGGCCCACTTCATCCTCTGTTATTAATCCCGCTGGTGCATGTGCCATACGATTTCTACAGAACTCTGGGGGTAAAATGAGGTTTATGCATCTATAGGGCTTGTAGAGGGGTTCTTGCCACCTTAGCGTGGCCCGAAGAGCTGAAAATAATGCTATATAATGCAAAATATTGCGCGGCATCAGACCTGAAGTTGAGAAGATCCTCTACATACAAGCACACTTAATATTGCATTTCCATGGGTGAGCACGTTCTTGCCACAATTTTATTGAAAAAGGGAGATCTGCTGGGCTCACGTCATCTTAGGGGCTGGATCGGTTTTGAGTGAACTGAAGCTATTCTTATTTTTAGTCTTCTTACTGCACTAATTTAAAGTCATTCTATGAGGTCCAAAGGTTACAGACAAGCTCTCTGGTACAGCATTTCTTTGCTTAAACCATGTGAAAAAGGAATGACA